>NC_073307.1:37923397-38563230 GCF_027595985.1 Sorex araneus | reverse complement strand
TTTCTTTCTTTCTTCTTTCTTTCTTGGGTTTGTGTCTTCTCTCACAGTTCTGGAGGCTGGAAAGTCCAAGATCAAAGTGTAAGCAAAGGAGAACTGTGCAGGACCACTTCCATCTAGCTTCTATCTTCCTATACGTAGAGGGAGAAAGGGGAAAGGAGAAAACAGAGAAACTATGTTCTTGTGTTTTCTCTCTGTTACAAAGACACCAGCCTTCTAGATGAAAACAACCTGTACCCTTCATCCCATAAAGTCTGTATGTCCAACACAGACTGGAACATGCACTCTGGGGCAGCAGGAGCTGGCCCCAGGCAGCAGTTCAGTCTCTATAAGTACTGTATTCCTGAATCTTAACATTTCACCAAGAGGATGCCTAAGGCACTGTAATAGACATTTTTGTGTTGTACACCTGGTGAAAGATTGTGCAAACGTTAATATCACTGTAATAGAGAACAAAAAGATATGTTATTTTGATCACCAAATTAATTTGTGGGTCATACCCTTAAAATATGAAGGACAGCCCTCACTTCTGTAATCAAAGTCCTTACACTGCTAGGAGAGAATGAATGCGTTTTTCTTTCTAAATTTATTGCATATTTTCAGATTTTCACCTTTGAGAAGAGTAGGTCTTGAAAAACTTATTAAAGCAGAAACTTTCTTGGATGGATGCTCCGTGTTATCATTGAATTAAGTAAGGAAAATCATATTTGATCCCATGTAAATAACTTCAAGAAACTAAGACTGATAGGAGTTTGTCCAAGTTACAAGTTTGATGATGAAAATGTCTCTGAGAGTCTATTTCAAAGATACAACTCAAAACATTTAAAGCAAAGAATTTCATTGTACTATTAGGCTATTAAAATGGAACAATTGTTTATAAGGAGACACATCGCTCAACATATAATGTAATTATCATATTATCATATGTTATTTGCAATTCTAAAATGTATCAAGCCATAACTTTTTTTCTAAAGAATGGAATTATTCAGTTTTGCAACATCACTGAGAATAGAAAATGACCTCAGTTAATCAGGATTGACATCCATTCAGGTCCTTAGGTGAATTCTTCACTTTCACTGCTTACTTACCTAAGTACCTGGAACAAATAAATATTACCTAATATTCATTTAAATATGTACTTTATCATTTTTTATTAAGTTAATAATCATGCATTTTGCAACTAAAAAACAGAAAATAATAATTTTAAAGGCAAAATAATTCATGAACTATAAAAGAATAATGCAACATTTCAGTGGGTTTATGAAGGATACTTTACAAAACTGTAACAGTTTGAATGACCTTTTTTTGCAAATTAATGTCAATCAAAACTACAATTGTATGAAATAATGGTTGAACATATTTTTGTGAAGGGCCATCTAGTCAATATTTAATCTCTGAAGTAACTTTTTATGGTCTTTATTGGCAACTGTTTCAGTAAAATTTTATTTACGAAAATAGGCCACAGAGATAGTACAGCATGTAAGGCAAGAATTGATCCTGATTCAATCCTTAACATTCATATGCGCCTGAGCACTGCCTGGTGTGGCCCAAAATACACACACACATACACCCACCCACCCACACACAAAACAAAAACAAAGACGGCTGCAGTAGATTGTCCTCTGATTTACAGCCACAGATTACCTACCTTCACTATGATGTGTGTCTGCCTCATTTATTAAAAACTATACAATGAGGTATGAACAATTGTGCACAAAAGGGATCCTGTTGGTATTGAGCTGACTACTAAAGCTTCATGACAAGGGGTATGGATCATGTAGATCAGAAGTCTGCCTCTGATCTTACTTAAATTTTCAGCAAGATAACTTCATGCTCTCACTGAGTAGTTAGGCCAACGCTGATGTGCCAGTATGCCAGTATTATGTTATCTTTTAAACTCCTGAAAAGTCCTGAAAATTCAACACATTATTGAAGTCCATGAAGCTAAAGTACATTTTTCACATGAGAGCAGTTTGTTTTATTGGCAGTAATAAATGATTAGGAATGGGTCAATGGCTTAGCTAAAGATTCAAGGAAATGAGTTGGTGTTACATGAACAGTTGGCCAAAATGATATTTTATTTAGTTGTAGCAAATCTTTCCAGCTTAAAAAATGTATTATAGCTCTAGAGGTAGAGGTTAAGTGGTGCTGAAACTACACTGTTTTTTAAAACTTGGCTATGTTTTTGGACAGGTTTATATACTTAACAATAATTTGCTATTTATTCCAATACCCAGTTGGATATATGAATGAGGGGCTGGAAATAACATAGAATGGTTTAAAGTTCAAAGTAAACACTTTTACTAAGTACATCTATCACTGGGGGAAAGATTGATAAAGCTGAAGAGGATGAAGGACTAGAATGTTCATCATTTGCTTTTCTCCAGATTAAATAACATATACCTTGTTTAAAATTACTGAAGCCTCGGTTTATTTTCAGGTTCACCCCTTCATAAGACTCTGAGACAACAATCATCTATGTACAGTCTGGGTAGGACAAGGAAAACTCTTGTCTATAAAAGAGAAATTGATAAAAAAGGGTACTTATCAATTATCTGACCAACATCAAATAGAATGTCAATTATTTCAAAGAATTTTAAAGTCAGAATTTACCTCAGATATTTTCTTGAGCCTTTAGTTAGAGATGATGAAGCTGATGCCTGTGGGAAGTGTTAAAGACCTGTAGAAAGGCCACGCACAGCACACTGATGGACTTGTCATGAGTACTCTGAACTGTTGTACCCCTGGGCTTTGCTCCTAAAAAGAAGCTTCCTTCCATAGTTAGGCACAGTCCAGTCACTGAAACATACATGGTGAATCCATGTGTATAGATACACCACAATCCTATTTCAGGAATTCCAGTACGTCCTGTGAGAGTTTGCAATGTATCTTTCAATGCCAATTTACTAGAATCAAAGTTTGTATTCTAACATCTTCACTAAGTTTTAATTTATTCAAGTACCTAGTCTATATAAGTTAAAAATATAAAAAACTAAAACCTCTGACCAATCCTATTTATAGAAAATATATTAGGTTGACAATTGAATTGGGAATGTATCTGACAGAGGACATGTTAATACACTTATACTGCATTAACACAGTTTCAGTTTATTATCATCTACTTCTTTGGTGTTGTTCTATATAAAGTAAGTATTTATCTTAAAACCTCTACTTCAAGACTAAGATTAGTGTAAGATGCCTCAGACACAAGAATCAAGGACGTTTGGACTTTCAGAACCCTAAAAATAAGCTATTGAATTTATGTATTTAATTTTCTTATTGCTTTAAGAAAGTACTCCTGGTGGTCACAATGGTTTACCGCCTCATCCTGGCGAGGGTTGGCAATAGTGCTAATTGGCAAAGAGTGAACCAACAGATGCTGCCTAGAAAAACAAGCAGGTGTGTGTTTGTCAGCGTGTAGATCGTAACAACATGCCAGTCGACCAAAAGCTTGCATTTCGTAGACTGGGAGCAATTGTTAGGATGATTAGAGGCTGACCTAAAAGCTCTATCCCTGTCGGAGAGCCCAGCAAGCTGCTGAGGGTATCCCGCCTGCATGGTGGATCCTGGCAAGCTACCTATGGCATATTTGATAGGTCAAAAACAGTAACAATAATGGGCCTCATTCCCTTGATGCTGAAAGAGACCCCAATAAGAGCTTCATTGGGAAGGAAGAGCAAGGAGAGGCTGCTAAAATATCAGGGCCAAGCTAGGCTGCCAAAGTGAAGGACTAAAATTACTGTCTGTACTTTCAACGCACATACACTGGAATCAGAAGCATCCATTGAGGACCTGATGGTTTAAGCTTAGATGATTAAGTACGATGTAATTGGACTGACTGAGACAAGAAGGCATTGATCACATCATGCCATTTCAACACTAAAGAAGAACTGTTCCTCGAAACATGTGACAGTAGAGGCGTCGGTGGTGTCGGTGTTCTTGTCAACATGAACTTGACTATGAGCATCGATTTGCTCGAATGCCTAATAACCTGAATCAAATGCTTACGTATGAATAGATGTGGCTTGTTGCCGGCAATTTCTATCTTCATTGTCTAAGCACAAACATCCAACTAGGATGACGACCAAATTGAGAAGTTCTACATGAAGCTGGCTGGAAAAGTTCCATAAAGAAGATCATACCATCTACAAAGTCATCATCAGTCATTTTAATGGCAAGATAGAACCAAGAAGGTCGCCCAAAGAACTCCACATTGGAACTCACGGACTACAATGGAATGAACAAGGTGAGAGACTGTCTGAGTTCATCATGTCCACCAAGACCTTCCATGGTAGCTCGCAGTTCCAGAAGGCCAAATCTAAACGTTGGACATGGGAGTCTCCCAATGGACAGTTCCACAATGAAATTAACCACATAATATTCAATCTACAGTTTTGGCTGACTGATGTCATTGTTGTCCCAAAATTCCAAACAGGATCAGACCACTGTCTCCTTCATGCAAAATTCTACTTCACAGAGAGGGGAGAAAGGGCCACAAAGTTTAAGAAAAGAACTCCCAGAACTACCACCAACTGGGAGCTCTTTGGCACTATTGCAGCAATATGGGAAGATGACATTATTGACAACATCGACAAGAAATAAAATTGACTGGTTCAGCACCTCCATGACTGTGCAAGGAATTCCAAGAGTGAGAAATCCACAAAAAGATGCCTGTCTTTGGAAACTCTTGTGCTCATTCACCATTGTGGTTTGTCGCAAGCCTCAGGCAATCACAAGGTAACATTGAAGCTAGCAAAGCTGTGCAAAAAGCAATAAAGGAAGACCTCAACGAGATAAGAGCAGCAGTGTTGGCAGATGCGGCAGAAGGCAAGGAAAGTATTTGCAATACCCACCTGTCCTTCACTAACTACAAGACCAAGATGATTTCCCTCCAATGTCCTGATGGATCTATCACATCTTCCAGAAGAGCAATTGTAAAGGTTATCCACAAGTTCTACTCGGGTCTCTTTGATAACCATGTCCACCTGCCCACATACCAAATTCCGAAGGATGGACATGTTATTCCCAACATTCTCCCTTTCAAAATATGACACGCCATCTCATTGGTAAAGAAGCATACAGCACGCAGTCCAGATGAACACCTGAAGAATCTGCCACCAGTACTCATCAATACACTGGCTTGACTCTTCAAATGTTAATTGTCTGAATGCAAGGTTAAATCCCAGTGGAAAACTAGCAGGACCTTCCTGTTTTACAAGAAGGGAGATACCCACCAGATTGGCAACTATTGCCCGATCTGCCTGCTGTCCATTGTCTACAATTTATTCACTTGAGTCATCCTGAATAGGATTTGGAGAACAATAGATGAAGGATAACTATGCGAGCAAGCCGGGTTCTAAAACGGATTCAGCATGATCAACCATATCCACACAGTGACCAACCTTATTGAGGTTTCATGAGAGTTCAAGATGCTGCTCTGTCTAACGTTTATTGATTTAAAGCGTTGAAGAAGTTGTTAAGAAGACGAAGAACCTCTGGCTCCGGCACATCTTTTTGACTCCACTGTTCTTCCTCCACTAACATACACCTCAGAGACCTGGGCCCTATGAAAACAGGATGAGAATGTTATTCAGGTCTCCCAAAAAAGAAATGAAAGAGCTATGCTTAGAGTATCACGTTTCACTCAAGTGCAAGGAGGAATCCAGAGTTCTAACCTCCATTGACAATGCAGGATCAGGGATGCTGCCTCATTTGCCAAGGTAACAAAAATCAGATGAGCTGGACACTAATATGATTTGGAGATTACACTGGACTAGAGACATAACTGACTGGACTCCATGGGACATCAAAAGAATTCCTGGCCGCCACCTACTAGATGATCAGATTTCTTTGTCAAGACTGAATGAATGGTTTGATGCTCTTCATGATCCTGGAGCAAGAAGTTGTCCTTGGGCTATACTAGCACACAATGGGATGAATGGAGATGTTACTTGTGCTTGCTCGAGCAAATGGATGAGCAACGGGATGACATGTGATACAAGTGATACAATTCTCTTATTGGTTCTTCCCCTTTCAGTATATTGAAAGAATGGTTGACACTATATGCCTGTAAACAATTTTATTTTCAGAGAATAAATATCCTGCATAATATTATATAGAAAATATCAAATATATCAGATATCATGTATCAAATGTCATAACAGTCAATCATTTTAGTCAGCATTCGACACTTGAAATATTCTCATTTCTAATTAACTAAATATCAACAGTTCAGGTAAAATTCCCTTAATTATGTAGTATGATTTAACTGTGATATAGATTACCAAATAACCATGACTTCTTTAGAAACATTTCACCATATGAAAAATCTTTTAATCTTTCACATTTAATTATATTACTTTAGTCAGATTTTCCACTAATATTCCATTTGCTTCATTTTTATTCAAATGATTTTTCAAAACCATATACTTATTTTCATCTCTGAGTTTTATTAGCCTTGTGAATTATATACTTGAGTTTTGAAGAGACAAGATAGAAGGAGAAAAACATTTTTTAGACTTCCCGCTGAGTCATTGTCTAGAAATTATTCTTTTAATAATCTATAATTTTATCTCTAAGATGCTGTGAATTGCATTTTTCCCTATGAAAAGAATTCTTAAAAGGCATATGGCACATGGTAATCACAATACATTAAAGATATTTATTACTCCTTCTTGTAAAATTTTTATTGACATTGGAACTGGAGACATAGCATAGGCATGCCTTTTGAGTGCATGCCTTGCATGTAGAAGATCCTGATTCGATTTCTAATACCACATATGTTCTCCTGAGCACTGTCAAGAGTGATCCCTAAGCACAGAGCCAGAAATAAGCTCTGAGAAACTCCAGGTGTGCCCCCAAAACAAATTAAAAAACTATAAATAAGTGGTACTTTCTATAGATCTATATTTATAGGTTCATATGCACAAAAATGACCTTAATATCATCTATTTGTAGTTCAAGAATAACATGGTTGCCTATACGACATATACAAATCTTCCTTACTTAATTTCTGTGTTAACTGATTTATATTGAATCAGGATCTTCGATATGCAGGCCATGAACTTAACCCTTATAATATGTCTCCAGATCAACTGTTACTAAATATTTTACAAGAAGGAGAAATAAAGTTAATTGCTAAGGAAACCTATGTCCTAACCACTCATATACAGCCATCTGTATTGTACGCACAATTGTTCATTTTGGCTGGAAATGAATAAATTGGTTTGAGTCAAAGCCAAGAAAGTCTGCATTAAGCACATCTTGTCCCCTTATTACCTCATGATGATCATGTTAACATATTTTTGGGGAAAAATTTTCCTAGTTAAGTGTGCTTATACACAGGCTGGAGCAATAGCACAGCGGGTAGATTGTTTGCCTTGCACACAGCGGTCCCGAGTTCAGTTCTTCCATCCCACTCGGAGAGCCTGGCAAGCTACTGAGAGTATCCCGCCTGCACGGCAGAGCCTGGCAAGCTGCCCATGGTATATTCAGTATGCCCAAAACAGTAGCAACAAGTCTCAAAATAGAGACGTTACTGGTGCTCACTCGAGCAAATCAATGAGCAATGGGATGACAATGATACAGTGATACAGACACAGAAACAACACATAATTAAACATATGTGTACTCTTTTCTCATTGATGCTAGAGATTCCAGAGGTGTAGCCATTAAGTGCTAAAACAGATTCAACACTTGTTGCAGTTATTCCATTGACAAAGTTCACCATATTCATTTTATTTCTTTTCAGTGCTCCTTTCAATTTTAAAATGTGGTATGACACATCAAATTTATCATCACAACCATTGCTAAGCATGCAGATGAGTGGCAGTAAGTGCGTTTACATTGTTGTGCTGTCGTTTCCACCATAAATCTTCAAAACTCTTCCTTCTGTGAAATAGAGGCTCTCACTTTTCCCCTTCCCTCCAGACCCTGGCAAGTGCTATCATAGTGTTTCTCTCTCAATTAAAATATGTTGGTACCACATAAATAAAATTTTAGTATTTTTTTTTCACTTTAACTAGCTTATCCCACTTATCATTATGTCCACAAATATCACTCATTTAATATCTTTTTAAAAAGACCATTCCCTTTTATCTATTGGATACACATCCTTCATTTTAACTGTTCATTTATCCAGGGGAAGATACTGGGATAATTCACCTTTCATCATATTTACTTATTAGGTCTGTCATGGAGGTAAAAGCTTTTTTCTTAGAACCTCAATGTTCTATATCTTTCACCCCTCAATAGTTTCACATCACACTCAGGCTTTTTATCCTCTGGTAGCCAAAATTGGAAGCAGAAGACTATAATTGGTGACTGAATACTGAAGAAATTGTATTTTAAATGATAGAGGGAAGGGAATAGGGAACAAAAGCTCCCATATTATGGGAGGAACTCTTTGGTAGGTCTCCAGAGAGAGGTCAGTGGACACCTTACTCCTTTAATATCTATTCAACAAGGGGAAATGGATGATCCGTTTTCACCGTATTAGAAGCAGCAGCTCAATAAGACTGGCGGCAGAGTGTCATCTATGGGTCTATTCTATGACATTTTTCTTCACATACTAGAAATTTTTCTTTTTTTAAATTTTTTATTAGAGAATCACTGTGGTGTACATTTACAAACTTATGAACTTTTGTGTTTGCATTTTACTCATACAGTGATCATTTAACCATCCCTCCACCAGTGCCCATTCACCTCCATCAATGATCCCAGTATCCCTCTCACCACCCCCACTCCATCCCCCACCACCCCACCCTGCCTCTGTGGCAGGGCATTTCCCTTTATTCTCTCTATTTTTGGGTGTTGTAGTTTGAAATAGAGGTATTGAGTGGCCATCACGTTCAGTCTATAGTCTACTTTCAGCTCGCAACTTCCAACCCTAATGGGTCCTCCCGTCATCCTCTACTTGGTGTTCCCTTCTCTATCTGAGCTGCCTTTTCCCCTAGCATGTGAGGCCAGTTTCCAAGCTGTGGGGCAGACCTCCTAATCCTTATCTCTAAAACTCTTGGGTGTTAGTCTTCCACTATGTTATTTTATATTCCACAGATGAGTGCAATCTTTCTATGTCTGTCCCTCTTTCTGACTCATTTCACTTAACATGATACATTCCATGTAGAACCACTTATATAAAAATTTCATAACTTCAACTTTTCTAACAGCTGCATAGTATTCTATTGTGTAGATGTACCAGAGTTTCTTTAACCAGTTATCTGTTTTGGGGCACTCTGTTTTTTTCCAGATTTTGGCTATTGTAAACAGTGCTGCAATAAACATAGAAATGCAGATGTCATTTCTACTATACCTTTTTGCCTCTCCAGGATATATTCTCAGGAGTGGTATTGCTGGGTCAAATGGGAGCTCAATTTCTAATTTTTTGAGAATCATCCATATTGTTTTCCAAAAGGGCTGAATGAGTCGGCATTCCCACCAGCAGTGAAGGAGAGTCCCTTTCGCTCCACATCCACGCAAACAGTGGTTGCTTTTGTTCTTATGTACACATTCAATTGCCCACATTCTTATGGATGTGGGCCAGTTTTGTGGAGTGAAATGATATCTCATTGTTGTTTTAATCTCCATCTCCCTGATGATTAGTGACATAGAGCATTTATCATGTGTCGTTTAGCCATTCAAATATCTTCTTTGAGAAAACTTCTGTTCATTTCTATCCCCCATTTTTTGATGTGGTTGGGAGTTTTCTTTTTGTAGATTTCAACCAGTGCCTTGTATATCCTTGATATCAATCCCTTATTAGATGTGTATTGGGAGAATATCCTTTCCCATTCTGTAGACTGTCTTTGTATTTTGGTCACTGTTTCTTTTGAGGTGCAGAAGATAGTCCCATTTGTTTATCACTGTTTTCAGTTGCTTGGCCAGTGGTGTGTTATCTCTGAAAATACCTTTAGCTTCAATGTCGTGGAGGGTTTTGCCAACCTTGTTTTCCATGTACCTTATGGATTCTGGTTGATATTGAGATCTTTAATCCACTTTGACCTGACTTTTGTACATGGCATTAAGTACAGATTTAAGCCCATTTTTTTGCATGTTGCTGACCAGTTTTACCAGCACCATTTGTTGAAGAGGATTTCCTTGTTCCAATTCACATTTTTTGCTCTCTTATTAAAAATTAGATGATCATATATTTGAGGGTGTGTGTCAGGATATTCAACCCTGTTCCATTGGTCTGCAGCTCTGCTTTTGTTCCAGTACCATCCTGTTTTAATTATTACCATTGTGTAGTATAGATTGAGGTTGGGGAGGGTGATTCCTCCCTTATTCTGTTTCCTAAGAGTTGCTTTACCTATTTGTGGGGGCTTATTGTTCCATATGAATTTCAGGATTGTTTTCTCCATTTCTTTGAAGAATGTCATGGGTATCCTGATAGGGATCACATTGAATGTGTACAGTGCTTTGGGGACTAATGACATTTTGACAATGTTAATTCTCCCAATCCATAAGCAGGGGATATCTTTCCATTTCCTCGTGTCCTCTATAATTTCTTGAAGTAGCGTTTTGTAGTTTTCTTTGTACAAGTTCTTTACCTCCCTAGTTAAGCTGATTCTAAGGTACTTGATTTTCTGAGGCACGATTGTGAATGGGATTGCTTTTTTCATGTCACTTTCTTCTCTCTTTTTATTTGCATATAGGAAAGCCATGGATTTTGAGGTATTGATTTTATAGCCTGCAACATTATTATATGAGTCTATTGTTTCTAAGAGTTTCTTGGTAGAGGTTTTAGGGTTCTCTACGTATAGTATCATATCATCTGCAAATAGTGAGAGCTTGATTTCTTCCTTTCCTACTTGAATGCCCTTAATATCTTTTTCTTGCCTAACGGCTATTGCAAGTACTTCCAGTACTATATTGAACAGAAGTGGAGAGAGTGGGCATCCTTGTCTCATCCATGAGCTTAGAGGGAAGGCTCTTAGTTTTTACCCATTGAGGATGATGCTTGCCGTAGGCTTGTAGTAGATGGCTTTGACTATATTGAGGAAAGTCCCTTCTATACCCATTTTGGCCAGAGCTTTCATCATAAATGGGTGCTAGATCTTGTCAAATGCTTTCTTTGCATCTATTGATATGATCATACGGTTCTTATCTTTTCTTTTGTTGATATGATGGATTATGTTGATTGATTTCCGAATGTTAAACCTACGTTGCATCCCTGGGATAATCCCATTTGTTTGTGGTCTATGATCTTTTTGATGAGTTGTTGAATTTTGTTTGCTAATATTTTGTTGAGAAACTTTGCATCCGTGTTCATCAGGAATATTGGCCTGTAGTTTAGTTTTTTTGTGGTGTCTTTGTTTGCTTTGGTATTAGGGGGATATGAGCCTCATAGAAACTGTTTGGGAGGATTTCTGTTTCTTCAATTTCCTGGAAAAGCTTGAGAAGTGGCAATAGGTCCTCTTGAAATGATTGGAAGAATCCGCTAGTAAATCCCTCTGGACCCGGGCTTTTGATTTTGGGAAGGCTTTTGATTACTGTTTCAATTTCCTTAATATTAATAGGACTGTTCAGGTATTCCAGGTCTTCTTGATTCAGCCTTGGGAGATTATAGGAATCCAGGAATTTATCCATTTCTTCTTGGTTCCCTTGTTTGGTAGCATACAGATTTTCAAAGTAGTCTCTGATGATCTTTTGAATTTCTTTGGTTTCTGTTGTGATATCCCCCTTTTCATTTCTGATTCGGTTTATAAGGGTTCTGTCTCTCTTTTTCTCTGTGAGTTTTGCTAGTGTTTTATCAATCTTATTTATTTTCTCGAAGAACCATCTCTTGGTTTCATTGATCTTTCGGATTGTTTTCTTGGTTTCCATGTCGTTGATTTCTGCTCTAAGTTTTATTATCTCTTTCCTCCTGCCTGGCTTGGGCTCCTTTTTTTGGTCCTTTTCTAAAATCTTAAGCTGTGAAGTCAAGTTACTTATGTGGGCCCTTTCTTCCTTCTTGAGAAATGCTTGCAGAGCTATAAATTTTCCCCTTAAACGGCTATAGCTGTGTCCCACAGGTTCTGGTAGCTGGTGTCTTCATTATCATTTGTTTCCAAGTACCTTTTGATTTCTTCCTTGATTTCCTTCCTTACCAACTCATTATTCAACATCGAGTTGTTTAATTTCCAGGTGTTTTATTTGGTTTTCTGCGTCTATCCATGATTCACTTCTATCTTCATTGCATCATGGTCTGAAAAGATAGCTGATACAATGTCTATCTTCCTGGTTCTGTTGAGGTATGTTGTGTGGCCCAGCACGTGGTCTATTCTGGAAAATGTTCCATGTGCACTGGAAAAGAATGTGTACTCTTTGGGGGGGGGGGATATAACGCCCTGTATAGATCTATTAGCCTTCTCTCTTCTATTTCTTCCTTCAAAGCCAGTATTTCCTTGGTGAGTTTTAATCTTCTTGATCTATCCAGAGGTGATAGGGCGGTGTTGAAATCTCCAACTACTATTATGTTGTTCAAAATGTCCTTCTTAAGGTCTGTTAGCAGTTGTTGTAGGTATTTAGCTGGTCCCTCATTGGGTGCATACACGTTTAGGATTGTGATTTCCTCCTGCTGTACATTTCTCTTGATTAATTAAAAATAGCCTTCACTATCCCTTCTAACCTTTTTCAACCTGAAGTCTATGTTGTCTGATACTAGTAATGCCACCCCAGCTTTTTTGAGGGAGTTGTTTGCTTGCAGTATTGTTTTTCATCATTTGACTTTGAGTCTGTTTGTTCTGGATATTCAGATGTGTTTCTTGCAGGCAGCAGAATGTTGGGTTCTGTCTCTGAATCCATTTTGCCACTCTATGTCTCTTAATTGGTGAATTTAGACCATTGATATTGAAAGAGATTAGTGTTATTGGATTTTGCGCCATCTTTCTGTAAGAGTTTGCTGTCTTGTAGGGGTTTTTCTTGTCTTTTAGTAGCCATTTTAGTCCTTCTTTTAGGTTTGGTTTTGAGTCAATGATGTTCCTGAGCTGTTGTTTATCCACAAAATAGTGTATCATTCCTTCGAGTTTGAATGAGAGTTTGGCCCGATAAAGTATTCTTGGTGAAGCATTCATTTCATTGTTTTTTCACTACATCCCACCACTGCCTTCGGGCATGGACGGTTTCCTCTGAAAGGTCTGCTGTGAATCTTAGGGGTGTTCCTTTGTATGTGATTTCCTTCTTTGACCTTGCTGCTTGCAGTATTGTGTCTCTATCCATGATGTCCATCATTGTAACTATGATATGTCTTGGAGTTTTTCTGTTAGGGTCTCTTTTAGCTGGCACCCTTTGGGCTCCTGGAATCTGGATGTCTGCATTGTCCAGCTCTGGGAACTTTTCAGCAATGATTTTTTTCACTTTGGCTTTTTCATTGGGGTTGGCTCCCTGTCCTTTGTGTACTCCAATGATTCTAATGTTGTTCCTCTTGAGATAATCCCCTAGGACTCTGATTCGTCCTAGAGCTATTTTGAAGTCTCTTCCCACTGTTTGTTGTTGCCTGTAGGCTGCCTTCAGCTCATCTTCACTGAGTTTTTTATTTCATCTATCGAATCCTTCCTTTGTCACATTTCTTTTTGTAGTTTTTTTTATTTCTGCTCTCATTTCTTCCTGTATTTTCTCGGCTGTCTGTTGTATTGTTTCTGTCAGGTCCTCCTTTAATTTAATGGATGCCTTTTCAGTCTTTGTGTTGAGTTTATTGAATATCTTCAGCACTTCAACTCTGAATTCCTAATTAGAGAGCTCAAGTTTGTAGGAAATGCCTATTGAGGTTTCTGGACTCATCGCCCTCTGCTTGTGGTGAGGATTTGTGCTGTTTCTTCATGTTGTAGTAGTATGGAAGAGGGACCTTCAAGTTCACTGTCCCTGTTCCCTCTTTTTGCAAAACAGGAATTTGGATGGTATCGGTCAATGGTAGTAGCCTTTTTATTATCCCCTTCTAGAACATGTCCTTCCTCTCAGATGTTCCTCTAATCCTTTGGTGAGGACTAAGATGATGCTTTTGGAGAATGTGCTCTTCTACATTGGGCTTTGACAGATACTTGTATTTATTGGTATTTGGGTGAAATTAGGATAGACTACTGGCTTATTTTCTTATTGGATAGTTAGGATGTTACTCATGCACATAGGTAATAAAGGCTGAGATGTAACAACAGATTGCTTGATTCTGGAAAATAACTGTGGCCCCGGACCTGAAAAGAGGCCATAGCCACTTTTGCCTAGACCACGCCCTCTGTCATTAGGCCACGCCCCTTCCCCCGCAATAGCACACACCTGTGCCAGAAGAGAGAACGACTGCGGTGGTTGGGGGCAGCTTGCCGGCCACTAGGGCGGCAGTCCAGAGAGGGGGGCTAGAAATTTTTTCTTTAGAGCCATCTCTAATAAGACTGCCTAACGTTTGTTCCTCTATCAATGGGTTCAAGAGGTTCTTCATTGCCCCTCCTTTGGAAGTTAAATTCTAAATTAAATAACTAACTATCTCAACAAAGAACACTAGAACTTCCATGGAACTATTTTGTGTGTTCCACATAACCAGTAGAAAGGAAATAGGGACCATAAGTTTCAGTAAGTCCGGAAAGAAAAATGACATCTCCTTCCATTTTACTACCTCTCCCAAACTCCACAGACACACAAAATGTTTTTGCCTCCCTGGACTTGTATTTTAAAGCATCTTGAAGCTTATGATTTAAAACCCATGTTTCTATCTAGATAATAAACTATCTCTTAATAAGGGAGGAGTTACTAAAACCAATTTTCTGACAAATGATAGTGTAGTTTGATTCCCAAAATGACGTGTGCAACATATATTTCAAATGTTTTATTTTAGTGTTCTTGTTTTGGGTTGATTTCGGGAGATACTTCACTTAGGGATGCTCAGGGCTTACCTCTGGCTCTGTGTTCCTGAATCACTCCTGATGGTGCTTAAGAAACCATGTGTAGAGCCAGAGATTGAACCTGTTGGCCCTATGGTTAGGTAAGTGCCCTAACCACTGTAGTATCCCTTCAGCCCTGGAGAGTTTTGAGTTTGGAATTTACACTATGAGCTCAATTTAAAAAGTCAGGAATCCAAATTGTAGTTTAGAACCCAAAGTGAGCATATGCTCTACTCTACATAATAGTGGCATGATATAAAAAAGTCAACATTTTAATGAAGAAATTTTAATTGAAGATGATTATAGATTATTTTTAGCTTAGAATATCTTGGGTTTTGTATATTATTTCAGAGTATTTTGATTTATTATCATTTACAACTGTTTTCATGATTATCTAATACTTGTAATTAATTTGCTCACTCTGATGATATTACTTTACTCAGTAAAATATTGGGATGCTATCACAGTACAAAGAATAAGGAAGCATGACAATTATATGTAATAAGGTATCCTGAGATTTGAAGAGGGAATAAAGAAAAATTGTAGAAAAACTGCTAAAATCCCAGTGAAATCTAGGGTCACTAGTACTGACCCTAGATTTTGTTGCCAATGCTGCCCAATTGTGCAAAAGTCTAACTTTAAGTTGGGTAAAAGACAGAATCATAACAAAGTATTTTGAAATTTGGGGGTAAATTTATAATTATTACAGAATTTTAAAAACTTAAATAAAAGAATGAATTACTTTGCTAAAAATTTTGTATTTTGCCTAAAAAATGATCATGAAAAGATTGAAACTAAGTAATGGCAATTATATTACTTATTTTTTTAATTTATTTTAATGAAGGTAAAAGCTACAACTGTTTTATAAGGGTATTATTCATTTTACTTAATAACGTGCTTCTCAAATGTATTCTGTCTGTCAATACAAGATCAGACTCTAGGCTCTAGGCCATGGAGTAGGTATATGCGAGTTGAGCCTACATGGTAGCTGCAGGGGTGGGGTGTGGGTGCAACTGCTGGAGCTTCTGCAGGGCAGGTGCTCAGCCTGCCTGCCTTCTGAGGCTGCCCAGCATTTTCAGCTGCAGGGACTGGTGTTTCTATGAACTTTAGCTGCTTGGCTTCCATCTCCCCAAAGACTAATTGGGGAGTCAGTCGGGTGGGGCTGGTGGGTGTTCTTCCACTCTGAGAAAACACGGGCCTGGGCACTGAGGTTTCTGAAATTATTCAGTTTGGCTTCTCTACAGAGAGTATTAGTGAACAATTTTTCTTTATCAGTGAAGAATTCAACATGGTGTCCTAATTTTAATTATGTCTGTCTTTGTATACATGTAAACGTCTTTAACTTACTTACCTTGACATTCCTGAAATACAAGAATGTTAATTATTTCATACTTATGTTTTCCTTATTTTCTGTTGATCTTTTAGTAGTTCATTTTAAAGGCATACATTAAAGCTGTCTTTTTGGTATTTGTTAAAATTGCTTAAACACTATCTCCATATTAGTTTCATGGTTACAGAATATATTATTTCTTGACATTTTCTTCTTATAACATTATGATTATAATTTTGTCACTATAGTAGCAAATAAACAGGTCAAATTGGTTTAAATATTTCATAGCATTGCACAGAATGTAATTGACAATTACAATTTATTGTAATAAAGCTAATATGATCACATAAGCATTTTAATCTTCCTTTTTTCATTTCTAGTTATGGAGTAGAGTCAATTCATTTATAATTTCAAAAATACACAAAGTATTTTGTTCTTAAAATATCTTCTCTTTCTAGTGATCTATTACTAGAAAAAAGTAAATCAGTGAATGGAAAAATTAAAACCCTAGAATTTACTCATAATCTCTTTCTCAATCAGCTATATTTTCTTTTGAAGAATTCAAACTCAGGTCACTAAATCTATTGCTATGCTAAAATTAGAATCCAAGGTGTATTTTCTTCTGGTTTTGACATTCACTTGGGGAATAAACTGTTCCTGCAAAATGGATTTGTGGCATTTGCTAAAGCTACTTTTACTGCACAGTTCATTGACTCATGCTAAATTCCTACCTTAAGAACTACCTTCTTTTTTTTAATGAGAAAAACTTTTCTATGTGCCTGTGTTTGGATAGATGTTTAACACATGTGGCTACCACCTCAGGCTACAAAGATGCCTATGAGAATTGGCCACATAGTATTCATACAGAAGTTAAAGAACATGTTTCCAAGTACCTCACACAGTGTTGGAGTTTCCTGCATTTTCTTGTGTCCACTTCTTTTATTTCTAAAATTTACCTTGTACTGTGAAAAATCTTCATTTGCTGTTTAAAAAGTTTTCATTAGATTTGTTCTCAACACACTGTGAGAATATTTGAATCACAATCACAACTGCTGATCACTCAGCAGCCTTTCAGTATATCCAACAAAATAACTGTTTCACTGAATGTCACATAACAGGTTCTTGCCACTGCATGCAGCATGATTTGGAGCAGTGTAAGGATCCAGGTTGACCAAATGTTTTAGTTGCTGTACAAAGGTGCATACATTAAACCATAATGATACTTTGTGTTGATTTTATAACATACCAAATTAGTATAGAACAAAATACAGCACCGTATATATGTGTGTGTGTGTGTGTGTGTGTGTGTATGTAGCACTGTCATCCCACTGTTCATAGATTTGCTCAAGTGGGCACTAGTAACATCCCCATTGTGAGACTTGTTGTTACTGTTTTTGGCATATCCAATATGCCATGGGTAGCTTACCAGGCTCTGCCGTGAGGGCAGGATATTCTACTCTATAAAAATAAAATAAAATAAAATAAAAATAAATAAATGTGGCCAAAAACTCAACAGGGGAAAAAAAACAACAAATGTCAGACCTATATATAAACTTTTTTAAATGTGTGAAATCCACGATAGAGAGGAAATTAGAGAAAGAAGAAAAAAAACAGTGTTGATGTCAATGGGAAACACTTGATTAGGCATTTAGACTTGAGTTACTTTTGAGGAATGGGAAGATGGCTAGGGGCTGGAGTGATAGCACAGAGGGTAGGGCTTTTGCCTTGCATGCAGCCGACCCAGGTTCGATTCCCAGCATCCCATATGGTCCTCCAGCACCGCCAGGAGTAATTCCTGAGTGCGGAGCCAGGAGTAACCCCTGGACACTGCTCGGTGTGACCCAAAAAGCGGGGGGAAAAAAAGTACAATGGCTAAAGATGAGAGGAAGGAAATATTTCAGCAAATCCTATCAGCGGGAGGACTGCCCTATACTCAACCGCCTCACATTAACCTTTTAGGAAGCCTATTAGCAGCCTCCTATTTAGTAAGCTCCTATTTATTTTGTTCTCACTGAGGCCTTGTGGAGCCCCGGGCAGCTGAATTCTCAAAGGAGATTTCACATCTGTGAGTCATATACATTTCAGCTCGGGTCTGGTGAGGATTAAAGTCTTCCTGAGATCCTGATAGAGCAGTGTTTCTTCCACTTTATTTGACACAGCCCTCTATCATAGTAAGCTTGGCCTCTTCCCCACTCCCTGCGGGTTGTAAATTCCGAGCACGCCACAAGGTCAGCTGGGTATTAGATGCAGAGTCCTGTCAGAGGGGCTGACAGCTCCATCTTTCTGGGGCAAAGGGAATGCTTAGCTCTGAAATTCACTAGCAATCCTGGCCTGAGACTCCAAAATCGCTTTCGTCTTGAAAGGTGTGATGATTATTATTGACTATGTTTCTCTGACTCCTACATCTCTTGCCAGAAACACAACTGCTGTTGTCGTAAAAGTTTTGGGAAGTCCTGGAAGAGAAAAGGAGCTGTAATTAAAATGGACTGGACTGCTGGGAAGAAAATAAGTCCAGGAAATCACACACATATTTCTATATGTATTCAGAATCTGGAAGCTACATTACATTTCATTTTTCTTCAGCCCATCTTGGGAGATTTGTTTCAGGCATACCTGTTGCTTATAACACATGACTTTTGGATGACTTTCTCACTCATGCAGGTCCTGGATTATTTTCACTTGAAAATTCATGATTTTGTGGTTGAGTTCTAACAGATCACAGCACAATAGAAAAAAATTATAATGCCAAAATGTTTCTTGAGGTCAAAATATGGTGAATAAGCTGCACTTAATATTTTCTTTTCGTAAAATCTCTAGTTGAAACATAGACACTTTGAAAGAAGTCACTAATAATTCATAGCTAAAACAACCACTTTCAAAGTGGAAAGAGCTACTTTGAAAAGTAGTCAAGGCAATAAAGAGATTTCTTTATGACTTTCTTTGCTCTAAATATGACATTTTTTCCCAAGAAACAGGGTTATCCCACAGGGGAGTCGGATAATACAAATAAAAGAGCAGGTGACCAGACAAAAGATGTGGAGCAAATTTTTTGTTTCATTATTTTTGTATCATTCATTAATATGGATTGGTACCACAGTATTGACTTTCAAGGCAAAAAAAAAATGTAGCTTCTACTTTAACCTGAATAGAAATAGTGGGGTAGACTTACTTGTTCTTCAAGCCAGTGTTCTCCCTTGAACATGTGTCTCATTTGCTTTTCTTCTTTGCTTGCTTTCTCTTTCAAGCTCATGTTCTCTCTTGAACACATAATCCTTTCTTCTCCCATTTCATTTAATAAAAAATATCTTGCTTCACTCAAAAACTGAGAAATAGTAGAATAAAATTAGAGTTCTTAGATATGCCAGTTTTGGTGGGGGAGGCGTGAATAACAAACAAAACAAGAGAAAGTTATCATCTCAGGGACTAAAAAAAGCACCCAAGACTTCTACCCTTTTGAGAAATGCTCAAGTATGATCCCTGGCAGTATTTAGGGGATTATATGTAGTACTAAAAATCGAGCTAGGTTGTCCTGTTGTTACTGCATGCAAGATAAATGCCGCACCTCGTGAACTATTTCTCAGGCTTCTAAACTTAAGTTTCAAAGGTTGAGATAACATATATCTCAAACTCTGAGTAACTATTAATTCAGAGTGTGTTACAGAGTAAAACATAAGGAATAGATAAAGGTCTCATGTACATGAATTGAAAGAAGGAACATTTTAAATTACTAGTTAGCTCTTTCCATGACTTTTTACTAACCATAAAGATAGAGTAATAAATAAAGTGTAGAATGAATGTAACAGCACATACTTAGAGCAATGTAATAGAATTGAGAACTCATAAATTAACCCCAGATGCATAGAAAGCTAATTTATGACAAAGGAGCAAAGACGATAAATTAGAGAAGGTCTCTCAGCAGGTGGTTCTGGAGGCCAAAGTGATAGTATAGCAGGTGGGGCTTTTGCCTTGCACATGGCCTACCGTTTGATATCCAGCATCTCATATGGTCCCTGAGCACCATTAGTAGTAATTCCTGAGGCAGAGCCAGGAGTAACCCCTGAGCATCACTGGGTTTGACCCAAAAAGTCAAAAAACAAAATACAAGTGGTTCCGTGAAAACTGGAGAGCTACATGCAAAGGAATTAAATTGGGTCACTCTCATTCTAGTCATAAAAGTAAACTCAATGTGATAATTTAAATGGTAAACCAAAACCCATGACATATTTAAAAGAAAACGGCAAAACATTCCATTACATTGGCTTCAGTGACTCAATTCCATTGGTAAGGAAAATCAAAGAAAAAAAATAAAGGTAATTATTTCTAACTAAAAGATTTCTTCAATGCCAAACAAACTATCACCTCCTACAGAATACT
Source organism: Sorex araneus (assembly GCF_027595985.1). Classification (NCBI taxonomy): domain Eukaryota; kingdom Metazoa; phylum Chordata; class Mammalia; order Eulipotyphla; family Soricidae; genus Sorex; species Sorex araneus. Next base: position 38,542,683 of record NC_073307.1, on the reverse strand, counting down.
TGCACACTGTACATTCTAACAAAAGGTTTATTTCTAGAATGTATAAATATACACAAAACTCAACAACAGTGACAATGAAACAACCCTGTTAAAAAATGGGGAGTTAAGCTGAAAAAGCACATCTCCAGAGAAGATCCAACTGATGGGCACAAGCATAAAAAATTCTCATGTCATTGATTATGATGAAAAGTCAAATTCAAATTACAATGAATTATTACCTTAAACCAGTTAGAGTAGCGTATACCAAAAAGAACACAAACGATAATTTCTGGATATACTGAGACAAAACAACCCTTATTCATTGTTCTTAACAATGTATTCTGTTTTAGCTTTTAAAAACAACATTATGGAGATTTCTTTGAAAAATTATCTGTAAATACACAAACCAGCAACAAATGAATGGATAAAGAAAATAAAATTGTATATTAAGACAATGGGATACCATTCAACTATAAGAGAACAAATATTTTCTTTCTATCAGCAAGAATACTATGGAAAAATATCAGACTAAGTGAAGTTAGTCAAAAAGATAAAGAAAACTGTCAAATTATCTTAGTCACATGTGGTATAAAAAGAAATGATGCATGAGAATAGACAACGGTCAATGAAAACAAATGTTTAGACGCATGATTTTCTAAAATGGTAGGGAGAGAGTGGTCTTGTGTTTGTTGTGGTAGAAAGGCATTGATAACTTTGCCATTTTGATAAAAACTATGCAACCAAATTTTTCATTTAAATTAAAAATAAAGAGACTAAGGTAATGAGAGTGTTGAGATGTGAACTTGAGACATCTTCATGATGGCGACATCTGTTTTAATCATTATTCACAGTAACATGATAGAAAAGTAAAGTTATCCTATAACCTTTAGATATGTCAGACATTTTAGAAAAATTAAAAAGTCAAGGGTGAAGAGATAACCCAAAGAGTTAGAATATCATCTACATGCAGGAGCCCAGGGTTGAATCTCTGCCACCACATGGTCCCGAGCACTGAGCCAGTACAATAGACCTCAGCAACACCAGTAGTGACCCCTAAAATAAGAAAATAAAACTGCAATAAAAACATAAATTTTAAAATCATAGGAGAGTAAAATGAATAAATAATTCTTTTATTGGTATTTTCTTTTTAGTTAAATGTTCCACTTCAAAAATAACTGTATTTAAAAAAAAGAAAAGAGCTTGATGCACTAGAAAGAACTATAAATAACTTTGGAATATCTGTATACTCTAGCCACAATCTCAGTTTTGACTAAAAGTAATGTGCTTTGTTACCATTAAATATGGTGTATAAATTTATATCTTCAATATAGCATGTTTTACAAATTGTGAATCATAAAATTAAACTTTTGTTTTGCCTTCAAAATTCTTTCATGTTTTTCTCAACCAATAAAATGGTTGCTAAAAGATGCAAGACAAGTTATTAATAAAATTAAATCATTAAGAATGCTTCAGAAGAAGTAGCCAGAGACACTGAGATCTACTTACCTTGCTAGTGGGTTACAGAATAAGGATTTATTCAGAAAGCACAAAGAAAAAAGCTCAAATATTGGCAAGAAAACCAATAATCCAAAAGAAAAATATAATTGTTGATACCAAAAGCGGATAGAGATACCACAAATAAAGAGAATTACAGGCCAACATCTCTGATGAACACAGATATTAAGATCCTCAACAAAATATTAGCAAATAGAATCCAACGACTCATCAAAAAGATCATACACCATGACGAAATGGGATTCATCCCAGGAATGCAAGGGTGGTTTAACATTCAGAAATCAATCAACATAATCCATCATATCAATATGATCATATCAATAGATGCAGAGAAAGAATTTGACAAGATCCAGCAGCTGTTTATAATGAAAACTTTCAGCAAAATGGGCATCGAAGGAACTTTCCTCAATATACTCAAAGCCATCTACCACAAGCCCATGGCAACCATCATTCTCAATGGGGAAAAACTAAAAGCCTTGCCTCTAAGATCAGGCATAAGACAAGGTTGCCTGCTTTCACCACTCCTATTCAATATAGTATTAGAAGTACTGGCTGTAGCAGTTAGACAGGAGAAAGATATGAAGGGCATACAGATAGGAAAGGAAGAGGTCCAGCTACCACTCTTTGCAGATGATATAATATTATGCTTAGAAAACCCTAAAGACTCTACAGATAAGCTCCTAGAAACAATTCCTCTATATAGAAAAGGGTAAGGCTTCAAAATCAACACCCAAAAGTTCATGGCTTTCTTATATACAAATAACAAAAGAGAAGAAAGAGACATTTAAAAAATAATCCCATTCATAATAGTACCTCAGAGAATCAAGTACCTCAGAATCAGCTTAACCAAAGAGGTGAAGGACCTATACAAGGAAAATTACAAAACACTACTTCAAGAAATAAAAGAGGACATTAGGAAATGGAGACACATCCCCTGTTCATGGACAGGGAGGATTAACATTATCAAAATGGCAAAAACTTCCCAATACTGCCCAAAGCACTATACAAATTTAATGTGATCCTGACCAGAATACCAACGATATTTTTCAAAGAAATAGACAAAACACTCCTGAAATTCATATGGAACAATAAACCCTCACGAATAGCTAAAGCAATTTTGGGGAAAAAGAAGATGGGTGGCATAAACTATCCCAACTTCAAACTGTACTACAAAGAAGTAGTAAATAAAACAGCATGGGATATACCAACACTAACCCAAGCATAGTATTGGGCTAGAAAGAGACCCGCAGACCAATGGAACATAGTTGAATATTCTGTCACAGACTCTACCAAATATATGACCACTTAATCTTTGATAAAGGAACAAGAAACTTGAAATGGAACAAGGAAAGCCTCTTCAACAAGTGGTGCTGGGAAAACTGGATAGCTACCTGCAAAAAAAAAAAAAAATAATAATAATGAACTCCAAAAAATGAACTCTGACCACTGTCTATTGCTAGGCACAAAAGTCAGATCAAAGTGGATTAAAGATTTCAATATAAGACCTGAATTCATAAGGTACATAGAGGAAAATGTAGGCATAACTTTTCATGACATTGAAGCTAAAGGCATCTTTTAGGATGAAACAGCACTGACCAAGCAAGTGGAAACAAACATAAACAAATGGGATTACAACAAACTAAAAGCTTCTGCATGTCAAAAGAAACAGTGACCAAAATAAAGAGAGAGCCCATAGAATGGGAGAGAATTTATACCCAATACCTATCTGATAAGGGATAAATATCCAGGATATACAAGACTCTAGTTGAACTATATAAGAACAAAACCTCCAACTCCATCACAAAATGGGGAGAAAAAATGAACAGAAGCTTCCTCAAAAAAGAAATACAAATGGCCAAAAGGCACAATAAAAAATGCTCCACATTGATAGTCATCAGGGAGATGCAAATCAAAACAACAATGAGATATTATCTCATACCACAGAGACTGGCACACATTCAAAAAAACAAAAGCAACCAGTGCTGGTGTGGATGTGGGGTAAAAGGGACACTCTTTCACTGTTGGTAGGAATGTCGACTGGTCCAGCCTTTTTGGAAAACAATATGGACAATCGGTCAGAAACTAGAAATTGAGCTTTCATATGACCCCACAATACCACTTCAAGGGATAGATCCTGAAGGTGCAAAAAAGCACAATAGAAATAACATCTGTACCTATATGTTTGTTGCTGCACTGTTCACAATAGCCAAAATCTGAAAGCAACCCAAGCGCCCGAGAACAGATGACCGGTTAAAGAAACTTCGGTACTTCTACAAAATGTAATACTATGCAGCTGTTAGGAGAGATGAAGTCATGAAATTTGCTTATAAATGGATAGTCATGGAGAGTATCATGCTAAGTGAAATGAGTCAGAAATAGAGGGACAGATATAGAAAGACTGCTCTCATTTGTGAAATATAAAATAACATAACACAAGACTGACACCCAAGGACAGTAGATACAAGGGCCAGGAAGATTGCTCCATGGCTCGAAGTCTGCCTCATGAGCAGGGAGGGTGGGAGGGAGAAGGCAGCTGGAATAGAGAAGGGATTACTAAGAAAATGATGATTGGAGGTATCAGTCAGCATGGGAGATGTGTGCTGAAAGTAGAGAGAGGAGCAAGCATGATAACCTCTCAGTAAACCATAAAGCCCAAAAGTAGAGAGAGAGTGTGGGGAATATTGTCTGCCATGCAGGCTGGGGGAGAGTGGGAAAGGTGGGGGTATACTCAGAGATATCGGTGGTGGGGAATGTGCACTGGTGGAGGGAAGGAGTGATGGGTGTTTGATCTTAGGGTGATTGTAACTGAAACATGAAAGCTTGTAGCTATATCTCACAATGATTCAATAAAAAAGAGAAATATAATCATTAAGCGTGGATCCAAGGTTAGCAGATATTTCAAATACCCCATCAAAATTTCTAGAGGGACTGGAACCATAGTACACCAGATACGGCATTTGCCTTGCATGCCGGTAGACCTGGGTTTGATCTCAGGTATCCCATATGTACCCGTGAGCAACACCAGGACAAACTCCTGAGTGAAGAGCCGGGAGTAACCCCTAAGCATCACCATTTGAGATCCAAAAAAAGTCTATAGTTTTTCTGAACTCCAAAATATATCTCTTACCCCCAAATAAAATATCACTTAAGCCCCCAAAAGACACTGCAAGGAGTAATTTGCCCCATGCAGAGGCATGGTAAGTTGGACAGTTTTCCATGCTTATGGGTGTTATAGCAGTGATTACTATTCACTGAACAAGTCAAAATCATTTCAGTTCTTTAGGTAAGGAACAAGTAAATTTTAGGCCTGGGATGTAGCACTAGTACAGATGGCATGGGCACATGAATATAGACACTCATAAACATCCTATAGAAGCCAGGAAATTTGAATTAGTATTTTTGGTGTATCTTTTTTACAGAAATCAGTGGGTATTTTTTGATGAATATTTTTTGGCACGAGATTTAAAAGAAATTACAGAAAACAGGTGCTGAAAAGCAAAACTACAGGTTTTGGTTTAATGTACCATTGACAAAGAATCAAGTATCTTTGAAAGTAAAACAGCAGTTACAGCTGAGCCTTTGTTCATCTTGGGAAGCAAATAAGACATGAAGAGATGCTACTTGTAGGAAGTGTACATTCCATAATTTATTGATGAACCCTTTTTGTGTCATTTCCATATAAATTATATTATCCTTTTTCTTTTACTAGTTTTATTGCCAATATTTGGATTTAACTAAGCTCTTTGGAAAGGATGTAGAAATTATCTTGCTTTTGTTAGTTTTTCTGTTTAATAAATTTGCATAGGCCATTTCACATATGATGTATGTACTTAAATATATTTTTAATAATGTGCTCTGGGATGTTGCATTTCTGAAATAAGTTTGGTATTATGGCTGTCGCATATTTTGTCATTTATTCATTTCCTGAAATATATATCACTGAGTCAACTCTATGAGTTTCTTTTTGGAAATCAATATCAAATTTTACTCAAAGTAATAAAAAGCGATAGAAAATTAGTAAATTATATCTTTCAAAGATAGACCCCCTTAAAGTTTCTATAACATGTAAAATAGAAGAATATTAGGAGTAGCTAACAAAACAACCAAGACTACTTATAAAACTGATGACAGATTATTATTTACCAGAGGGGAAGAGAGTGGGAGAAATGGATTGGAGGGAATCAATTGATAATGGTAAATATTCTAGGACATTGATGGTAGTTATAATAAGGTGTATATATATATATGTACACACAAACACACTATGATATCTATATATATTACTATATACCCCTAAAACAAATATTTGTATAATCAGATGGTCTGTCATTTAAAACTAAGAAAATAAATAAATTACAATTGTTAGTTAATGTTGCTAGCAAAATTAAGCTAACTTCAATTATGGCTGTGGCATACAGTCATATATTATAGGACTGAAATTAATTTTATTATACTTTAAAGATAAGATAAATCTCAAACATTGGTGCCAGCCATTTAGCACTTTGAAAAGATTGATGTTCACAAACCATCTGTTAGTAGTTACTTTCTCCTGTGGTGGTTACCTTAGATTATTAAAAACTTGGTGAACATTACTTTTTCCCATTATGCAAAATCCTATAAAGAAACTTAACTACAGGTAATTTGACACAATGGAATGTTAACTATCCATTTATTGCTCAAGAAAGAGATGATTTTTATCACTACAGGTAGTAAAAAACAGGCTTTGCCAGAAAACAGATATAACTTTTGCATCTATCTGAAAACACCCATTTTAAAGTTTAAATGAAGCATTTAAATAAAGCAGCAGCGTGGCAATTTTCCAGAGAATTTTAAAGAACCTAGTCTTGCATGAGATTCTCAAAGGCAAATGAGAGCTGACATTTTGAACTAATAAAGAACATATTAAGGAATAAAAGACTAATATTGGAAGTCACATAAGGACAATGGTGGGGTCCTTGGGCACTTTGATACTGGTGAACTGTGGTCATTATACATCAAACTACAAATGTTAGCACTGTAGCACTGTCATCCTATTGTTCATCTATTTGCTCAAGTGGGCACCAGTAACGTCTCCATTGTAAGACTTGTTGTTACTGTTTTTGGCATATCCTAATAGGCCATGGGCAGTTTGTTAGGCTCTGCTGTGTGGGCGGGATATTCTCGGTAGCTTGCCGGGCAATATGAGAGGGTTGGAGGAAATGAACCCAGGTTGACTGTGTGCAAGGCAAACGCCCTACCCACTGTGCTATCACTCCAGTCCACAAATGTTAACAATATTGCAAACATGTGACCTGTAGGATAACATTGGTTTGTCCTTTCTCCCTTGCCGCAGGGAGCTTAGGTTTATCAGGTTACACCCATCACAGTGCTCCTGTGGCACTTCCATTCCACTGTATTTATCTGTAAACTCCTCTCTATGCTCTCTTCCCCAACCACCTTTTCTTCCTAATCAGACTCTGTTAACTTGTAAGATCAGATTCCTCAGAAATCTATGATTTTATATGTATGAGTGAAATATTTATTGCCTTTCTTCTCTCCTTATGTCTTTTGTACAGTGTACTTTAAAGCAATGTCCTTTTTGTATGGACAAAGTTAGGACTGTTAATATTTTGCTTTTGTAACTTGGGAGTAAATTGTCTCTGAACAATACGAACTCCAAGGCATCTACTTCCTTGACTTAAGCCTCAGTAGCCCTTAGTTCCTAGCCCCCCAAAAGCAGGGTCCCGACTAGGGATTGAATGGACTCAGGGAAGCTGTGAACTACCCTGCATCGAAATGGGCCAAGTCAAATCTCCACAATACTCAACTATAAGTTGAGAGTACATGGACAAATGTTATCATGATCCAAAAGTAATGACGAGATAAGGACACTGCTAAGGGATAGGAAAGACTAATCTGGCCTGAGATTGAGATAGCCCTAGGAGAGCATCCTATCAACTTAATGTATCTCTTACTGTGTCCATACAAAAGGATTAATATTATGAATGCTTATATGTTTGTTGGACAGGGGGAGGAGAAACACAGCCATGGGATTCTGCTCTTGGGTGGGTCATTTTACTGGATGAGAATCTGTGCTAGAAGCAGCTTTCTCTGAGGGAAAGATTTTACTCCTATTGATTGTGACCGCACCTATGTGTAAGCCCCGACCCCTCATGCTATGGGATTTAACTAGATTGTAAGAGGGGGCTGGGGAATCCAGAAGAAAGAGAATGAGAGATCAAGAAGGAAAATGAAGTAGGATCAAGAATGAGAATGAAGTAACATGGGGAAGGAAGAAGCAGGAGTTGAATCAGAGGAGAATGGAGATGGGAATGGAATAAACTGCAACTGATACCAACCAGCCTGACCCTCATTTCTCTCCTTTGTTCTCCCTTCAGCATGGACTTCCCCTGGGTGGGGGTAGTGGCCTGAGACTATGGAATGAAAGAGAGCCACCACGTGATGCCCTCTTCATATTTTAGCAATGTAGCACTGTTGTCCCATTGTTCATCGATTTGCTCGAGCGGGCACCAGTAACGTCTCCATTGTGAGACTTGTTACTGGTTTTTGGCATATTGAATATGCCACTGGGAGCTTGCCAGGCTCTGCCATTTGGGCAGGATACTCTCAGTAGCTTGCCAGGCTGTCTGAGAGGAGCAGAGAAATTGAACCCCGGTCGGCCGTGTGCAAGGCAAACACCCTACCCGCTGTGCTATATTTCTCCAGTCCTCTTCATATTTTATTTTTAGTAAATATACAGTGACCTATGTGACCAACATTTCTTTCAGATGTACTCTGGTAGTATTTCTTGTTATTTTTCTATTTCAACACTTAAATTGCATTCTAAAATATGTTAACTAGCATGGGTTTACTTACTCTAACATTGGGAAAGAACTGTTTGTTGGTTTAAGAAACTCCCAGACTCCCACCGCCGAGATGTGATCCCGGGGGCCGCACGTATGTGCGGCCTCTCCGCAGCTGTACAAGCGTGAATCCAGACCCAGCAAAACCTCTTTCGGTGTGAACAACTCCTCGCAGAATGTCTCCAGCCTGAGAACTAAGACTCGGCCCTGTGCCCGCCCGGGAGGGGAAAGGTATTTCTCTCTCTCGCCTCTTTCTCTCCGGGGATGAAGGGCGCGGTGGCCGCCATATTAAGACGACCACAGATTGGGTGTTCAAGCCTGCAATTATCTAATATCTGGAAGAAATCTCCCCGGACTTCTTGTTAAAGTACAGAAATTCAAAACTGCGCGGCCGCTACCGCGGCCGCGCGACCTTATTTGTTTTCACAGTAGGTCTGAATCTAGTGGGGTACTCCTAACAACAATAGTGAGGTTTGTGTTGAAATATTGAATGTAACCAAAGTAAACAGAATGTAAAATGAAACTTATCAGTTACAAGGTAGGGGGTGGGGGGGCAGGATGGGAGGTGTACTGTGTGGGTTTTTTTTTTTTGGTGGTGGTATATGGGCACTGGTGAAGGGATGGTTGTTTCAGCATTGTATAACTGAGACCTAAGCCCGAAAGCATTGTAATCTTCCACACGGTGATTTAATAAAATAAAATAAAATTTAAAAAAAAAAAAAAAAAGAAACTCCCAGAACTCTGTGTGTGAGTGTGTGTGTGTGTGTGTGTGTGTGTGTGTGTGTGTGTATGGAGTAGGTTGCAAAATTATATTCTCTTAGAGCTGTGTAATGGTCCATTGTGTATATATATCACGGCTCATCTTATTTGGATTGTTCCATATATTTTGACTTTTAATAGCACCACAATGAACATAGGTGTTTTCATATTTATTTTTAAATTAATTTATTTTAATTTTTTAAAAATGTTTTGATGTTCTTGAGGGGGCTGGAGTGATAGCACAGAGGTTGGGCGTTCCCCTTTCCGAGGCCAACCCGAGTTCGATTATTCTGCCCCTCTCGGAGAGCCCAGCAAGCTACTGAGAGTATCGAGCCCGTGTGGCAGAGCCTGGCAAGCTACCCGTGTCTATTGGATATGCCAAAAACAGTAACAATAAGTCTCTCAATGAGAGACGTTACTGGTGCCCATTAGAACAAATCAATGAGCAATGGGATGACAATGACAGTGTTCTTGCGGTAGATGCCAGGAAGGCTAGTCACTGGGTCATATGGACACTATAATCTTAGTTTCTTGAAAAGTTTTGTTGCCATTTTCCACAGAGGGTTAAACTAGACAACATTCCTACTAATAGTGAATGAGGGGTTTGTTTTTCACCACATCCTCCCCAACATTAGTTTTTCAGCTCGAACAAATCAATGAGCAACGGGATGACAGTGGCAGTGATGATATGTACCATTCTCAGTGGTGTGAAATAATATCGCATTATTGTTTTTATTTGCTTTTTGTCTAATAATAATAATTATTATTTATTTTTATATAAGAACCTTTTTTTCTTCATTTTGTTTTGGGGCGGACTGGAGCGATAGCACAGCAGGTAGAGTGTTTGCCTTGCATACGTCTGACCCAGATTTGATTCCTCCATCCCTCTTGGAGAGCCCAGCAAGCTACCGAGAGTATCCCGCCTGCATGGCAGAGCCTGGCAAACTACTGGTGGCATATTCAATATGCCAAAAACAGTAACAATAAGTCTCTGAATGTTGATGTTGCTGATGCATGCTCGAGCAAATCAATGAACAACGGGACCACAGTGCTACAGTGCATACAGTGACCTATACTGAAATAATAACAATAAAATAAGAATTAAAATTAAGTAGAATGTGGAAATACTTGAGTAGAAAAAGGACTCAAAACACATTACCTATTTTAATGTTTTGCTTAGCTTTATCATTTTTGTGCTAAAAATGGACATTTTGATTGAACTGAAATTTGCTACTTTTTTCTTTTTAAAAATTTATTGAAGTAGCAACTAGTTTATGCATTATATGTATTTATAGGCATAGCATCATAATTCATCTGTACCTGCTACATTATAATTCCCACCAAGGTATATTTTCTACTCCGCCCCAAACTATTTCCCTTATACTAGTTTTACCTGCCTGCCTATTCCCTAGCCTCTTTGATAATCAAGTTTTAAACACATCATTGAAAATACAGCATTTCACCTTTATAACACTCATTAGTATTGTTTTGAGTATACCTAGGACATTTTGTTTATCCACTCAGCTCTCTAGGCCCCTTGGGTTTATCTAGCTCTTGGCAATTGTGAATATAAAGCTGCAGTGAACATGCGAGGGTGTGTGTGTTTTCAAATTAATGTGTTTTCATATCCTTCAATAAATTTTCAAAATTGAAATATTGTTATTCCTAGACTTGATTTTCTCTGTTTTCTATAGCAGCTGCCTCAGTTGACAGTCTCACTTGCAATGTGCTAGAGTTACCATTTCTGTCTTCTCTAACAAATATCTGTGAGTATATCTGAGATAGGCCATTCTAATTAGTGGGAGAACATAATACATAGTGATTTTGATTTGCAATTTTCTAATGATGAATGTTATATAAGACTTTCCTTTTATCTATTTGCATTGTGTATGTTTATTTTTTAACACACTTGACTATTTTTAATCAATTTATTCTTAGTTTATAGTACTACAGAATTTCAGGGATAGAGCGTCACACTTCTGTGTGTACATAGGTCTCACTGCATCCACTACAAAAATTCTCATGTCATTTTATCCTCATAATGACCTTTTACCCAATCCTTTCAAGTCTCATCCCATTTTCCAGTAGCCATCATGATTTTCACCAGGTCTGAGAGTAAATTCTGTTACTTTTTGCTTATTTGAAACAATGAGAGAAACAATCCAATTTCACTCATTTTCTTCCAATCCTAATTTATGTAACCTAGCATAATCACTTCAAGTTTCATGCATTTTGTCCTCAATTAAGTTTCATAATCATCATCATCATCATCATCTCCTTGTCTTCCTTCTCGTCTTCTTCTTTCTTCACTTCTTTCTCCTGTTTCTCCTCCTCCACCGCCCCCTCTTCCTGCCCCCTTCTCCCTCCCCCTCCTCTGCCCCCTCCTCCTCCTCTTACTCCCTCTCCTCCTCCTTCTCCTCCTCCTCCTCCACCTCCTCCTCCTCCTCCTTCTCCTTCTCCTTCTCCTTCTCCTTCTCCTTCTCCTTCTCCTTCTCCTTCTTCTTGTTCTTCTTCTTCTTGTTCTTCTTGTTCTTGTTCTTCTTCTTGTTCTTCTTGTTCTTTTTGTTCTTCTTGTTCTTCTTCTTCTTGTTATTCTTCTTGTTCTTGTTCTTCTTCTTGTTCTTCTTCTTCTTCTGTTCTGTTTTCCTTTTTCTCTTCATCTTCCTTCTTTCCTCCTTCTCCTCCTATTTTTGTGCCATACTCAGGGGTGTTCAGGGTTTACTCCTGGCTCTGTGCTCAGGGATCTCTCCAGGCAGAGATTGGAGAGCCACATGGGGTACTGGGAATCAAACCTAGGTTAGCTGTATGCAAGGCAAGTACACAACCTGCTGTACTGTTGTTTCTACCTTGGTTTTATCTTCTTAAAAGCAAAATAGCACGTCAATGAATGTACCATGACTACTCTAACCTGTAATCTGTGAATAAACATTCAGGTTTTTATTATTATGAATAATGCTACTATGTACAGAAGGTGCAAATATCATTTTGAATTAGAGTTTTCATATTCTTTAACTGAATGTCTAATCACGCAGTATTTTTTCTTTGATTTGTTATTTTAAAAGTTCCTTATCATTTTCTGTGCAGGCTGCATCAATTTATATTTCCACCAGTAGTATTCCATAGGTGCTTGTTTCCTACATCCTCATAAATATTTATTGTTTCCAATCTTTTTTTTTTAAATTCAGTTGTCCTCCTAGGTGTCAAGCAATGTATCAATATAATTTCATAGTGTTAATTGCAAAATATATATGCTAATTACATTATTTTCATATAGATATATATGAAATAAATAGAGCCTGGCAAGCTACTAAAAGTATCCTGCTTGCACGGGCAGAGCCTGGCAAGCTACCTGTGGAGTATTCGATATGCCAAAAACAGTAATGTTAGGTCTCATTCCCTTGACCCTGAAAAAGCTTCCAGTCATTGGGAAAGACGAGTAAGGAGAGGCTGCTAAAATCTCAGTCCTCGGAGGAATAAAGACATTACTGGTACCTACTTGAGTAAATCCACGAACAGGGGATGATAGTGATACAGTAATAATTATATTATTTTAATTATGTTTGCTACATATGGTGTGTATTTACATTCTAAATAAATATGTCGTATTTAAATGCCAAATGTAATTATAATGTTTGCTAATTTATTGAAAAAATTTATCACATATGTGGAATCTGGTAAGATTCTTTCTTCAACGTTTATTGAGATATCTTAGATTTCAGCCTTCATCTTGTTGATCCTATATACCTGTGGAGCATGGAGAGACACTAGAGCAGATAAGACCTGACCTTGCAATGCGGTCCTGAAGCAAGGCCCGGAGGATGGGGGTATCTTGGCAAAGTTGGCAAGAACAGGATGTCAGCACCAGGTGTCTGGCCTTGAGTCTCTCTCAACCTCCTCCTCATATGCATCCAAGACACAGAAACTGTCATGTACACCTAGCAAGTCATCTTAACCACAGCATCTAGCCTTGATTGGGGCTGGGCCAGGACAAAGCAGAGTAGGAAAGGTAACAGGCCAATAGTGCAAACTTTGTGTGATTCCTGTAAGCTGAGACCCTCTGTGATCAATGAGTGTATTTGGCAATAAAGTGAACAGCCATGAACTATGCCCAGAGGGTGTTTTTCTGCACACCTATCATCCTTCACCCCATGTTTTCCTGGACCCTGTGCTCAATGTGTCTGGGCATGTTGGGAAAAAACTGTTGCCCAACATATACCATGTTGAGTTAGCATGGATTATTGTGGATCTCTTATTGGGAGCTTTCTGGGATTCCTCTATCTAGATGTTTGTCTTCTCCAAATTAGAAATGTTTTTCATCAATGTTTTCTCAAATAACTTTTGGCACCTTTTTTTCACCTCTCTTGTGAACGTTATCATGGGAATACTATTTCTTTTCACCCATTACAGAAATCTCTTATATATCTGTGATTGTGTGTGTGAGTGTGTATGTGAGTGTGTGTGTGTGTGCATGTGTGTGCTCCTCTACTGTTTGTATTCCAGGGTAGTTACTGACTTTTCTGTGTTATTCAGTTTGCTCTTACAACCTTCTGGTTTATTTTGCTTTTTTTTTTTTTTTTGGTATTGAGTCACCATGTGGAAAGTTACAAAGTTTTCAGGTTTAAGTCTCAGTTATACAATGCTCAAACACCCATCCCTTCACCAGTGCACATATTCCACCACCAAGAATCACAGTATAGCTCCACCCCGCCTCCCCCCACCCCCCCAAACTCCTAGCCTTCCACCCCACCTGTGTAACTGCTAAATTTCACTTTACTTTCACTTTGATTACATTCAATATTTCAACAAAACTTACTATTATTGTTTGGAGTTTCTCCCCCCTAAAGTTGGACCTGCTAAAAAGGAAGCATTTGATAATTTGTTTTCCATTGCTGAGAATGAAGAGATATGCGGTTGAGTGACCGCACTAGCGGCCTCACGGTTTTGGGTTTCTGTATTTTAGTATTTTAGTAACTAAGTCCAGAGAAATATTTGCCAGAAATTGCATCACTGCAAACTTGTACTTCTCAGTTATATTATATTACACATATGAGTGCAATCTTTCTATGTCTGTCTATTTCTATCTGACTCATTTCACTCAACATGATATTTTCCATGTTGATCCACTTATATGTAAATTTCATGACTTCATGTTTTCTGACAGCTACATAGTATTCCATTGTGTATATGTATCAGAGTTTCTTTAACCAGTCATCTGTTTTGGGGCACTCTGGTTTTTTCCAGATTCTGGCTATTGTAAACAGTGCTGCAATGAACATAGAAATGCAGATGTCATCTCTACTATACCTTTTTGTCTCTCCGGGATATATTCCCAGGAGTGGTATTGCTGGGTCAAATGGGAGCTCAATTTCTAATTTTTTGAGAATCGTCCATATTGTTTTCCAAAAGGGCTGAACCAGTCGGCATTCCCACCAGCAGTGAAGAAGAGTCCCTTTCTCCCCACATCCATGCCAACACTAGTTGTTTTTGTTTTGGGGGATGTGGACCTGTCTCTGTGGTGTGAGATGATATCTCATTGTTGATATCTCATTGTTGTTTTGATCTGCATCTCCCTGATGATTAGTGACGTTGAACATTTTCTCATGTGCCTCTGAGCCATTCGGATTTCTTCTTTGGGAAAGTTTCTGTTCATTTCATCACCCCATTTCTTGATCAGGTCGGCAGTTTTCTTCTTGTGCAGTTCAACCAGTGCATTGTATATCCTTGATATCAACCCTTTATAGGATGGGTGCTGCGTAAATATCCTTTCCCATTCTGTAGATTGTCTTTGTACTTTGGTCACTGTTTCTCTTGAGGTGCAGAATCTTCTTAGTTTGAAATAGTCCCATTTATTTATCTCTGTTTTCATTTGCTTGGCCAATGGCGTGTCAGCTTTGAAGATACCAGTGTCTTCAATGTCGTGCAGGGTTTTGCTGACCTTGTCTTAAATGTACCTTATGGATTCTGGTCTGATGTTGAGGTCTTTTATCCATTTTTATCTGACTTTTGTACATGGTGGTAGGTAGAGTTCTAAGCCCATTTTTTTGCATGTAGCTGTCCAGTTTTGCCAGCACAATTTGTTAAACATGTTATCCTTGCTTCACTTCACATTTCTTGCTCCCTTATCAAAGATTAGATGATCATATATTGGGGGCAGGTCAGAGTATTCAATCCTGTTCCATTGGTCTGCCGCTCTGCCTTTGTTCCAGTATGAAAGTACGAAGCTGTTTTAATGACTACCACTTTGTAGTAGAGTTGGAAGTTGGGGAGGTTGATTCCTCCCATTTTCTTTTTCGCAAGAATTGCTTTAGCTATTCGTGGGGGCTTATTATTCCATATGAATTTCAGGAGCACTTGCTCCATTTCTTTGAAGAATGTCAAGGGTATCCCTATAGAGATCACATTGAATTTGTACAATACTTTTGGGAGAACTGCATTTTGACAATATTAATTCTTCCAATACATGAGCAGGGGATATTTTTCCATTTTCTCCTGTCTTCTTTTATTTCCTGAAGTAGCATTTTGTAGTTTTCATTATACAAGTCCATTACCTCCTTAGTTTAGCTTATTCCGAGGTACTTGATTTTTTTGAGGTACAATTGTGAACGGGATTGCTTTTATCATGTTGCTTTCTTCTCTCTCATTATTTGCATAAAAGAAAGCCATGGACTTTTGGGTATTAATTTTATAGCCTGCAACTTTACTATACGAGTCTATTGTTTCTAGGAGTTTCTTGGCAGAGGTTTTAGGGTTTTCTAAGTATAATATCATATCATCAGCAAATAGTGACAGCTTGATTTCTTCCTTTCCTACCTGAATGCCCTTAATATCTTTTTCTTGCCTAATTGCTATTGCAAGTACTTACAGTACTATATTGAACAGAAGTGGAGAGAGAGGGCATCCTTGTCTCATCCCTGATTTCGGAGGGAAGGTTTTAATTTTTCCCCATTGAGGATGATGCTTGCCATAGGCTTGCTGTAGATGGCTTTGACTATGTTGAGGAAGGTCCCTTATATACCCATTTTGGTGAGAGTTTTCATCATAAACAAGTGCTAGATCTTGTCAAATGCTTTCTCTGCATCTATTTATATGATAATATGATTTTTATCTTTTCTTTTGTTGATATGATGGATTATGTTGATTGATTTCCTAATGTTAAGCCATCCTTGCATCCCCGGGATGAATCCCACTTGGTCGTGGTGTATGATCTTTTTGATGAGTTGTTGAATTCTGTTTGCTAATATTTTGTTGAGAATCTTCTTATCTGTGTTCATCAGGGATATTGGCCTGTAGTTTTCTTTTTTTGTGGTGTCCTTGTTTGTTTTTGGTATTAGGGAGATGTGAGCCTCATAGAAACTGTTTGGGAGGGTTTCTGTTTCTTCAATTTCCCGGAAAAGCTTGAGAAGAACTGGCAATAGGTCCTCTTTAAATGTTTGGAATAATTCACTAGTGAATCCGATTGGACCTGGGCTTTTGTTTTTGGGAAGGCTTTTGATTACCATTTCAATTTCCTTGATGTTAATAGGATTATTCAGACACTCCAGGTCTTCTTGGTTCAGCCTTGGGAGATTATAGGAGTCGAGGAATTTATCCATTTCTTCTAGGTTCTCTTGTTTCGTGGCATAGAGATTTTCAAAGTAGTCTCTGATGATCTTTTGAATTTCTTTGATTTCTGTTTTGATGTCCCCCTTTTCATTTCTGATTCGGCTTATAAGGGTTCTCTCTCTCCCTTTTTTGTGAGTCTTGCTAGTGGTTTATCAATCTTATTTATTTTCTCGAAGAAGCAGCTCTTGGTTTCATTAATCTTTCGGATTGTCTTTTGAGTTTCCACGTCATTAATTTCTGCTCTAAGTTTTATTATCTCTTTCCTTCTGCCTGGTTTGGGCTCCTTTTGTTGGTCATTTTCTAAGGTCTTGAGCTGTGAAGTCAAGTTATTTATGCAGGCCCTTTCTTCCTTCCTGAGATATGCTTGCAGAGCTATAAATTTTCCCCTTAAAATGGCTTTAGCTGCGTCCCACAGGTTCTGGTAGCTTGTGTCTTCATTGTTATTTGTTTCCAGGTACCTTTTGATTTCTTCCTTGATTTCCTTCCTGACCCACTCATTGATCAACATCAAGCTATTTAATTTCCATGTGTTTGATTTAGTTTTCTTCATCTGTCCATGATTAACTTCTATTTTCAGTGCATCATGGTCTGAAAAGATAGCTGGTACAATGTCTATTTTGTTGATTCTGTTGTGGTATGTTGCGTGGCCCAGCACATGGTCTATTCTGGAAAATGTTCCATGTGCACTGGAAAAGTATGTGTATTCCTTTTTCTTTAATATAGAGTCCTGTATAGATCTATTAGCCCTCTCTCTTCTATTTCTTCCTTCAAAGCCAGTTTTTCCTTGGTGAGTTTTAATCTTCTTGATCTGTCCAGAGGTGATTGGGTGGTGTTGAAGTCTCCAACTGCTATGTGTTTCCCACAATGTCCTTCTTAATGTCTGTTAGCAGTTGTTGTAGGTATTTAGCTCGTCCCTCGTTGGGTGCGTACACATTTAGGAGTGTGATATCTTCCTGCTGTACATATCACTTGATTAATAAAAAGTGGCCTTCACTATCCATTCTATTCTTTTTCAGCCTGAAGTCTATGTTGTCTGATACTAGTAAAGCCACCCCAGCTTTTTTGAGGGAGTTGTTTGCTTGCAGGATTGTTTTCCATCCTTTGACTTTGAGTCTGTGTTTGTTCTGGCTATTCAGATGTGTTTCTTGCAGGCAGCAGGATGTTGGGTTCCGTCTCTGAATCCATTTTGCCAGTCTGTGTCTCTTAACTGGTAAATTAAGACCATTGACATTGAGAGAGATTATTTTCATGGGTTTTGTGCCATCTTTCTGTAAGTATTTGTTGTACTTGTAGGTGTTTTTCTTGTCTTTTAGTAGCCCCTTTAGTCCTTCTTTTAGATTTGTTTTAGAGTCTATGAAGTTTCTGAGTTGTTTATCCACAAAATAGTGTATAATTCCTTCGAGTTTGAATGAGAGTTTGGCCGGATAAAGTATTCTTGATGAAGCATTCATTTCATTGAATTTTTTCACTATATCCCACCACTGCCTTCAAGCTTGAAGGGTTTCCTCCCATAGGTCTGCTGTGAACCTAAGGGGTGCTCCATTGTATGGGATTTCCTTCTTCGACCTTGTGGCTTGCAGTAATGTGTCTCTATCTGTTACATCCATCATCTCAACTATGATATGTCTTGGAGTTTTTCTGTTAAGGTCTCTTTTAGCTGGCACCCTTCTGGCTCCTTGAATCTGGATGTCTGCATTGTCCAGCTCTGGGAACTTTTCAGCAATGATTTTTTTCACTTTGGCTTTTTCATTGGGGTTGGTTCCATGTCCTTCTGATACTCCAATTATTCTAATGTTGTTCCTCATGAATTCATCCCCTAGGACTCTAATTCTCACTAGAGCTGTTTTGAGGTCTCTCCCCATTGATTGTTGTTGCCCGTAGGCTGCCTACAGCTGATCTTCAAGCTCGCTGATTCTGTCTTCTGGTGTAGTCATTCTATTGTTGAGGGCACTCACTGAGTTTTTTAATTCATCTACCGAATCCTTTATTTGTGACATTTCCTTCTGTAGGTTTTTTGTTTCTGTTCTCATTTCTTCCCGTAATTTCTCAGCTGTCTGTTGTATCGTTTCTGTCAGGTCCTCCTTTAATTTAATGAATATCTTGTCAATCTTTCCATTGAGTTCATTGAACATCTTGAGGATTTCACCTCTGAATTCTTTATCGGAGAGCTCCAGTTTGCAGGAGAGGTCTACTGAGGCATCTGGACTCTTTTCTTCGTCCTCTCCTTGTGGCGGGGATTTGCGCTCTTTCTTCATATTGTTGTGGTGGCATGGAAGAGGGACCTTCAAGTTCACCTCTGGTTGTGAAGAAGGATTCTGAATGGGCTTGGTCAGTGGTGATCAATTTCTTCTGTACCCCCTCTAGAACATGTCCCTCTCTGATGTTCCTCTATTCTTTATGAAGCGTTAAGCAATGCTTTTTGAAAGTGGGGTCCTTTAGCTTTGGCTTGAATAGCTGCTCATATTATTGGTAGTTTTCAAACTTGGAATTAGTGTAGTAACCTGCAAGAGGGAGCAGACCGGCATGCCGGTGCTGGAGGGTGGCAAGGGGCTAGGTGGACGTTGCTCAGGCAGGGTGGAGTCGGAGTCCAAAGGAAGATGGGGGGGGGGGTTGGGAGGTGCAGGCGCAGATGAGTCCCGTTCAGTCCACTACCCTGCAAGAGGGAGCTACATTTCTTTTTATTGTATTCTTTAATCCAATAAGTTTGGTTAGATCTTTAAGTAATTTTCTGTTTAGGTTTTACTTTCACAAATTTGCTAGAATTTCTAAAAGCATTCCTTTGAACTCTTCATTGAGTAATTTGGCCTTTGTCAGTAATATCCTATAGAGTTCACAAGTACAGTTCCCCCGGCACACTGCAGAAGATATTCAAAGTGACTTCTAGGTACAAGCTTTACATATTTCTGCCTATTGGGGTATATTGTATGTGGGGCTACTGATCTAGTTTCACTTTGTTGTTGTAATTGGACTGGGCCTTATTGTGCACAAATGCAATTCACTTCTAGGTGGAGCCCTGTCTTGACTTGTATCTGTAGCTCAGCAGATGAAGAGGGCTCTTGCCTCATCCTGGCTGAATGCAGCCTGAATTTAGATTGTAGCAGCTATAAGTCAAGCTTCCATTAATTTTTCAGCAAGGGATTTGGTTATCTGTTGGCTAAGTGGAGGTTTGGTGTCTGAGTACACAATACCTGGTGACCTATGTCAGAATTTTGGTCTCTAGTGACTAGATGCCTGTGATGAGTAACCCCATACAGAGCTGTGATAGGCTACATTTCTATGGCACTAAATTTAGAAACATGTATCTAGCATATAAGTGTGTTTCTATGTATATTTGGGCATATGTGTGCAGACACACAGAGGACTTGCTCAGAGGATCTAGTGAGTAGGGGAAGGGCATCAAAATGTCAGCTGCCAGTAACAGTTATAAACAAAATTGAGAGGTTACAAAGATGCCTCCCATCCACGTTTTTATCCTAGGGATGGTCCTTAAAGCTTCTCAATACTCAGGCAGATGCCATAAGAGTGGTAAGTGGGAATCTTACACCAATGATTTCAATATCTTTCTGACCAGTATTACTGTGTGTGGTCCCAGGGCAAATGAGTTTGAACTTGACTCCCAACATTATGGATTGCTATCCATCACCTATTGCTCTTTTAAATTACTGTGTATGACAGATACTGGCTATCACTAATGGGGCTCTAAAGACTTGACTCCACTGATACATATTGAGAAGCCCAGAAACCTAATGCAGGTGATAATACTTTTGCACTTCCCAGAAAAAGAACTTCCACGTCTTTTGTATCCCTTCATACTGGGAATCCTCCAAGCCAGAATGAGTTCTTATTTCCGTAAATCAATGAACATCTCTGAACTTCCTAGACTTCTCAGACTTTTTGTGTAGAAGTTTTATACATCTATCTTTTCTTCCATTTACATTATTTCATCTTTTTGCCTTATTGATCAATAGAGGAGGTTCTTTATCTCCCATCATCCTAAACTAGATTCTACTTTTTATAATGACTCATGCTCAACTTTTATAAAAACATTCTAGATATGGGTAACTGTTCCTATATTGATATTTGTATTTTAGGGATCGCATCTGGAGATGGGCTGGGGTTTGTGGTGTTGGATCAATCTCAGGGCCTGGCATTTGGTCATACACTCTACCACCTGAATTATCTCCCTGAAGCTACTTTCCTTAACATGGACATCTACTAACATCTACTAAGTGACACATTTTAGATTCAAATTCAGAGCTTTCTTTTAGATCTATTGTTTTAAATCATTCTCAAACCAGATCATTAAAAGGACCTAATCAAATTTTTCCTTGTATTTCAAGACACATTTTCAGTATGGAGTTTTCAAAGAATTAGAAAAAGATGAAGGGAAGGGTTTTAAGTATTAAATCTTAAATCATCCTACTTTAGCCAATCTTCCAACTTTTATTCCACCTTCCACTACCATTTATCAGAGGCAAAACCACATAGACAAATTGAGAAGTCTAAATCATAGGCTTCATTTTACTTTCTGTTTTTCTTTATGTATTCAGCTTCACACTTTGCTTTGGATAATTTTTCTTCAATAGAAAGACTCGACACAGATGGGATGTTATAGTGTGAAGTCTGTTATTATTTAAGCTTCTTTTTGAGAATTGATATCCAGCATGTGTGATTCTGCAATCAATGACTGTGACCTCGATAAAAGCTACTATTTGGAAGTGTTAAAAAGTTAAATGTTAATAAAAATTTAAGTGGTTCTTTAACTCCTATTGTTCAGTGGTATTTAACCCAGGCAATGACTCTAGTAAACATGTACTCTATATAAGATTGGCATTTAAAACAGAATATAGATTCCTTGAGTCGGAAGAGATAGTGCCATGGTTAAGGTATTGCCTTGCATGTATCTGATCCGCAGCACCATCTGTAACCCGCTGAGCATCTCAGGAATCACTCCTGAGCACAGAGCCAGTAGTAAAGCTGAGTATAGTCTAGTGTGACCCAACCCCTCCCTCATGAAGAGTGTAGCTTTCTCTAAATCAAAGACAGGTCAATTTAGATGTATCTCATGTTAGTGCAGTGAGATACTTTCCACATGCACTAATCACATGACGAAAGCAATTTTTTGAGCTTTCTTCACTTTTCTTCTCTATAAATTGTAATTTATATTACTCTGTTAGAAGAAATTATGCATGTAAATAAGTTTTAGCTAAAACATTGTATCAAGATATATTCTTTTATGAAATGCATTGTTTCTTCAGCTAATATATGTAACTGATGCCAGAGTTTGATGCCATCATGTTTGATGGCTATATGAATTCATTCTTGACTTATTTATAGATTTAAGCATATCTTTAATAAATCTTATGTCTTCTACTATTGTTGATATGAAAGATACAGCCATTTAAAAGATAGATCAAACTGTAATGACATTTACATTTTGGTAAACATCTTATTTTTCTGAAGGAATTTTTTTTTAATTTTCACTTATTTATTCTATTTAAGATTCCTTTTAAAAAAATGTATACAGATACCAGAAGTCACTACCATCAAATCACCCAAAACCTTCTAGGAAGGTCATTATGATATTTCCAATTAACCTCTTTATTACTTCCATCCTCTCCCCTTCCTTAGTAATCTCAATTTTATACTCTAATGCCATGGGTTTGTCATCATTTGATATTCTCTATTCCCTTGTTTTTATTTCATCATTGATGTCATCTAGTATTTGTGTTTCCCTCTTACTCATTTCACTTTCTATAATACCCTTTTGCCCATCTCCCTCTGACTTATTCCACTTAATCTGACAACTTTAATTTCCATCTAAATTGCAATGAATGGCAAGGTTTCATATTTTAATACGGGTGCATAGAAATCTATTGTATATATAAGCCAGAGCTTCTTTATCCACTCATCTGTTGTTGGGCATATGGGTGATTCATCTACCTATTTTAGCTTTTTATGTAGCGCTGTAACAGACATTGGTATACATTACCTGTTCAAATTCATGTTTATCTGTTTGGGGTTAAGTGCCAGGAAGTGGAATCACTGGGTCCTATGGAAAATTTAGTCTTACATTTAAAAAAAAACTCCATACTGGGGTTGGAGCTATAATACAGCGGGTAGGGTGTTTGCCTTGCATGCACCCAATCCAGTTCAATTCCCAGCATCCTATATGGTCCCCCAAGCACCACCAGGAGTAATTCCTGAGTGCAGAGCCAAGAGTAACCCCTGAGCATTGCTGGGTGTGACCCAAAAAGAAAAGAAATCTCCATATCGGTTTACATAGAGTCTGAAAACCTGAAACCATTTCAACAATAAATGAGGGTTTGTTTTCACCACATCTCTACTAGAACTGTTTTTTTCCCAGTCATTTTGATACATGGCATATATCATATCATTCTTACTCAGGTGAGATGACTCACTGTCATCAAAATGACTCACTGTCATTTTGATTTACATTTCCACGATAATTGGATTATTTTCCTAGTAACATTCAATAGAAGGCAATTTTGTCATTTAGTCCAACTCCCTGCATGCCTGCATCATCTATTTATAAGATTGTCTCATGGCCCAAGTTACTACTGTATTTTAGAGTGTGTGTAAAAACTCAAATGTCAGAATGTTTTCAAACATTTTATCCCAATAAGCAAACATCACATAAATATTTTCATTTTATTATTTTTGAAACTTGTACCAGATTATGTAGATCAGTAACTTATTTAGTGTTTCTGTACTATTGTTGCTGATTAAGTTGATATTTGTTTGGGCTTCAGTTTGCATTTATGTGAGAAAAAAATCATATAAATGTTCAGTTAGTCTCTTTTAAAAATCAAAAACTTTTAAATATGAGACATTATTAAGAACTCTTTTGTAATTTAAAATTGTATCTAGTAATTTTTATTGAATCACTGTGAGATGCACAGTTACAAATTTGTTCATGAATGAATTTCAGTCACTCTTGTTCCAACACTCATTCCCATCATCCCTCCACCAATGCACATTCCCCACCACCAATGCCCCCCGTTTCCCTCCTGTCACTGCCACCCCAGGCCTGCCTCTAATAGAAGACAGGACAGACACTTTCTTCTCTCTCTCTCTCTCTCTCTCTCTCTCTCTTTCTCTCTATCTCTCTCCCCCTCTCCCTCTCTCTCTCTCCCTATCCCTCTCTCTCTCTCCCTCTCCCTATCCCTCTCTCTCTCTCTCCCTCTCCCTATCCCTCTCTCTCTCTCTCCCTCTCCCTATCCCTCTCTCTCTCCCTCTCCCTCTCTCTCTCTCTTTCTCTCTCTCTCTCCCTCTCCCTCTCTCTCTCTCTTTCTCTCTCTCTCTCTCCCTCTCCTTTTCTCTATCTCTCTGTTTTCTTTTGGGGCATTATGGTTTTATAATGCAATTACTGAAAGGTTACCATGTATATCCCATCACCTCCTTTCAGCACTCAGTTCTTGTCCAGAGTGATCATTTCCAACTATCATTATCTCTTCTCTGTCCTAACTGCCCTCTCTCAACCCCAACCTTGCCAACTTTTGGCAAGCTTCCAACCTGGAACAGTCTTCTGGCCCTCAAAAACCTCTACTTTTAAAATTAAAGATACTTTTTAAAAAGTCCACTAAATTACTCTTCTGAAACTTTATTTATTTAAAAATTCAAAATTCTCAAATATAAGCATTTTCCTTAGTTGGGTATTGTGTTTTTAAATATCTAAATCAGTGCTTTTATCCACATGTAATTATAAACTGATTGTGTTAGTGGATAGCAAAGAAGAAAAATCATTTTATAGGAATTGAATCATACTACAATTATTTAAAATATATATTTAAGTTATTTAATTTATCATAAATATTGGAAGAACTAAATGTTGAATTTTAAATCTTTCATAAGCCAAAGTATATTATTTAAAAAATAATCCTTATGATTAAAATATTTGTAGTTGTGATTTTTTAATTTTACTTTTATATAGTTTAAATTAAATCCCTCTTGTAAAAAATTTAATTAACACATATTTTACCCAATTTTCCTCTCCCTATCTGGTAGTTTTTGTAGCTTTTTCTGCGTATTAAAAGTTTTAAAAATATAAACCCTTTTGCAATCATATTCTATATACTTGTTTTGTTTTGAGTTTTTATGAAGTGACTTTATCCTTAATAATTTTGCCATGATGGCAAAATTCAACAGAGAAGAATGTTGTCGTATCCAACAGAGAAGAATCTGGGCATTCCGGTAAGCCACACAGGCCGGAGAATGCTCCGGACCCCAGACCTGGCCAGCAACACCAGGGAGCCAGACGGAGGAGGCACAGCCAGTACGCCTTCTCCAGATAGAGCCCCAGAGACAGTGAGCAGCTACTAACATGGCTCCGGGATGTGGGACTGGGAGATCTCCAAACCTCGCGGCTGCTAACGCGGCCTTTCGACCTTTTCTGAAAAATGAAAACTTACAATCTATTGATGCCATCCCGCATGTCTGACTGTTGGAGGAAAACCTCCAAATAATAACAGTGAGATTCCTTTTGAAAATTGAATGTAATCAAAGTAAGGAAAGAGTAAAGTGAAAAATGTCTGCCACACAGGCAGAGGGGCAGTGGGAGGGAGGGTATGTGGGGGTTTGGTGGTGGATCAAATATGAAAACTTTGTAACTGTATTTCACAGTGATTCAATAAAAAAAATTAAAAAAAATAATTTTGCCATGATTATATAGATTTTTTAATCACCTTTTTACTTTTAATTGTTGGATTCACTTTCTGATGTATTTTCAAATAACTCACAGATGCTATGTTCTTGTGAATTCGGTGTGTACTTGAGATTTTATTGTTATTCATGAATGGCCTTTTATTTTCTAACATGAAAGAGCATGTGGAACACTCTGTACCATCACAGACTGAGTATTAAAAATGTATAAATTGGAAAACTTTAAATTGCATAACCAATTGTACTTTGCAAGAGAGCAAGAATTAACACTTCCATGTCACATGCATTTACACGATGGGAAGAAGAGATTGAGCCCAAACACAGAGCTAAGATACTTGCTATAGAGATACCATCAGAATTTGGAAGGAACATATGGTAAGGCAACAGGATTCCAGAAAACCTGGACCATAATCTATACCAGTTCTTAAAAGTACACTTCCTTCACAGGAAATGGCCCAATATATCGGGCTAGTCAATTCTCTTTCCACACTCACCTTCCTCTATTGGGTTTACTGTCTACTATTTCCTGGAATGATATCCTTTTCTATTCATCTCTTTTAATGGCAATTTTCACTGAGTTTTCAGTTTCCTGTATTACAGAATTAGGAAGATTTTGAAAGTGTGGCTCTTCACACACATATTCACTGAAAATAAGCCAACAGTGACACACATTTACAATATCTGCCAGTTGCTTTTGCTCTTGAAAACAACTTGGCTGCACATAGTACTGTGTCATCACACCTGCTTTTTATAATTTTTTTATTTTTTTTAAATTTTTTTGAATCACCGTGAGATAGTTACAAGCTTTCATGTTTGGGTTACAATTTCACAATGATCAAACACCCATCCCTCCACCAGTACACATTCCCCACCACCAATATCCCAGGTATACCTGTTTTTTATTTTTTAGTATCTGCAGACAGTGTCTATGATTGTTTAACCAATATATTGTTGTTTTAATGGATATATAAATCATCCATAAAAATAAGTTTTAATGAAGTCCACCACATTTAACTGGCTTTTGGTCTTTCTTAGCAGACCTGAAGTATCACTTTAAATATATGTATATCTTTTTGCCTAGTCCTCAGTGACTATGTTTCCTTAATGTTAAAAGGACCTTTTAAATGATGGGATTCAGTTCAGGAATGTGAAACGGAAAGATCATCCCAGTTTATCTGCCTGGGACTAATGTACTCTCAAGAGTTCTTAGGAAACAAAAAATTAGCATTGGAGGCAGATATTGGTTTATTGAGTTTTGAAGGTGAGAGAAGAGGACAAGAAACAAAGAATTCTGGAAGCCTTCAAAACCTGAAAATGGTAGGGAATCAGCTATCTCAACGAGTATCCAAATAGAACCAGGCCTACCAACATTTTGATTTTAGACCAGTAAGGCCTAAATAAGACTTATCATCAGAATTATAAGATAATAAATTTGCATTTCAAACCACAAAAATTGTGGCAATTTGCTATAGCAGTGATAAAAACCTAATATAGCAAGAAATGTTAAAAGCAATATTTTTTTCTCTTGCATTTATATGTTTTAATTTTAAGGAATGATTATTCTTTCCATTCACTGTTTAAAAATGTATGGACTTTTGAGTTATTATTATCCTCCATCACTAGTCTGGTCAAGAGGCCCTTGAAAATTTTATTGAACTGCAATAACTTTATTGCTGATTACCTGCCCTTTCCTGATTGTACGTCCCTACAGGTATCCATTTTAATTGCCTTCACCTTCATCCTTGAAAACAAAACCTGGAATAGGACCATGATGTTTTCCTTATTCAGTCATCCTGAGTTGTAAATAAAACAAAAGCTAAAATTCCAACTCCCTGCCGTTAGAAGAACTGACTGAACCATTTATGCATTGAGATTCTAGATTCATAACTTACATTAATAGTTTTATGTACAAAATATTAGAGAATTGTTCACCAGCATAGCTAGGTCAGTAATGCACTTAGGATCTCAAAGATTTATTTTTCATCCTTAGTATCATTTAAACTGTTTGTTCTAACTCCTTTTAACAGTGTAATATTGGTAAAGTAGTGTTTAATTTTTGGTTTCGTCCTTTCAGATACTTAATAAGGCCAACATTTTACTCAGTAAATGTGCCTGTCAATTGAGGTGAGCCCATAGTAAGTGGGAGAAAGAACCAGAGTCAGAACCTTTCCCAGATAAAGGACTCTGAAAGCAGTTAGATCACAAACTGGCTAGAATAGAAATTTTAAGGACCAGAGCAATAGTACAGGATAAGGTTCTTGCTTTGCATGTGGCGAGTTTTAATTCCCAGCTCTGTATATGTTCCCCCCATACCCTACCTGGAGTCATCCCTGAGATCAGAGCCAGATATAAGCCCCAAGCACCACTGGGTGTGTCCATTAAGCAAACACAAAATAAAAAGAATGAAATTTCTAAGTTTAGGGTACCTGTGTGTTTTCTCTCAGGAGGACATAAATTTAATCACAGAGTTTGCAGATCTTTCACAAAAGATGTAATTTCATAGAATTCATGACTAGGGCCAAGAATATAAAGCCAGTTCCTTCCTCTTCTGATCTCTGGGGAACTGATGAGTGAAATAGTCTCAAAGGATACAGTGGCTAGTTACCAAACTATTTGAGTCAGTTTCCAATAGTTAGGAAAATTCAATAAGTGTCAGAATTATATCACATTATGATGTGATCTTCAATCCACATGCATACCTCAACATAGATCTCACATAACCTGTTTATATGTAAATTCATAGCACTAATATTTAACATTTTCTGTTTTTTTAATGACAGCTAAAATTCTATACCTAGTTCACTCTTATCTACATCATAGGAGTTATCTGATTACTCTAAAAATATGAAATACTTTCTTTGATCTCAGTCCATCAACCCTCTAGTTTTGGTATCAAGTATAACAAAAAAAATACTAGTTAATTTTAAATTTTCCATTGGATAAAGGATCCACCCTAATAAATGTTTGTCAAGGTTCCACACTCCTGTAACTGTCAATTTGTGTCCCTGAAGTGTGTTGACATAATCCACAGATCATAGAAGTTGTTGAGACTCTTAGAGATGGCATTCATCCTAATCTCTTTTTCTTATATACCAAAATCCAATCAAGACTTTAATTATATGCAGAGATTGCTTTTTAAGTGATTTGTTGTTCTTGAATCTGATTCATTGAATTCATCAAAGAGAAGTGAAATATTTCAGGAGCAAAAAGATTTGGTTTGAGTCACTCTCCAAGGAGTTGAAACATGAAGAAGAAATAAAGACAAGAAACAGCTAGAAAAAAAATGCCTCCAAGCCTGCCCAAATATTTAGAGATTTGTGCTTAAGATATTCACTCTGTATAGGGCAATCAGAAATTTTGTTCCATGTTTTAAATGTGTATGTTAATAGAAATGTGTTAGGTTTATTTTGATTCTGATTTCTTTCAGCTATACTGTGTGACATTGTTCCATGTTACATTGCCGGTAAGTTTGTTCACCATTGGTATGCATGTTTCATTTGCTCATATAAAAGTGTATTTATAACAAATTGTCTAATACATGGTTTTTTTCAGCCTGGGTATATTCTAACATATGTTTTCAAGCTTTCTGTTACCTGTAATTTTTACCATATGGAAATACTTTTGTTTAGTGAATGTATAAAAGTGAAATTGCTATAACTGAATGTTCAAATTCTTTTAAGCCCTGCAGAAATCAATCTTTTATTCCTTTCTTTCTTACCCAACCATGTTATTATAAATTTAACCTTACATACTTTTATCTGTAGCCTCATTATTTTGTATCTTCACCAATTTTAAATTTTCAAAGTTTTTATTTTTTTAATTTTCATGTTCTTTTGTTCTTTCAGTCTTTTAGACTTCACTAATTTCATGCTAGTTTCATTGTACTATAGATCTATACAATTTCTTTAATCCATGTACCAGTGGTATGGGTGTACCACTCTACTCATAAATCCATCATTATATTATCAGGTACATGTTCTGAGAACTCATATATAATCCCTCTAAGACACTTATGCGCTACTGCCTCACAGTAAGAGCATTAATAGTTTTAATCTCTCTATAGCCTCAGTACATGTGAAAGAGGTAAGGAACCTAAAAGTTCACTCTATGCCAATCCAAAGGAAAAGTAGCATGGCTCTATCTATTTTGGGGTACAGATAATTCCCTTCTGTGTATAATTATTGTTTCTATGTCTACAAATGGTAAATTCATTATGTTTTTAGAACTCAAAAACATTCTCTCTCCTTGATTGAGAAGTCCAATAACCAACTCTTGAATTTTTCCTTGTTATTGCTTCTCCTAAAATTTTTGGCAGTAAGATGAAGCAACTTTAGGTTTTACTTTATGGCTGTCCTTTTAATATTTTATTATTTTGAGGTGATAACTGGCAGTGTCCAGGGCTGACTCCTGGCTCTCTGCTCAAGCATCACTCCTGGTAGTGCTTGTTGGACCAAGAACTGAGCCAGGTTGGCTGCACACAAGGCAAGTGCCCTAGTGGCTCTAAAACCCCATGACCCAACTTTGCTACTTATTTCTTTTTTCCATATAATCTTTTCCCCTGCCTGATGGTTTGATTGTTTTTATTTCATTTGCTTTGTTGAATTGCTTTAGTTTAGTAGGTAATCTTATCCTATAATCTTAAAATTTTATTCTAAGATTTATTTTCCTCAAAGTAAATCAAAGTAATTCAAATCATTAGTATCATTAGTATAATATAAAACTTCCAAATTTTATACTATAAATTTTGTGTGTGTTCAAAAAATTGTGTGTGGGCTCTCACCACACCCCTGGCCACCAAGAGATGCATGAAGGAGGGAACAAGGCTGCCAAATTGGTTAGTGATCAATCAACCGTTTGTTTATTCCAGTCTCCATCCCACATTCTTCCCACACACCTATTCCACTCTCACCGAGTGCCCCATTCTAGTTTCACACTGCCTCTCATACTTTACCCCATGCTAGTCTCATCGTGCCCAGTCTCACAACCTTAGTCAAGAGCCAAACCTCCAGGGTTGAGGGTAGCAGCTACACCCAGGTCAGATAGCACAATCAACATATGTAGAACCCTTCCTTCCAGGAAAGCTCTTCCAAGACAAGGTTCTAACCCTGCTAAAAGATCTGCTCAAGTGCAGAATTACATCTAAGGGCATATTTCTCCTTTCCTTATTTCATATTCATTTAAACAGTCATCTTAAATTTACTTCTTAATAATCTTTCTAGTCATTTTGTATGGACCCAGTAAAAGATATATTAACCTTAAAGGGTGGCTCTCTTGGGGACATTTTGCTCTAGTTTCCAGACTATAGTGCTCAGGCTAGATTAGTCCTTCCTAACCTCAATGGGTCCTTGTACAGTCACTTCTCTTTGGGTCATTACAGAATCTGTCCATTATTGTGCTCTAAATGTATAAGTTTTATGGTGGCAGGCCTGCCCCTTTTTGATGGTAGGGTAGCTCACAGCTTTCCCTGGGTCCATTCAGTCCTTTGTCGGGACCCTGTTTTGTGGGTGCTAGGAACTAAGGGCAACTGAGGTTTAAGTGGAGTAAATATGACAGATGCCCAGGAGTAAATATTATTCGAAGTAAATATTATTCCAAATTACAAAAGCATAGCATTGACTATCTTCAGGTGTCTATACAAAAAAGGACATAGCTCTAAAGTGAACTATGCAAAGGACACAAGGGAAAGAGAAAAAGCAGTATTTCACATACAAATACAAAATCCAGAATCCTTAGAAATATCTGACCTTATAAGTCACAGGGTCTGATTTGTGAATATAATTGATTAACAGATAGGGCAAGCAGAGCACAAAAAAGGTTTAAAGATAAACTTAGAGGAATGGGAGTGCCTCGGGAGCACTGTGTTGGGTGTAACCCAATAAATCTAAGCTCCCTGTGGCAAAGGAAAAAGCACAAACTAATGTTATCCTACAAAAATTATTTTCTATTCTTTTACTTTGGGCTTTTACTGATTTATGTTTTAGTAATGTGCTTTTCAAGCTCTTTATTTTTTGTATTAAATATTCCATCATGAAAGATGATGAATTAATCTTTGACCACTTTCTCACACTATTTATACAATAAACTTTTATAGGTATATGTGTCTGCAAAAACATGTCTAATACTTTCATTTGGCAAAAATTACACCTTCCAATCCTTTGAGAGTGTGCCTTGACTTAAATCGGAATATTTATTTTACTATGACTAAAATTTTTACTTAAAAATGTCTAATAATTATGTTTTTGCATTTGGTCAGCTAGTTTTTGTGCAATTTATCACTGCATTTATTGCAACATGTCTTGCCTGGCTCTTCAACTCTAAAGTATGTTGAATGCCACTTTCTATGTATAATGATACATCAGATAATCTCTCATTTCCATTTTTTCCTTTGAGACAGTATATATGCAGTTTTTTACCTTTGTGCAACAATCTGGAATAAATTATTTACTAGATCTTCTGAAATATATTACTCTAATATTCTTTTATGTTTTTGATTGGAACTGTGTTGGATAAATTCCAGTTCTTTTATTTTGGTCAACCCACTTGTTTCAGTGCAGCAAAACCTCCAGGAATTTTGATTTTGGGGTTTGTGTGTATGTGTGTGTGTGTGTGTGTGTTTGTGTGTTTGTGTGTGTATGTGTAAATTGTTGGAGACAGCACATTTTAATTGCTTGAATGTCTTAAAATTCATTTACTCCTTAGATCTCATTTATGATTTGGCCTATACAATGCTTTAGAATGAGGTATAAGCAGTAGAACATAACCTCTTTGACCAGAGCTAAATAGACTGGTGATTCTCACTGTTGCGGACCATTTCAAATTCATATCTATCAGGATTTTATTCAGGTTCTATTCAATTCTGCAGGGAAAAAAAAGAATGCCTTTTAATATCCAACTTGGAAAATATGTGTTTATCAGAATCTTCTATAAGTCTAATGGTTGAAGGAGAACTAAAAGTAACATTTGTGTAAAATATCCCATCGGTTTAGTATTTTCATAACACCTATTTCTTTCATCTGCTATTTTTTTTTGTTTCATCTATTTTGAAGTCGTCTAGGTTTTCCCCAGCAATGGTTCTTAAACATTAGCATGCTTAAAAAACAAGAGAGTTTATTCAAATAATTTGCACCATCACACTTTCAGAGATTGTGTATTTTTTTGGAGTTTGGTTCCTTAAGTTTCCCAGTGACGTTGATGTAGCTGGTTTAAGCACTGTACTCAGAAAATGACAGTCTTACATGAGGCTTGCAAATGATACAGATTATGTCTTTGCAAAAGCAAGATTTGTTTTGGCACGTTGTAATCAGTGCAATTAACTAAAGTACAGCAGAAACATTTGCCAGTCTCATATACTTCCCCTTTAGATATCTAGGATTCCTTTTCTTGGGGAGTTAATAAACTTCTTCTGCTTGAGTTCTATAAATGCCTGTGAAGATATGAGTAGTTTCTGAATTTGGCTTGATTATGAAAATTTCATTAGATAATAGATGATTTGTGTGTAGTATAGAGACTGCTCTTAATAAGCTCCCAACATTTGTTTACCATGAGCAATGTCATAAATCTTGTTTTCATCATTGATAAACTAGTATCCTGCCTGATAATAGCATTTGGGATTCAGGGACCTACATACCCTAAATTGAACCTTCCTTCAGCTTAGCAAGTATGCCTCTACTGCATAACATAAGGAGTAAAGGGAATAAATATGAATTTCATGCCCTTGCTACCGTCTGTGCTATAAGTAATAAAGTTCTTTGTCATTGTCTTGGAGCCTTGTCTCTTATTCCATCATGTATGAAACTGTAGCAATGAACACTTTAACTTGCAGATAAAATAAATCCTCAGAAGTTGCAGTTTTTAACAACATTTTAATGGGGTAAAAATAGTCTTTTTATTATACATTAGTACTATTCAAAAATAAGTCTTACAGGGGCTGGAGAAATAGCACAGTGGGTAGGGCATTCGCCTTGTACATGGCCGACCTGGGTTCGATTCCTGAGCACTGTCGGGGTAATTCCTGAGTACAGAGCCAGGAGTAACCCCTGTGCATCGCCGGGTGTTACCGAAAAAGCAAAATAAATAAATAAATAAGTCTTACAAAGTGAACTTATACCACACAAGTCACTTTTTTTTTTTTAACAGAAAATCAAGTCTTTGCATTCTTTGGAGCACATATTAGAATTTACAAGTCTTTTCCAACATTTGTATTTTTAAGACATTAATTTAAGCCTGGGAAATAGATCAAAAGACTAATGTAAAAGTTCTACACGCTGCAGGACTCCTGTGGACCCTGGCTCTGTATGATCATCCAAGTACTCATGATCCCCCAAGCACTGTGCCTGGAATAGTCCCTGAGCACTAATAGCTGGGGGGCAAAAAACAGAAAATAGACAATTTAAAATCTGTATTTTTGTGCTCAAACATTACTAAATGTGAACTCTTTATATATATGGTCTTGATATTAATATATCTGAAAATAAACCTTTTGAGTATTATTCATTCTGATTCTTTTTAAACTTCAATATCTATAAATCTAACATTCTTAGTATTTCATAAAAGTATTATTTTGCAGTGAATTGAGTTATTTCTGCTTAATTCTGTCTAGATATGTATTTAGTCTTAAAATTTGGGTTCTTCATTTGTAGCCATATGAATTATTCTTAGTTTATTTCTCTCAGTGGTATTTGAGACTAAATTACTCTGATGATTTGTATAGTGGGATGATTTATATAGTGTGTGCTTTTAAGAGGAGAAAATTATATGTAAGGTCTAACAAAATATTTTAGTTATTTCATGATTTTCCTGTAAAAATGATATCTTTGTAAAAAAAGATTTATTTCTATATTTATACATTTCCTGCTTGTATTTTTTTTGGATTTCAGATTGAAATGCAAAATTATTACATTATCTCGGTACTTCATAAATAAAGTTTATCATGCCTGGTTTTATTATTAGAAAGTTTTTTCTTTTATACCATTTATTTATTTGTTTGGTTTTTCTTTTCTTATAAGTACCTTTAAGTATTTTTTTCTTTTTTAAAAAAATTTTTAATGAATCACCATGAGGTACAGTTGCAAACTTATAAACTTTCGTGCTTATGTTTCAGTCATAAATAATCGAGTACCCATCCCTCCACCAGTGCCCATTCTCCACCACCAATGTTCCAAGTATCCCTCCCACATCCCGACCCCCCCACCCCACCTTCCCTGCCTCTGTGGCAGGCCCTTCCTTCTTTTTCTCTTCCTTTGTATGTTGTGGTTTGCAATACAGGCATTAATTGGCAGTTATGTTTGGTTTATATTCTACCTTCAGCACACATCTCACATTCTGAGCAGGCCTTCCAAGCGTTCTTTATTTGGTGGTCCCTTTTTTTTTATCTGAACTGCCTCTTCCCCATCCCCTCCCCCTCTTGCACATGAGGCCTGCTTCCAAGTCGTGGAGCAATCCTCCTGGACCTTATCTCTAATATCCTTGGGTGTTAGTCTCCCATTCTGTTACTTTATATTCCACAAATGAGTGCAGTTCTTCTATGTCTGTCCCTCTCTTTCTGACTCATTTCTCTTAACATGATACTTTCCATGTTGATCCACTTATATGCAAATTTCATTATTTCATCTTTTCCAACAGCTGTATAGTATTCCATTGTTTAGATGTACCAAAGTTTCTTTAACCAGTCATCTGTTCTCGGTCACTCGGGTTTTTTCCAGATTCTGGTTATTGTAAACATACAATTTCAGATGTCATTTCTGCTACATTTTTTTGCATCTCCAGGATATATTCCCAGAAATGGTTTTGCTGGGTCAAATGGGAGCTTGATTTCTAATTTTTTGAGAAACATGCATACTGTTCTCCAAAAGGGCTGAACCAGTAAGAATTCTCCCCACTAGCAGTGAAGAAGAGTCCCTTTCTCCCCACATCCACACAAACACCAGTTGCTTTTTTTCTTTTTTAGTGTGTGCCAATTTGTGGTGTGAGATGATATCTCATTGTTGCTTTGATCTGCATCTCCCTGATGATTAGTTATAAGAGCATATTTTCATGTGCCTTTTGGCCATTTGGATTTCTTCTTTGAGAAAGTTTCTGTTCATTTTATTGCCTCAATTTCTGATGGGATTGGATGTTTTCTTCTTGTATAGTTCAACCAGGGCCTTGTATATTCTTGGGTATTGGTTGAATATCCTTTCCTATCTGTAGACTGTCTTTGTATTCTGGTCACCATTTCTTTTGAGGTACAGAAGCTTCTTGTTTAAGATGGTCCCATGCTTGGTCAGTAATGTGTCACCTTTGAAGATACCTTTAACTTCAGTGTCATGGAGGGTTTTGCCAACTTTCTCTTTGATAGACTTTATGGATTCTGGCCTGATGTTGAGGCCTTTAATCTATTTTGATCTGACATTTGTGCATGGTGTTAAGTAGAGCCCGTTTTTTTTTTTTTTTTTTTGCATTTAGCTGTCTAGTTTTGCCAGCACCATTTGTTAAAGAGACTTTCCTTGTTCTAGCTCATATTTCTTGTTCCCTTATCAAAGAGTTGATGATCATATATTTGAAGATATTCAACCTGTTCCTTTGATCTATGCTATGCCTTTGTTCCAATACCATGCTGTTTTATTTTATTTTTTTATTTATTTATTTTATTGAATCACCATGTGAAAAGTTACAAAGTTCTCAGGCTTATGTCTCAGTTATACAATGTTCAAACACCTGTCCCTTCACCAGTGCCCATATTCCACCACCAAAAACCCCAGTATGCCTCCCACCCCTGCCTGGGTAACTGATAAATTTCACTCTTCTCTTTACCTTGATTACATTACATATTTCAACACAAAACTCCTTATTGTTGTTGGAGTTTCAACACAGACTCATTATTTTTGTTGGAATTTATCCCCCAAGAATACAGCCCTATTGACAAGGAAATATTTGATATTGAGTTTTCCACTGATGAGAATGAAGAGATAAAAAGTTTACAATTTATGTATTTTAGTAATTAAATCCAGGGAGATTAATGTTGGAAATTGAATCATTTCCCTTCCTGGAGCAGCATGGAGCAAAAGCTTAGTTCACAGTCTGGATACATGGTTGCAAGCACTCTCTGGAACCTCCAGTCTTATAGCTGCCTCTGGTTCCTGCTCGTTCGGCATTCCCATGGCTGTGCAGAGGCATGGCCACCCGGGTCGAATCTCGGCCGGAGCCCGAGCTCCGGCCCGAGCCTGCCCAGGTGCCCCGGTTTCAAGTTCCCCCACCAGCTTCTTGAGCGCCGAGAACATCGTCCCGCCCGGGGGCAGGAGGGACCGCGAGGCCCGAGAGCTCAGTGGCGGCGGAGGAGGTGCGGTGGCGCGGCGCGCACCATGTCCCGGCGGCCGAGCGCCCGCCTGAGAGGCCTCAGCTGCGGCGGCTCCGCTTCCCGCTCAGCAGAGCCGCCATCTTGGCGCCGACTAGGCGGGGCGGGCCTACCATGCTGTTTTAATTATAACCACTTTGTAGTAGAGTTTGAGGTTGGGGAAGGTGATGCCTCCCATCTTATTTTCCCCATTAATTGCTTTAGCTATTTGTGGGCGGTTGTTATTCCATATGGATTTTAAGAGTGTTTTATCCATTGATTAGCAATATTTTGTATTACATTTTAACTTACAACAACTGCATGAAAGAATAGTTTGTGTATTTACTCTTTATATTTGTCATCTAGTTTCAACATTACCTTAAATCTAATGTTTTTTTTTCTGCAGACAAAAATTGGTTTTTATTCTTTAAAAAGTTATTAGAGCTGTTTAATAGAAAATGGTTTCTATTGATTACTAATGTGTTCATAACATTATACCAACCCTGGCATAATATGCTCTTGTACAAATTCTTGACTTTGAATAAACTTGTAGCTAGGACTAAGAGACTAGAAGTAAAAATGGAGTCATATCTTAGTGTGAGCAACCTTCTATATTTCATTCCTCAAGATTCATAGGTGAATGCAATAACTAAAATCTTCCTGTTGTCCAAAAAAGTGAAAAATAATATAGTAGCATTATTATGTATCAAGAAATATTAACACCATTACTAATAGTGTGGAATTAACTTTATGTTTTAGCTTCTGATATATATCCCAGGACCAAGTAGAATAGCTTGGTGTGATTTTTAGGCAGTGTAGCCTGCTCTCATTTTAGTGTGATCACCAGTTTATACTTTCTCAGTGGTCCAAAACATAGGATAAAATATCTTGTTAAAATTTAATTTTAAAGCACAGATGCTGTATTCTCTGGGCTTACTTATTTCGTTCCAATATCATTCATTATATGGTAGTGGCATTGGTGTAGCCTTTACACTCCATCCTTGCCTCTCCTTTTCTGTCATCTTGATTTTATTTTCTCAGCTCATAAATTCATAGACTATAGACATATGTTTCCTAAAGTGAAAAAGATATACATTTCTAAGAAAAGAAAAGCATATGATAAAATATCTGTCTTTTACAATGTTTTAAGAATGATATGTTGATATATAAAATGTTTTTTATCAATCTACTGCTAATAATCTGTCATATTCAGTGTGTCTATTCAAACTATGTCTATATTTGGTGATATAAATTAGGAAGCTTGATTCATTATTTAAGATGACAAATGTATAAAATTATGACATTGAGTGATGGCTTTTTCATAGAAATTAAAACAGTAGTTTTGAAAAAGGCAGAAGGTAGAAAATTATGCTGGTGACACCATATCCTCTTTCTTCCACCATGCCCAGAAAACTGTAGGATTTTAGTTATGTTCAACACTATGAATTTCATAGTTTTTAAAATTATCTTTGTAATAGTAATTTTACCTTGAGCTTTTTATCAAAAAATCTGGGATTTTCTTGAACAACTCTGCTCAAAAAAACTTTACCACAGATGTGTTCTAGGACCTCTTAACATTATTTTTTGCTGCAAGAATATCACCCCTTTGTTTCTTTTTTATCCCCATAGTATATTTTCTCCCATATTGTATTAATTAATGTGAATTGTTTCCCACATAATGACTTTGAAGAATCATCCTTCCTTTGTCCTTAACATCTTAATGATATATTTGTCTGTTCTCTGATACACAATGATTTTTCCATCTTCTAATCCCTCTCTTCTCTTTACAGAGTTTTCTACCTTAGACATTATTAACATTTAGTACCTGATCATTATTTGCTGGAGTAGAAGGGGAAAACTGCTTGTGTACAGAAGTATGGGCATCAGAATCAATTTCCCAACAATTGTATGCAAGTAGTTCTCCCCTTTCCTCTCAGTTATAGTAATCAAAGATCTGTCACTGTCACTATCAGACCATTGGTCATCGATTTGCTCAAGTAGGCACCAGTAATTTCTCCATTTTGAGACTTGTTACTGTTTTTG
Source organism: Sorex araneus (assembly GCF_027595985.1). Classification (NCBI taxonomy): domain Eukaryota; kingdom Metazoa; phylum Chordata; class Mammalia; order Eulipotyphla; family Soricidae; genus Sorex; species Sorex araneus. Next base: position 38,503,950 of record NC_073307.1, on the reverse strand, counting down.
GCATATCAAATATGCCATGGGTAGCTTTCCAGGCTCTGCCATGTGGGAGAAATAGTCTCGTAGCTTGCTGGGCTCTCCAATAGAGCCGGAGGAATCAAAGCCAGGTTGGCCACGTGCAAGGCAATCACCCTACTGCTGTGCTATACGTAATCGAAGATAGCTATAGAAAAAGGTAAAAGTCTTCCTGGGAGACAATAAAAAAATAGGTTTCCTGCTGGAGCTCTTCTCTCCTGTGGTGTTATTACTTTTGACATTTTAATCTTTACAAAAGAACTTACTAAATTTTAGTTGAACTTTTTTATTCTTGTATCAGTTCTAATCAATCTGAAGCAATTCCCAGAACACCCAGATATCAGAAAGGTTGCTTTTCCTAACCATTGTTGAAAAATGCTAGATGCACAGGGAGGACCAATTTGCTTCCATTAACCCTGAACTCTTAGGAATATCTGTTAAAATTTTGAGACACTTAGTCTTGAATGTAGTTTTAAGTTTGCAACAAAATTTAGGGAAAAGTACTGATATTCCTGTATACTTTCTCTCTACCTGCATACCCACATGATCAACATTCCTGTCAGATTTGTATGTTTTCACTAAGGAGAAACTGACATGGACACATCAAATATCACAACGCCCATAGTTCTGGGATTGATAATATATGTGGTGGGTTCAGTCTTGGGTTGTTTATTCTATGGTTTGTACCAGAGAACAATAACATGTAGATTATTATGGCTTTGTACAGAGTATTTCCTCCATTTCAAAATTCCATGTTTTGAACATTTTTCCCCTCACTCTAACAATCTGTGTCAGACTCTGATATTTTATTATTTATTGCTTGATTCCCAGAATGCGATATAGTTGAAATCAAGTAGTATGTAAATTTTTCAGATTCTATTTTTCACTGGAAATAGGCATTTAAGCTATTTCAATGTCTTTTTATGATTTTCCAGCTCATTTCCTCATAAGTCAAAGAATATTTCACTGTTTGGATATTTATTTATCCACTTACTTAAGAATATCTTGGTTCTGTCCAAGTTTTGGTAATCAACAAAGAAGAATATTTCATTATATGCACTCTATCTCTTCTTATTCTGTTAGTAGTAGTTTGTCTGTATGTACGTGTTTTAACTTGTATTTTACTTACCATTGGAGAAAGTCTATGCTATTTTCAGAATAGTTCTCAAAGCCCTGTTAAAACAGTCCTATATTGGTATGAAGGTATTATCTCTCTAAGGCTACAGAGCAGCTAACAATTTGGATTCCAGCACTGTCTACTACTGGGTAGAAGGCACAAATATTCACAGAGCATGAAATGACTGGAGATTGCTCCCCCAGGGACCATGAAGTGGAGAAAAGATATATGTAGGGGGAAGATTTGGATGTGCTTACCAACCATAGATTTAAGACCTCCCTCTCCTTAATTTTTGTCTTCATTTGCTATTTATAATTAAGTGTTTCTTTTTTGCTTCTCAGAAAAGAATATAACTTTCCAAATACGTTTCTATTTCTTTTCAGAAAGATTGGACCAATAGCATAGAGGGTAGGGCATTTGCCTTGCACGTGGTCAACCCGGGTTCAATTCCCCCATCCTTCTCGAAGAGCCCAGTAAGTTACTGAGAGTATCTTACCCACATGGCAGAGCCTGGAAAGCTACCCATGGTGTATTTGATATGCCAAAAGCAGTAACAATAAGTCTCACAATGGAGACGTTACTGTCGCCTGCTTGAGCAAATCGATGAAAAATGGGATGACAAGTCTATTCAGAAATCAGAAATCTCATTGTGATTATGTCAAATCTCTATACACAAATAATAGAAGACAGCTACCTTTTTATTATATATATATTTTTTCTTTTATAGAATCACCATGTGGAAAGTTACAAAGCTTTCAGGTTTAAGTCACAGTTATACAATGCTCAAACACCCATCCCTTCACCAGTGCACATATTCCACAACCAAGAATTACAGTATACCTCCCCCCTCCCCCCCACTTGCCCAGCCCCCACCCCGCATGTGTAACTGGTAAATTTCACTTTACTTTCACTTTACTTTGATTACATTCAATATTTAAACAAAAAATTCACTATTATTGATTTGGAATTTCTTCCCCCTAAAGTTGACCTGCTGAAAAGAAAGCATTTGATAATTTGTTTCCCATTGCTGAGAATGAAGAGATATGAGGTTGAGAGGCCGCACTAGCAGCTGCAAGAGTTTGGATTTCTGTATTTTAGTAACTAAGTCCAGAGAAATATCTGCCAGAAATCGCAACATTGTAAGCTTGTACCTCTCAGCTACTTTATATTCCACATATGAGAGCAATCTTTCTATGTCTGTCTCTTTCTTTCTGATTCATTTTACTCAGCATGATACTTTCAATGTTGATCCACTTATATGCAAATTTCATGACTTCATGTTTTCTGACAGCTACGTAGTATTCCATTGTGTCGATATACCAGAGTTTCTTTAGCCAATCATCTGTTTTTGGGCACTCTGTTTTTTTTCCATATTGTGTCTATTGTAAACAGTGTGGCAATGAACATGGAAATGCAGATGTCATCTCTACTATACCTTTTTGCCTCTCCGGGATATATTCCCAGGAGTGGTATTGCTGGGTCAAATGGGAGCTCATGGATTGAAGACCTCAACATCAGACCAGAATCCCTAAGGTACATTGAAAACAAGGTTGGCAAAACCCTCCACGACATTGAAGCCAACGGTATCTTCAAAGCTGACATGCCACTGGCCAAGCAAGTGAAAAGAGATAAATAAATGGGACTATCTCAAACTAAGAAGATTCTGCACCTCAAAAGAAACAGTGACCAAAATACAAAGACAATCTACAGAATAGGAAAGGATATTTATGCAGTACCCATCTGACAAAGGGTTGATAACAAGGATATACAATGTGCTGGTTGAACTCCACAAGGAGAAAACTGCCAACCTGATCAAAATATGGGGTGATGAAATGAACAGAAACTTTCCCAAAGAAGAAATCCGAATGGCTCAGAGGCACATGAGAAAATGTTCAACGTCACTAATCATCAGGGAGATGCAGATGAAAACAACAATGAGATTTCATCTCACACCACAGAGACTGGCCCACAGCCCAAAAATCAAAAGCAACCGGTGTTGGCATGGATGTGGGAAGAAAGGTACTCTCCTTCACTGCTGGTGGGAATGCCGACTGGTTCAGCCACCTTTATTTAGAGGAAATCACAAGTTTTCTGATGCATTCAAGTCTGGACAAGGCTCTGGAAGAGTAAGAACCTCAGAATATAAGAAATAAGGAAAGAAATGAGATTTGATATGCAAAAGAAGAAAATGTACCTAATATCTGTTGAGTATATTATAGGGAAACAGGTGGAGTTAGTTCTGGAGTTTAAAAAGAATGCTTGTTTGTTTTTAAATGCATAGAGTATTTAATATGAGCTATTTTACATTCCATATATACATATATAAAATAAGAATATTGATGATAAATTTATTTAAAAAATTAATGAGGGACCACAGGTATGGTACAGTGGGTATAGTGCTTGCTTTGCATGTAGCTGATCCATATTCAATTTCCAGCTCTTGGTCCGTACATAAGGTCTCTAAAGCCATGCTAGAAGTGATGCCTAGGTACAGAGAAAGGATGAAGCCCTGAGCATCACCAGGTGTGGCCCCCAAACCAAAAAATCCCAAAACCAAACACCCCCCCAAAATATTCTATTCATTGGATTATATTATTCCCAGAATTGTATATAGCTAATAGATTAATAATATTTTTCAAACTTAAGTCTGTTAACAACCAGTATAGACATTTTCTTTCGGGAGGATCTGGAGTGTCATTTTAGGACCAGGGAAATAGTGCAGAACTTAAAGTATTTGCCTTGCACATGTATCCCTTAGACTGAGACACTGCTTTTACCCCAGTTTGATTTGAAGTACCACACAGCACTTTGACAGCTCTCAGGGTGTAGCTATGGAGGCTCTCGATACTGTCAGGGTGATCTGGGCAATCCCTGGCATAGCAAAGTTTGAACATCAAGATGCAACTTTGGGTTCTCACATAGAATTACCAGCCTATTTGGCCAAGAATCTCTGGGAAGCATCCCCTCACTTTCTGAGCACAGTTTAGGAGCCCATACTTCAAACTACACCTGGGTATGCATGTGCACACGTGCACACACATTTTTTAAGCATAATAACTGATATATAAAATCTCAGAGATTTTTGTTGATTAATGAGGACCAAGCATACCACACTATGCTTTCTAAATGAGACCTACTGAAAGTAAATGACTCATGGGATTCTAAAGCAATAGGAAATGCAGTTATAAGTAACATTCACAAAATGGTTAATTGTAGAAATAATGACATCAATAATAAATCAACTATACTTCAAAACATAAAATAGACACTCAGACTCCATTTAAAATTGAGTGGAAAAGCTAAAAGCTAGAAGATTGTGTAACATCCTTCAAAATGAAAGCTAATTCCTAGAATGAGAAATTACTGAAACTTTACTGATGTGACATTAAAGATTTTAAATTGAATAGATTTTAAGTGATTCTATATTTGCACTTAATTGAATATAGTATATCTCTGTAGTTGACTTCAAAACATCAAATGTAGAAAAATGTTTTAATAGAAAATTACATATTAATTATTTAGTTGGGGTTTGTTTGATTTGGTGCTACACATGGGTATTCTCAATGGTTACTTCTGGCTCTGTGCTCAAAAATTACTTTTATGGTTACTTGGGGGACCATATGTGATGTCAGGGTTCAAACCCAGTTCTGATGCATATGAAGCAAGCACCCTACCTGCTTTTCTCTTTTCTTATACTAATTATTTATATTGAAGAGAATATGTTCTTGCAAGTAGAAGAAACTTTTTTAACAAGTAAAAACATATTTCAATATTATAAAAACACTTTTAGGTGGTTTTTTGATAGGCTTGTATATTTTTGTTGTTGTATGATCTTATTGGGTTCAATTTCAGTTTTCCTGGACATAGACTCTGAGACAGAGTTTAGCTGGCAGCTGTCCTCCGCCTACCCTGACACCCCCATGGTTCATGAATATCAATTAGTCCATGAGGAATGTAGGAGTACAAAAGAGTGTAAAAAAAGGAGAGCTTGGATGTGGACATACTTCCACCATCAAGAGTTCTATAGCCAACATGACTTTCTAACGTTGCCCTGACTAGGGCAGTGATGCAATTCATTCTCATGGCTCGTCATTGGAAATACCTGGAGAGGACCCTCATATAGTGTCATGACTTTCTGACCAGAGGTCAACTCTGAAGGAGCAACATAAGATATTAAATACTGGTTTCCTGGGGCTGGAGAGATAGCACAGCAGTAGGGCGTTTGCCTTGCACTTGGCCAACCAGGGTTAGATCCCCAGCATTCCAATGATTTCTGAGTGCATGGGCCAGGAGGGAGTAACCCCTGAGCATCGCTGTGTGTGACCCAAAAAGAAAAAAAACAAATAAATACTGTTTTCCTACAGCAGAGCTAGCACATGTTCCTAAAAATCGACTCTGGGACAGACATTTTACAACCCCCACCCTTCCCCCATGATGCTAGTCATTTCGCTGTCCAAATATTGTGTGCCTTTAATTCCCCAAATCAAAAGCAAAAAAGAAAAAAAAAGCTTCATCCTAAGGGTTTGTGAAAATTCCTCTCCCTTCTACTTTGAATTTTTCAGACTTGTAACTCATGTTGTGATTTGAAATAAACTCTACTCTGAGACTAGTAGATAGGTTAAGACCATTTTCTCCAGGTAGATAACCCCAGTTTAATCCCAAGCACTGCATTTGCTCCCCCAAATTTTTCAAGGAGTAATCCTGAGCACAGTGCCACGAGTAAACCATGAACAGTCAGATGTGCCCTACAACCCACAAAAATATTTAAATAGAGGTGTCAGAGAATAAACACAGTGGACTCAACTATGACAATTGATGCTGACTCAATTTAAAAATATTTTATTGATACAATTGATATCATTTCAGAGGAGAAGAATAACAAATATAATGTAAAACAAATCCACAAAAATGATAAACATCATTTATATAATCATTAGCAGGTATGTTTTTCTAGACTTCTTATACAAATATATCATACTATCTCCCTTGTTCCTATTATTTGTTAGCTTTCACTGTATCACTGTCATCACTGTCACCCCATAGACCATTGATTTGCTTGAGTAGGCACCAGTAATGTTTCCATTCATCCTAGCCCTGAGATTTTAGCAGCCTCTCTTTACTCGTTCTTCCCAATGGTGCCACATTGGAGGCTCTTTCAGGGTAAAGGGAATGAGACCCATCATTGTTACTGTATTTGGCATATCAAATACTCCACGGAGAGTTTGCCAGGCTCTGCTGTGTGGGTAAGATGCTCTCAGTACCTTGCCAGGTTCTCCGAGAGGGAGAGCTAGGCTATAAGAGGTCACGGGGCCACATTCCGGGAGATTTGTTTTATAGTTTCTGGATCTTGGCTGTTGATGGGATTACATGGCACGGGGTTGGGGGGCAGTTTGTGGGTGTGACTGCCAAGCTACTGGAAAATGGGGGATCTGGGTGAAGGAGGTCCAGTCCCCATCTGAGCAGGCTTAGAGCTCTTAGCTATATGGAAAACATTGTCAAGCAATAAATGCTCCAATATACAACATGTTTTCACTCTGTTCTAATATATTAGTGATCTAAGATATAATATTTTTAAAGATATTTGATTGGCTAGAGTGATAGCACAGCAGGTAGGGAGTTTGCCTTGCATGTAACCAATCCGGATTTCATTCCTCCGTCCCTCTTGGAGAGCCCGGCAAGCTACCGAGAGTATCCCACCCACATTGCAGAGCCTGACAAGCTACCCATGGCGTATTTACTATGCCAAAAAACAGTAACAACAAGTCTCACAATGGAGACATTACTGGTGCCCACTCAAGCAAATTGATGAACAACGGGATGACAGTGATGCAGTGATACAGTGAAGATATGTGATTATATTGTCAGGATTTATTTATTCTAATTCTGTATTAAATACACACAAACAATACATATTTTGCTACAAATATATTTACACATACATCAGATTGATTTATTATAAATATAAATTCTTCTTGTTTACATAGTACATGTGGGAATTGTCTTACTGTTTATTTTTAAAGTAAGAACTCAAAATATACTTATGTCCAATCAAGAAAAGTGAAACAGTTCACAGTTAGAGTGAGATTCAAACAGAAATATCATAAACAAAAAACCTTAGTTTTTTTTGAAGACCCAAGAGCAAGACTGTGTAAACATTAGGGCAAATACTGTGACAAGAGCTACATAAATTTCATTAATGATCACATTGTAATTGAGTTCATGGCTTTCTAGAAGATCATTGCACAAATATTTAATTTTCTTCAACCACTTAGAGTAAATCATGGCAAAAACCATAAATAGAGCAGTCTAGGCAAAAATTCAGGATCTGTTAGATTTAATACTGGCGTTGGAAAGGAGAGAAAATACCATGCATAACAATTAAAATAGTAGTATTTGTGAAGAATTTCTATGCCAAGGGGGAAAAAAGTTAAAGGATGACCTCATGGTCTAGAATTCTGTCAACTTTAAGTACTGAAACAAAACAAACAGCAGTGTTTTGTTAAAAAATGTATACATTTGGGGCTGGGGACACGTGCCTTACCTTTTTATTGTTTTTAAATTTTATTGAATCACTCTGAGATAGTTATCTTACTTTGACCAACTGTTTGACCCCTACAGACACATGGCTTTCTCAAGCCCAACCAGAACTCACTTTAGATCACAGAGCCAGGACTTAGAAGGCCCTCACCACTTCTGGGTGGGTCTTAGATACAAAACAACAACAAAGACTTTAAGCATCTGTGACAGAGGCAAGAGAAAACAAAAACATGTGATCATTTGAAATTTTTTCATTTTCTCTGGAGTCATCTTTTATTCTAATGCTGTGAAAGTTGTTTACCTTTGTATTACCCAAATGTTGTTAAAGTATGATGATTATTAGATCATCCTAATGAAGTGTCTTGTATAATTTTAGGAAGATAATACTGTTCCTTTTGCACCAGTATAATAGAAAATACTATTTATTTTCTAATTATAGCATTGAATGATTCAAAACTCCTATTTCTTTATTCTTACTATTATTCCTCACATCTGGTCTGAATTAAATAACCATTGGCTCCTGATCTTAAACTCTGAATTGGGGAATAGAAATCCAATATCTTATTCTTTACTAAATTATACATTTATAAAAAGGAAAAAAAACACCCAACAGTCCTCAAAATTTTAAGTCTTTATTTTTCTTCCACAAAACTGCCATATTTTCCTGATATTTACTTGAATTGGCATTGCTGAATGGGCAAAGCACAGACATAAAATTTCTCCCTAGAGTGGGCATATAAAAAATCCGCAGGATACAAAGAATTTCATAAGAAAACATGAAGCTTAGACAAAGATAAAAGAGCCTATGTTTTATTACCTTTATTCTCAAGAAAGCAATCAAATGGGGTTATTAAGTAGATCTAAATGCAATCTAATGGTTTTATTAAATACTGGAAATTATAGTTACTATGTGTAATTTGTTTATTTTTATGAAAATTATTTGAGTCTTAAAAATGGAAAGGTTCTGTCTTTTCTAATTGTGAGAATGGCTTAAAATTATGCTGTTAATTGTTTAGAAATTTGATTGTTTATTTGAACTAACATGTAGTTAGCTAAAACTTAATCAACCAAGATTTAGTAGAAAGGGGTGAAATTGCTTTGCACAGGTTCATGTTGTGGCTTTCAACAATAATATAGGAAAGCTCCGGCAGCCAATGTTCTCGTGTTATGTCTCCTCTAGGCAGCAAAGCTCTTCATAACCAGTGTGGTTTCACACCTGCGCCTCTCACTCTATTTCCCAGGCCTTCACTCTTCACCAGGAATTTGAAGTTTGATGGTCGTGATCATTTTGATTTCAGATAATATCCCATTAAATACTTAACCTAAAAATTTTGTCATCCTCATATTCTAGGTGGGATTTTAAAACTCCTACCCTACTCTGCTGAACTCTCCGTTCTACAATGCAGATTACTCTTCTCTTCCTCTCATGAGTTTCTGTAAGGAATGAGGGTCAGGGCAGGGGTGAGCAAATCATTTATTTTTCCAAAACCTTGGGCACTTTGGAGCTAATGTTGCTGCTGTCTGGCTCAGTCTAGGCTTAGCCTAGACTACGGTGTCTACTGATCCATGACATTGCGACACAGGTTCTGCACTCTGTGTACCCCGGGGAAACACACAGCAAAAGTCATTATGTGAATCTTCTTGGTTCTTGTAGGAAACATTGTTATTTCTTCTTGCTTAAAATCTTAAGGAATTTGAAGAATCAGAATGCTTGGCTCTTATGATATGCCTAGAACTCTGGAATTTATTTTTGATCTGGCACTAGGAGGGATGCATTTACTATTGTGCAGAAATTTGTTTCTGTAAGACCACAGGCAAATAATTATGTGTCCAAAATAAATTAGACTTTGTACTTTCCTCTTTCTAGAATTTACCGTTTTCATCTTCCCTAACAGTCTATTTTTCAGCAAAGAGGGGGGGGGGGGAATGTGTAAGAGAGAAGAGGAAACTGGCATGAATAAGGAAACCAACAAGGCGAAGGCAAGATTCAAGCTCAGGATAAGCAACACGGAAACTACTTCTTCCCATCAAGGTAGAGTTGCTGGTAGGCGTGTCTGTGCTGGATTTGGGTTTTTGCAGAATCAAGTCTGCACAGCAGCCAGACTCAGTAGGACCAGCAGCCTCCATAGGAAGGGATGTGTGATTAGGTCCTGAGCTTTGATTTTCTTCTCCAATATTTTAAAACACTGATTAGGGACTATTGTCCCTATTGTCCTTGCCTAAAAACAGTTAATGGATTTTTTTAAAAAGTCCTTTTCTATTCCTTCCTTCCTTCCTTCCTTCCTTCCTTCCTTCCTTCCTTCCTTCCTTCCTTCCTTCCTTCCTTCCTTCCTTCCTTCCTTCCTTCCTTCCTTCCTTTTCCTTTCTTTCTTTCTTTCTTTCTTTCTTTCTTTCTTTCTTTCTTTCTTTCTTTCTTTCTTTCTTTCTTTCTTTCTTTCTTCCTTCCTTCCTTCCTTCCTTTCTTCCTTTCTTTCTTTCTTTTCTTTCTTTCTTTCTTTCTTTCTTTCTTTCTTTCTTTCTTTCTTTCTTTCTTTCTTTCTTTCTTTCTTTCTTTCTTTCTTTCTTTCTTTCCTTCTGCCTTTCTCTTTTTCTTTTTTCCGTGTGTGTGTGTGTGTGTGTGTGTGTGTGTCTGGTTGTCAACAATCAGTCAGTAGAAAACAACTTCCTGAGCCATGAGCAAAGCCACTTGGAAGAGAGATAAGAGGAGCTATGTGGGGAATAGCCAATCCATTTGTAAATTGAGGGTTTAAAACCAGAACTTCTGTATTCTTTTCTGCTCTACAATTCTGCCCAGCTCTGCCCATTATAAAATGGGGCTCTATGTCACAAATAAACATACATACGTATTCCTCTTTTTATACGGTTTCAATTTTTGTGTATTACTTATGGTCTATCATTTTTATACTGTTTTGCTAAAGACATGTTTTGTAAACCTTATTTGCAAAATTTTAGTATTATTATCCCTCAGTTTAAAAGAAATATCACTAATTTTTGTGTTTTAGGAAAAACAAAAACTCACACTGTAATTTTTTTCTTTTTATTCAGTCCCCATGAAATTTCAAAGTTATTCACTGATACAGAATGATGTCTCTCATTTGAGGGATACAAAGAAACATAATGGTAGAATAATAAATACCCAAAGGCAATGGAAACAAAGAACATGAGTCCGAGTATTCATGCTGCAAATTTGAATTAAGAACCATTTCTTTATAGTCAAAGTATGACTAAGGCTCTTATTAGCTTTTATTCAGAATTGTTAAGATTTATAACTTGCTATTTTCTTTGTTCCTATAAATTTACGGATTGAAGCAAGGCAAAATATAAGTTTAAATTATGTGGATTTAAAGTAATGTGTATTCCATGCACAAAAGTCAGATCAAAGTGGATTAAAGACCTCAACATCAGACCACAAACCATAAGGTACATTGAAGACAAGGTCGGCAAAACCCTCCACGATATTGAAGATAAAGGTATCTTCAAAGATGACATGAAACTAAGCAATCTAGTAGAAACAGAGATCAACAAATGGAACTACATTAAACTAAAAAGCTTCTGCACCGCAAAAGATACAGTGACCAAAATACAAAGACTATCTACAGAATGGGAAAGGATATTTACACAATACCCATCAGATAAGGGGTTGATATCAATGGTATATAAAGCACTGGTTGAACTCTACAAGAAGAAAACATCCAACCCCATCAAAAAATGGGGCGAAGAAATGAACAGAAACTTTTCCAAGGAAGAGATATGAATGGCCAAAAGGCACATGAAAAAGTGCTCTGCATCACTAATCATCAGAGAGATGCAGATCAAAACAACCATGAGATACCACCTCACACCACAGAGACTAGCACACATCCAAAAGTACAAAAGCAACCACTGTTGGAGACGATGTGGGAAGAAAGGGACCCTTCTACACTGCTGGTGGGAATACCGACTAGTTCAGCCCTTTTGGAAAACAATATGGACGATTCTCAAAAAACTAGAGGTTGAGCTTCCATTTGACCCAGCAATACCACTGCTGGGAATATATCCCAGAGGAGCAAAAAAGTATAGTCGAAATGACATCTGCACTTATATGTTCATTGCAGCACTGTTTACAATAGCCAGAATCTGGAAACAACCCTGAGTGCCCTAGAACAGATGACTGGTTGAAGAAACTTTGGTACATCTATACAATGGAATACTATGCAGCTGTTAGAAAAAATGAGGTCATGAAGTTTGCATATAAGTGGATCAGCATGGAAAGTATCATACTAAGTGAAATGAGTCAGAAAGAGAGAGACAGACATAGAAAGATTGCATTCATCTGTGGAATATAAAATAATAGACTAGGAGTCTAACACCCAAGAATAGTAGAAATGAGTACTAGGAGATTGACTTCATGCATTGGAGGCTGGTCTCTCATTCCGGGTAACTCAGAGAAGGGAACACCAAGTAAAATGTGGTCGGAGGTCATGTTGGGGAGGGGTGATGCGTGCCGAATGTAGATTAGAGACTAAACACAATGGCCGCTCAACACCTTTATTGCAAACCACAACACCTAATCAGAGAGAGAGAACAAAAGGGAATACCCTGCCATAGTGGCAGTTTGGGGTGGGGGGAGATGGGACTGGGGAGGATGGGAGGGATCCTGGGTTTACTGGTGGTGGAGAATGGGCACTGGTGAAGGGAAAGGTTCTCAAACTTTGTATGGGGGAAACATGAGCACAAAAATGTATAAATCTGTAGCTGTACCCTCGCGGTGATTCACTAATTAAAAATAAATAAATAAATAAATAATAAAATAAAATAAAATAAAGTAATGTGTATTAATTTGTTTTGAAAACTATATAGGCTAGAAACCTACAATGAAATGCATGTGGCATGCACAAAGGAACTCCTGTTCTCATCATCAATGGGTGTCTAGGAAATAGCTATCATTCCAAGATTCTGAAAAAAGAAAAGACAAACTATTCCCTATGACTTAAAATCTTGTCGAGGACCTTGTCTTCCCATATAATTCAAGGTTGCAATTCAGACTTTAATGAAACAGGTCTTTGGGAGTGAATAAAGACAGAAATAATGAAGAAGTATGAGAAATTGTGAAAATCAGTGATTTATGTTTTTATTTTCTCAGTCTCACCTACCTATGCCGCAGACTAAGAGGCTTAAACAACAAAGAGAAGTTTTTAAGTGTATGAAAAGATAAAATCAGATTTTCTTTTTATGTTTTGGTTCTTTGTGTCACTCCAGGGCTTACTCCTGCCTGAGTTTTAGGGATCACTCCCGGTGGGACTTGGAGAAACCATATGGGGTGCCCAGGGATCAAACTTGGGTTAGCTGTGTGCAAATGCCTTACCTGCTGTACTGTCTTTCTGGCCTCAAAAGTTCTGTTTTAAAAGTCTTCCAATGCGGGGCTGGAGTGACAGCACAGCGGGTAGGGCGTTTGCCTTGCACGCGGCCGACCCGGGTTCTATTCCCAGCATCCCATATGGTCCCCTGAGCATGGCCAGGGGTAATTCCTGAGTGCAGAGCCAGGAGTGACCCCTGAGCATTGCTGGGTGTGACCCAAAAAGCAAAAAAAATAAATAAATAAAAGTCTTTCAAAGATTGAGCATAAATGATTTATCTGTAACTGAAACTCCTTAAGTTTATGATTTTTGCCCTAATATCAATAGCTTCAGTCTTTGTAAGTTCTCTATTTATAAACAAATTCAAAAGTTAAATGGTTCCATTTTTTTTTGAGGGGGGCAACACTCTGTGGTGCTCAGGGCTTATTCCTGGTTCTGACCTTAGGGATCACCAGGCTCAGGGGACCAAATAGGGTGCCAGTGATCCAACCTGCCTCAGCTGCGCATCAAAGCAAGCACCCTACCCAATTTAGTATGGTTCCAGCCCTAAATAGATCCATCTTAGTTCAAATAAAATACATCTCTATAGCTACATGAGCTGGATCGATAGCAGAGTGGGTAGGGCGTTTGCCTTGCACGCTGGCCAACCCAGGTTTGATTCCTCTGCCGCTCCGGGAGAGCCCAGCAAGTTACCAAGAGTATCTCGCTCCACGCAAGAGCCTGGCAAGCTACCCGTGTTGTATTTGATATGCCAAAAACAGTAACAAGTCTCACAATGGAATCATTACTCGTGCCTGCTCCAGCAAATTGATGAGCAACGAGATGACAGTGACACCTGCCAATACCACAGACTAAGAGGCTTAAACAACAAAGATTTATTTTCTCACAATTCTGGAGATTACAAATTCATGATCAAAGTTGATATAGGCAAAAAAAAAAAAAAGAAAGAAAAGGTGGATGTAGGCTCTTTTTCACACCCAGTTGTGGATTGTAGGATTGTAGATGGTTTCCTTTGCCCTTGTGTTCTCTGTAACCCTTCCGAAGTGTAGGGAAGGAGGGCGGAGATAGGAGAGAAGAGGAGAAGGAGAGAGAGGGGAGGTACTGTGACCATAATAGTCCATAAATCTATAAATCTATAAATTTATGGATTTAGTCCATCAATCATATTAGTCCATAAATCTAAGGGCTGATTTAGGTCCTTAGAGGCCTGTCTTCACACATAGTCCAATTTGATGTCGGTGGGCCTCACTGGTGACTCATGTGAAGCAGGAAGGAGACAGTCATTCTCTCCTGATCCACCTCTAGCACCTGGAGACTCAGGGTTTTGAGATTCTTGTCTTGCTTTTTAGAAAAACAATTTCAGGAATAGACAAGCAGCGAAGTAAAAACAGATTTTGTTTGGAGCTTTTTGCAGGGGAGGAGGAAGAGAAACTGGGAGAGAGTGGAGAGCAACAAGCTCTAGAGAGAACGCAGGCTTCTCCAAGGGTAGAGAGAACCCCTACACATGTTCCAGTATTAGATAGGAAAGTGCATATCTCAAGAGGGGAGATTCCGTTGCCACATGTGCTCAGTCACGTGGACACAAGATGCACATGGGTTCCGGCAACATATTTCTTTGTTCAAGGTGACTTTTCGTTTTTTGCTCTTTGGGTCACACCCGGTAATGCACAGGGGTTACTCCAGGCTCTACACTCAGGAATTACTCCTGGCTGTGCTCAGGGGACCATATGGGATGCTGGGAATCGAGCCCCGGTGGGCCGCGTGCAAGGCAAACACCCTATCGGCTGTGCTATCACTCCAGCCCCTCAAGGTGGCTTTTATAGGGTTTTTCCAAGCTGCCCTGATGTGGTGCTTCTACCTAGGTAAAAGTTTGTTGCTAGAAAGGTTGCCAAGGTGGTAGAGTTGGGAGTCTTTGATGGTGTTTGAAATCCCTTTCCTAGCTTTCTGTTCTGGCTAGAGCTTCTCTGCCGTGTAGGCGGGATACGCTCGGTAGCTTGCTGGGCTATCCGAGAGGGGTGGAGGAATCGAACTCAGGTCAGCCATGTGCAAGACAAACGCCCTACCTGCTGTGCTATCGCTCCAGCTACACTTCTGATTATATGACACATTTCAATAGACATGTTGCATGTAGGTGAATACAAGACTAGAGAGAATGATAAAATGCTTTGGCTTATGGGAATTTTCAGGTCTTTTGAAATGAATTATTTTCTCAGTTTTTTAACAAGTGTCATTATTTTCTACTCAGGAATTTTAGCAGAACACTGAGATTTTTCACTGAGACATTCAGATTTGTTTTTATGAAATTTAGAAATCAAGGTCCATTAGCTAAGGATCATTCTCAGCTGTATGTGGTATCTCCACATGGTGTTTCAGGAAACTTCTCTCTCTGGTTGGTATTTTAACACTTCCAGCTAGGAGATATTTATATTTTGCAAAAACAGTGGTTGAGGTTAATTTTTAACATGAACCTAATGTTAGTTCCGTATCTTAGAAATGTTCGCATTGTTCTAAGAAATGTGGTACTGGAAGCAAATCTAACTTTTTTAGACTCTCTTTAAAACTGGAGTTTCTAAATTTGACAGTAGTCAGTTGTTCTTGATTATGGCAAGCAGTACCAGTTACAAAAATAAAATCAACCTTGCATACTCTATTATGGATCCTCAAAATTCAGGCTAAAATTGTATTAACTCATTACTTTACTTTTTCTTTCAAGGTAGTATTTTTTCCTACCACTAGCTGAATATTAATTTGTTCTAGAATTACCTGAAATTCTATTCAAATTATGTCATCATTATAATAGATTTTTCAGTTATGTTTAAAATGACTGCATTTCCTTTTAGATTTCATCACCATGTACTCAATAATTAAAACAACTGCCACTTAATGAAAAAGTTAGGTACATTTGTTGAATTAATGACAATGATTAAAAATAAATTTTTCTGAAAAGTATATTCTTTATACTCTAGTCCTATAATTAGTAATAAAGAAAACTATCATAAAAACTTAAGACAGTTCTAATTAAGCAGTTTCTTTGTAAGAAGTACTCCAAAATTTACATAAAACTGTATTTTTATGAATATATCTTATAATTTAAATTAAACATGCAATTTGGTCTTTGTGTTTTCTCTACTCAGACTATAAGCAGGTGTTTGGTGTCTAGATATATACTATTTTAATTCATTTTGCTCACTTTACTAATGAGAATTTAAACTATTAACCCTTTAAGGGATGAATAATTTTCCCTATTTTTTCTGAATATTTTATCAAGGACAAATGCAAAGAAGTAATTAAAATTGTTTTTAACTACTTGTTATTATTGCAACACAGTAACTTTGACAAGGGTCAAAAACAGTTTTAAAGTAGTTTAGCAATAGTTTGATTTGTTTTTCTAGTCACACTAATATTATATGCAGTGAACTTACTCATCTGTGGGATAGAAAGAGACAAAAAAGATAATAGTATTTAGATCAATGAAAAATCATTGGCCTTGAATTACAAACTTATTAACAAACCACTGGTGAAAATGTAGAACAGAATGTAGATTGTACCAAAAGTGACATAGGCGCAGTGGTGGAGGGGGACAGTCATTCTGATGGTGGTGGAGAGAAGTGACTTTGTATATAAACACCATAAACTTTAACACTAGTGTAACCATGTCACCTAAATTATAATAAAAAATTTTAATAATATAAAACAATAGTTCACTGGAATGTTCTTTTTACTTGATATAACAGTAGAATTGATGGCACATAAAGGTAGACATAACAAAAATTAAAAAGCATAAAAATGGAATTTTTGTGTAGTTATAATTGCCAAAATGTATTTTTCTCACATATATAATGTTTTTATTATGTTTACTTTAAGTGTGTGGCCAAGTACCATTTGTAATATTGCCTTTAAAGAATTAATAACAGTGTTACACATAAGGGCAAATTGCAGCTTAGAAAATATGTACCATATTCCCACTCTTAGAAGAGAGATGATTGTCACAAATATTATAAAATGGAATTAGTAGATAAATCTTTCATTGTGTTGCTGACAAGGGTTTTTACCCAATAAAGACCAAAAATCTCTAGAGATGTACAAATTGCAAATCTTAGTACTAAAATAAACTATAAAAATAGCACAGCTTAGTGATACTCTCACATCTTTCATTTGAACAGAAAAATGACTATTTAGGGCTGTATAAATCATTTCAGTAAAGTCAATGATGATCTCAAAATAAAACTTTTTCAAACTTTCAATTTGACTGTATTTAATTTGATTTGTGCTCTGTACATAGACACAAGTATATATTTTATTAACACTGGTAGCTATTTAACACCAATAAAGAAAAAGCTAGAGCATCAAAAAAAAGTTTCCACCTTTATAGGAAAAACAAGACTTGGGTCATTAGACTTTAATAGCCTTTAATGTCTTGGGACATTGAAACAATTACCACTTGGAGAAAATGATTTAGCTAACTGTGAAAGCTATTCAGGAGTGGCTAAATACTTACAAATGTTTTTCAGATTTGGTCTGTGAGTTTAATGGCTATCTCTGGACAGATGATCTGCCCTGCTACTGGAATTACTCTGCATGGTATGAATCTTGTCCTAGAAAAGCAGGAGAAATGTTTTGTATGCATACCAAAGTTAGAAATGTCTCACCAAGCGTTCTACATCTTCTCAAAGATTCTCAGAAACACAAATTTCAGTAAACTCAACCTGCATTATTCTAAATCCTTGCAAGACCAAATTCAACTTAACCCTTGATAAGCAAGTCCTTTCCAAAGCTTAGCCTGCAGGTTCGATGAAAATTTAATCTCTGCTGTGTCTTTTGGAGGAAACATTTCCTAACCCTCTTAATTACCATTTGTGATGCCATTATTCTGATTTTCCCTAGACTTTCATAATATAGAGCTTTTCAATATATTCTTATCACTCAATAAATAGTGTTACCCAAACCCCATGGTTTAAGATAAAAAATCATAGTTTACAATAGTCTCCTTAGGATAATCAGGTTGTGGAGAGTAATAGATGCAGGGAATTGCCTGAGGGAGCCTGAGAAAACTAACTCATGGAGAAATGAGTGGGAGGGGGGATGGGAGGAAAGGAGGGGAGGGGAAGGCAAGGCTGTCACAGCACTTGCTTTGCAAGCTAGGACCTATTCCCAGTACTGCTGAGTTTGGGTGGCCCTTGGAGACTTAAAAAAAAATCACTTTGTGAGGTCAGATAGACAATAAGCAGGTAGTGTCCTTGCCTTTCAGGCAGCTGACCTAAATTTGATGCCAAGTACTCCATATGGTCCCCAAGTTCTGCTAAGAGTGATCCCTGAGTACTGCCAAGTGTGATACTTGGGAGAGGGCTCCTTATCACCTGAGCAGTGCTTGGGAGACCCAAAAGCCAAAGAAATAAAGTAGTGTGTTTTACATACATACATACATAAATACATACATACATATATATGCATATATGTGTGTGTGTGTGTATATATATATATATATATATATATATATATATATTAGGATCCATGAAACTGAGCTGCACCATGTGGACAGACCATGTCACCGTGTCACATATCTAAACACGAGGGCAGATGGCATTTACCAGGTGTGCCTATCAAAGGCACGTCACTTGTACTAATCCATCTCAGCCTTCTCTCACTCTAGAAATCAGAGCCAGTCACATGGTGCTGCTCACCTGTGTTCAAATTGCTCCTAACCTGGGAAACAGTTGTACTGCAGGTCAGTGCTTCCCCAGTCCAGAGATGCTTCCTCTTAAACAAAGGAGCAATCCCCTACAGAAATTCTTTGGTTTTATCACTGGCAGTGTCAGAAAGCAGATAGGCCTGAAGACAGTCGCTGGATATGAGAGTTGCCCCATAATCCTTGGTTTGGCTGCCTCTCCTCAGAGAGCAGGTGAGAGCCAATTGAATTGAGCACTGCTTACTTTGCAGTTCTGAATACTTGGAGTTTGTCCTGAGCTGTCTGTGTAGAAATTCAGGTGTGAGAAACATTTTTTGCTTTGTTTTTTGTTTGGTGAGATATAGAGGACTATGTAGTTTTATGGCCCACTTTGGGGACAATTGTACTCTCAGGGAGCTCCTAACCTGCCTCTTCCTTCCTTATTCTCTATCACTACCCAACTTTTTCTAACATGGTACAAAAGTAGTGTCTGCCCAACTAGTTTGTCTCTAAGTTGTTGAGGTTTTGTTGTTTGGGGACAACTCCCCATCCACCCCCACCTGCCCCTGCCAGAAGGTCCAGTAACAATTGCCATTAACCACCATTCCTGGAATTCTTTTTTTTTTTTGGTTTTGGGGTCACACCTGGCGATGCACAGGGGTTACTCCTGGCTCTGCACTCAGGAATTACTCCTGGCGGTGCTCAGGGGACCATATGGGATGCTGGGATTTGAACCGGGGTCGGCTGCGTGCAAGGCAAATGCCCTACCCGCTGTACTATCACTCCAGCCCCATTCCTGGAATTCTTAAGAAAAAAAGAGAACAGTGTAATTTCTCTGTGTATCTCTAATTAATCTATCTGAGCCACCCTCCTTGCTTCCACTGACCTTTATTCCCTTTCCATAATTTGCTGCTTCCTTTCCCCCTAAACATTAACTTTCCCAGACTCCTAGAACTTCTGCTGGGCTGTTTTGTTTTATAGCTTGGGTCTGTGTCTCCTTAATCTGGAATGCGAGTAAAAGACAGGAATACCATTTTATAGAATACTCTTGGAATAAGTTATAATGCATAAAAGCATTCTAAACCTATTAGAAATCACCTTGCCAGATACTTTCTAGGAAATCTACCACAAGTACAATGTTCTGTAAAATGGCTCCTGTGGAAAAGTGTGGATAGTTGCGACAGCTTGAAAGCAGTTAAGCAGGGGTCCATAGCTTGCTCCTCCATGGTGTTGGGAGTTTTTCCTAATGGGTACTGGAAGTGCCATAGTCCAGTTAACGTAAAAATGCCTTTCAAAGATGAATCTTAAGGCATCTAAATGTAAGAAAAAAAGTAACTGAAATTTGTGTTGGTGTTGATAGTTGTAAAACTTCATTTTTAAATTTAATTCAGGTTAAGTGTTTACAGTAGTATTGGCATTCATTCTTAGTGTACATAATTATCTCATAGTTATCTTACAGTCACCAAAGTGCCCAAAGACACCCCACTCATGGCCCTGTGTCATCTCCAGCCCACCTACTTCCCCCAAACTGCTGTTTTCAGTAAGTCAATATCCAAAATATGTTATCTGTTGATATCTGTATTCATGTTCTGTTTCTCTATGCACCACAAATGAGATCACCTGGAGCTAGTCTTTCATGGCCTAACTTACCTCACTCAACATGCAGCTCTACTGTTTGTTGCAAGTTGTCTCGAACTCATAATATCATTTTTAAAGTGTTCTCTATGACTGCATATATGTATGTACATATATATAGTTGGCGAAGGACAGGCGAGCGTTGCAAATACTTCTCCCAACTTCTGCCGTGTCAACCAACACTGCTGTTCTTCCCTCTTTGAGGTCTTCCTTTATTGCATCTCTGCACAGCTTTGCAAGCTCAGACATTAGCTTGTGATTGCTTCAGGATCGAGTCAAACCACGTTGGTGATTGAGCTCAAGAGTTTCTGAGGACAAGTGTCTGTTTGTGGTTTTCCCACTCTCGTCATTCTTCGAGCAGTGATGAAGGTGCTGAACCAGTCGATAGTATTCCTTGTCGATGTTGTCAATGACGGCATCTTCCCATGTTGCCAAAATAGTGTCAAAGAGCTCCCAGTTGGTGGTCATTCTGGGAGTTTTCTTCTTAAAATTAAACTTTGCAGTCCTTTCTCCTTGCTCTGTGAAGTAGAATTTTGCTCTAAGGAGACGATGTCCCGATCCCATTTGGAATTGTGGGACAACAACGACATCAGTCAGACAAAGCCTTTGATTGAATGTGATGTGGTCGATTTCATTGTGGAACTGTCCTCCGGGAGACTCCCATGTCTAATATTTAAATTCAGCCTTCTGGAACTGTTAGTTACCATGGATAGTCTTGGTCGACATGATGAACTCAGACAGTCTCTCACCCTATTCCTTCCATTTTAGGCCATGGGTGCCAATGTGGAGTTCTTCGGGCCTATCTTGGCATTAAAATCACCAACAATGATCTTGTAGAGGGTGTGGTCTTCTTTATAGAACTTCACCAGCTCCATGTAGAACTTCTCAATTTCTTCTTCATCATAGTTGGAAGTTGGTGCGTAGACGATGAAAAAAGATGAAGATAGAAACTGCAGGCAGTGAGCCCCATCTATTCAAGTGTAATCATCCAATTAGGGTTGCTAGACATTTGAATGAATCAATGCTCATGGCCAAGTTCGTGTTGACAAGGACACCGATGCCACCGATGCCTCTGTTGTCACATGTTCTGAGAAACAGTTCTTCTCCAGTGTCAAAAATGGTGTGATGTGATCATTTTCGGTCAGACCAATGATGTTGTACTTGATCTTCTGTGCTTGCACCATCAGGTCTTCGACGGATGCTTCCAATGCCAGTATAAGTGAGTTGAATGTACAGACAGTCATTTTAATCTGTCTTCATTTTGGTAGTCTAGTTCATCCTGAGATTTTATCAGACTCTCCTTGCTCATCCTTCTTAATGCTGCCATATTGGGAGCTCTTTTGGTGTCAGGCAAATAAGGCCCATTGTTGTTTTTAGCATATTGAATATGTCATGTATATCTTGCCAGACTCTGCCATGTGGGTGGGGTACTATAGGTAGCTTGCTAGATTCTCTGAGAGGAATGGAGATTTTTAGGGTGGTCTTCAATTGTCCTTACAGGTGTTCCCATGGTTCACGCTATATTTTAACCTCATCAAAACATGGTGCAGAATTATGGAAAATGGGTATTAAGTGTCTTATGCTGTGTCTGAGAAAAGTATTCGGAATGCTCGCCTGTCCTTCAGCAACTACAAGACTAAGATGAATGCCATCTGATGTCCTCATGGATCTATCACATCTTCCAGAAGGGAATGGAGAGGATTATTCACAACCTCTATTCGGATCTTTTTGGCAGCCACATCTACCTGCCCACATACCAAATTCCTCAGGATGGATATATCGTTCCCAATGTCCTACCTTCTGAAAACCAAAATGCCATTTCATCACCTGTCCAGTCAAGGTCAGACCCGAACACCTGAAGAATTTTTCACCAGTACTCATCAATACACTGTCTCGGAACTTCACTTTCTACCTATCCAAATGCAAGGTTCCATCCCAATGGAAAACCAGCAGGACCGGTCTAGTTGTACAAGAAGGGAGAAATCCAAGATATAGGCAACTATAGCCCAATCTGCCGGTTGTCCATTATCTACAAATTGTCACTCGAGTCATCCTAAATAAAATTGGCAGAATAATAGATGAAGGACAACCATGAGAGCAAGCTGGTTTCCAAAAAGGATTCAGCGAAAGTGACCATATCCAAACAGTGACCAAGCACATTGAAGTTTTGTGAGACTTCAAGATGCTGCTCAATCTAACATTCATCAATTTAAAGAAGATCTTTGATTCTGTTGAAACTGAAGTGGTCATTGAAGCCCTAACCAAACAAGGCATTCAAACTTAGTACATCTAGATCATCCTGGAGCTCTGTTGTGGATTCACCACCAGAATCTCACCATTCTTCAAGGAAATGATCATTGACGCAAAGAGAGGGGTTCAGCAGGCTGATACCATTTCATCAAAACTCTTCAGTGCCACCCTCAAAAACATCATGCGATGACTGGAATGGGAAGGAATGGGAGTGAAGATAGACGGTCGGCAACTACGGCACCTCCACTTCACTGATGACATTGTTCTACTGACACAAAACAATAGCCAAGCAGCACAAATGCTGGCCAACTTCGACCATGAGTGTGGAAAGGTCGGACTACACCTGAATCTTAGCAAAACAATGTTCATGAAAAATGAACTAGTACCTGAAGTTCCATTTGCTCTCAATGGAATGAACATCTCTGAATGCAACAGCTATGTATACCTGGGTCAAGAACTCAACATGAGGAATGATTTGGTGCCACAGATGCGCAGGAGAAAGAGAGCAGCGTGGAACGCCTTCAAGAGCATTGAAGAAGTGGTTAAAAGGACAAAGAACCTCTTGCTCTAGGCACATCTTTTCGAGTCCACCATTCTTCCTGCACTAACATATGCCTCAGAGACCTGGGCCTTGCGAAAACAGAATGAGAATGCTCTTCAGGTATCGAAAGAGGAATCTAAAGAGCTATGCTTGGAGTATCACGTTTCACTCAAGTGAGAGAAGGAATCCGGAGTTCCAAGCTCCATCGACAGCCAAGAATCAGGGATGCTGTCTTGCTTGCCAAGGCATCAAAAATCAGATGGGCCAGACACGTAATGCGATTCACAGATGAACGCTGGACTAGAGCTGTTACCGACTGGATTCCACGGGATGTCAAAAGACCATGTGGCCACCCACCAATGAAATGGTCAAATTTCTTCATCAAAACCCTGAATGAACGGTTTGAGACTCTTCCTGTTCCTGGAGCGAGCAGATATCTTTGGGCTACACTAGCACGTGACATGAACAAATGGAGACATTACTGGCACCCGCTCAAGCAAATCAAAGATCAATGGGATGACAAGTGACAAGTGATACAAGTGATACATACACACACTGTAGCACTGTAGCACTGTCCCATTGTTCATCAGTTTGCTTGAGCAGGCACCAGTAACATCTCCATTGAGTCTTACTGTTACTGTTTGGGGCATATTGAATATGCCACAGGTAGCTTTCGAGGCTCTGCCACGTGGGTGAGATACTCTCGGTAGGTTTCTGGGCTCTCTAAGAGGGACAGAGGAATTGAACCTTGGCTGGCTGCATGAAAGGCAAATGCCCTACCTGCTGTGGTATCGCTCCAATCCAAATGGATTAAGAACTTGTGGTTTATATAAATATATATTTATATTTAATATATATTTATGTGTATATTATATATAATATTTATATTTAATATACGTTTATATATAAACCACAAGTTCTTTTTAATTTTTTTTAATTTTATTGAATCACCGTGAGATAGTTACAAGCTTTCATGTTTGGGTTACAATCTCACAATGATCAAACACCTATCCCTCCACCAGTACACATTCCCCACCACCAATATCCCATGTTATACTCCCCCTTTCCCGCCCTCCTGCTGCCTCTATGGCAGACAATATTTCCCATAGTCTCTCTCTAGAGAGTATTTGGGCATCATAGCTTGCAACACAGACACTGAGAGATCATCATGTTTGCTCCATTATCTACTTTCGGCATGCATCTCCCATCCCAAGTGATTTCTCCAGCCATCATTTTCTTAGTGATCCCTTCTCTATTCCATCTGCCTTCTCCCCTCCACTCAAGAAGCAATCTTCCAGCTATGAGGCAGTCCCCTGGGCCCTTGTATCTACAATCCTTGGGTGTCAGCCTCATGTGATGCTACCCTACACTTCACAAATGAGTGCAGTCGCTCTCTGTCTGTCCCTCTCTTTCTGACTCATTTCACTTAGCTTGTTACTCTCCATGTTTATCCATGTATAAGCAAATTTCATGACTTCATCTCTCCTAACAGCTGCATAGTATTCCATTGTGTAGCTGTACCAAAGTTTCTTTAACGAGTCATCTGTTTTTGGGCACTTGGGTTGTTTCCATATTTTGACTATTGTGAACAGTGCTGCAATGAATATATAGGTACAGATGTCATATCTACTGTGATTTTTTGCATCCTCGGGATATAGTGTCAGAAGTGAAAACCACAAGTTCTTAATCCATTTGTCTTTGGTTGGATGCAAAGGTTATTACTTTTTCTTGACTATTGTACTAAGTACTGCAATGAAATTTTTAGGATGGAGCTTGCCTGTAGCATCAAGTGTGAGCAGCATGTTCCTTTCCCATGGGATTATTTCTGAGGCAGATAATTAGACAAAACATGAGGCCCTGCTAACGAAGGGGCTCACTTTCTACTTTGAGTCTGTGCTCCAAGAACTGGTTTATTAAAGCTATTTGAAGGAACAGGATAAGGGGATATGACAGAAAACTAGAATTAGGCTTAATCTTCCAGTGGCAGTTGCAGATTATAGAACTTTATTTTCCCTAGGCAACAGTAGTAAGTAGGTAGAGGACCCTGAATTGACTCCTTGTAGCTGGTAAGAACCAAACTTAAGGACTGAAATGATAGGACACTTGCCTTGCATGCAGCTGACCTGAGTTTGATCCCAACACCCCAGATGGCCCCGGAGCAAAACAAGGTGTGATTCCTGAGTGCAGAGTTAGATGTAAGCCCTGAGTACTGCCAGGGATCTCCCCAAAATAAAGAGCAACATAAAGAAAGAAAATTTGCTTCCTCTTTCAGTGCTGCTATAGCTACCAAAGGGAGGAGCAGGATAAACAAGGTAGATTCTATATACCAGTGACTTGTCAGGAGGGCTGAGGGAGTTTGCCTTGTATGTGGCAGTCTCAATCAAACCACATGCCTCCCAAGAATTGCTTCCTGAACCCCTGAAGCCTGTCTAGCAAATCTGGGGTGTCTCTGGTACCCTCTGACACTGCAAGCCTGAGCAGCATTGCTTGCTCAGGCTTAGGTAGATTAATTTGAATTTTCGAACTAAGTAAGAAGATGGAGATTCTTAAGCTGTTAAGCATTGTTAGTGGTCATAATAGGTTAAAAGAAATCAAGTTCCTGAGTAGTAAACACTTGAGCATTAAATTGAATATTTAATTCAATTTAAATAGACTTAAATTGTAAGTAACATATTCTTTTGATGCTCTGATCAATTACTATTTTGAAATTCCCTATTTCAAAAAATCTATTGGTAAATCAAAACCCAAATGTAATCAAGTGCACAGCAAAGTTTTTGGTATTTGTATGTCTTTGTGTATATGCACACATGCTTATATGATCCTGGAATCAAAGAACTGTCTTCAAAATGAAGGGTAGGCTTACTCTTCAAGCCTGTGTTCTCCCATGGATATTTTTCACTTGCTATGTTTCTTTAATTGACTATTTCCACTCTGGAGAAGCCTGTATTCTCTCCTGAACACATGCAGCTTCGTTTCTCCCCCCTCTTATTTTTCTAAATAGCTTTCAGCGAGTATGGTGTTTGCCTTGCACACAGCCAATCCGGGTTCGATTCCTCCGTCCCTCTCGGAGAGCCCAGCAAGCTACTGAGTGTATCCGGCCCGCACGACACAGTCTGACAAGCTACCTGTGGCATATTCTATATGCCAAAAACAGTAACAACAACTCTCACAATGAAGACATTACTGGTGCCCGTGTGAGCAAATCAATGAGCAGTGGGGTGACAGTGCTACAGTGCTACAGCTTACAGTAAAACCTATCTTCTTTCACCAAGAAAAAAATATATACCTAATTGTCATCTAACGCAGATTAAAACCTTCAAGAAGAAAATTAGAGTAAAGTGCTTCAAAGCACTGAATTTAAAAAAGGAATGTATTCAATTGCTTGTTTGTTTATTTTCTTAATGCTTAATATTTATTTTTTATTTATAAATTGAATATAAAATATTGACTGGGAAATAAAAAAAAATTAAAATCCCCTCAAATTATGACTAGAAGTAAATGACGGCAAAACCTGATAGACCAATATTGGCAATACTAAGTAGTATTAAATAGCACAGTTTTCCTGAATGAACTAGAATTTTCTGCCTTGAATGAAGAGGGTTGACTCCTATTATTGTCATTCTAAAGCTAGCTATAGCTTCTGAAACATAATTATTTAAGACATAAGTAATGCAAAACTTTAAATGTAATCTAAATGCCATGTATATTATAACTTGTGGGTCATTATTACACTTGATCTTAGCCAGAAGGCCACGAAGGGATGTGAATCATTATTAAATGTCTGCATTAGATAATACAAATTTGTTAGAAATATCCATCATAAATAAAATAAATGCAGTCTATTTTCAAATAGGAGAAGTCAAATTAGTTAACAAAAAAAATTTACTCTCAAACTTAATATTGAACTGGAGTTATTAGAGTAACTTAAAAAGATACTTTAATGAACACAGAGAACACCAATATAATCCATGTTGATTTTCTTGTGTGTTTGTAATTTGCAGTCTTGTGCTTTTATAGGCTTTATGTAGAATTTTCCATATTTTCATGTATTTATTATTAAATTGTGTTTAAATATTTTCCATAAACAATGTTATTAGCTAAAGAAATATCAGTTTATATTCTAGTCACTAAATTGTATTTTAAGACAAGTTTATTTGAAACTCATGAGATTATGCACTTTTACTTTATTTGGTAAACTATATAGAAAACGTTTAATCCTGTTCACTTATTTTATGGCTTAACTCTCTGGGAAAATGTTATTTCCATGTTTCAGCCAAAAAAATTTTTTGAGTTAATGTTTAACAAAAGGTATAATTTGATTAGACATCCTTCTATGATTTCACATTCTACCAAATATTTCCATCGTACTTTGAAAAATATTAAAACATTTATCTCTAAAAAGGATCTTACTCTCTTTCCTTCAGCATGATATTTCTACTATGTATCTGTATTCCTTATCACAATAGAGAATATCTTTGGATATATCTGAACAGTTTGTCCTTCAAAGATAACATCTAAGTAGTCATTCTGTGGATTCCAATTGATCAGTTCTCCTTTTTCTATCCTTTGGAATAATTTGCTTATTATCCTCTCACTTATGATAAGCCTGTTTTCTATTTGCTGGAGTTGTTTGATGAGGAGCACTGTTAGAAAAAAGGCACTGATAAAAATCAGATTGGATTGTCTAAATCACTCCACTATTGCCAACTTTGTATATAGATCACTTAAATGTCTCATCATCTTTGAAGACTGGTCAACTATATCTCAATATATTTACACACAGTTTCAGTTTTGGAAGTTGATGGTATCAACTTTCCTTGAATAGTCACCTTAATACCTGTTTTTAGTTCTCATTTTACCCCCCACTTCAAAGAAAAAAACAGAAAAGATCTATTATAATTCTATCCCCTTCCTGATGCCAAATACATGATTTTCTACCCTTGTCTCATGCCTATGTAAATAATCTCTTTTTATCTTCTCATCTAAAACTATTTTATTGATAGCTTTTTTATGTTAGGTCTTATAAGCCATCAATTTCTTAGATAGAAAGTTTCCTCATTCTTCCTAAATGCAGTCAAGGTTTGGCTATAATAACAAAGCAAATTTTTAAAAAAAGAAGAAACTCAATTTACATTCTCATTACTCTGCTAATCTTTGTTTCATCACACCAATTATTCACAGCTTTCTATATCTAATGTCTCCATTTTCTTGCTTGCTTCTCTTCCCTGGACTTCAGGTTAGTAGTAGTCTACTCAGCAGTTACAGAAATCTTTCTTGCTGAACTCTTTATGTCCTCTAAGGTTCTCATCATCTGTGCTTTAGCAGTACTTAACTCAACCAACTACTCTCTCATTTCTGGGTCATTTCCACATAGTTTTTTGGTCTCCTTCTAGGCAGACCTTATTTCTGTCTTGTAAGTTTCTTTCTCAAGCTCTCATATTACTGTATTTTTTTTAGTCTTCAGAATCTTCATATTATGTTCCTATTATATTCCCAGTCCTGCTGAAACATTTTCCATCTCCTGTCTGAATCTCTGCTTTGAGTCCTCCTCCTTCTATAAAAATCTCAAATATTGTTTACATCTCCTTAATCATAATTTCAACAAATTTATATAAACACTTTAACTTGTGTGGGGACATATTAATAGTTTTCTTAAATTAAAATTGAAACAATATAAGTTTAAAAAGTCATTGTTTTCAAATCAAATACAATTGGAAATAACAAAGAGAAGAGAAATTATTTATTTATTTATTTATTTATTTTTGCTTTTTGGGTCACACCCAGCAATACACAGGGGTTACCCCTGGCTTTTCACTCAGGAATTACTCCTGGCGGTGCTTGGGGGACCGTATGGGATGCTGGGGATCGAACCCAGGTCGGCCGCGTGCAAGGCAAACGCCCTACCCGCTGTGCTATCGCTCCGGCCCCGAAAAGAGAAATAATTTACAGGAAACTTTTATAATATCTGTGTGATATGATTTGTAAGTACTTATTTTGGTTCTTTTAGTATAATTTTCATACCATATATTCATAAAAACATCCATTAAATGAATATTTATATTAACATATATTTGTAATTCTGTTCACATGTATCAACTAGTTTGGTATTAGGTATTCTTAGTATAATCCTAGTTCTTTGATTAATTAGCTGTTTGAGACTATATAAATTAGCAATCATAGTTTTAAAATACATAAATTTAAAATATTGGATAAATATCTAAGAATGCTGCTACTGTTAGATTAATTATAAATTGCAAGTGGCCTGTTTATTTCTATACAAGTTGCACAGAATATTAATGAAATTATAATTTCCCAAATATTAAACTTAATCATACCCGAATTCCAACAAATTTATGAATTGTATACTAATGATGTCCTTAGACTAAAATTTATTGAAATTTTCTCTTCAAAGACATCCTCATGAAGAACAAGATAACAGAATTTCTTATGTTAACTCAGTTCTTAAGTTAGAATACCTTTTAAAGAAACGTTAATAAAGAAAACACATTAAAGGGAAGTATCATTTTCACTCAACACAACAGATGGGAAAGGCATTCCGCAATGGTGAAGCAACTTTGAAAGAGGTTCACCTGTCTGAACGTAATTATTGGTTTTAGGTGATACTCTTAGCTGAGACTGATATTTTCTTTTGCTGATATTGAGGATACAAATCCATGTAATCAGGAATTTAATAATCCTTTTGATGAGTGTGACCATTGCCATATTCAAGCTGTCCCAGGTAGTTTACATCTGATCTCTATTCAAGTATGAATACATTTCAAAGAATAGCAAAATTGCTTTGGAAATAATTTTTCTCTTTTGCTAACCACATATTTTGATTTCATAAATATTCACTAAAGTAATTGATCATTGTGTAACTTGTAGCAAGAATGACCCACCCAACAAAATACCATGATTTATGGGCAGGTAGAAAAAGAAGAAAGATATATGTACATGTAATTACCCTTTATTCATAGAATGTCCCATTCACTGCAGGTCTATCTCCTCCATACCATTCTACCCTCTGGAGGATTTAGTTACTGGATAGATTTCAAAGGAGAGGAAACAAACTTGATTGCATTTGGAGGAATTGCTGCCAGAACTGAATCCTGTGAGCACAGGTAGAAAGGGATGGAACGGCCAACTGTTCAGGAAATCTCTTACTGAACCGGACTGAGATCATTGAGACACTGGGGCCAGAGTTCCAAATAGTGGGACCGACAGTATGTAGTATGCCTGACTACAGTTCTGCACACTTTATTTTCATGGGGTGCTTCATTCTCACAGGGATCTCCAGTCCCAGTTGAAGAGCTCTTTCTTAGACTTGTCTGTCATTTCTCCAGAACTAGAACCAACTTTAACAAACCCTCCCTGTGTTGACCAATTAATTTCTAGAGTACCTGCCTTCAACTAACTTTTAATCTTGTAAGCAATATAAACATTAGTCTTACATGCTCCTATGTGTGCACTGCTGAGCAACACAAGGGGAGGTCCCAGAATCTGGTGGACTTGTACCACCTGAAAATCTGTTGTTGCTCGCAGTCAATAACTAAAGAGAATGTTGTTCTAAGTTAGCTCTGCTTGATCTGTACCAGGATCAATTGCCCTGTACTTATACCTTATTGGACATTTAAAAAAATTGTATTAGTGAATCACCATGATGTACAGTTACAAACTTATGAACTTTCATGTTTGCATTTCAGTCATACAGTGATCCCTCCTCCAGTGCCCATTCTCCTTCACCAATGTTCCCAGTATCCTTCCCACCACTCCCACTGATCCCCCATCACCCCACCCTGCCTCTGTGGCAGGGCATTCCCTTTTGTTCTCTCTCCATTTGGGTGTTGTAGTTTGCAATAGAGGTATCGAATGGCCTTCATGTTCAGTCCATGGTCTACTTTCGGCACACATCTTTCAACCCGAATAGGTCCTCCCAACATCCTCTCCTTGATGTTCTCTTCTCTATCTCAGCTGCCTTTCCCCCAGCATGTGAGGCCAGTTTCTAAGCTTTGGGGCAGACCTCCTGGTCCTTATCTCTATTAATCTTGAGTGTTAGTCTCCCACTCTGTTACTTTATATTCCACAGATGAGTGCGATCTTTCTATGTCTATCTCTCTCTTTTTGACTCATTTCACTTAACATGATAGTTTCCATGTTGATCCACTTATATGCTAATTTCATGACCTTATCTTTTCTAACAGCTGCATAGTATTCCATTGTGTAGATGTACCAAAGTTTCTTTTAGCAGTCATCTGTTTGGGGGCAGATTTTGGCTATTGTAAACAATGCTGCAATGAACATACAAATGCAGATGTCATTTCTACTATACCTTTTTACCTTTCTGGGATATATTCCCAGGAGTGAGTGAATTTTATGAGTAGCAGTTAAGTTCAAATACCATCATATAGTTGTACCTAAATTTAATGTAAATGAATATTATATATTTCATTAATTTAGGGACTAGAGCGATAGCACGTCAGGTAGAGCATTTGCCTTGCATGCGAGTACACGGGTTCAATTCCTCTTGGAGAGTCCGTCAAGTTACTGAGAGTATACCACCCACACAGAAGAATCTGGGAAGCTGCCCACGGCATATTCGATATGCCAAACACAGTAATAATTAGTCCCACAAAGAAGACATTACTTGTGTCCGCTCGTGCAAATCGATGAACAACAGGACAACAGTGCTACAGTGCATTGATTTAAATCTTATTTTGAATTGTCATTGTTATTAGAGTGAAAATAAAATTTTAATCTTGTGCATAGAAAAACCTAATGTTTTCATCATTTATTCTCTAGTGCGTCTTGTCACCCGTTTTAAACTTATTTTTAAATAATAATATGATACTAAATTCATTCAGGGAAATTTTCTTATATGCTTTCTTAGTACTCTGAATTCTGCTATCAAAATATCTTAAAGTCATAAATAATTACATCAGCTGTTTATTGAATATAGCTTGTCAGGAACTATAAATAATCCCTTATTGTAAATAGTACTGCTTTTATAAAATTTTAAGATAGTGTACATTAGTAACTCTCATTGATTAAAAATATTTTGCTTTATAATACAAAGTATCACACTGATAAATGGTACTTTTCAACATTAAAAAGTGAGGTTCACTGGTTTTAAGTTTTCCTTGTTGGAAAACTTTTCTACAGAGACTTTTTTGAAAATTTTGATTTTGTTGTTGTTGCTGTTTGTGGGGGGTGGGGTCACACCTGGCAGTGCTCAGACCTTACTCCTGACTGTGCTCAGGGATCACTGCTGGCAAACTAGGGAGACTATGTGTGATGCTGGGATCAAATCTAGTTCAGCCACATGCAAGGCAATTGAACTATCCTTTTTACTGTTGTTTGGGCCCCTACAGAGACATGCTTGAGGCGCAATAATGCAGATAAACAAGACTCTAATTTTTTTAATGACTAAATGTCATGCCTCTCCATGTTTTTTTTATGCCATATTATACTGATACATATTAGTTTGAAAGTTCGAAGTTTTTTGTTTTGTTTTGTTTTGTTTCTTTTTCGGTCACACCCAGCAGTTTACAGGGGTTACTCCTGGCTCTGCACTCAGAAATTACACCTGGTGGTGCTCAGGGGACCATATGGGATGCTGGGAATTAAATCTGGGTCGGCCATGTGCAAGGAAAAAGCCCTACCCGCTGTGCTATTGCTCCAGCCCCTTGAAGTTCGAATTGTTTTTAAACCCACGATTATTTGAAAATTGTAGATCAAGAATAGTCTGACCCTGAGGTAGGCTTCTTATGTATATAGAGATGTCACTCAAACTTAACATGTGTTTGTCTTTGGCATGTATAGTTCCATGAATCTTTAAACCAGATCATGCTACTATAAAGGTTGAGGTATAAAATATTACACACAAATATGACTGCAGTACAAAAGACAGAAAGATCAAATTATATATAGGAACTAACTTATATATACAGCACAACCATGGTGCCGTAAGTATTACATTTTGTACAAAGCAATTTGCCTTGTAACAGGATGGGTTGGGAGTTCAGATGGAAATATTGCAAGACTCAAAGTGCAAAAGACACAAATGTAAAATGGACCAAATACAGTTCAACATTGTTTTCAAAAAGTTCCTACTAAGGTGGGGCCTATACGTGGTGTAGCATGCCTCTTGAAAAATCCTACTTTGAAGAAATAAAGTAAGAATTTTGTTGTCATTTCTTATCCAAGAGGAAAAATAAAATGAATCTTGGATATCTTAGATTCATGTTGTTTTAAATTTGATAGTAAGAAAAAAAATGTCTGTAAACAAGAAAGTCTGTGGTTCAGAGGGAACATAGACGTGATTTTTAAAATGTGGTAGTTTGCCAGTTACCTCCCAGGAGATGCATAGGCAGTAAAATTAATGCAGTGCTTGCCTGGCATAAATAGTCCCTTGTCCTCTGGGACATAGACAGCTGCATATTTACAGGCTGCATTCCCACAGACAGCACTTTATCTCTCCATGCTGCTTAAATCAGTTTATGTGGAGGGCCCCAACACTGGCTTTGAACATGAGACTGTGGCAGTTGATTTAGGGTTTACAGTGATTTACATTTTTGTGATACTTTAATACACAGTATTATTTCAGCACCTTATGTATTTAGGAGAGAATCCAGACATAAAATTCAGAAAAAAAAAACCTGACAGATTTTATAAAAGCACATTTTAACTAGCACAAGAGGAAAATTGAAATTTTGAATAAAAGTAGGGTACATGAGACTATGATAAATGCCACCGTTATTGTTAAAAATGGACTTTTCCAGTCAAATGTCTACTTCATTAAAATATTGTCCACTCTGCTTATTTTTATTGGCTCTAAGACGATGATCAAAATTGGAAGTTGCGAGCATGGTTAGTAACATAAACTGATAAAAAGCTAAATTTACATTTTTATTTTACTTTAAAATGGTATAGGTACCAAAGGGCTTATGTTTTCAAAATGAAACAAAATTCCTATGTCGGAATTCATTCAAATATTTTTAAAAAGATAAAGAAAATTTGTCCTAATAAATATTGCATTCTGAGAGAGCCACTCATAAAAATACATATAGGACTGGGGAAAATGCTCAGGTGGTAGAGCACATGCCAGGTCAGTGGCAGACCCTGAGTTCAGTCCCTAGCTCTCCCCAACCGCTACAGGAGTGCCTGAGAGTAACACTGATGGGCCCCATCACTGCCCAACCCAACACCACAACGAGAAGTTCACACCATAAGATCGAGCAGCACAAGAGCACTGGACTTTTATACCTATCTACTTCCATCACTATCAGATGTGAACCCTATTTAGAAACAATACAGATAAACAAAATAAATTATGACCAGCCTCACAGATTACCAAAACATTATTGTTTTCAACTGCATTTGTCAATGTTATGCATTATTAATATTCCATATGTATAAATAAAATTTTAGCCCACACCTATACTCCTGCTACCCAACCCAATTACATAAGCTTTATTTTCTCTTGTTCAAGATATATATTCAAAATAGTCTGCACAGCAAACAGAATTCCTATTTGAATTTTGATCTTGGTATTGGTGGTGAAGTTGAATACTTTCAACTAGTCCCTTAACCACCTCTCAGTTCTAGAGTTACTTTTTATTGGTTTATTATCTGACTGAATTTTCTTACTCTGATGCCCCCTTCCATTTTTTTGTACCTCACTTTTTAATTGTAAAATAATATTCCACTTCATGAATATTTCAGTTTTTGTTTATGCATTCACAGATGGGCAGATATTTAGGTTACTTCAACAATTTTAATTTATATTTAATTTGAAGCAACATTTGGTTATAATATAAATATTTATATCTTTTAGGGTTTCTATTTAACCATTCTAAGGTCATAACCAAAGTGCCAATATCTCTTTACCATAGTCCATTGAATTATTCCAGAAAAAATCTCTACCAATTAAACTCTTTTCTGTTTTATAAAATCTAATATTTTTTCCATTGGATGCTACCTATTCTCTTTTTTTAAAATATGCAATATATGAGTGAGATCACCTGGTATTTATCTTTCTCCTCCTTTGCTTAGCACCAGGCCTTCCAATTATATCAACCATAGGAAATGGCAAGATTCTATATTTTCTAATAGCTGAGCAGTATTACATTGTGGTACATACCACTTCTTTATCCACTTATCTGTCTTTGAGCAGCCAGGCTATTTCTGTATCTTAACTAATGTAAATAGCATACATCTTATTTTGTTAAATATATTTTATATGAATATTTTATATTCTTTCTCCTAATATAACCCAATCCAAAAATTAAGGATTGAATCAGAAATTTGATGCTTGATAGATATGATTTAATGTTTAGAGTAAGCATTTATAATAATGATAAATTTATGCTAATTCTTGTAATTTTTTTATTCTGTAGTTTTCCTCTTCAATACTATATTCTATAGAAAGCTCATTTTCCACTTAATATTATATAATTTTCTAAAATTGGTTTATACTAGTAATAGATTTCTATATGTAATTATACTTATATTCTAAGTTTTTCTTTGAAATATTTCTAGGTAAAATTTAATTATTTTATAATATTATTATTTTAATAATAGCAATTAAAATTCATTTAATTACTATTTCTTTTGTTATTTTTTTATTTTTTGCCTTTTGGGTCACACCCAGCGATGCACAGGGGTTATTACTGGCTCTTCACTCAGGAATTACTGCTGGCGGTGCTCAGGGGACCATATGGGATGCTGGAATTCGAATCCGGGTCGGCCACGTGCAAGGCAAACGCCCTACCCGCTGTGCTGTCGCTCCAGCCCCCTATTTCTTTTTTTAAAGCTTTTTTTTTGAATTCTTTAAATATGATATCTAATCTGACTCTGCTATTTATTAAAACCTCTGATAAAAATGCTTTGTAGTTATCTTCAAGGTCAAGTCTTTGCTCGTGAGCTTGATGAAAATATAACATACAAATCTGATTTTAGAAAATGAATGATAAATTATAATAGAAGACAGAAGCAGAATTAAAACATAGCCTAATAAAATGATGATTATAAACTAAAAACTATAATTGAAGATAAATCAGTATAAAGTCATATGTTAAGATTTTCAAACTAAAATTCAGGAGTTTTAATAAATCTGCCTTAAACATGTTGGAAATGTCTTAGACAAGTGTTTCACTTATCTGCAAGCTGAAAATGTCATATAAATTCCTACAGGATTCTTGAAGTCACATTTTCTGAACTACCTCATTTCATTATCAACCAGAGTTCTTTAAAATAGCGCTGTACTAGACAAGATTAAGTAAGTATAACATTAAATAAAGAGAAAGTAGATTTATCTTCTTAAATTATCATTTTAAGTGGTGCATTTGAGATCTAACCTCTGGACTTGAAAATAGCATCTATCAAATAAAGAGATGATCTAGCTTATTAATGATTTATTTGACTTTAATTTTGAACGTTGTATATAATTTTATATATCACATTTCCAAATAATACTACTGTACATCAAAAGAAGACCACTAAGAACAAGTAAGTTGGTTAGGATTTGCTTTTCATAAAGTGCTTCTAGGATCTCATTATAGTAAAGAGAATGTATGTTGTCTCAGAGTGTAAAAATATAAATCAATGAATGATATTATAGCAACCATATTTGTTTGACTAATTGGAGTGAATGCTTATAGGCATGCTCTGAGGAACAACAACTATTTCCTAATAAATTTGATCACTCTCTATATTTCTAATCCAGTCATTGTATTTACCTATCACTTCCTCTGTTAATGTCATAATTCATTGATTTGGTCCATTTAAGATGTATTTAAAGATCCAATTTTCTGGCTCTCTTTTTTTCTATTATACAATAAAATATAATGTCATAAGAGATTCCACTAGAATAAGAAATACTGATGTGTAGATTTAGTGCTATGAAGAAGTTTGTCAGTTTAGATCTTTGAAAACTTAAGTTATATATAACTGGGGCCAGAGCCATATTACAGTAGGTAGGGCATTTGCCTTGCATGCAGCCGACCCAAATTTGATCCCAGAATCCCATGTTATCTCCTAAACTCCATCATGAACAATTACTGAGTGCAGAGCCAGGAGTAACCCTTGAGCATTTCCAGGTCTGACCCAAAAAGCAAAAAAAAAAAAAAAAAAAAAAAAAAAAGAAAAAAGGTTAAATAATATGCAGTGAGTTTCAGAAATGTTATAGGAAGGACTGAAAATAGGAAATAATGTACTTCAGGAAATTGACTCTGATTTATAGCAATAAATCAGTAATTTTAATGAATTTTTTTGAACTGCTTCAATGCTAGTTGACAAATGTAGCATTTATCTAGATAAATACAAATATAGTATTTATCTAGCAGGCATTTGTATCCTCTTCAAAATATTTTCAATGAATATAGATATTTTCTCAGCTTCAAAGAAAAGACACTTGAAGTTCAGTGTTGCAACCAAGTCATTAGGCAGAAAATACTGAAATCGAAATGCAGATTTTGCTATTTGAGCTGTGAGGTCTAGACCCTCTTAAAAACCATGCTTTCAGTTATTTATATCTTCTTTATTGCTTTTCTTCATGAATACTAACCTAAGAATATAAAATTAGATAACATTTAGGCATACTGAAGGACATAGAAGTATGGAATTATTGTGAATTTAATCTAGATAAGACATTAAAATCATGTTCAAATTAAATTACCAATTAAAATTAATGGAAAGATCAATAATCCTGTTGTCTTCAATTCATTTATTAGCAAATACTCAAGATAAGTATAAAGAAGAATATAAAGTTTTTCACATTATACATTCTTCCAACTTTTCCCATCCTAATAAGTGGACCATTGTACCTCATTTTTGCCTGAACTCGTACTTATCAGCTACCAAAGAAAAATCATGGAATGAATTTGTATCTATTTTTAAATAGTTCAAACAATATCACTTGATGTGTGGTATATTTGTGTCTTCTGGCACAAACTGAAAACTGAAACTGAATTTTTCTTTTGGTTTGTTTTATGGGCAACACCCATTGAGTGGCAGGACTTACTTCTGGTTCTGGCTCTACAGGGTTCATTCCTGACAGTGTTTGGGAGACCATCGAGGGATTTGAAACTGGGTCAACTGCATGCAAGACAAATAAATGCCTTACCTGCTGTCCTATCCACCAATCACTGAGACTTTGAGTATGTTTTCTTTTCTATTCATTTTGGGGTGGAAAAGGGCCATATCAAGCTTACTCCTGACTCTGCTTTCGGATCACTCATGACTGTGCTGGGCAGGGGGTGGGGGGCTGTACGTGCTTCTGGCTATGCAACGCTGGTGGTCTACATGCATCGCAAGCAAGGCAAATGCCTTAATCCCTGAGCTATTTCTCCAACCTTTCAGTATATTTCCTCTGAAAGCTGTAATGAGTACTTTTTCTTCTATTACTCATAGTTAACAGTGTAATTTCTTTAAAATGTGGCAAGATTCTAAAGATTAAGTGCAAGTCAAGATGAATATAGATTCTTTCTATAGTTTTATTGTACTAGCATCCTGAAAAATTGAGAGTACTCTGTCCTAAATAGCTTAACAATAAAAGGATGCCCACCTGGAAAATGCACAGGAATTGGGATATCCTTTAAATTACAGGATTTTATTTAACAGTCCCTGCCTAAGTAATATTTATTTTTTAAAATATATAACTTGATTTTGTGTTTTGGTTATAAACTAGAATGATAAATTTGCATATATATATATATGTATATATATTTCTTTTTGCTTTTTTGGGTCACACCCAGCGATGCACAGGGGTTACTCCTGGCTATGCACTCAGGAATTATCCCTGGCGGTGCTCAGGGGACCATATGGGATGCTGGGAATCAAACCCTTGTTGGCCGCGCGTGCAAGGCAAATGCCCTACCCGCTGTGCTATTGCTCCAGCCCCTAAAGTTGCATATTAAACTGGAGATGTACGACAAAATTTAATAGTGTTTTTGCCACTTAGGATATGAAGCTTTTAATAACTGATGTTAATGTTGCTTTTTATTTTTTTATTAAGGAACCATGGTTTACAAGGTTATTCATAGTTAAATTTCTGGTATACAGTGTTCAAGCACCAATCCTATCACCAGTGTCCACTTCCTTCCACTCATGTCTCCAATTTCTCTCTTATCTCCAAACTTGCTTCCTTTACAGGTACATTTTACGTTTGTTGTGGTAGTTTGGATCTCATGAGTTCAGTTTGTTGGTTCTGTGATTCAGATATGTATATACACCATGTCTCTACACTGTCAGTGTGTCACTGCCCCCCTTCTCTGTTACCTCTCATATGCCTCTTCTTACTCACCCTAATCCCCATCCTGGTTTCTTTCCTTATCTGTTCTTCTCAGTTCTATAATCTAGAGATGAGGGTAATCTAGATATTTCCTCCCTTTGATTCCTTATACTTCCTTTGTCTTTTTTCATAAAAAATAATCATTGTTCCTAGAAACAATTTTATCATCTTAATAGTCCTTTACAAATGAGTTAAATCACACAGTGCCTTATGTTCATTTTAATAATTCATGTTATAAACTATTAAAGGATTTATATTCCATTGATAATTCAAGGGGTATAATTTCATTTTATGTGTACTATGTTTGTGAAGTCTCTTAACTCATTTTTTATTTACTTATAGAGAACAATATTTTCTACTTTGGCATTCATATTTCACAGGTATATGTAAACCGAAAGGAAACTAGTAAAAAATTGAAAATATTAATTGTGGAGGTACTTAATCATAGGCACACAAGTCCTTGCAGAAGTTCAAGAATAGAATAATAGAATTGAAAACTCATATGTTGTGACCATCTATGGCGTGATTTCAAAAAGAGAAAGAAAATTTTTTTCTTCATTTTCTTTTTTACCTTGGGACTCAGTGCTTGATCATAAAGAGTGTATCTTACCTGTGGCCCTCTCCAATAGAATATCCTTATGTCTATTAAAAAGTCTCTAAATACCAAACTTCATAATATTAATGGAAAATTTTGATTATTTCTTTTGCTTAGATGAACTTACCTTGTCAGATAATGCTACTACATCTGCTCTGTGCATCCACTAAAATTTGGGCTTCTGTTGTGGCCAGTGAAAATAATGAAAGTGGAGTGGGGCAAAGTCTCTTTAACAGCTTTTATTAACAACACACTATCACCTCATAGTGTTTCTGAAGAAAATTAAGTGATCCAACTATACATCAAAGCTGAGGCACAATTAAGGGACACTGAAGACCCATTTAACAGAAAAAAAGTTTTACCTCTTCAATGTTAAGACTTAAAGGTAAGGAATTGCCAGTATCTGGTAATATTATAGTGACATAGATAACACTGAATACTATTCATTTTGACCTGTAACATTTGCCTGTATTGGATACTACTGGACTTGAAATAGTATTCAACGATGGCATTGGACTAGTTATCAGTTACACAGAATGGCATATGATAAGGCTGCTCTCCTCTTCGAAGAGAGAATCATGGGTTTCCTCTTTGGAGTTAAACCCCTAAGATTATTGGTAACAAGGAAATTATTGCAGTAGAGTGAAGATACAAATATTAGACTTCCTGCTAACCTAGAAAGTGAGACCTTGAGACCACTTTATTCTACGTTAAAAACTAATGTGCCTATATTTATAATTAACGTATTGAACTATTATTCAGATACTAGAATGTGACCCTAGGTCAAAAGAATTAACACCAGAAAGTCAACATAATTCACATAATTTTAAACATCAGTGTACAGGGGAAAGAACTTTTCCTTGTTTTTTAGGGTAATATCTGGTGGTGTTCAGGGTTAGTCCTATCTCTGCACTCAGAGATCACTCCTGGCAGCGCTTGGGGGACTATATGGGGGTCATATGCCAGGGACTGAACTCTCATCAGCTATGTGCTAGGCAAATGCATTGCTTGCTGTACTATTTCTCTAGCCCCAATCTTAATTTTTTTTTAAAGATCACACATAGATTAAGTGATACTGTCACACCATAGGTAAGTTACAGCATCATTTTAACTGAGAGGCTAACTTAAGAACAATTATATTTAAGGTATACAATAATAAGTAGTAATACATGCTTTATCTTGAGAGTAGTGGTTCAGAAGAAATCACGAATCACGAAATCCCCATTAATCGTCGATTTCTCGAGCGGGCTCAGTAACCTCTCAATTTGTCCTTTCCCTGAGATCTTAGAAGTCTCTCTCGACTCGGCCCTCCCAACAATGTCACACTGGAGGCTCTTTCAGGGTCAGGGGAATGAGATCCATCTTGTTACTGGCTTTAGCATGGGAATACACCATGGGAAGCTTGCAAGGCTGTCCCATGTGGGCAGAAAACTCTCAGAAGATTGCCAGTTTCTCCCAGAGGGAGAAGTAGGCTACAAGATGTCTCTGGGAGCTTGCTTTTAAGTCTCTGGATGTTAGTCGTTGATGGAATTACACACACCTGAGTTCCTCTGCTGGTACCTTCATGCGTGAGGCCTGTCCAAACGTGTGGAGAAGGGCCTCGAGCATGGCTGTAGCTAGGTTCCGGCGGTCTTTGGCCGCTGGGAGCTCTGCTCGGGGTGGGGAGGGAAGCTGGAGCCCATCCCTCGGAGGGATCCTGGTGAAGACAGCCAGGCGTGCAAGCAAGAGACTCTCTGAAGAAAGAAGAAATAAGTGGAATTAAAATTCTTCCATTTCTGTATAAATGGAGATAATGGTATTTTTGTTTCTTTGGGCCATACCTGACAGTGCTCTGTAGCTACTCCTAGTTTGTTGCTCAGAGATCACTCCTACCGGTACTCAGAGGACCATGTGAAAGACCCAGAATCAAATCCACATGTAAAGTATGCTGTTCATTTGCTGAGCTATCTCTGGCCCAGAAATAGTCTTTTAAAGAAAATACCCAACGTGCACCACGATATTGTTCCTTTTGGAAAAGCTGCAAAACTCTGATTAAAATATTGTTCTTTTATATGCTTGATATTTTGCCTCTAGAATGAGATGATGAATCATTTCCCCTTCATGCTTCCTTTTTTTTCCAAAAAATTTTAGGAATTTTAAACAAACCACAAAGGATTATATCAAAGGCATTAGTTACTTAATGCAGTAATTATATATGTGCCAACTTCTAAATGCATAAAAGAATATAGTCTTGAAATAAAGACTTCTTGCTCAGGGTATCTACGTTGTATGTAAATGAATGTACTTAAGGGCAGAACAAACAGACCTTTATTTCTCTTCCCATGCACAAAAGACAGGAAATGAATACCAGCACAGTTAACATATACTGTTCAATCAGTCATCATGTTTTAATTGCATTGCCTAACATATACCAAATGTCTAATAATCTGAGATGCATTCATAGATAATATCTAAAAAGTTTTCTTATTGATACAACTGAGAAACCATATGTACATAATATGCAAGGTAAATTGAATCAACAGAGTAATTTTTTTAGTGATCTGACTTATGCAGTATCTGTATATCCAATGCATATCTCCTTCCCTTTTATAATACCACTAAATTTAGAGGTGTTGAAATAACCTACATTATGTATTTTCTAACTCCAAAGAATAATGGTTATCCCACTAGGAAAATAAGTCTTTTTTATAGATAATGCCATCTTATTCGTGTTTGTTGAAATTTTATGTCAAGAGCATCAGAGCTTGAAAGAAAGCTGGTCTTCAGGGAATGTTTGTTAAATTGGAATCTGAATCTAAGTGTAGGGTTCACACTGATAGATGGTCTAATAGTGCATTGATAGTCCATGCGGTCTGTAGGAAATTAAAAAGAAATAATAAAGGAGAAACAATAAGCACTCATCATGTGAAATTACAAACCTTTCTCAATGAACTGTGGCTAGAGAGAAAATCATAAAGATAATAGAAAATATTTTAAATGACTATACAATCATAAAAATCTCATATGAAATAATAAAATAGCAAGAGTATTTGTCAAAAGAATAAGTTATATTTTACTTTGAGTAAGCATTAAGCAAAGTGTAAGTTTTCCTTTTCTCTAACTATGGAACTATGCCTGTACTTTGCATAAATTTTCACTCTAACCTTTTAAAGACCAAGTCTATTTTCAAAAAGTATTCCCCAAATCATAAACTCTTAAGATTTATGTTCATGACTCATAATTAAGCTAAGGTAAATACAATAACAATTACCATACTAGAAGTAAAGGCTAGAGAGATATAATAACAAATGCAAGACCCCTCTAATTAGCAATTTGGCTGGAACCAAGCCCAAAGAGCCTCACTTTGGCGCTAAAGTAACATTGATGGTCCAGTTCCACTTTCACTCAAGAGACCAGTCAAAGGAGAGATAAGATGACAAGTTGAGAAAGTTTTCTGGCTTTTGGTACTTGGGGTTTTTTTGTTTGTTTTTGCTTTAAACAACACCTGCTAGTGCCCAGGGATTACTCCTGCCTCTGTGCTCAAGACTTACTCCTGGCTCTGTACTTCAGGAGATCCTATGGGAACCATATGTGGATCAACCATATGTGATCAACCTCAGACCTAAGTTAGAAGCACACAAGGAAATAATCGTACCTACTGTGACTCTCTCCAGCCTCAAGAAAGAGTTTTAGAAGTAACAAGCAAGCAGGTTGGCATATGGTTATGGATTATTGGGTGCTGGAATTGTTTTCAAATCTTGGGTATTGTAAACAGTGCTACAGTTTATACAGGTGT
Source organism: Sorex araneus (assembly GCF_027595985.1). Taxonomy (NCBI): domain Eukaryota; kingdom Metazoa; phylum Chordata; class Mammalia; order Eulipotyphla; family Soricidae; genus Sorex; species Sorex araneus. Next base: position 38,460,199 of record NC_073307.1, on the reverse strand, counting down.
ACATGTATTTTTTGAATAAGTATTTCATGTGTTCTTAGGAGCAGTACTTAGGAATGGATTTGCTGAAACATATTGTGAATTCTCTTTTCATTTCTGAGAAATTCCATATTGGTTCCCAAAGTGGTCAGATAAACTTTATTTCCCCACGCATAGTGAACAAGAGTCCCCTTCTCTCCACATTCCCATCAGTCTATGTGTCTGCTCTATTTGATGGAAGCCATTCTCACAGCAATGAGATAATCATTTTAATTTTTCTTTCCATGAGAATCAGTGATGGTGAACATTTTTCAAATGTCTGTTCAGCACATTTCACCATTGTTGGTTGGATAGTTTCTTTTGGTGGTTGTTGAGTTGCTTCTAAAAACCTCTTGCAAGAGGTTTCCCGCCCAAATATTTTCTCACAGACTTATCTTACAAATTTATCCTTTTGAAATACAATCAGCAAAGAAATGGTGTCCCTATCTCTAAGCCTAAATTAAAAAATTACAGAAGAAAACATTTGCAGAGGTAGAAATTATTTAATTTCTGTACCATACACATCCCAGTGATCAACATCTGTAATATGTTCTGTGCTGTTCCTCTGTTTCTCAGCTTCTAAAACTAGGAGCTAGTAACTAAATGTAGGGATCATGAAAATGTGAACCATTGTAAAAGGTTTTTGAATGTGCAAAGAGCAAAAATAGTTCAATATCAATACATATTAGCTCAGTATCAGTAAAACACCAATAAATCCTGGGTGTTTCTGACAGTGTTCCTCCATGTTGTGTCTTTTGAGTCAAAACAGAATTCAAGTGTGGAAAGATTTAAAAAGTTTTGTTCTATCTAGCCCATCTAAACAACCACCCCATTCTGAAACTTTCAGAATGTGAATTGTGTTCAGGTTGAGTTTTAACAGTTTTCTACTCATTGGAAACTCTTGAATAATGACAGCTGCTTCTGTATAACATTGCCTGGGTAACTTTTGCTTTGAATATTTAATGTCAGTGGATAAAAAATAAATTCCTCAAAAATTATCAACTAACAAAAATGTTTACAGTTTTATTATTAGTGAAAATAATGTATAGAAAAATTATCCCTAGAAATGAGTTCATTATATATTTTCAAAATCAGTTTTCAAAAAAGATATAAATTATTGCCAATTTTCACAGACTAGTTTCAAAATATACAAAGCACAAAGAACTACAATTTTGCAAATCCACCATCAAGGTAGAATATTTAAAATTTATCTTAGTACTAAAAAGATAGAACATTTCAGTCATATAACTAACTTGAACTATAAAACTGTAATTTCCATAGCTAAACCCACATAGATATTAAAAAGTTAAAAATTGAAAGATATTGGGGCCGGAGCGATAGCACAGCGGGTAAGGCGTTTGCCTTGCACTCGGCCGACCCTGGTTTGATCCCCGGCATCCCATATGGTCCCCCAAGCACCGCCAGGAATAATTCCTGAGTGCAAAGCCAGGAGTAGCCCCTGAGCATCGCTGGGTGTGACCCAAAAAGAAAAAAAAATTGAAAGATATTCTGGAGGTCTGTATAGTAATAGATTAGACAAGGTGTTTGCCCTACATAGGGCACCCTTTAAGTATGGTGCCCTGAGCCCCATCAATAGTGATCTCTGACCACAGAGCCAGGAGTAAACTCTGAGCACCACAGGTGTGTCCTCAATACAAAAAAGAAACTTAAATAAAGGTCTATACACTCCATTTTATACAAGTGTAGTGCGACAATAAATGTCAAAATTCTGTTTCACAAGCGTCACTATTTCCAAACAAAATTTGTTTAAGTTTTAAAAAAATTTGAACAGTAAAAACATAAACACACAACTATTGTATCATGTAACTCATGAATATGAGCAGAGGAAGGCTCATAAGGTAAGCATTAGATTTAAAAGATTAGATATAACATTACCCCACTAAATTTAAGTAATGCAGAGTGGGTGAAAAGTAGAATGGAAAAGCAAACATGAGAAACAAAAAAAAATCTCAGAACCAAGCAGCTCTCTGCAGAGATGTCTCCAGACTTTGCACCGGGCTGATTTCACCAACCTACTCCAGATGGGAGCAGGTGCTGTCCCTCTGCCTGCTCCCTAGGAATCCCGGCGGCTGCAATCTTCCAGAACCCAGTGAGAAGCCCAGGTATGTGGGAACAGTAATAGCAAATGTCAGACCTCACGGGAAAGGGGATGGGCCGGTCCCTCTCATCCCTCTGCCCGATGGGACCCTGATTATGCCCAGGAACTGCCTCCAGATACTATTTAAGCTCCTTAACGGTCGTGATCTGGAAACACACAAAAGAATCTTGGAAGCGAGCAGCAACAGAGATCTCTCCAGACCCTAATTATGTAAAATTTTAGAATTCCAGGAGCAACATCTCATGCTATTCATAACAAGCAATACAAAATAAATTGTCGAGCATTGCCTTTGCAGCAAGTTTGAATGGTGGCAGGAAAATTCCAAATAATAATAATAGGACTGGTGTCAAAATATTGAACGTAATCAAAGTAGAGAGAGAGTCTGGTGGAAATTGTCTGCCACACAGGCAAGAGAAGGCTAGAGATGGAGGCAGATACTGGGGATTTTGGTGGTGGAAAATGTACATTGGTGAAGTGGTGAAGTGGGGGGTATTTGATCATTGTATGACCAAAACTCAAAACATAAAAGCTTTGTAACTCTATCTCACGGAAATTCAATTAAAAAAAGAAGAAAGAAAAAAAGCAAACATGAGTTGTGGGCTTCAGAAATAGTTCAGCAGATAGGGTTCTTACCTAGTATGAGGATGATCAAAGTTTGGTTCCTGGCATCCATATGGTCCTCCAAGCAGTGCTAGAAATTATCCCTAAACAGTATGAGGAATAAACCTTGACCACTACCAGTAATGGCCCCAAATCCATCCCCCCCACATCTGACCATAGAAGTAAAGCAAACATCATATTTCCATATCATTAACATTTTGGAAATCATGGGATACAATATAACCAATTCAGGGTACCATTTTAGTACTCTCATTTGTTTGAAATTGCTTTGTTAAAATGTTACCCATTTACGTGGTTGGAGCAATAGTACAGTCAGTAGGGCATTTGCCTGGGTTCTATTTCCAGCATCCCATGTGGTTCCCCGAGCTCTGCCAGGAGTGATTCTTTAGTGCAGAGCCAGGAGTCAGCCCTGAGCATTGCCGGGTGTGACCCAAAAAGCCCCCCCCCAAAAAAAGTACCTATTTAGGCTGGAGAGATAGTACAATGGTTAGGACTCTTACTTAAAGGCTGGCAAACTGGTTTCAATCTTCGCAACCACACACGGGCCCCAGCTTACCACCAGGAGTTATTCCTGAGCACAGGGGCAGAAGCAAGCTCTGAGCAAAATCAGTTGTCGCCCCAAAATAAAGAAGTTACATATTATCAAAAAGGTGTTATGATTTTTAATTTATCTGAGTTTCTATGTTTTGCTTTAAGGGTTTGCAAAAATATATTAGTTAAAAGTAACCATATTGCATAAACATAACCCAAAGAAATGGATTTGAAATTAAATTACAAAATATAAACCTCTGGGGTCAGCAAAAATACATAGGGTATGAAAATTTGTACAAGGATGTCATTTAAATGATTTAAATATGAAACACTGCCTAGTAGCACTTTTTCAAATATTTCCATAAATATAAAATGATTTACATAATAATAAATGTAAAGTAATTTGCCTTACAAGTATTTTGCTTATGCTTCATGATTTCTTAAGAGCATTTTAAGGAAAGTTTTGATAATGTCAAGAGTAATTGAATTTGAGCACACTCTATAGATTCAGTATAAGTTGTTGTCACAAACCTTTTCACTGCATGACTAGTTGGTCCTAAGTCAATTTTTCCATAATAGATAAAATAACTGACTGATAGTTTGATTTGACAGCTTGATTTTAAGTTTACAGTGGATGCATAATTCCCATTTTTATATTATGAAAATAAAACAAGAAAAATTGCTGGATTTGTGAAGTATAGAAAGTATAAAGTCAGATTACATGCAATACTGGGAAATAGTAACAAATTTGTTTTCAAATCCTATGATGAACATAGTCTAAAGCATTCAAAACAAAACCTAATCAAGCTTTGGCAGGTATTAAGGTGATAACTAGTAATTCACTCCCGTGTCTAAAGCAATGTTTCTGTCTTTTCCCTGTAGACCTTGTTTTTATCTTGTACCCGCTCCAACCCCCAATCCTACCATTTGGCTCTTTACCCTCATGCCTTGGTCCCTAATTTATACAATTTTTACCTGTAATGCCCTTGGAATAACTTGTGACCTATATTTGAGAAATGATGCTCTAGATCCTTAGTGATCAATTCTTTGGTTTGGGGATTCTTTTGGAGTGGAGGAGGACCACACCCAGCAGTGTTCAGGGCTTATTCTTGGCTCTGCTCAGAGACCACTCATGGCAGGGTTTGGGGGATCACATATGGTGACAACGATCTTACCTACATTAGCCACATGAGCAAACTCGTTACTCCTTGATGCTATCTCTCAGTCCCTAAATTACTTAGATCCACCAGCATTTTTTTTTCTTTTTGGGTCATACCCAGCAATTCACAGAAGTTACTCCTAGTTCATGCACTCAGAAATTATTCCTGGTTGTGATTGGGGGACCATATGGAGTGCTGAGAATCCAACTGGGTTAGGTTGAATGCAAGACAAATGCTCTATCTATTGTGCTATTGCTCCAGCCCCCCACTGCTTATTTGACTTCGTTTTTGCTGGGTTTGTCATGTGATAGTAGAAGCTGGAAGCAAAAGAGGAATTACTCTCCTCCTGGATCAATGGAATTCTTAAAAATTATGTCATTTTTTGACAAGGAGAACTTGATGTTGATAGAATTTTGGTGTTTGGTCATATCACTTAGATGATCTGGTGAAATATAAGACCTAGACATTTAAATATAAACCTACTATAGAAGATATGCTGTCCATGTTATATACATAGTAATAAGTAGCCATCTTCCTTTCTAATTCCACAACAATCATATATTGTTGTAGTATGTAGAATTGGAGTTCAAAATTAGTTCAGTTAGGTCATAAACTCTTAATTATAGACATTGAGAAAGGAAGCATGATTTCTTTTTCCATGACATGCCCAAATACAAACATACTGTCAATAATTTTATCTTTTATGGTAAAATTTCTCTATGACCAATTAATTATATAGTGAAAATTTTTGAGACCAAAATATTGTGTCAATGGTCTTACAGTGAAAATACTTAAAACCATATTTGAATAGGTAGTTCCAAATTTTTTTCTTTATCTTTTGCTAACCGTGGCTGGAATCCCCTTGACAATTATCTGGTATGGAAATATTCAGAAACTGGGCTGGATCAGTACAGTACAGTGGGTAGGGCACTTGCCTTGCTTGCAGTGCCAGTATTTGTTCTCTGGTACTGCATATGGAACCCCATGCCCTGCAAGGAATGATCCCTGAACATTGCTAGATGTGACCCAAAACAAGAGAAAACAAAACAGTACTCACGAACTCATTAAGAATTTGATGTGACTAAAAACAAAAAACACACACACACACAAAAGAAAAGAACTTGATGTGACTTCAGTATGATTACCACAATTATTTTTTCCTTTCTGGACTACGTGTTCAAAATGGATAGAATCTTTTTGAATAGAGTAAAGAATCAATTAGCCTAAATTAAACTTTTGACTTCAGAAAATAAAAGTATAAAAAATTATTTTAAAAATGTAAAAATTTGGAGAGATTTGGGATTACTCAGAGTTACTACTGGTTCTGCTCAGGGCTCACTACTGGTAGTGAATGGGAACTATTTACAGTGCCAGGAAATAAACTGAGGTCAGTCACATGCAAGGTGGGTATCTTAACCTCTGCATAATATCTCTAGCATGAAGGGAAAGAATTTTTTCTGAATTTAATCATTAAAAATACAAATATGAATGCTGTCTTAGTTACCTTGATTCTATGCTAAGAGAATGATGAATTTCATCATGAAAGGAGCCCTCTTTTTAACTTCCATGCATGCATTAAAATGTTTTGATTTGGTGGTTATATCAAAACCTCAATGAATTATGCTCTGTGCTTGAAAATTGTGATTTAAAAAAAATGAGGCAAAGTGAACATTAGTTTATTACTCTTTATTACACTAAGAATACTTTTATATCAGAGTTGTATTTTGTTTATTTCTTTTGAAAATAAATTTAACATGCAGAAATTGGAAACAGTGGAGCTAATGTATAGAGTTATGGTCTCACCGTGAATATTTACTTCTACTATATATTACTTGTGCTTAATAAGCTTATGTATGTGCACATATTCATATTTCATAGCAAGTAATTGAAGGCTTTCTTCAAAATTCAAACATGTCTGGAAATCTTTGTTAAGCCATTTCAAATGTTAACCAGTATGCTCTGCTTTGAATAATAGAACAATGAAAAAATCCTATAAATATTGATGAACTTTTTTATTTAAAAAATGTAGATTGTTAGTTTGTGAAGTAATTATCAAGAAGAGTGCAACCAGTGAGCATATCTATTATTTATTTTATATTGGGGTCAACTCAGCATGAAGTCAGGGCTAAGACCTTTCCCTGCAGTACTCAGTCAAGAGATATGGTTTTGAATTCAAGTGACTGGATCTGGTTGTACTCAGGGACCATCAGAACCATATCTCAGAAAGAGGAGACATGTAATGCCAGATATACAACCTGGACCTTCCCCATGCTAGGCATGTGCTCTACCACCTGAGTCACAGCCCCAGCTTCAGATGGAAAGATGATGTGAGATTCCTCTTAGCCACAGTGGAGCTCTGAGTTCCAGGAAATCTCTGCTCAGAAAGTGCCAATCTCATTATAATGGGACATGGAATACATTTTATTTCTTTGTCATGAATAATAACTTACCCATCTTAGACTCCCTCTGGAAATGGAGGATTATGGGTTGTTCTCTATGTAACCCAGATTCTGGGGCACCTTTTCTAGTGCCAGAGGGGATTAGGAGCACGAATCTCCACCAGAGAGGGTCCAGTCTAAGACATGAAGAGCAAGATGCACTCTGGACAGACAGATGTCACATGCAAGCCCTGACTTATAAGTTCATTTAAGAGGGCAAAGATGCCTATGAGCTTGAAAATCCTTCTCACTTCAAAGCGAGGATTCGATCATACTGTCTATCCTCTCTTCCAAAATGTACTGGTTAATAAAATGGAGCAAGGTGAAAATATTTTACTTTAAAATATCTTAAATTATGATTTTGCAAGAATTACGTCACTGTTCTTATGGAGATTACTTTCTAAATGAAACCAATCATTGCTAAATTTAGTTAAATGAGAATAAGAAAATTTATGTGGAGATAGAGTGTCTCATTTTTCACTTTTTGCATAAAATGAATACTTTTTGTGGCTGGAGAGAGAGATTTCAATGGGTCAAGTACATGTTTTGCATTTAGGAGTCCTGGGTTTGTTCTACCACTATGTAGTCCCAGAAACACTTCCATGAGCAACCCTGAGCACAGAGCTAGGATTAGAACCTGAGTACCAGTGGATATGACCCCATAACAAAACCAGATATCTTCTTTTTGTTTGTTTGTGGTCACACCCAGCTTTGCTCAAGGATCACTCCTGATGAAATTCAGATCACCATATACTGTGCTGGAATTGAACTGTGGTCAGCAGCATGCAAGGCCAGAACCTTAACCCTGTACTTAATCTTTTTCATAACCTCCCTGATGCTTTTCACCTGATTATGACCTATTATTTCCCTTAGCCAGAAGCTTGTGTACAACATTCATGCCTACAACTTTCACAGTCACACCAGTCTAGATACTTGGCAATGGTCATATTTTTCCCTATCCAAAAAAGTACCTGTGTAATTAATTTCCTGAAAAGCAAAATAATTATATACAAGCACTATTTCACAAAATTTTATTTCTGTTTTATTTTCTTTGTTTTTTTGTTTGGTTTTGTGGCCATGCTCCGTGGGGTTTGGAACTTACTCCTGGCTCTGCACTTAGGAATCACTCTAAGGAAGCTTCAGGGGACCACATGGGATGCTACAGATTGAACCCAAGTTCTTTTGTATGAAAGTCAAGTACTATACCCACTGTACTACTGCTCTGGCCCCTTTCATAAAATTTTGAATAACTGACGAATTCCAAAGCACTTACAATAGTAAAACAAACAAATTACTAACTCCTATTTTATTGTTGAAATATAATTTCATTTCAACATTTGAAATGAAATTATATTTTTTGCTTTTGTCTTCATTTTTGCTATAAATTCTCTGATTGATGCATATCTTCCTCACACTATATGTTTGTAAAATAATTTTCTATATACGGTAGTAAATAAATTAGCATTTCTATAGGATTGCTTTATATTCTGTCATTAGCAGTTTATAAATGTTCTTCAAATTGTTATTGGTTATTGGTATATCTAATCAGTAAAACACATGCTTTGCATGTGTCAAGCCCCAGGTTTGATCCCTAGCTAGCACCACATAAAATAAGAGTAAATATGATTTTTAGGGATGTCTGAAAATATGAGCTATCTCAGACTTATGACCTCCCAGTCTTCTCTCAGTATGCCTCTCTGATTAATATCTTAATAGCTAACACTAGTTAGAGTGTTGCTGATGGAGTTTACCACCCACGTGTGAAAAATTTCTGTTTAGTTTTCTAAAGACCATAATTCTAACAAAGTGTGAGTTTGGCATGATGCCTGCGGTTCCTTGCCTTGCAGTTTCTTATCTGCAGAGCTTTCCCTGAACTTGTCACTCATTGTCTGCTCAGATTTCTGTTTGCCGCTTCAGGAGATACTCTGTGCATTGGGAGCAGAGGGTAATTGTTCATTAAATGCCTGGGACACCCAGGCAGAGCAGTACCTGGGACTTAGAGAAGGTCCTCCAATGTCACCCCACCTAATGGGACTGACTTGCTTTCCCAGTTTATTCCACTGACTTCAAAAAAGTCGTTCAAGATGCTAAAAGAACCAAAAATGTTCAGTGACATTGATAACGGATTGAAAGGTTAATAAAGAAGGTCTTTGCAAACATTTCCAAAGGGGCGTGGTGGAGTACAGGGCATAGGGGAAGAGAGAGGAACAGGGAAGTGAGGATGTATACGTGAGGAGTGAGGATATGCAACACACACCAGGTCAACTAATAGGTTGTTCTTGTTTGAACTGAGCCTAGTGTTCCAATGATCTCAACTGTTGTGGCACTCACTGGCACATAAGCACCCGTGCATAAATAAGGATGAGTGATGGTTTTAAATGTGGATTTAAAAACACTCTCCATTGGTGGTGAAAGGACTGAAAGGATTTAGTGTTATTCTGATTACCACCAAGGCTACTGGGAGAAAATTAATGTGTGGGGCACATTCGTGGATCTTTTTCCTCAACCAGAAAGCACATGAAAGTTGGAGATGACACCACTCTCTTCATTTACAGTTGTAGAGATTTAAAAGTATACAGAAGACTGGTGATATAGGTCAGCAATAGAACAATTTCCTTGAGTGTATTTGCAAGATTTATTTATAGTTCAAAGATAAGGTGACAATACACCCTGTAGGGTGCTTGTCTTGCACCCAGCAGACCTAGATTTGATCACCAGCAACCCATATAGGACCCAAACCCTGGCAGGAATGACTCCTGAGCCAAGAGTAAGGAAAAATCCCTGAGCACCTCTGGGTGTGGCCCAGGAGCAAAATAATAATAATAATAATAATAATAATAATAATAATAATAATAATAATAATATCTTATAACCTACTTCTCCCTCTGGGAGTCACTAACAAGCTACTGAGAGTTTCCTGCCCACATGGGAGAACATCACAAGCTTCCCATGGTGTATTCATACGCCAAAGCCAGTAACAAGCTGGATCTCATTCCCCTGACCATTAAAGAGCCTCCAATGTGGCATCATTGAGAAGGCTGAGTAGAGAGAGGCTTCTAAAATCTCAAGGATAGGACAAATGGAGATGTTACTGAGACCGCTCGAGAAATTCGACGATCAATGGGATTTCGTGATTCATGGTTCCTGATTCGTGAATAATAATAATAATAATAATAATAATAATAATAATAATAATAATAATGAATTAATGTTTTCTGAACTTGACAATAGCTTGAGAAATAGAAGTTAAGAGCCAGAGAGACCACTCAGTGTGCTGCATACATGTTCTGTATGGTGAAGGGCCTGGCTCTATCCCTGGTAATGCATGATCCCCCAACAGTACCAGGAGGATCCCTGAAGCACAAGGTAGGAGTAGCCCCTGAGCACCATCAGATATGACTCAAAAATCCCTATAATAATTTTTTAAAGAAAGGAAAGATGAGTGCCAGTCTCTTTGGTGTGAGGTGATGTCTCATTGTTATCTTGATTTGCACTTCCCTAATTAGTGATATAGGGCATTTTTGCATGTGTCTTTAGGCCGTTTAGATTTCTTCCTTTAGGAATTTTATGATCTCCCCATTTTTTGATGGTGCTGAGTGACTTTTCTTGTAAAGAATTGCCGGTATTTTATATAACTGGGATATTAATCCTTTATTGGATGAGTGGTAGGCAAATAATTTCTCCTAGTTCATGAGCTGTTTTTATATTCTGGTCTTTATTTCCTTTTCAGGTGCAGATGTTTTTGGATTTAATGTAGTGTCCCCATTTGTTTGCTTTCGCTTGCTTGGTAAGCAATGTTTCATCTTTAAAGATGCTTCTAGTTCCAATCATTGAGAGTTCTGTCTACGCTTTCCTCTGTGTATATTATGAATTCAGGTCTGATATCAAAGTCTTTAGTCCATTTTGCTTTGACTTTTATGCATGGCATCAGGAATAGGTCATAGAAAGGACCACTATGACAATGATAGTATGAAGTGAAGGAGAACTGGGTGCTGAAAAGAGGAAAAGTGTTATGCATGATACATGTTGAGTAAAGTATTGCACACCATAGTGCCTAAAATAAGAAAAGTGTCTAACATAGAGGCAGGCTGGGGGACTGGACACTAGAAAAGGGAAGTGGTCAATAGAGAGGTGTGTGAATACTGTGTGACTGAAACTCAATTATGGACAAATTTATAACTTTGTATCTCATAGTGATTCAATTAAACATCTTTAAGAAGAAAAGAGAAAGAAAAATTGGTTGTTAAACATTTCAAATCTTGGGAGAAAGCCCCAAAGTGGGACAACATGCTAAAGAGTGGGACGTCAAACCCTTGGTTGGGTCCCTAGGACGACAGGGTTCTCAAGCACCAGAAGTAAGCGTGGCGTGCCACTGAACTGAGTGTCACCCCCAAATAAAACTTCATTAGCCATATTGCCGCCTTTCTACCCCATCCAAATATGTGAGAGTCCTTTTCTCTTTGATATATGTCCTTGTCACATATATGTGTGCCCTATTAATAATTATTCCTGTTTCTGTATAAATATCAGCATGCATGAGGAATAATTCTATCTATATTAGGTTTTTGAGATACATCCATATCAGGAAGTCCAACTGTAACTCATTCACTTCCAGTCCTCTATGAAAACTTTTCACTTAGTGCTCTGCGTATGGGGAGCTGGGTTATTTGTAGCTCTGGCACATTGCCTGTTGTGACTAACAGTCATCATCTACAGGTCTGCTGATTCATGTTTCAGGAATTTTTCTTGACTCTGGATTGTTGAATCATAGTATGTGCTCATCTTCAACTCTTTAAGGTAATGCTAAATTGGGGTTTTGAAATAGTGGTTTAGCTATTTATACTCATACCATCAGAGCTTATGAGAAACTTCTGTAGTCATAAGCAAACTAAATTCCTCTCTCTAAATACAAAGTTTTATTTGTACTGTAAATGAATTACCTTCCCCCTTATTTTGGGGAGAGGCCGTGGGAATGCCAGGAATTGAACCTAGGGCCTCCCAAATATATTGTATGCTCTCCACCACTGAGCTGCATCTCAGCTCTAGATTTCCCTTTGTGTTGTTGTTATTTTTTGATACTAATACATTTTAGCGATATATTTTTTAAGAAAACATCAGAGATGTTTTTTGTCTCAAGATAATGACTGACCATCAAGCTTGTGGGATAGAAGAAAAACACCCTCAAACTTCAGAGTTTTTAGGGGTGCACTTGGGGAATCATCCAAGCAACATCGGGCAGGTTTGCAAAAAGAAACAAACAACAAAAAAGTTACTTTATTTACATGCAATAATTTGTAAAGAAATACAGGTCACACCTAAAGTATTATCCACAATGCTAAAGTATTGACTTGAGCAGCAAGGTAAGGAAGAAATTTCACCTAACAAGGAGGAAATGAATTCATCATCCTCTGATGTCTAATGATAGTTTCTCATGCAAAGAGGATATGCTCATATATAAAATTATATCTGGACAGTAATCCCCTCCCAAGTATATTACTTAAGTCATAAGAGGTGAGGGATTGATTAGCACTGCTTCTGTAATTAGAATAAGGGTCTTTTATTGTGAGTTGATAATGCTTTAAAGTTAAGATAATCTGAATTACAAAGGAAAAGTTTTTTGAGAGTCCCACAGGGACTTAATTGGCTCTGAGGATCCCAGATCACTGTAACATTTCAGGAAGAGACTTATTGGTATATTGAGAAATATCTCTTTGGGGGAGATTGATTGTTTAACACACAAATGAAAATGACCTGTCAGCAGTGTTTTTACCCATTTCACAATTGAAATCTAGGAATCTGGTCATGTATGAAGAATGTGGTATTACCTAGTAAAAATACTGATTTTTTTTTCTTCTATGGAAGATGGAATGTCTTTTTTCATTAGCTCTATTTTATAAGACCACTAAAATGAGAACGTGTAGGGAGTTATTTTGTTCAACGTAATGAACAGTCCCAATCCATTCATTGCAGAGATTGTTCTGAAACTTTTTGTTCATAGTTTCCCCACCATTTAAAAAATATTATTTTTTTACAGAAATTTATGCATAGGTGTTGAACTTCTGGAAGTTATATAAAATAAATAAGTTGAAATTTCTGAAGGTTACATAAAACAAATAACTAGAAAAAGAAAGAACTCTTGACAAATGTCAGAATGGCAATATATAATTGATGAAGTTAAGAAAATTACTGTCAGTAATGTCAGGGAAAAAATTCACTCTGCTGGGAAATGTAATAATAATTTTCATGCCCAAGAACTTTATCATGTTTTAATTTTTTAATTGTATGTTTAAAGTGGCATTATTACTGCAACGCCATTTAATCTTTTTGTAGAAATAATTATTTTATAAATGTTAATTATTTTTCAGTTTTCTAATTTTTATTTTTAAATGAAAGATGATAAACTCCTATTTTAATGCTAACAAGTATTTCAAGTTATGGCAAAAAAAAACTAGATCTTCCTAGCAAAACTACTTTTCCTCAACTATTTCCCAATTTTCTTAAATGACATCATTTTCAATGTTTCAGCATTATGTCAAGGAGTAATTCTTATTACTTTTTCTCGTTTTGTTTCTTCAAATCTCTCATTGCTTCTGTTAACTTTACTTTCAGAATGTCCCTTAAATGTTTTACCTCTCACAAATTCATCTTCTTCCTTGTCCAAGCCCTCTGCCAATAAGGGAGCTGTTAGACTCTTACATTTCTAGTATTTTAATATTATACTCCATGGGCCCCCTCCCAAAACCCTTAATCACTTGTCCACATGGAACCAGATGATTAATCTTTTGGTTTCTTCAGAAAATAATAAATGTGTGGGTTTCTTTTGCTTTTCTGCTGAAGAATGAAAGGGACCAAATCTTACCTGACCTGATGACTTAGAGCAGTTTGAGAACATTGGTTAGACAAGCATTGTTCAACCCTTTACCCTGGTGGACTAACCCCTTTCCATGGGCCAGTATTTATAACCAAGGAGGTAAAACAAATGATTTTCAAACTTTCTACCGGCAGGCACTGTTCCATGAACCAATAGTTGAACAACACTGGCCTCAAGCAAGAACTGGGTGTACAACTCTATGGGTTCAAATCCATGTCTGTGCTTTCATTATTTGGTGATCTTTGACAATCAGAATAAACGTTATTTTAGTAAACTTTGGTAACTTGTAGTATGTGTTATCTGGGACTAGAATTAATACCTCATTTTATTTGGTTTGAAAATAAAATCAACACAGGTGACAGCCATGCTTATATTAAGTGATTTTTATTCACAGATTTCTGTGTTTGGGGGATAGCAGAAGGGTTGCTCTTTTTCTGTATAGATGTTCTGAGCACCCATTCCTGGTTTTCTAATCTCTTATGAAGCTGCAATTCTGAGTTTGTTTCCACCATTTCCTTTTCTTCTATATCCAGTGAATTCTCGGTAAGATAAATTACTAATTTCTCTGCATTTTAAAATAGTAAGAGTCTTCCAGGAGTTTTCTACCCTTCAATTATGAGCTGAATTATTTTCTTTCTCCTAAATCACCTTTTGTTCCCTTAAACATTATGCTTTTATTCTTTTTCTAGTAACTATACAGAAGACAGCAGAAATTGGAAAAATTATCATGTTTAGTCCAGCATAATACATATTTTGAATTTTTTCAAATGTATGTTTAGTTGTTCTGGTTGTTATAATTTGCATTTCCCAAATAACTAAAATGGAATACTTTTCTAAAACATATCCATGTAAACATATATATGTTAATAAATAATATTTGCGTATATTTGCAAATACTTTATTACATAATTTATTAGGCATAGTCAAATTAACTTAGGTGAGTTGACATGTCTAGTTCTCCCTCTCAGAGAACATAGCAAGCTATTGAGTGTTTCCTGCTCACATTGTAGAGCCTCACAAACTCCCCATGGTGTATTCATATGCCAAAACCAATAACAATGATGGGTCTCATTCCCCTGACCCTAAAAGAGCCTCCAGTGTGGCACAGTTGGGAAGGGCAAGTAAAGAGAGGCTTCTAAAATCTCAGGGCTAGGACAAATGGAGATGTTACTGAAACTGCTCAAGAAAATCGACTATCAATGGGATGATGATGATGATGATGGTGTATTTCATAGTTTATTTAAATTTTGCTTCCAATTCTTTCTTCCAAGAATAAGCTCTTCAAACTTTCAGAAAGAGAGGAGGATTGCAGATAGATATAATCTGCTTTGCCTTCATAAGTACTGTCAATTATCAAAATTCCTTATTGACTCTGATTTTCCCTACCTTTTTACCTGAGTTGCCACAATTTCAGTGTTAATATCATGCACTATGTTAAATATCCTGTTAGACTTACCTTTCTGTTCAGTGTGTCTTTATAGAATCTTCCACTTGACAGATCCTTTGCTATTACCACATTACCACATTACTTGTCTGTTTTCAGTAAGTGTACCTTGTGACCCTGTAGAATTTTTGATTGAAAATTCATGACAATTTTAAGCCATTATAATAGCTGCTTTCCAGTAGGTATCACCAACAGGATTTAATGTAAGTGCTTTTGAAGACAGTTATTTATTTATATTTGTTCTACTCTGCTACAACTATAAATCTAGGTTTAATTGATAAAGATCCTCATTGTATCTTAAAGGAATTATAAATCAGTTTGTTCTTCCACTTGATTTCTAAAATGGAGGTAAGTGCCGTGGAAATTTAAGAGGATATTGATATTAAAATGTGATCAAGTTTTTAAGGCATTTTGAGAGCTCTCAATACAGAGGAGACATCATCAAATGATATGATTATGAATACTATTATTGCCTGCTGATTTCTGAAAACCTAAAAGCTCCATAATTCAACCTTTTAAAATATGTTCCAACTAAAATTAGAGTGATTGGTCTAAGTATCTGATTGTTCAAGTGCCAAACACCTTCCTGTTTAGCTGATCTTTACTTTATTCTCTTCCAAGTGGCACTGAACAGATGAATGGAGAGTATTTAAATATGCATTAAGCAATTGGAAAGGAGAGAAAGGCATAAAAATGATGCCAAGTAATTTGACTCAATGGCCAGAGGGATTTGTTTTTCCTGTTAAAAGGGCATTTTCAGTAAATATGAGATCTCAATAGCAGCTCCATTAGCAGTGATTTATGACAAATGAATTTTAGACTAACAACCAAAATCAAAGTTAGTATTGCCAACAAAACAGGTAAAGACAGTGATGAAATTATGCTATAACATCACTTCTAATCTAAAATAGGACACAGTTTGAATAAATCAACATTTTTTTATTTATTAACATAGTAGTGAGAATTGATTATTTTTATACCTATTTAACATTGAGGAGATACAGATATATAAAACTGAATTCCTCTTACTTGCAGCTTGCATTCTAGGGAAAGTCAATGAGCATATAAATTATTTTCTTAATGACATAGAAAAAAATAATGTGTCATTATCACTTAAGCAAATTGAAATTTTATAATTATAAATAGCTTCTATAAAACATGATGGAAATAAAATAAAACAGGCAGCTACTTAATCATGCCTATCAATACAAGTCATAGACAAAAAAATTATTTTCCTTAATTCTCATTTTTTTTCGGTTTATGTTTTGGTTTTGTGACGATAATCAGTGATGCACAGGGCTTACCCCTGGCTTTGCACTCAGAGATAACTATTTGCTGGACTTGGGGAACCATTCGGAGTGCCAGGAATTGAAATCTGAATGATCTTGTACAAGGAAGGCAAACAATACCCACTATACCACCTCTCCAGCCACCTAAAGTTTTCTTGTGTGAGTGTGTGTGTGTTTGTGTGTGTGTGTGTGTGTGTGTGTGTATGTTTGGTCCACACTCAGTTGTGCTCAGGGTTTAGACCTGGCCTGTAGGCAGGGATCACTCCTGGTAGGGCCCAGGGAACCAAATGTGGTACCAGGAATCAAACCCAGGTTATTTTGTCTTTCCATGCACTACTTTTCCAACTTTGATGTTGTGAAATGATTGTTCAAAATTATGTGATATAAAGTCATTATACTCCTTTACGTTTTTCACTCAGGACTGAAAAGAAAATAGAATCAAGCCTAGAAGAGAATAAAAAAAGATATATAGATTGCTAAATTATTTTTTGTCAACCACTTAAACTAGCTCCAAAGATAATTGGAAAATCTGTCCTTGTTTTTCAAGGTAAAGTAAAATCTTTATCTAGAAAATTATATGCTCTAAAATGCAAAAAGATCAAAGAAGGTGCTATAAAGATTAGTAAGAAGTTGTAGATTTTGGTTAAAGTATAAAACATGAGTACTTTGACATAGAGACTAATTTATGATAATGAAGCAATTTATGATAATTAAGCTAATGTGTGAAAGAGGCATTTTCAAATGTTACATGAAAGAAATTGTTCATGATATTTCCTGAGGCTGTTTTCTGTATTACATACATTTAGATGTCACTTTCAGCAAATATTTAATGATTAGTAAGATTACAAAGACATTAGATATGTAAAGGTTTGAATTCTAATTATTTCAGAGAACAGTGCGTTTATTGGAAATAGGGCAATGATGATTTTAATTACTAACTGGCACTTGTGATTGTAATAGGAATAATTGAGAAAACTATAATTTATCTATTTGCCCGTTGCGTCTGAAATATAGGATGTTTACCTTGTGTTTATGTTTATGTTTTTTTCCTTCCTCCTATTTAGCTTAATGATCTGAATAAAGCTATTGTTTATGGTGTACAAAGTATCTTATTTTACATAGTAAGTTATTTTGTTGCTGTTATTTAGAGTCTCCTGCCCTGGCGCCTGGCTTTCTTCACCTGGGGCCCTCAGAGAAGGGCAGGTTGAGCTTTCCTCCCCACCCCCAGCAGAGCCCAGGCAGCCGAAGACCTCCGGAGCCCAGCCACAGTCATGCTCAAGGCCACTCTCTACCTTCGGACAAGCCTCAAGCATGAAGGAACCTGCAGAGGAACCCAGGTGTGTGGGACCAGGGCTGAGATCTCCAAGCCTGCTCAGATTCGGACTGGGCCTTCTCCACCCAGACCCCCCATTTTCCAGTAGTTTGGCAGCCACACCCACAAACTGCCCCTGTAATCCCATTAACTGCCAAGATCCAGAGACTATAAAGCAAAGCTCCCAGAAGGGCGTGGTCTCATTCGTGGTCCGAATAGTTATAGTCTAGTTCTCCCTCTTGCAAAACCTGGCAATCTCCCCTCCCCGTGGTGTATTTGATATGTCAAAAAACAATAACAATTATGGGTCTCATTCCCCTGACCCTGAAAGCCTCCAATGCAGCACCATTGTGAAGGATGAGTAAAGCGAGGCTACTAAAATCTCAGGGTTAGGACAAATGGAGACATTACTGGCCACCCACTTGAGCAAATTGATGAGCAACAGGATGACAGTGATACAGTGATATTTAGAGAAAATGGTTGCAATAGTGTTTACTGTCATGGTTTTGATAAACAAAGTTACTACACCTTCTTCACCACCAGCAGCACCCAAGAGGCTCCAGGGACACTGTCTTGTCCCCTCCAAAGATTCTATTTTGCCTTCCAAGGCTATAAATTTGTCCTTTGTCCAAACTCTTATTTTGTTTCTCTCTATACCACAGATGAGTGGCATCACAAAACCTCTGTCCCTGCAAGTGTTCCCACTTTCATTACTTAAGTAGTTAATGCATAACATCGCTTCCATATCATATTCTGGCTGCAATCCCAGAAAAATATTGGTAATATATATTTCAGTTATATATATTTTATATATAATATATGTTGCAGTTGGACAAAGTGACTTACCTGTTAAAATTAATAATTAACTGTATATGAATATGAGTTGCTTTGTGTTTGTGTGTGTTTGGAATGTTTATGTCTATATATAGTTCAGTATAGATTAGCAACTAATTGCGTACATTCAAAGTGTATATCTGAGACATTAGCATATTAGTGAATATTTTAACTGTTTCCTCATCGACAAAATGCAGATAAAATAGTACATGTTATCTTTGTATATTCTAAATGACATAGTCTAGTCATAGATCAATAAATAAGCCAATATCAGGTGGGCCCAAATTAAGTTCTGGACAAATTATGTCTATTACTTTATCCTTAATTATATTTTATGTATTAATATTTCTTTCAAATGACATTTATAAAGCAAAATGAACATTTTTTTCAATTGTTTTTTACACAGCGTAGCTTATAAGCTAGGATTGTAAATAAGTTTATATTGGTGGGTCACCTATGTCCCAATCAACATATTATGAAGATCATAATTGAAATCTGAGCCTAAGAAGGATTTTTCAAATATTATTCAAATTGTATGTTAGCTAGGATAACCACTATTTAATGCTGTTATTTAGTAGCTTCTCAGTTCATTTTGCTAAACATAAATTTAAGCCTAAATAATAAATGGCTTGTTTTATATTGTTTACCATTTTATAAATGACATTATTTTAAGGGCATGCACATTCACTGTTTTATGAAAAAATAAATTAATATTCATTTTGGTGCACAGTTTCTATATTTTGTTACTGTATCATATAATACTACCAGCTAAATTAATAAAGAAAACATGCTCACAAATATTTGGGGCAGGAGATAGTTTTCACATACACTGTAATTTTTTATTTATTGAGTCGCCATGAGATAGTTACAAAATTGGTTATGATTGTGTTTCAGTCACACAATGTTCCAACCCCTATCCCTCCACCAGTGTAATTTCCCAGCACCAGTGTCCCCAGTTTCTCTCCCACCCCTTCACGTCACCCCCTCCAACCCATGCTTCTATGTCAGGCACCTTCTCTCTCTCTCTCTCTCTCTCTCTCTCTCTCTCTCTCTCTCTCTCTCTTGTCTCTCTCTCTCTCTCCTTTCTCTACTCTCTTTCCTCTCTCCTTTTTCTCTCTCTCTCCTCTCTCTCTCTCCCCAACTCTCTCCATTATGGTTTTATGCTCACAAATCTTAATGCATTCTAAAAACTAACAAGAGAAGAAACTTTCCAGTCCACTAGAACATACCTATAAACACCTAATTTAATGTTTTTGTGGTACATACTACAAATATGTACCTGAAAATAGTAAGACACTATGGATACAATGTGTAAAACTATACTGAAGAGCTTATCCAGCACAATATAACATGGTTTCATAAAAGAAAGATTTAAAACTTCAGAACTGAAATGCAACAAATTCTGTTTGTACCCATTTATCAACTTTATAGGGTATATTTTTCCTTTTGGGGGGTAAAAGGAGTTATCCTACTGTGGTGGTGCTCCTGGTCATTTTCTGCCACTCTGGCCATTGACTCAGGGCAAGAGTATGAGAATGTGGTGCTGCTCTGGAAGTGCAGTGCTGGAGGTCACATAGGGCCTCCAAGAGCTGCACCCAGTGATCCTCAGGAAATCATGGAGTTCCAGGGATCCAACCTGGGTCTGTTGCTGCAAGGACTGCATCTTAACTTCTGTACTATCTCACCAGCTCCTCAGAATAGTTCATATCTCTTTTTTTTATTTTAGTTTTATTTCATTTTTGCTAATCGATAGGAAAGTTTCTTCTGATTTTTTCCCTCACTCTACTTATCTCTCTATATTTAGAAGTTATGCTTTATGTCTATTACTTTAGTTATCTTTATTGAAATTTTATCATATATTTAGATTTTTGGTATTTAAAGTTAGACATGTAACTACATCTGAGTTTGATCAATATATTTGTATTTTTCCAAAATACTATTATTTATTTTTAATTGAATCACTGTGTATTCAATATACACATCTGTTAATACATTTATTTAATTGAATCACTGTAAAATATACAGTTACAAAGTTGTTCTTCATTGAGTTTCAGTCATGTAATGTTCCAACACCTATCCCTTTACAAGTGAACATTTGCCACCACCAATGTCCCCAGTTTTCTCCCAGCCTAGACCCACACAGACTGCTTCTATGGCAAACACTCTTTGCCTCTCTCTCTCTCTCTCTCTCTCTCTCTCTCTCTCTTCCTCTCCCTCTTTTTCCACTCCCTTCTCTCTTCTCCTCTTCTCTCCTGTCCTCTCTCTTCTCCTCTTCTCTCCTCTCCTCTCCCTTCCCTTCCTCTCCTTCGTCCCTCCCCCTTTTAAGCACAATAGTTTGCAATATTATTACTGAAAGGTACCTGCAAGTCACTTTACCTCCTTTCAGCACTCAGTTTTTGTTAACAGTGATTGTTTCCAAATATTGTTGTCTATAACTTCATTTAATAACTTGTTTTTATCAATATTTGAGCTATGTCTAGTAATGTTTTTTTTATTTCTTGCATTTCAATGTCTTAGTTTACTTGCACATACTAAGTAAAATTCGTATGTTAACATTTCTCTTCTTGAATCTCAGTACATTTTTTCTGATATTCTTCGTTCTGAAATATAAATTTATAATTTTAACTAACATATGTTGATAATAAACTCTCCAACAATTTCCTAAAAATAGTTACTTAACAATTATTTCTTAACAATTATTTCTCAAATGTTACTTCACTAGGATTGTACTTCTGAACCAAATGATGTGTTTGAGTAAGTTGATACCTTACTCAAACTGTATTGATAATTTTTGATCATTCTTGAATCATTCTTTTTTAGTTGTTGTTTATTCTGGTGTCCACACTCAGGGGTGTTAATGGCTTACTCCTACCAAGGAATCACTCCTAAAGGTGTTCAGGGACCCTATGGGGTGTCATGGATTGAACCCAGATTGGCCTCATGCAAGGAAAGCACCCTACCAGCTGTATTATTTATCACTGTCATCACTGCCATAAGTAACACTTATTTATTTGGTTTTGTTTCTGCTTTGGTTTGGGGCCATACCTAGAGGTGATCAAGACATGCTCTTGACTGTGCTCAGGGTACACTCCTGGTGGGCTTGAGGTACCCATATGGGATGACATGGATGAAACCCAGGTTCACCATGTGCAAGGCACAAGTATTATTCACCGTACTATTGCTCTGGTATCCGATGTCTTACTTTTTCTGATCCTATTATCATTGAGATTTCATTTGTGAGAATTATTTCAGGATGGAATATAGGGATCAATTCCTATGATATAATTTTTATCTTTGTCAACTGTGTCAGGACACTTCCAAATAGAACAAATAGTTCGAAAGTATTTTCATTAATTTTGCTTTTTTGTTTTGTGTGTCCACTTAAGTTTGGTTGTTTCTCAAACATGCAAAGTGAATTCTAGCCCTTTAACAGCCATAAAAATAATTTGCAACTGTGTTTTATCAGGAGATGAAGTTTTTCCCCTTTGCTTTGCTTTATCTTAACTGAGTCTGAGGCAAGACATCATGGCTAGGAACTCTGAAACAGTCTTATATTTTGTGCAGCCAAATAGTTGCTGCAGTGAAATAGTTACTTGGTGGTGAATTCCACTAATTGAGTAGGAAAACTGTTCGGTTTGTCCCAGAATTAATCTCTGGCTCTGACCACTGTTTGAATCCTGTAAAGTTAAAAATCCTTGATTCCCTGACATACATGCCAATTCCATAGTTTTCTTAGAATTATTTCTTAGTGACTCATGGTTTCAGTAATTTATTATTTCTATTAGCGACCCCCAATTCAATTATACTTCATAAAAATTCAATGTTGTACTTTATCTCGAGGCTGTAGCACTGCACTTTCGTCCCCTTGTTCATCGGTTTGCTCCAGCGGGCATCAGTAATGTCTCTATTGTGAGACTTGTTGTTACTGTTTTTGGCATATTGAATATGCCATGGGTAGCTTGCCAGACTCTGCCGTGCAGGTGGGATACTCTCGGTCCCTTAATGGGCTCCCCAAGAGGGATAGAGGATAAAAATTTCCAATGCTTAATATTTATAGGAAAAGTTCCTTATTTCTTGCACTCAAAGTATCCATAGCTAAGAGAGTTGTCATTCATGGTACAGGAATGAGGGTTGAACTCCTTAGATATTTTTCTATGCCTAAGTGCTCTTTCCTCCCCTTCCTGTAGGCACAATCCTGACTTTATTGACTCTTGTCCCAAACCACTTTTACTATTGATTCTTTTTTGAGTTTTTGATACAGGATAATAACTTTGATAAATCACCATTGAGGTTACACTTAAAACCTTGTAAAATATAACACATTTGTTCTTAAGATATATGCTAATTGTTCTGGAAAATACTATTTCCTCAGTTCTAGGATGGTGATTTAGGTGCTAATAACCATAAGTTAAGATCGAATATGTTGTTTTAAAGCACAAGGGAGGGACAGGAGAGAGTGCAGAAGTTATTGTGCTGTTTTACATGTGGCTGAATTGATGCCAGCACCATATATCCTCTCCTGAGCCGGAAGTGACCTGAGCACAAAGTCAGGAGTTAACTCTAACCACACTGGTTAGAGCACACTATGGGTGTGCTGAAAAATAAAACTAGAACAAAAGAATGATGTCCATTTGTTTTATATAATATCTATGTATAACTATAATAGAGGTACATTTATAAACATATATGGATATACCTGGCACTATATCAACTTCTGTTATGGTAAAGTACAGTAAAATTTCTCTTTTTAAATTTTTTTTAATTTTCTTTTTTGTTTGTTTGTTTGGGAGCCACACCCAGCCAGCAACGCTCAGGGATAGTTATCCCTGACTCTGCACTCAGGAATTACTCCTGGTTGTGCATGGTGGATCATATGGGATGCCTGGAATTGAACCCAGGTCAGATGCAGAAAAGCCAGTGGCCCTCCACATTTTACTACTGCTCCAGCAAGTAAGATTTCTTTTCTTTTAATTTAAATATAAAATTTCTTAAGGTCTAAAACTTCATACACACCTACTGGACCCTCTAAGAGTCCTTGGAATTTTTAACCCCATGTTTCATGAGATTCTTAGTATCACACCTAAATCTTAAAGAGAATTTAAGATTATCTTAAAGAGAACATTTTTTAAATTCATAAATAATAATTAAAAATTTGCGGAGGTAACATTGTTTACAATGCTGTAAATATCTGTATGTTTTTGAGGTACAGTGTTACCACATACCAGCAAAGTGAGAGTATCCCTCCACCCCAGACCACAGGGCATATCCTCCTAATTACACTTGTTACATGTAGCTCTGGGGAAATAATCTAGGGGTTTATTTATTGGACATTGTCTCTTCCTTCGCTTTGTTACATAATGAATCATGCATAAGAGAAACTATCCCTTGGCTTCTTCCTTTTGTCTTATTTCACTAGCAAATGCCCTCTGGGCCCCCCATGTTGTATCAAAATTCAAGATTTCATCATATGTGTATACAGAAGTATTCCATGTGTATCCGTAGCACTGCACTGTAGCACTGTCATCCTGTTGTTCCTCCATTTGCTGCAGCATCACCAGTAACATCTGCATTGTGAGACTTGTTACTGTTTTTGGCATATTGAATACACCATGGATAGCTTGCCAGGCTCTGCCATGCAGATGGGATAGTCTTGGTAACTTGCCAGGCTCTCCAAGAGGAACGGAGGATTCAAAACTGGGTTGCCTGAGTGCAAGGCAAACACCCTGCCTGCTGTGAAAAAAAAAAAAGTAACAACAAATCTCACAATTGAGATGTTACTGGTGCCCATTCAAGCAAATTGATGAACAACAGGATGACAGTGACAGTGGTACTGTGATACAGAAGGTTAAGAAAAACAAATGTGTATCCATACTATTGTAAATAGCACTTCTGACCACAGGCACTGGGCATTGTAAACAGCAATGCAAAGGAGATAGGAGTGCATCTGTTTTTTTGGACAAATGCTTTTGTGTGTGTATCTAGACCTTAGAGTTAAATTACTAGGTGATAAGGAAGCTCTCTCTTCCCACTGCCCTTCGTTGTTGTCATATTTTTATTATTATTTTGCAGAGCAACAAGGATAAAGTAAGCAGTGTTTACACACATGTTGTGAGTGTGCACCAGAGAACATACTAGTTTCGATTCCAGAGATGAAGACAGTTGGTAATATGGGGAAAGGTGGTGTCAGGGATCGTAGCCAGGTAAACACAGGCTAAGGAATGCTTATTCATGAAAGGAAAATTAATGATTAACTGCCAAGAGCGACAATGATTGTCTTTATGTAGATGAGTATTGGCATGTTTGATATATCAATTGTGATTATTCATGTCTTATACATTTAAATAAAGTAAACACATGTGAATTATGTATAATAAATGCATTAAAAATTTTAGAGAGGATCAGGGTGATTGCTCAAAGGGCTGGAGCCTTTTCTTTGTAGGCAGGAGACCCAAGTTTGATCCCTAGCATTCCATCTTCTGGTTTAGAGTCCCAGAATAGTGACTTGGGTATGAGCCCTAAACAAAATTAAACAAAAAATGTCACAGAGAGTTGCATACATATCAAGCTGCATATTAGAGTAGACTGAGGTAAAGCCATAGAAGCCATATTTGTTAGGCATTATTCCACTGTATCCCAGATATGAAACCACAAACAGGATTGTATTTACAACATGACCTGCACATCACTGTCACTGTCACTGTCATCCTGTTGCTCATGGATTTCCTCAAGTGGGTACCAGTAATGTCTCCATTGTGAGACTTGTTGTTACTGTTTTTGGCATATCAAATACGCCACGGATAGCTTGCCTGCTCTGCCATTCGGGTGAGACACTCTCGGTAGCTTCCCGGGCTTTCTGAGAGGGATGGAGGAATCGAACCCAGGTCAGGCAATTGCAAGGCAAAAGCCCTACCCTCTGTGCTATCAGTCATGAGAAAACATTATGTTTCTATCTTATTTACAGATACCCTGAGTTTCAACGTGATTTAAATATGCAAGAAAGACATACAAACTGTTATAACAGCAGATTCCATGAACTTTCTTCTAAATACATCTATCTTCATCTATTTTTTAATACAAATTTTGTTTTTGAGTAAATAGTCTCTGTTATCATCAAGAACGGGTATGTTTTTTGTGTTCACAGAATTGAAGTCATTATCTTTTCATTATATTCTCTGTGACAGTGATTTAGAATCAAAAAAAAATTACAATTTCAGATTGATAGCAGAGTCTATGCGTAGAATTAACTGACAGAGACCAAAGATAAGGCCAGCAGGTGATAATGTGAGTACATAAAATGATTTTCTTGCAAATATGTACCTTTTAAAAAATAACGTATGAATCTTCTGTATTCAGAAGCAAAGGGAGCCTTGAATACCAAACATAAAATCTGGAGCACGTGAGGGTTTTATCTGTGAGCATAAAGATGATGTTTAGACTTCTGTCAGGGAATTTAGTTCCGCAAAGTTAATTCATTGCTTTGTTTCAGGTCCCTTGATGCAAGAGCATTTGCAAAAAAAATGTTTATAGCATGTGGGCATATTTTATTAAATAGGTGGTAAATCTTAGAAACAAGAATCTTAAGATATTTTTCCCCATTGTCCTAGAGCAGGGTATTGAGACTTGAACTATTCATCACAAATGGCAAAGTTTAAATATACACTGTCTATAGGGAACTGACTTTTAGTGAGGTATATAGTAGCAAAACTGTAAACTGTAACTGTAAATGATCAAACACATTATAGTTGATGGTTATATCATCACATTAACAGAAAGGTTATATTTGAGGATTTATTGATACTCTCTCTCTGCAATAACAATGCTAGCATGTGGGAGTTCTTCATATTTTGCCAGAGACAATTTCCAGGTGTCTGGAGTCTTTAACTCATGGAATGTATGTCACTGCCATCCCCGTAAACCAGCCCTCAAGGCCTTTTAAAGACTCAGATTAGAGAGTTGCCTTGACATTCGGAAAATAGCAGGTGGTGATGTCTGATAGATTTAGTGGCACTCTTTCAACCATTTGTTCCAGCCATTAGTGAGAGTGACAGGGAGTTTGTAACTCAGCTACTGTGCAGTGGCCCCTTGTTTTGCGCTGATGGTCCCAGCTGCCTTCATCTAGAGCTATGGCAAACATCTGAGCTGTCTCCTGCCAGTCTCCGAGGATGCTTGTTTATTATGTTCTCATCTCCTTGGACGAGGCTCTTTCTTATTGGCTCTTCAAGAGCCATGGTAGGATCACTGGCCCCTCAGTGATCAGAATTGTTCACTGAGACATTGGGAAAATATCAGAATATTATCTCACATCTGGAATGAGTAAGAGAGGGTGTTTCTCTGTATAGGAAAGGCTTTTAATTATACAAATTTGACTTAGGGTTTTGCTTATTTTCACAGATCTCAGAAAAAAAAAACATCAGTTGCAGTAACACAGTGTTTATGAGGAATTTTTCCTCCATAGTAAAGATCAAATCTAAAAATTAGTTGCTGTTCTATATAATATTTGTTCTTTTTCTTTTTTAGTGAAATGAAATACTTTTTATTGAAACTTACTTAGATGCCAGAGGAGAGAAAATGGGGAAATGTGTTCAAGAGAGAGAACACAGGAAGCAAAGAAATAGACAAGCAGGCTAGATAAGTACTCCAGGGAGAATACGGGATTTGAAGATAAAGTCCTTTTCATACAACAGAAATTGACTTTAAGGTCTTAGAGATCTGGATTCAGATAGTGGGATAAGGTCACTTTTCTTGATTATGGCTGACCAGGTTCCATACATGATATAACTTATGGGCTGCTAAGCATCTCAAAGAGTGATCCCTGGTGTAGTGATAGGAGTAAGACCTGGCACAGTTGAGTGTGGTCCCCCCATGCCAAAAACAACAATACAACAAAAACAACAACATTTATTTCTCCCCCACAGTTTAAGATGGAAAAGTTAAAGAATAAAATATATATTTATATGTTATTTTTTGTTAGAATCACTTTATAAACTTAAAAGTTAATTTATATAATGCTCATGTTTATTTAAATAATATATAGGAAGTCTTCTTAGTCTCCCTTATAGAACTTTTCCAGATCCATGTAGAACTTCTCAATTTCTTAGTCTTAGTTGGATATTGGTGCGTAGACGACAAAGATAGAAGCTGCCGGCAGCAAGCACATCTATTCAAACGTAAGCATCTGATTCGGGCCGACAGGCATTTGAACGAATCAATGCTCATGGCCAAGTTCATGTTGAAAAGGACAACAGCAACACCGATGCCTCTACTGTTGCATGTTCAGAGGAACAGTTCTTTTTCAGTGTCGAAAACGGTGTGATGTGTCCAGATGCCTTCTCGTCTTGGTCAATCCAGTGACGTCATACTTAATCTTCTCTGCTGGCACCATCAGGTCCTCGATGGTTGCTTCCAATGCCAATGTACGTGTTTTAAAAGTGCAAACAGTCATTTTAATACTTCTTCATTTTGGCAGCCTAGTTTGGCCCTGAGCTTTTATCAACCTCTTCTTGTTCGTCCTTCTGAACGCTGTCATATTGGGGGCAGTTCAGGGTCAAGGGAATGAGGGCCATTGTTGTTACTGTCTAGGGCATATCGAATATGCCATGGGTAGCTTGCCAGGCCCTGCTGTGCGGGAAGGATACTCTCAGTAGCTTACCAGGCTCTCCAAGAGGGATGGAGGCTTTTAGGGCAGCCTTTAATCACCACTAAATGTGTTTCTATGGTTCACACAATAGTTGAAACCCATCAAATATGGTTCAGTAATAATGGAAAATGGATAGGAAATGTTTATGATGTGTCAGGCCAGAATGCAGCCTGGAGTGTGGCAGTGGTTGGGTAGTGGAGATTGGCCAATAAGGAATTTATCTGCACAAGAAGGGGGGTCTTATGGCTGTGATCTCTGGGTTGCCAGAGATTAGGGGAAGCAGACAGAGGATCTCTGTTTCTGGGTCCCATTGAGCCTAGAGTCCGAGGTCACAAATTTCCTCATTACCTGGTTCTATGGAACTTCACTCATGTGTGAGGCTCGGTTCAAGCATCTGGAAAGTGGCCTGGAGTATGGCAGCAGTCTATATAGAAGACCACACCTTCTACGAGGTCATTGTTGGTGATTTTAACACCAAGATAGGACCTAGAAGATCATCCAAAGAATTCCACACTGGGACCCTCGGCCTAGAATGTAATGAACAGGGTGAGAGACTGTCTGAGTTCATCATGTTGACCAAGACCATCCATGGTAACTCACTGTTCCAGAAGGTCAAATATAAAGGTTGGACATGGGAGCCTCCCGGTGGACAGTTCCACAATTGACCACATTATATTCAATCTACGGTTTTGCCTGACCGATGTCGGTGTTGTCCCAAAATTCCAAACGGGATCACACCATCTCTCCTTCGTGCAAAATTCTACTTCACAGAGTGGGGATAAATGACTCCAAAGCTTAAGAAGAGAACTCCCAGAACGACTACCAACTTGGAGCTCTTTGGCCCTATTACAGCAATATGGGAAGATGCCGTCATTGACAACATTGACGAGGAATACAATCGTCTGGTTTAGCACCTTCAAGACTGTATGAGGAATGCCTTCTGAAACTCTCGAACTCATTCGCCAATGCTGTCAAGACCCTAAATGAATGGTTTGATGCTCTTCATATTCCTGGATTGATCAGATGCCATTTGGCTACACTAGCACAAGACAGGTACGAATGGCTATGTTACTGGTGCTCACTCGAGCAAATCAATGAGAAATGGGATGACAAGTGATACAAGTGGTAAGTTCAAGATAAATATATATTAATTTTTCAAATATGTTAATTTTATATCAATCAATAAATAGAGCTATATAGATACTATAGTATAAAACACACTTAACCCCAATCAAATAAAAACATAATCTACTCTATATGTCTTCAACATTTTGAATGAAAATGATACTCGACAGTACTAATACAAACACAATATAATGTAATTTTATACTTTTTAAAGGAAAAAAATAATCTGTACTATAGTGGTAAAAACTACTTACTTGAACGCAAAATTGCTTTAGGGTGATTGAAGAACTTTCAATTGAACATAGTTTTATGTTCTTTGTGATGAAGAACACAGTGCTACTCCCTTTACAGAAAAGGTATGCTCATTAATTGTCAAAAAGTTTAGTTTTATGGGGCTGGAGCAATAGTACAGTGGGTAAGGCGTTTGCCTTGCACGCGGCCGACCCGGGTTCGATTCCCAGCATCCCACATGGTCCCCTGAGCACTGCCAGGGTTAATTCCTGAGTGCAGAGCCAGGAGTAACCCCTGAGCGTCGCTGGGTGTGACCCAAAAAGCAAAACAAAACAAAACAAAAGTTTAGTTTTAGACCATCTAATACTCTATGACTCTTTAGGTTTCTTTAAATTTTATGTCACTCCACATTGCCTCAGTTTTCCCACTCAGAGCAGACACGTCCCCTTCTTCATATGGACCACATTTTACCTCTCATATTTATATGCACAAAATATCCTTTTCCCCAGAGTGTCTTTTTACCAACAAAAGTGAGGCAAGAAAAGCCTTTTTAACATACTCATACTTTTGCTGTTTGCCTTTTCTTCCTAATGTAAAGTTTCTTACTTTATCTTTCCCATCTGTGTTTTTCATATTTTTATCAAAGCACTGTGGTTTATAAAGATATTCATAGTTGAGTTTTAGACATAAAATATTGCAGCCCCAATTCCACCACGAGCATCAACTTTCACCCCTGCCTGTCTCCTTGACAGCAACAACTTTCTAAGTTTACTTGTTTAAGTTTGGGTCTCTTGATTTCATTGTTGTTGACTCTGCAGTTTGGGTATTTGGCTCTATCAGTGCTTAACACCACCTTTTTACCTGATTCCCCTGACCCATTTTAATAAGTCATGTTAGCCTCTCTTAGTGTAGATTAGTTAACAATAAATGCTCTTACTTTTTCTTCTTTTAGACTATCCTGGTTCAAAGATATTTTCACTGTGTGTTGAATTCTGAATTAGATTCTTTTAGTTGTTTAGCACCTGAATACTTGTGTTTCCTATTTTGAAGGGTAAAGGGTTGTTGATATTCTGTGGCCATGTAATAGGGAAGCAGCAGAAGAAGCAGGGAAGCAATGCTGCGTGGTGGTCAGGATTGACAGCTGGTTCAGAGTCCAGCTGGAGAGTGTAAATCAGACAGGTACTTTGCTGACTTAGCTGAATTGGAAGTAGAGCTGGGTTTCGGGAGGAAAGGAGATGAATTTAACACTCAAGTGCTAAGGGGTGCTCCTGTGTATTATTCTGCTCTGGAACTGGAGGAAAGACATCTAAGGAGTTATCTGGTCTAAGTTAAAATTTTATGTTCCTGTTAATGAGAAATTAGAGGAATAGAAAAAGATTTTTTGAGCTTGTAAAAGAAAAAATAAAAAACAATGGTTAACAAAAGGTACCATTTTTGTACCATTTTCGTGCCATTTCCTAATTATTTTCTAAGTAAGGCTAAAATAAGCTCAGTTAACTGAAACTATCACTGTCACTGTCAGCCCCAGATCATCAATTTGTTCAAGCGGGCACCAGTAACGTTTCCATTGTGAGACTTATTGTTACTGTTTTTGGCATATCCAATACGCCACGGGTAGCTTTCCAGGCTCTGCCATGCGGGCTCAATACTCTTTGTAGCTTGCTGGGCTCTCGGAGAGGGATGGAGGAATCGAACACTGTTTGGCTGAGTGATAGGCGAATGCCCTACCGCTGTGCTATCCCTCCAGCCCACAGCAAAGAAATTTAAACAACAGTGGTTTGGGGAAATTTGTTTGCTAGTTTTGCTACACTTAAGGTTTTTGAGATAATGATGATATACTAATAAGAAGAAATCAAATATCCCTATTGTGTACCACTCTACACATCACCAAATTCAACTCAAATATCCCTAAAAGTTATTCAGTTAATTTAATGCTTTTCCTGGATTGGTTGGAAGAAATGATAAATAAGATACTTCTGTTGATCAAAGTAAAGGACTTCCTACTCAGATTTTCTAATAAAATATTGTATTACTTCATATTACATATAGTTGAGCATTACATTTCAGGCTTGACTGAAAAAAAATGAACCTTTAAATTCCCTGTATGTATATGAAAAAAAAAAGCCTAGTAATTTTTCTATGAAGCCAAACGTAACTTTATTTTTAATCACACTATTACTGAGATCAGTTTTGTGTTCCTCCTGTTCTTTGGTAGTCAGGACTAAATGCTGTAAAGCTCATCCTTGAGCAACATAAGTTTGAATTACCTGGGTCCTCTTCCTACAATAGCACTTTGTTAATCAAGAGTTTTCAGTTCTCAGATTTAGCATTAGTGTGTTGAATCTGATGGGTACTGAAAATTGACTCAGGGACTTGAACATCTGTTGATTTTGGTCCTAATGCCAGTTTCCAGTAGAACAACTGCAGTAAAGTTTGAGGAGAGTCATTTATATAAGACTATTCAACTAAAGAGCAATTTTAAAATACAGTGTATCCTACACTCATTTTGTTCAAGGGTCAGCTATATTAGAGGAATTTGGCTAGCTTCATAAGCACTGGATGTAAAAATGAGTCACAACAAAAATCAGTCAACTTGATTGGAAATAATACCTGATCAACTTTCTAATTATTTTTACTTTTTCTCATCATTCTCATTATAAAAGCAACATGTTTTGTGGTGCATTCTATAAATTTCATGCTCATTTTGTTGAAAGGAAAAACTTGGGGGCTGGAGGTACAGTAGGTCGGGTGCTTGCTTAGCTACAATCCTTAGCAACCCAGATGGCCTCCTAATCCTTGAGCACAGAGGCAGAAGTAAGCCATGGGCACTGTCAGGTGTGACCCAAAAATGGAAGAAAGGGTGGGAGGAAGGGATAAACTTATTTTTAGCATTGTAACAGAGATAAGTCAGAGGTCTTACTTAGCCATACTTGCCAGAGTGATTCTCAAGTTTGGAGATGATTCTGTGATATGCAAAAGCGAATAGGTAGCTGAGTACTGAGTAGGCTTGGTTGTAAGAGGCATGAAGAAGTTGACGTAAATCACTATATACTGCTGCATTTGTAGGTGTCCTAGGTACATTTACAGATGTCCTAGAAGTATCAAAGATCTTACAGTATGAAGGAACCTCTACACCCGCTTTGTGTGATTGTTGTCTTTGAAGCATGGAGCTGCTCACTGAGTGTAACCATATGCTTAAATGAATAATGTAAGTGGAAGATCTGACATTTCAGTTGGTACATTTTGATGCAAAGACTGATGATCTTGACATGTTCTGGCTTACTCCAAGTTTCAGTTAACTAACCTTATAAAAAATGTTAATAACTAATCTCCCAGAATTGAGTGTCTTAGAATAGCATTATTTTCTTATCATCACCCTGGCACCCTTTCAATCTCTGCTGCTGTAGGTTGAGCTCACGGGAGGTCATGCTTGAGGGTACAGCCGCTGGTCTGGCCTTTTTGTTCCAGGTTCTGAGTGAACTGGGGGTGTGGGGATCCTTTTCCTACAAAAGTAGTTCAGCTGGCAGGAGTACACACTCCTCCTAGTATATGGGGGTAAAGAGGGCTCCCCTTGGTTTCTTAAAGCGCCTGGATTGGAAGGGACACACTTCTCTTTCTGCCCCTTTTCATCAGGCAAAAGAAATCTTGACTCAGCTCCGAACTCAAACCTGGAGAAGGGTTGGGTACCCATAATAAAATTTCACCAAAGGCCAGGAGGCAGATTTGCCCTTCTCCTGCCTGCTCTGTGCTAGTGAAAACCAGGATGTGGTAGGAAATGCAGAACACCGTATGAGTCTGATTTCTAGATTATTCTGAGGTTTCAATTTTCCCACCCAATATAAAACAAACTTACACCCAGAAACCTAAATGACCCTATGTACAGATAAAAATACAGAAAGTAGGTAAAATAAACAACTGAGAATTGCAAATACTAACTTCTATTCAATTTTTATTGCCTCTCCGACCTCATTCACTTGTTTCAAATTTGTATTATCTTCTTCAAGGCACTAGTGATTACACTATTCATTATCATTTTTGAAAGGTTGTCAGAACAGAAAAGTAAAAACTAAGCTGCTTAATACAGTTTTTCTTTTAATATCCCTTTAAAAGTTTTTAATTTTCTTTCCTCTGAGACATCAAATTTGTTAATGAAATAGGAAGAACCATATTTTCCAGGTTTTGATAGCTATTCTTTATGCAAATTTTTATAAATCAGAGATTTTTACTTCTTATTTGAAAACCTCTGCTGAAAATTTTTATTTTTCAAGGTTTGCTTTTCATTAAACATTTAATGTGGCAAAGAAAATTATGGTATGTTTTCTGAGTTAATTTTTTTTCATTCTGTAGATATGTTTATTGAATCCTAAAATATTTGTAATTAGAAAGTACTAAAGTACTTTATTTTCCTGTTCATTTACTTTGAATAGTAAGACCATTCAATGATTCTAAATGTTTTAAATTGCTCTTATATTTATCTTTATTTTCCCCCATATATCAATATTCAATTGAACCCAGGTCGGCCGAGTGCAAGGCAAACGCCCTATCCACTGTGCTAGTGCTCCACTGACCGGGGTTCGATTCCTCCGCTCCTCTCAGAGAGCCTGGCAAGCTACCCATGGCATATTTGATATGCCAAAAACTAACAACAAGCACCACAATGAAGACATTACTGGTTCCCACTAGAGCAAATCGATGAGCAACGGGATGACAGTGATACAGTGATAGTGATATATTATCAATGTTTTTTTCTTAATTATTCTAAAGAGTTACAGAAATCTAAGTGTTATTTATTTTTGGTTTGGGGCCACACCTAGCAGTACTTAGGAGTTACTCCTGATTATGTGTTCAGGCACAACTTCTAGTTCTGCTAGTTATGCCCTGTTCTGGGGTTCTAACTGGAAGTAACCATGTCCAATGGAAGTGCCCTAACTTTTTGGACTATCTCTAAGACCACTAAATATCTAAGTTTTATTAGTCTTCCTATTTTCATTTATCAGCAGAAGTCCATTTTTATGCTTGCCTCCTTTATACATACATATCTGTATGTCTCCTTTATGCATACATAAAAGAAAATTCATTATATTTACAGTGGTAAGGTGTTTGCCTTGCATGTAGCCGACCAGGGTTCGATTCCTGCACCCCTTTTGGAGAGCCTGGCAAGCTACTGAGAGTATCTCGCCTACACGGCAGAGCCTGGCAAGGTAACCGTGGCATATCCGATATGCCAACCACAGTAACACCAAATCTCACAATGGAGACGTTACTAGTGCCCGCTCAAGCAAATTGATGAGCAACGGGATGACAGTAACAGTGACAGTGACAGAAAATACAGTGTAAGGATACCTGTAGCAGTTGATGCATAATCAGTAAAAAATTTCAGGTTCTGTATCAGTAACCGATACAGAGGGATCAATTTATAGATGTTTTGTTGAGAAGATAAGACATAAAGTTAAAAGAAACTTGCTTGACTGGAAATTAATAACCATAATATATTTAACTTTTGAATTTTCTCTGTAGAATTTTTATACCAGGTAGCAGATATATTTTTGCTTGCCATTTATTCTGTTGTGCTCATGTCTTATAATGTCTAACTGTGTCATGCAATCCTAAGTAATCATCCCTTGGGGATAAAATCCTTATTTATGTAATTTATTTTTTGCATGACATTATGTATAAATAGCTGCGTGATTGAACTAATCCATAAACACCACAAAACACTATGAAAATCATGAATTTGGTTTCATTAGCATTGAAGAGGCAACTAAATGTATTGAGCTTTTATATATAGATTCTAATTGCTTAGAGGCTCAGACTCGGTACAGATGTCTTTCTCATTCACCTCACAGCCCATCATAATGTTCCTGGTTGATGATTAGCTTTTCCCCACCTGTCAGTCAAGGACTTGGTCTGCTCCAGTCTGTGGTTTCATCATCTCTGAGATTATCATTATTTTCTGCTTCTAGGAAGAATGGTGAAAAGGTAAAAGAGGTGCAGATCAGCTTACAAGTTGTCCTGAAATGCACTCATCATATATGTGCAGTTTCCATCACCAGAACTCTGTCACAGTACAAACTTTTCCACAAGGAAGGTTGCAAATGCCTTTTAATTGTTTGCTTTGGAAGAAGAGAAAGTGAATTTGTGACAAATAGCTAGGTGGTTCTTTCTTTACCAACATCAGTGCGACTGATTTTTCAGTTCTACCTCTCTGCAGTAATTGATGCTGTTCTCTCTGACTAATACTTGTACTCTGGTTTCTTCTCAGACAGAATAAGCTTGAGTTGACAGCCCTTCAATAGCTTTCAAAGCTTCTGCTGAAGCAAATACTATTTATGGAGGATTTGGTGCAATCTTTTCTCTTCTCTGAGTTATGCTTCTTATTCAGGGGTGAGTTTTGCCTTCCCCCAAAGGGGCCAGTGGCATCTAGTGGTGGAGCCCAGAGATGCTGATAAACATGTAATGCACAAGATTGTTGACATGACAAATGACTAGTCTTAAAAGGTTAGGAGTGCTAAGGTTGAGGAGGTCTGCTCTTCATGCCCAGTCAACTTTTCGCAAAGTGAAATCATGTCATTAGAAACTTATAACTGGATTTTCATGCAAAATAATGTCTATGCTGTATTATCAATGTATATTGGCTACTTAGTGGTTCATAGTTTTGTGTGTTTGTTTGTTTTTTGCTGTTTGTTTTTTGGGAGGCCCATACCTGGTGGTGCTCAGGGCTTTCTGTTGGCTTAGTGCTCAGATACCATTCCTGGCAGGGCTCAGGGACCACATCGGGATCAAAGGCGGGTCAACTGCATGTAAGGCATATACACTACCTGCTATATTATCTCCTGCCTTCAATAGTTTATATTCTGAGTTGATACTTTCATCACTAAGTGAATGATTACAAGAAATCCTACACTTTATCCCTGTATATACTAAAAGGGTACCATACTATACAGAATAAATTATTTGAAGACTTGTAAGAAAGGTCTTTCGGAATATTGAAAATAAATTCAAAGAATTTATGTCTTTTTAATGTGTAGACAATTCTATAAGGGCCAGAGCAACAGTAGAGCAGGCAGAATACTCTGCATGCAGCTGACCCAGGTTTGATTTTAGAAACCTGAGCACTGCCAGGAGTGGTCTCTGCATGCAGAGCACCACCAGATGTTACCCCAAAATAATAACAAGCAATCCTGTGATTAGACATATTTTACCATCTACCTTGGAAATTAGAGAAAGTGCCAAATATTTGACCAATCTTTTGATTTAATTATTATTATTGAGAGAACATGACTTACAATACTGTTGATATTGCTTTAGGCCTATGGTCACTGCACCCACACCTGCCAGCAAAGTGCTAGTATTCCTCCATGTCACCAGTCATCTCCCTTCCCAGCCACCCTTCTCTCTGCTTCTGATCAAACTTTGAATGCACACAAGGATAATGACATGATTCTTGTATTCACTCACTATTTTGCCATCATTTTTCTCTCTGTGTATTTAGTTCATAATGAGATTCACATTGCCCTTTAAACATCTAAATTAATTATGCATATTAATTATTCATTAAAATTTTATTTCGCCTGGTTATATTATACATGTCTAAGAATCATTACAAAATTAGAGTAAGATGAAAATGAAATGATTGAATTGTAAGTGATAATAAAGAAGCTTATTGGTGGTAGGCTTACTAGTTAATTGGAGTTTAATACCATATGTTCCCAAATGGAAACTTAACAATCAGATCAATATTTTCTTTAATCATAATCTGAGATTCATGAACTAGTCTTGATTATTTGCCAGATTAGGGCAAGTGTCCTTTTTAACATGTATATTACATAATAATAATTAACAGATCACTGTATCAGTGTCATCCCGTTGCTCATTGATTATCTCGAGTGGGCACCAGTAAGGTCTCCATTTGTAAGACTTGTTACTGTTTTTGGCATATCGAATATGCCATGGATAGCTTGCCAGGCTCTGCCATGCAGACGGGATACTCTTGTAGCTTGCCGGGCTCTCTGAAAGGGGCAGAGGGACATAAATACACTACCAAAATTATGTATAAAGGAAGTTTTTTAAAAGTTTTATGGAGGCTGGAGCAATAGCATAGAGGGTAGGGTGTTTGCCTTGCACACTGCTGACTTGAGTTTCATTCTCAGCATCCCATATGGTCCCCGAGCACCACTAGGAGTAACTCCTGAGTGCATGAGCCAGGAATAACCTCTGTATATTGCTGGGTGTGACCACCCCCCCAAAAAAAAACCAAAAAACATTGCTGGGGGATGGTGTGGGTGTGGTGGGAGGGATACTGGGATTATTGATGGAGGAGAATGGGCACTGGTGGAGTGATGGGTAAACAATCACTGCATGACTGAAATGCAAACACAAAAGTTCATAAGTTTGTAACTGTACCTCGCGGTTTTTACTTAACATATAATTGTCCATTTTCTGTGGAGTAACTTTCAGTTTCTCCAAAATGACATGATTTATATAACTGGGAGAATTATTGACTATTTATATGTCTACACAAATACAAATATTTTAAGCTCTTCATAATTTGGTATGGAAATTAAATCCAAGAGCTATATTCAAAATGTACTAGGCTTTATCTTAAAAAATACGAGCTGTCTTTTGAGGTATTTTATATCATTTTAAACTAAAATTTATTAGCTGGTATGGTGTTTTATCTACACATCATGCTAATTTTTAAAAATAATTTTAAAATTATTTGACCGCTTTAAAAAACTAGCATACCTTTGGTAGCATAATCAGCCATTTTGGGGCTCATTCCACATGACTGGTACCTTCACTCTTTCCTTTTGAACACCTATACACAGTGCCAGGTTGATGTTATTACCCTGCATGCATCTATAGGTGTCTCTTCTGTGACTCCTTCCAAATTCCCATAATTATTCATTTAAAGATGGCATCTAACTTGAATATTTGATTTCTTGCAATGGTGATTGGTTTTAAAATAAAGCAATGCTCATAATGCTACTGTAAGAAAAGTGTGAGATTGTGAAACTAATGGTGACCTGAGAAGCATGCCAGGATGTCATCAGGCTGGCTTTTGAGTGCCTGAGAGTATAGGTGATTACTGGTGAATAGTGGTTGAGTTGTCCTTGAGAACTTGCTTGTACTGAAGAGACATGCTATAGTATACACAGTTTTCAGCCTAAGTGTATTGCACTTAGATTACTGTGTCTCAGATATACATCTTTATGACTTCAAATGAAAGGCCCTCCTTCTCTCACTGTCTCCCCAGAACTATTACATAAAACAAGAGTAAAGTTCCAGAGCTGATCTTTGATCATGAATATTTGTGCTATCGAGTTGTAATTTCAGGAAGCATCATGCAAAATCTGTCTACATGTTTTGGAGAAGAATGCTTATTTACTGCAGAGGATAAAATTTGGGAGTTTATATTGATGAGGACTTGGATGAATCATTTTGCAGATTGTAATAAAGCATTACAGTCCTTGACTTTATATATGTAAGTACTTGATCAGAAAAAAATGTTATTTTATAAGACAGCAGGCACATACCAGGCAAGATTAGACAAGTTAAAGTTTATCAGAAGGTAAAGTGCATGTGTGTGCATATATTTGTCTGTGTATACAGATTTCAATTGAAAAATACATATATATTGGTATATCAATATATCAATACTTATATAGATAGGACTGGAGCAATAACACAGTGGGTAGGGCGTTTGCCTTGCACTCATCCAACACGGGTTCAATTGTCCCTGTCAGAGAGCCCAGCAAGCTAACCGAGAGTATCCTGCCCACACAGCAGAGCCTGGCAAGCTACCCATGGCATATTCGATATGCCAAAAACAGTAACAAGTCTCACAATGAAGACGTTACTGGTGCCTGCTCGAGCAAATCGATGAACAAGACAACAGTGATATATAAAGATAGATATATATATAGATGTCTATGCATTAATATATATTGATATATACATATCATTCAGGGGAACTTCTCTATGACCATACAGGAAAGAGAAAGTGAGGAGAAATCACATTGAAAGCAGATGTCTCAAATCCTTAGGGCTTTGACTTACTCAGTTTAGCATTAAGGAAAATTTCACTCTGCCCCAGCACCTCTGACACTAGTTTCAGCAATGTGTTATGCCCTCAGTTCCTACTAAAGGTTGAAATAGGATAGAAAATGATGCTGTATCTTTGGGGGAGATGGCGCATATGGATGTGGAGGAAGAGGCACATATATTGATATATCAATATCTCTCTATATGTATCCATATATATGTATATATACATATATGTGAAATTGTTCTAAAATTAGGGCTGTAGAGATAGCTTAAAGTCCTGAGTACATGTTTTGCATAGAGGAGGCCTGGGTTCAATTCCCATCACTATGTAGACTCAGGAGTGCTATGGCAACAGTACTCATGTGCCCCTCCCTGCCTAAACAAACAAAACAAAATTAATAGCTGTGTAAAACAAGGTCTGAATAATACTTCAATTGTTTTTCATAATAATCCAGATAATTTGATGTGCGATAACAAAGTTTACATCTCACTTTTTCACAGGCAGTCACAAAGTGAGAAACTAGTCTGGGCCTAAAGATTATGCAACTGATATAAAGCATTTGCTCAGAAAACTCTTATTTGCTGCCCAATGAATGGGGGAATCTACCCTGGTCAACTGCCTGCATATACTGAATGTCTGGAAAAGAACAAAAGAGAGAATAGGGACTGGCTTTGGGGACAGCCTGGAGTGTGATGGCCCCTAGCAAGAGAAAGATACACATTCTTCTAGCTTTTGGTACACAAACTCCCCTGGTTATCACTCCCCAAGAGGCTTAAGAAGACATGGCGGCAGGGATATCCTCCCCACACACCCTGCCAAGGCCTAATCCTGGGCAGGAGGACATTGGCCACACCTCCTAAGCACCTACTCCTTGAGAACTGCATAGGCCGTAGAGCAGAACTCAGAGCTCGGCGCTCTCTGCCTCTCTCCCCAGAAAGCCTAGACCTGGAGATTTTCTGTAGGTTTGGAGGTAGGAGTCATAGAGTGAACCCTGATAAAGAGATTGGATCTTCTCCTACCAATATTCCTAGGGGTTATAGTTGAATACTCATTGAATTCAAGTATTTCTTTTGTTAAATTGGGAGAGTATTTACCACAATGTAGGCATCTGTGTTTCCAACTTTCCAAATATAAGTAAGTGTTCCACCACCAAGTTCTAATGGCTCAGGCAGTTATCCAATTGCCCTGTGTTACCCCTAGGCAGGATTGCTGGGGATGTAAATTGATTCAGTCACTTGGAAAACTCTATGTAAGCACCTGAAACATTAAAAAGAGATTCACCATAGCTCCAGAAATTCCAATCCTAGATCTCTGAAGAATATGAAAACAAGATTTCAAAGAGAGATCTGTGCCTCTCCCTTCCCCAATCAATAGAGCATGATTTTTTATTTTATTTCAAATTTTATTAGGAACTGAGGGCATGTCACCTTGGTGATTGTAGTGTAGTGTCAGAGGTGCTGGGGTGGTGAGAGATTAGTAAATTTCCCTTAATGTTAAGCTGAGAACGTCAAAGCCCTAAGGATTTGAACCATCTGCTTTAAATGTGATTTCTCCCCCCACTGACTCTTACCTGTGTGGTCATAAAGAAGTTCATGTCTTGAATGACCATTGTACACAATCTACTAAATAAAGCTGAGATCATAAATCGCTTCTGAGAGGTGGAGGTGACAAAGACTTCTGCTGAATAGATATGACCATGCCAGCTCTATGCAAAGGGTAGAGTTAGCATTTTCCTAGTCATTTGAATCTGCTTTAAAGAGATAAATGAATTTGATCAATATTATGAAATTCAATGCTGTACGGCATCATCAGGAGTATTTATTTTCAATCTGGAAAAGCACATTGATGCCCATGTATCTGCCTCACTATTTCTCCCATAGAATGCCTGTCAATGACTCAAATCCATGTGCTACCAAGTATGACAAAATGTGACTCAACTACTCACCACAATAATGAGTGACTCGATTAATAATAAATTTTTAATAATGGGAGCCATCTATTTAAAATTATTCATTTTGTAACAGTTCATTTGAGTTCTTTTCTTATTAAAAAT
Source organism: Sorex araneus (assembly GCF_027595985.1). Taxonomy (NCBI): domain Eukaryota; kingdom Metazoa; phylum Chordata; class Mammalia; order Eulipotyphla; family Soricidae; genus Sorex; species Sorex araneus. The sequence goes on along the minus strand of NC_073307.1, from coordinate 38,418,471 downwards.
TTACCCCAGCAAGACTCTCAATCTCAGCCATTTCTTGTTTAAAAAAAATAAGACTTATCATCAGTTAATAAATATTCATACCCATTTCTTTTGATAATAGGGTAGTCAGTTAATACACAGATTATCTAAAATGGTTTATTAAATTATGTGGAAACAAAATGAAAAGCATAGAGACACATTAATGAGATTTGGAAGCTTTGATTTGTCATTTATAATTCATTTAAAAGTAATTTTAATGCAAATATAGGTTAGAACTGTCTGTAAACTGAACATATATAGTGCCTGTTATAAAGAACTTAATAGACATCAGAATATAATTTATTAAACTTTTAGTTATTTTTTCAGCCACAAAAATCTTATTAAAACTTATTTTGACTAACATTGTCTACTTAACCAGTTAGCTCAATTTGTGTTCATAGTACTGATGACATTGAATGGTTCTCATCTTGATCCAACACATCTCCATCTCGCTCTAGTTTCAAGGCACTGTGGCAGTGCTGAATAGCATGTCTTTACTTTCAACGAGATTTTCAGAGGATAGACCTCTGTCAACCTGCCTGGTTTCTCATCTCACCTCTTCTATTTAACTGTTTGACTTTGGCAAATACATTAATGTTTTTAGTTTCAGTATCATCCTCAAAAGCATGATGATGATAATTTTTCATTGGACTGTATGGTGAATGAAATTAAATAATCCTTTGAAAGATCTTAGTGAGTTTTTAGCACTTGGTTGTTATCTTTACAATTATTTTTACATACTTTGGAAATTTTGCAGCTATCCTATTATATGGTTTGTAGTGTTGATCATACCTATTTGTTCATAGTTTTGTACTTTAGAAACAAATGATTGACAACCATATATTTAGTCAATGGTGATATTTGGGGTCTTCCTAGAGGTTGGGGGGCAAGCATTACCGACTATCCCCTAAGACCCATACTGTATTATTTTTTTAAAAAAAATTATTGAATCACCATGTGAAAAGTTACAAAGCTTTAAGGCTTAAGTCTCAGTCATACAATGATCAAACACCCATCTCTTCACTAGTGCACATGTTCCACCACCTTGAACCCCAGTATATGTCCCATCCCACCCCCATCCCCCACCTGTGTGGCTGATTAATTTCACTTTGCTTTCTCTTTACTTTGATTACATTCAATATTTCAACAGAAAACTCACTATTATTATTTGGAATTTTCCCCCAATAATCAGACCTGTCGAAAAGGCATCATTTGATAATTTTTTTTCCATTGCTGAGAATGAAGAGCATATGAGGTCGTGCAGCCACTTTTGCAGCAATGTGGTTTTGGATCTGATATTTTAGTAACTAAGTACAGAGAAATTTCTGCCAGAAATCGCATCATTACAAGCTTGTACCTCTGTTCAGTGGACCTTATAAGATAGTGGTCACCATGCCACCACCAGGGAAAGGAAAGGCCAAGAGAGAAAAACCTTTCCCTTCCCGGGGCGGCATGGGGCCATAGCTTAGTTCACAGTCTAGATGCATTTCTGCAAGAAGCCACCATGTGCCGAAAGTAGTTAGCTGGCCTCTGGGATCATGGGCATTCAGGAACGGAGGGGCCGCCTTACTGTATTATCTTGAATGTTAGATAAATATTTTGATTCAGATTCGAAACACATGTATGTGTGCATATGGAGAAAAGTAATTTGTTTTGTTTCAACCAGTGGTCAGGTCATATTTATCAAACTCTTGAGAATCAAACACACACAAATTAAATGTTATCATAGAAATACATAATGAGAAATGTAACCATGCAGGCTGGTATAGTGGCTTTTGAGAAATGAGATAGTGAGAAATGAGATCATGAAAAGCCAGATGTAAATATGTTATAAGCCTAGTCAAGACCTGTATTTGAAAATATTTTTTTCACTCTAATTTCAAATACCTCTAGCTTAAAGAGACTGATGATTACTTTTCCAGTAAGGTGCAACTGGTCCTGCCCATTCATTAAAGTTCCCTTTCTTGTAATCGTGATTGAATAGATGTGGCTAATACTTGCTTCATTCAGCTAATTCTTACATTTCTTAGTGATTATTTCTCTTGTTACTTTATGCCCCAAAGAATTCAGTTATTTTTAAAAAGAATGATAAATGTATGCATCTAGGTTATAAATATAACTTTTTACCATATTTATTTTATCATATTTTATCATAATATGGCTGAATATTTATTTCCTCAACTATTTGGTATGAGTTTTAAACTTAGTATGTCAGAAAGTTCTAGTTCTCATTGTTGGGTTGGCCTGTAGAAAGACAATTTAAAGTTTGCATATGCAATTCCACTGCCACCCTAGGAATTTCTTATTTCCTGAATCCCTGGAATCCACAACAAAAGATTACAAACATAGCAATTCTTGGGAAAAGGAATATGAGAGGAATCACTCTCCCCAACCTCAATCTCTACTACAAAGCAGTAGTAATTAAAACAGCATGGTACTAGAACAAAGGCAGAGACACAGACCAATGGAACAGAGTTGAATATCCTGACAGACACTCTCAAATATATGATCATTTAATCTAGGATAAGGGAGAAGGAAATGTAAAGTGGAGCAAGGAAATCCTCTTCAACAAATGGTGCTGGCAAATTGGACAGCTACATGAAAATAAGATGGGCTCAGATCTCTACCTAACACCATGTACAAAAGTCATGTCAAAGTGGATTAAAGATCTCAACATCAGACCAGAATCTATAAGGTACATGGAAGACAAGGTTGGAAAAATCCTCCACGAAATTGATGCTAAAGGTATTTTCAAAGATGACACACCACTGGCCAAGCAAGTGAAAAGAGAGATAAACAAATGGGACTATCTTAAATTAAGAAGCTTCTGCCTCTCAAAAGAAACAGTGACCAAAATACAAAGATAGTCTACAGAATGGGAAAGGATATTCACCCAATACCCATCCGATAAAGGGTTGATGTCAAGGATATAAAATGCACTGGTTGAGTGCCCGAAAACAGATGATTGGCTAAAGAAACTCTGGTATATTTACACAATGGAATACTATGTAGCTGTCAGGAAACATGAAGTCATGAAATTTGCATACAAGTGGATCAACATGGAAAGTATCATGTTGAGTGAAATGAGTCAGAAAGAAAGAGACAGACATAGAAAGATTGCACTCATATGTGGAATATAATGTAACTGAGAAGTACAAGTTGGCAACGATGCAACTTCTGGCAGATATCTCTCTGGACTTAGTTACTAAAATACTAAATTACAGAAACCCAAAACTGAGAGGCCGCTAAGTGTGGTCACTCGACCTCACACTTCTTCATCCTCAGCAATGGAAAACAAATTTTCCTTTTCAGCAGGTCTGACTTTAGGGGAGAGACTCTCCAAACAATAATAGTGAGTTTTGTTGAAATATTGTATGCAATCAAAGTGAAAGTAAAGTGAAATTTATTAGTTACACAGGCGGGGGGGGGCTTAGGGTGGGGGGGCTAGGGGCGTGGGGGGGGGTTTGGGGTGTGAGGGGGCGGGGTGGAGCTATACTGGGATTCTTGGTGGTGGAATATGAGCACTGGTGAAGGGATGGGTATTCGAGCATTGTATAACTGAGATTTAAACCTGAAAACTTTGTAACTTTGTAACTTTCCACAATAAAAAATTTAAAAAAAAGCAATGGTGGTGTACAATAAACATTTACTACCAAAAAAAATAAATAAAATAAAATAAAATAAAATGCACTGGTTGAACTCCATAAGAAGAAAATATCCAACCCCATCAGAAAATGGGAGGGTGGAAATGAACAGAAATTTTCTCAAAGAAGAAATCAGAATTGCCAAAAGACACATGAGAAAATGTTCTACATCACTAATCATCAGGGAGATGCAAATTAAAACAAAAATGAGATATCATTTCATACCACAGAGATTGGCCCACATCTAAAAGAACAAAAGCAACCGGTGTTAGCACAGATGTGGGGAGAAAGAGACTGTCCTTCACTGCTGGTTGCAATGCTGACTGGTTCAGCCCTTTTGGAAATCATTATGGATGATTCTCAAAAATTTAGAAATTGAGCTCCCATTTGACCCAGCAATATCATTCCTGAGAATATATCCCAGAGAGGCAAAAAGGTATAGTATAAATAACATCTGCACTTGCATGTTCATTCCAGCACGGTTTACAATAGCCAAAATCTGAAAAACGAGAGTGTCCCAAAACAGATGACTGGTTAAAGAAACTTTGGTACATCTACACAATGGAATACTATGCAGCTGTTAGAAATGATGAAGTCATGAAATTTGCGTATAAGTGGATCAACATGGAAAGTATCATGTTAAGTGAAATGAGTCAGAAAGAGAGAGACAGACATATAAAGATCGCACTCATCTGTGGAATATAAAGTAATAGAGTGGGAGACTAACACCCAAGAGTAGCAGAGATAAGGACCAGGAGGTCTGCCCCACAGTTTAGAAACTGGCCTCACATGCTGGGGGAAAATGCAGCTGAGATAGAAAAGGGAACACTAAGTAGAGGATGTTGGGAGGATCCTTTGGGGTTGAAAGATGCGTGCCGAAAGTAGACCATAGACCAAACATGAAGGCCACTCAATACCTCTTTTGCAAACTACAACACCCAAAAGGAGAGAGAACAAATGGAAATGCCCTGTCACAGAGGCAGGGTGGGGTGATGGGGAATCCAGTGGGGGTGGTGAGAGGGATTTGGGGATCATTGGTTGAGGAGAATGGGCACTGGTGGAGGGATGGATAAATGATCACTGTATGATTGAAATGCAAACACAAAAGTTCATAAGTTTGTAACTGTACCTCACAGTGATAACACTAATAAAAATTTTAAAAAATAATAAAAAAACAAAGATTACCAACCTGACCTTGGCGCAGGCTAAGCAACCCCTGCCCGACTCTGCCGACTTTCTTTTCTTCAATATAACGCCCCCCAAAAGAAAGAAATAAAAAAACCACAGGTGAACATAATCCTCATTAACCTCTCTAGGGACTTGTGAGATCTGCCTAGGAGCAATATATTTAAAAAAAAAAACCACTTCAGCCTAATTCTTCCTCTTGGACTTGGTTTCTTCCTTTGTGCACACTGCCCCAACCCTTTCTTTGATGCCAGTAAGTACTATGCATGCAGAACCATCAGTGATCTTGGATACTTTACATCTGTACACAAAGTGTAAAATTGGTAAGAACTGCTATTTTCTTTGCTTTTTCAATTTGGAGGTAAAGGACATGATTTTTAACAATATAGAAAAAGGTAAATGATTCTTTGAAAATTGTTAGAAAAGAGGTGTCAGTTTTTATTAATTTGATCAGAGTAAGCTGTGCCCTTGCTGCCTTCAGAGAAAATAAGATAATATTTCTGAAAAATCATTTCAGTGAAAGAATTAATCAAACATAAACATTATGAACTTTGAAACGATGGTACCTAGAGAAACAGATATTGTCATGACTCCCAAAATCATCATCATCATTATCATCATCATCCTGTTGATCATCGATTTTCTAGATAAGTCTCAGTAACATCTACATTTGTCCTAGCCCTGAGACTTTTAGCAGCCTCTCTTTACTCATCCTTCCCAATGGTGCCACATTGGAGGATCTTTCAGGGTTAAGGGATTGAGATCCATCATTGTTACTGGTTTGGGCATAGGAACACGCCACAGGGAGTTTGCCAAGCTCTCCCATGCAGGCAGGAAGCTCTCAGTAGTTTGCCAGGTTCTCCAAGAGGAAAAATAAGGCTATAAGGTGTCAGAAGCTTGGTGTTGGCCGAGTCTCTGGATGTTGTCTCTGGATGTTGGCCATTGATGGGATTACAGGGTACCTGGGGGAAGTTTCTGGGTGTGACCACCTAGCTAATGGAGAATGGAGGATCTGGGCAGAAGAGGCTCAGTCCTGATCCGAGCAAGCTTGGAGAGCTCAGCCCCAGGTCCCGCACACCTGGTTCCCTTGCCAGTTCCTTCATGCATGAGGCTCGTCTGAAAGTCTGGAACGGGGCCTTGAACATGGCTGTTTCTGGGTTCTGGAGGTCTTTGGCTGTAGGGGCTCTGCTTGGGGACCAGATGGAAACTCAACCCACCCCTGAGGGGCCCCAATGAAGACAGCCAGGTGCAGGGGTCAAAGACTCCCAAAATAAGTTGTTATAATTTATACTTTTATTTTAGATGAAGAAAATATCTCTTCCATGTTAAACTATTATGAGAATTTGTTTGATTACACACATGCACATATGCACACACAGGCTCACACACATACGTGTACATATATATATATACACACACATATATATATGTATATGCATATGTATCTGAGACGTACATTAGTGCAGGTGTACATTAGTGCAGGAAGAACGGTTGAATCGAAAAGATGTGCCCGGAGCTGGAGATCCTTCGTCCTCTCAACCACTTCTTCAAGGCTCTTGAAGGCATTCCATGCTGCTCTCTTCCTCCTGCACAGTTCTGGCGCCAAGTTGTTCCTCATGTTGAGTTCTCGATCCAGGTACACATAATGCTGAATTCAGAGGCATTTGTTCCATTGATAGCAAATGAAACGTCAGGGACTAGTTTGTATTTCATGAGCATCATCTTGTTGATGTTCAGCTGCAGTCCAACCTCTCCACACTCAAGGTCGAAGTCGGCCAGCATTTGTGCCGCTTGGCTAATGTTTGGCATTATGAGAACAATGTCATCAGTGAAGCTGATGCGGTGTAGTTGCTCTGGTGAAATGGTATCCTCGTGCAGAACCCCTCTCTTTACACCAATGATCACTTCCTTGTAGAATGGTGAGATCCTGGTGGTGAATCTGCAATACAGCTTTTGGAGGATCTTGATGTACTAAGTTTCAACAACCTGTTTATCTAGGGCTTCGATGACCGCTTCAGTCTCAACAGAATCAAAGGCCTTCTTTAAGTTGATGAACGTTAGACAGAGCGGCATCTTGAACTCTCGCGAAACTTCAATGAGTTTGGTCACTATGTGAATATGGTTGACTGTGCTGAATCCTTTTTTGAACCCTGCTTGCTCTCATGGTTGTCCTTCATCTATTGTTCTGCCTATTCTATTCAGGATGACATGAGTGAACAACTTGTAGATGACAGACAGCAGGAAGATTGGGCACTAGTCGCCAATGTCGTGGATGTCTCCCTTCTTGTGCAACAGAACGGTCCTGCTGGTTTTCCATTGGGACAGAACCTTGCATTCAGACAGGTAGCATGTGAAGAGCCGAGCCAGTGTATTGATGAGTACTGGCGGCAGATTCTTCAGGTGTTTGGGTCTGACCTTGTCTGGACTGGGTGCTGTACGGATCTTTACCAATGAGATGGTGTGTCGGATTTTGGAAGGGAGGACATTGGGAATGACATAACCATCCTGTGGAATTTGGTATGTGGGCAGGTGGACATGGCTGTCAAAGAGATCTGAGTAGAAGTCGTAAATAATCCTCTCCATTGCCTTTCTGGAAGATGTGATAGATCCATCAGGATGCCGTAGGGCAGTCATCTTGGTCTTGTAGTTGGCGAAGGAAAGACGAGCATTGCGAATACTTTTCCAGGCTTCTGCCACATCAGCCAACACTGCTGCTCTTCTCTCTTTGAGGTCTTCATTTATCTCTTCTCTCTACAGCTTTGCAAGCTCAGACATTAGCTTGTGGTTGCCTGAGGCTCGCGCCAAACCACGTTGAGGAATAAGCTCGAGAGTTTACAAAGACAGGTGTCTGTTTGTGACTTTCTCACTCTTGGCATTCTTCATACAGTCATGGAGGGGCTGAACCCAGTCGATCATATTCCTTGTTGATGTTGTCAAGGACGGCATCTTCCCACATTGCCACAGTAGTGCCAAAGAGCTCCCAGTTGGTGGTCATTCTGGGAGTTGCCTTCTTAGACTTAAACTTTGCAGACCTTTCTCCCCACTCTGTGAAGTAGAATTTTGCACGAAGGAGACGGTGGTCCGATCCCGTTTGGAATTTTGGGACAACAGCGACATTGGTTAGGCAAAACCTTTGATTGAATATAATGTGGTCAATTTCATTGTGAAACGGTCCACCAGGAGACTTCCAAGTCCAGCATTTCGATTCGGCCTTCTGGAACTGTGAGTTACCATGCATGGTCTTGGTTGACATGGTGAACTCAGACAGTCTCTCACCCTGATCATTCTATTCTAGGCCATGGGTCCCAATGTGGAGTTCTTTGGGCGAACTTCTTGGTCCTTTTAATGCCATGAGGCATTAAAATAACCAACAATGATCTTGTAGAAGGTGTGGTCTTCTTTATATTTACTCTCCAGTTCCATGTAAAACTTCTCGATTTCTTCTTCATTGTAGTTGGATGTTGGTGCATAGACGATGAAATAGAAACTGCCGGCAGTGAGCCACATCTATTCAAGCGTAATTGTCTGATTTGGGTTGTTAGACATTCGAGTGAATCAATGCTCATGGCCAAGTTCATGTTGTAAAGGACATCCAACACCACCGACACCTCTGTTGTCGCATGTTCCAAGGAACAATTCTTCTCCAGTGCTGAAAATGGCGTGATGTGCTCGATGTCTTCTTGTTTCGATCAGACCATTGGCATCATACTTGATCTTCTGTGCTTGCACCATCAGGTCCTTGATGGATGCTTCCGATGCCAGAGACCTGGGCCTTATGCAAACAGGATGAGAACACTACTTGGGTATTCCAAAGAGGAATCAAAAGAGCTATGCTAGGAGTATCATATCTCACTCGAGTGAGAGAAGAAATCCGGAGTTCCGACTTCCATCGACGGTCAAGAATCAGAGATGCTGTCTAGTTTGCCAAGACATCAAAACTCAGATTGGCCGGACATGTAATGTGATTCAGAGACGACCCCTGAACTAAGGCTGTTACCGACGGGATTCCACGGGACATGAAAAGACTGCATAGCTGCCCACCAACAAGATGGTCAGACTTCTTTCTCAAAACCCTGAATGAATGGTTTGAGGCACTTCCTGTCCCTGGAGCGAGCAGATATCATTGGCCTAAACTAGCATGCGACAGGGACAAATGGAGATGTTACTGGCGCCCGCTTGAGCAAATTGAAGATCAACGGGAAGACAAGTGATACAATTGAAGTTATGTATACGTATATGTGTGTATATATATATACACATATACATATGTATATATATAAACTGTACATTTAAACCCGTCCATCAAGCAAATTGAATGAGACTTTTATAATTTTGAGATCAGCCCATTTATGTTAGAATGTTAGAAGTACTCTTATCAGAACCAGTACCCATAACTGTTTGAGGCCTATTTGTGGTGGCGAGTTTTACTTGTAGATGGTAACTTTCCACTCTGACATATACCAATACAGGCCCTACTAACCCAACCCAATATCCTGTATTTCTTTATATATATTTTTAAAATTAATGAAAAGACTCACTCTTTTTTTAAGACCCACTCTTAAAGTCTGTATGTGGAAAGTGAAATATAACATGAGAAACTACGCATATATATGTATATAAAGTGAATATTAGATGAAATATAGATATTATTGGAATATCTCAGTTGCTACTGAAGTTTCACACTTATATTTCTGGTAAAGATTATCAGAAACGACTGATCAATATCTAATTATCTCAATCTGAGAAATAAGGCAGCAAAAATTTTACTGGATACATTCTCTGATAATGCTGCTAGTAAATAACAGTTGCCATCATAATAATGATAATAATATAACAGGTACTTTCACTGGTTTGTCCTATGTGATAGGAGCTAAGGGCTTACTCCTGGCTCTGTCATCAGTAATCACTATTGGCGGTGCTCAGGAGATCATATGTGGTGTTAGGGATCAAACCTGAGTTGACCAGGTGCAAGGCAAGTACTTTACCACTGTGATATCCCTCCAGCCCCCACTTTAACACTTTTTAATGTGTATCAGAACTGGAGCGATAGCACACGCAGCGGGTAGGGTGTTTGTCTTGAATGAGGCCGACAGCTACCTACCTGTGGTGTATTCAATATTCCAAAAACAGTAACAACAAGTCTCACAATGGAGACGCTACTGGTGCCTGCTTGAGCAAATGGATGGACAATGGGATGACAGTGCTACAGTGCTAATGTGTATTAACTTATTTAATTTGGTACATTACTGCTATAATAAAAATAATGCTGTTTAGTTTACCTGTGAGGAATTGAAGATAGAGAAAAGTTTTGCCATCTGCCCAGGTTCCTTAACTATTTGATGACAAAACATTGATGGTATACCCAGATGTGTCCGTAGTAAGAACATTTTCAAAGATTTATTGAAGCCCCAGCAGTTAATAATATGATAGGTATACTACACTATAGTTCAACATCCCTAGGTGCTGTTACAAGCCCACCAAGTTTCTGTTTCCATTCTCACCATAGGATTAGTCCCTTTTCCCTAATTTACTCACCTCAGCCTCTTTGCTTGCTGGTAATCCCTGTTGTAAAAACTTAAAGGTTTTGTTTATTCTGTTCATGGTTTAGTTTATCTTCCATATAAGAAAGAAATCATGCTCTATTTGTCTTTTTTGGTTTAGCTTACAAAACTAGTTTCTTAATAAACAGTGTATTATTGGATTATTGGCTCTATCATAGAATAAAAACACCTAGACAAGACACAGTTACTGCTTTTACGTATGGTATAGATTTCAAACTTAAAAGAATTTTGCTCTTTATTTTTCACCATATGCACCTGGAGTGAATGATTAATTTTTTTGGTCTTCAGAGATTCTGTCTGTGTAAAGAGAAGGAGTTCTGTATTCCAGTTTCGAATTTCTGGTTTCTTACCTAGTGATGAAATGAAACAATCATTCCTAACCCAACTTTTTCCCTATGTCTAACCCTGTCAATTGTTTTTAAGTCTTCCTAGATGAGAGCCTTTATATTTTAGTGCTGGAGAACAGCTCTCTATGTTTATCATGTCTGTGGCATCAGATCAACACTTCACCTTGGTTTGGTGCCATTTAAAATCAATCATTGGTAAAACTAATGTATTTATAGAAAAATCAATGTAACTCTCAGACTGCATGCTCAATAATTTCATTTGAAATTCAAGGGAACTCTGCTCTGACTGGTATGACAAGAAGTCATTGCTTTTCTTTTCTTCTTTTTTTTAAATTGAATTACAGTGAGACACATAGTTCAAGTTGTTCATGATTAGGTTTTAGTTATATAATATTCCAATACCAAATCCTTCAGCAGTATACATTTCCCACTACCAATGTCCCAAATTTATCTCCCAATTCCTATATCTGCCTGCCTCTATGACATCTCTCTCCTTTCTCCCTCTCTCCCTCTCTCTCTCCCCTCTTCCTCTCTCCTCTCTCTCTCTTATCTTTCCTTTCAGCAGCAAAATAACCTGCAGCAAGCATTTCACAATGCCATGTTTTTTGTGCAGCACAGCCAATCCCCAGTGACTAATAACTCTAAACTATAATCACAGGACTTACGAAGTTTATCTGAAGGAAGGCTGGGGAGATTTTGATCCCAGCTTTACTATGAAGATTTAATACTCTTGTTTCTTCCTACAGATTTATTCAGGTTCATTGGCAGGAAATTTCTCTACTGGAATCAAACCTTTTCCTTATTACATTTCACTGGAAGAAAACATATTTGCATTTTTTGATAACAAAAATGAGGTAAGGAGTGAACATTGTGTATCCAGGGCCCCACCTGGACTTCTTTGACCAATCAGACAATTGGCTTTATTCCAGGACACAAGGATTTGATGCTCCTCCTGCCCAGGACAGTAGATGGTGCTCAGGGGCCTTCAGGGCTGCGCCCAGTGATGCTTCAAAGATCATGTGACACCAGAAACCAACCCTTGGTCATGTACAAGCTAAACATGTAGAAAAACCACTGTGGTATCTCCAAGTCCCCCAAAAAAGCATTTTTTAAATTTGTTTTATGTGGTATGCTACTTAGGGGAGAAGTTCTTAAATAAATGTTTTCATTCCAATTTCTAATTTATTTTCTGAGTATTCAAAATATAGTCACTTTATTCAAAGTAATAGTAAATGATAACTGTTGGTTTGGGAGTAGAACCATTGCTATTAGGTCATAGATGGAAGTCATAAAAACAGTCTCTTTTGGTATCAAAATTTTATTAGAAAAGAAACAAGAATGGGATGATTTTTTAATTATTACAAGAAGGACATCAGACTGTTGAGAACAATATAAAAATGTAATAGGACTAATAATATTTCCTAAAAACTGATGGATTAAAATTGTTATAGAAAAATGGGAAAACTTTAGATAGCAACCATCAGTTTGGTGGATAGGTAATGAAAAACTGGTGTTATAATTCACTCATAAAGTTAAACATCTCTATAACTAGAAAACCAACAGGGTTACTGATATTTTCCAGTTTCTTGACAATTTTTATATCTATTTATTGTATAGGAATCTCATATGTTTGTGTGCAGATACTTCTCAAATAGCACAGAGAAGCTGACATACAAACAAATCACAATTGACTATTGTACAAAATGACAAATGCAAAGCTTTCTTAAAAGACAATTAAAAAGAAAACAAAAACTATTAAAGAATTGTTCAGGAGTTGGTAACATTTGAATTAGCGTGTAGGATTAAAATGAGTTCCGTGTACAAGTGAAGAGGCAGTGGTACCTGCTTTTCTAATGCTTGATTCAGCCTAATGTAGTCAGGATTTTTTATCATGTATAACAAAAATGAAACAAAATCAATCAATTCACGATTGAGATAAAGAGTTCCAGCAAATTTCAGAATCTCAGTCTATCAATCATAATATGAACAAAATAACTTTCCATTATAGTAACATAATTTTCTTAACTTGTGAAATACAGTTAAGAACTTCACAGTGTTCATAAATGCGATATCTGTGTACTCACTAAATTGTTTTGAGAAACTAGAGAGAGCTAAACAGGAGACCCTAGTTTGATTCCTGATACTTCTCTACTAGAAGGACTTCTGGAATTAGCCCTTTAGTCTTACTCAGTGTTTGTCCACTACAAAACAAGTCATTTGAATTATAGATTTGAGATTTAAACAAGGAAAGTATTTTATAATTTTGACTTGAAATATTCTACCTTTTTTTTATTTTTTGCTTTTTTGGTCACACCCGGCGATGCACAGGATTTACTCCTGGCTCTGTACTCAAGAATTACTCCTGGAGGTGCTGGGGGACCATATGGGATGCTGGGAATCAAACCCGGGTCGGCCGAGTGCAAGGCAAATGCCTTGCCTGTTGTGCTATTGCTCCAGCCCCAGAAATATTCTACCACTTTTCTGAAATGGCTAATTCTTGGGGAAAGTTATGTTGTTTTAAATCCTAAAACTATTCTTTAAGGAATTGTTTAGTGAAATATTAGCCATATATTAGAAGAATCTTTTAATATTTTTCCAGGACTTGTTCATGGACTATGATTATGTTTAAGATACTTTTATGCATGCTATCTGGAAAAAGAATTGAGTATTTGGAAAATAGTTTTTGTGAAGTCTTATAAAACTTAACATTCTCTAACTATGTAATTATGCTTCTTGAAGTTGAAACTTATATATATAGATAAACCTGCACACAATATGATAAATGGATGAATTGAGTATAACACACTTAAACACTAGAATATTATGAGTCTTAAAAAGATGTGAATTGTCAAATTATGAAAAGATATGAAGTGCCTCTGACTTGTATACCTATGACTAAAAGAAGGAAGTTAATCTGAAAGGATATACACATATAATTCCAACTGTATGGACATTAAAAATATTGAGTGGGTGTCAGAGGATAAAGAGAGGGAATGGTGAATAAGAAGAATACAGAGGATTTGAGACTATTTTATACCTCATGGTAAATGCATGCCGTTTTTAGGTTTATCCCAATAACCAAAAACTAAAAGTAAACCCTAATAATGCCAACTATGAAGTTTGGGTTAGAGTGATGTATGAATGTAGGGTCATCAGTTTTATCAAGGGTACCACTCTAGTAAAGGGTGTTGATAAAAGTAGAGGTCAGAACTGTGTGCGGTGAGAATGTAAAGGAGGGCTCTTTATTCTTTCTGCTCCATTTACTGTAAACCTACAACTACTCAAATTTATTTATATTAAAAAGTTTAAAAAGTTCTAATTTGACTTCATGATTAACCTTTATGACTGAATACACTGAAGAAAATCTGTATTATACATTTTTATTAGCTTTTCTAAACTGAGTAATGTGAGTTCTACTCTTGCCCATTGATTGGTAAAATTAACTTGTGAGATATGTATCACTGTCATATTGTTAATTGTAATATATTAGGAACCATTCATTTTAATTTCACATTTTTTCACTGATCATTGAGACATAAAAGTTTCTGTCAGGTTAGACCATACAAGTTAATATTCAAGTACTCTCTATTAAAGAAACTTTGATTTTTATTCTGAAACTTTGATTTATGTCAAGATTGTTCTCTAGATCTTTCGTAAATTTTTGTTGCTGTTTCGGAGACACACTTGTTGATGCTCAGAACTTACTCCTGGCTCTACATGCAGGGAGCATTCCTGGCATGTAAGACTTACCTGCTATACTATCTCCCTGGCCCCAGATCTTTGGTAATCTTTAGTAAGTGTTCTTTTCTATTTTAATTAACTTTGTAAACTTGTAGATACAAATGTACAATATTAAAGTAATGTGGTGTTGAATCTACTTCAAGTATCAGGACTAGAAAAGCATGATTGTCCTTGACTCAGAAAATTTATTCTGCTTGCTTTTTCTCTAAAAGCCTAAATATAAGGACAGCTTATTTTTAGTTCATCCACACCATATAGCCTAGCTAGCATATTGTTTAGACTTAGGAATAAGATGGAGTGTACCTCAGGGAATCAGCCCATGAGGGGATTATATTGTTCAACCCGGATCCTTCTAGTCTGCAGCAGACCCATCTCTCCTCACCTTCCCCTATAAAAACCTTTTTCTGTGACTGTAAAAACAGTTTGATTGCTTTGAGGAAGTGAATCTGCCATCTTCCAAACTTGGGCTTTGCCACCAAGGTTCTTTCTCAAGTCTTCACCCCATCTTTCCTGTTTGATTGGTCCTTACAAGGCTGTGGAGCCGAGCCTGCATGCTTACAATAATTATTGATATTGTTACTTTTCATTCCACATAAAATATTACTTCCACACCTCAGATTAAAATGTATCTTTTACACTTTTGCTATTTCTTTATGATTGCATGTTCACTACATGGAAACCTAGTTTGAGGCTACTTTATAAACAATTGATTTTGATCTGCATTCAGTTTTGCTCTGGCTTTTCCACTACTATTTAGTGTCATTTCAGTAAGGTTAGCAGTCCTGTTTGGAAGAAACATGACTCCTATTTGTAAGGTCATAATTTCCATTTTTATTAAAATTTTTACTTACCTGCCACTGTAATTTTTTATGTGTAGATTCATAGAGAAAATTACCTTTTCACACCAAAGGACCAGGTTCCTCACACTTTTAGGCTTTAAATTTGAAATTTATGTATTTTAAATATACATATTCATCGAGTATGTTGTCCCTTTCAAGTTTTACATCTCTCAGTGTGTAACTCATTTATTATCTAAGTAGCATTTCTTACAACTTTTCTGCAATTTTATCTGCATTGCTCTGAAAAGCAGTTTTAACTTTGTGTTTATTTGAATAGGTTTTTATGACCCAGACTCTTAATTCATCTGCTATTTGCCTTTTATTCATTAATCTTCCCCTATAAAATGTCTTTGCTTAAATAATAAATGTAGAATCTATGTTCCAAGAGAATTGAGGGATGTGTGTTATGAATAAATCAAGAGTGAGTCTGAGAAAATCACTCAGGTAATTTTTTTTCTGTTTCCAATGTTTGTCTTTCTTTAGAATATTAAGATTTATCTAATAAGAGAAATGCTGTTGGCAGCCCTATATCTAACCTAAAATAATCCCTTTGGATAATTTCATTAAACAAAGTAATATATCTTAGTATTAGATGTTCATAATAAGGCCATAGAAATTAGACATGGTGACAGAGTAATAGTATATATAAAAAAAACTTAAAGCCAATTCTTATAAATCACAAAAAAATAAATAAATGAGCATAGTAACAGCTATAACATAGGTTGTATGGCTTACACTTACATTAACAATTAAATTTTTGTGAAGTTGCTACTGTTGGTACCATTATCATCATTTTGGTCTCTACCCTTCAATTGCTTCATCTGATGGCTCCTTGGTGCCTTCTTACCAACCCATTTCAGCCCTTCTGTTTTCTTTAGAATGTGTATATATATGTGACCATCTGCTGCCATGTTTTTCTGCTGAGTAAGTTCTGTCTAAAGACACGTTTTGTGTCAGTTAGAGGAAATGTTGCCAAAACAGAGTAGCCAAACTGGGAGATGTTAGGGGCAATGTGACAGTTCCTGAGTGTGTGTGATAGAGAATGAAATCCCGAAAGAGAACAGGAACAATAGTCAGGTTAATTAAAGAGAACCTCAGTCCAGTAAAAGCTTGCAGAAAAAAAAAAACTGATTCTCTAGACTCTTCTCAAGGAAGAACAGCATTTTCCTGTCTCAAATAGCTGTGAGAACATTGGGCATGCATTGTTTATAAAGATCAACTCTCATCAGAGATTTTCCTTTCAAGTTAACTTCCAAGAAGCTTTGTATTTGTTAGTCTATCAAGTTCCCGTTTTCATAACTTGTAAACCAGTGTCTGATGTGTTTTGCTTATACTAATGACATGTTAAATGATAACCTAATAAGAATTCACTTATTTCTTGAATAAATATAGGGACCTACGAATTCTTAGGAACTGTGATTTTATAAATCCGATTTGTAAAACATTGTCTCTATTTTTAAGGAGTAGATTTTCATAAAGAAGACCAATGGGTAAGTAGATTTTCATCATGGCTTTTAAAGTGCTCAGAAAATGTTCTCCACTAAGTTGTGTGCTTCTTTAAAGTTCTCAACATTTTCTCTTTGCTTTCTGTTCTGTTTTCTCATATTAATACCCAGTGCACCTACAAGAAACAGGGTTATAAGGATGAGCATATTTTGTTGAGATCTTCTGACTGGAACAAACCCTACAGGAGAGGCTGAAAACTGCCCCGGCTGATTGGAGCTTCTTGTGAGTTCTTTGATACTGGCTCACAATGCTTGCTAAAATTTTTAACTTGTTTTTTTTAAAAAAGATATACAGAAATGGGTAGTAAGTTCAGAGGAAAGCACTTAGGATGCTTTCTAATTTCCCACCACCACAATAGTAACCTAGATCAAGTAAAATGTCACTATCACTATCATCCTGTGCTCATTGATTTTCTTGAGCGGGCACCAGTAATGTCTCCATTGTGAGACTTGTTGTTACTATTTTTGGCATATCAAATATGCCATGGGTAGCTTGCCAGGCTCTGTCATGCAAGTGAGATACTCTTGGTAGCTTGCAGGGATCTCCAAGAGGGTCGGAGGAATTGAACCCGGGTTGGCCACTTGCAAGGCAAACGGTCTACCCACTGTGCTATCACTCCAGCCCCCCAAACACTAAAAACTCAAGGTGAACATATGAACATTTTTATTTTTGGTGGGGGGCGGGTAGTGGGGATTTTGAGGCATAGCTGGCGATGTTCAGAGATCACTTCTGGCTACATATTCAGAGTCATTCCTGGCTGTGACAAGGGACTATGTGTGGTGTGCGAAGGATTAAACGTTGGTCAGTCCCGTGCAAGGCAAGTGACTTAAAAATTGTTAAGAGGTTTCCTCATAACAAAATCTCTCTTTTGTGAGGAGAACTTGAGCCATAGCCTGTGGTGCTGTGGAGGCATCCCTGACTCTGCTTGGGCACATGCCTGGCAGTACTCTGGGGACCATGTGTAGTACTGGAGATGGCAGTTTAGCTGGAGGGGACAGCTAAGTGCTCTCCCTGCGGTACTATCTTTCCAGGCTGCATCACAAATCTTATAATTGTTTTTTATTTTCTCTTGCTTTTTGGGTCACACCCAGCAATGCTCAGGGGTTCCTCCTGGCTCTGCACTCAGGAATTACTCCTGGCACAGCTTGAGAACCATTTGAGATGCCGGGGATTGATCTCAGGTTGGCCTCGTGCAAGGCAAGTGCCCTACCCACTATACTATCGTTCCAGCCCCACAAATCTTATCAATTTAAGCAAAAGCAGAAACTAAGGAGCCAGAGAGGAGATACTTTTCTGTTCACTTAAATGTGTGCCCTGCAAAGCATGGGCATTAGTAAGTAACATCTTTCTTTTCTGTAAAAAACTAAAGAACGCCGAGGGGGCGAGTGCACTCGCGGGCTCTCAGGGCGGCTCTGTCTCGCCACCCGTGTTCGGTGCTCTGGAACCGCAGTGTGTGGACTGGATCGGGACGGCCGGTGGTCAAGGACAGGCGAAGGAAGAACGAGGACCAAGCTGGTTGCTGATTAGTTACCGTTTATTCAATCTTCAAACTTTCTCATCTCCCGCACTCCCAGCTCCGGCCTCTCTCTGGATCTACCGCTCAACTGCTGCCTCTCTCTGGCTTCTCTCTCTCCTCCTACTTGTCTCTCCCACCTTGCCCTCTAGGCTACAAGCAGCCAAGTAGCCAAATCAACATAAGAAAGCCCTTCCTGAGGGCAGGGCACTCCAAAGCCCTTCCTCACTCTTAAGGTTTTTTTTCTTTTCCTTAGTCCAGGAACTTATCAACATCTCAATACTAGTTATTTTTGTATGGACATGGCAAGTGATACATTGAGGCTTGCAAGGCAGCTCTCCTGGCAACATCTTGCCACAGGCTCAGACCACAGCACTCAGGCCAGATTAATCATTCCTCACCCTAGCAGGGTCCAAATCTAGTATCACTGTTTGGATCATGACAGCATTTGTACATGATCAAGCTCTTAACTTATAGTTAAGCATTAGGCACTTTGGCCAGGCCCATCTCGATGCCAGGGTAGCACACAACTCACCGCTTGCCCTGGGTCCTTCTTGTCCCACGTCGGGACCGTGCTTTGGGGGTGCTAGGAAGTAAGGGCAGCTGAGGCTTAGGTCAAGAGAACAGATGCCCTGGAGGAAAATATCATGTAGAGTCAAATGACTCCCAGGTTACAAAAGCATAACATTTGTTAAGTCTTCCTGTGTCCATACAAAAAGGACTTGCTCTGAATAAACTATGCAAAGGACTCAAGGAGAAGAGAAAAACATTATTTACAAGTCAACAGAACACCAAGAAAGAAGCTACAAATAAACAAAGAGGAATAGGAGCACTGTAATGGGAGTAACCCAATAAAACTAAACTACTGAGGCTATGTTATCCTACATTTTCATCTGAAATTTAAATTTAAAGTTAAATCTGAAGTTAAATAGAAATAAACATTAAACCGGAATTTTGCCTCTCATGCCACTTGACCAATCATCCTGGGTCGTTTTGTGGTTGGTTGTGCTGTGTAGTATTTTCATGTTTGATTACGTACTAAAATTCTTGAGAATTACCTCAGCATGTAAGTATAAAGTGGCATTAAATGTGAACATTGGTTATTTCTTTTGGCTGATCTAATATGATAAATGTTTTTGTTTAATATACATATTTTATATAGTTGAGCATTTTATTATATGTGGTAAAGACAAATGAATCTTCCAGATAAATTGACATACATCTACATACATGTTCTGCTTGATTGAAGAGATAGGAAAGGGGGTGTTCAAGGTACTTGTCTGATATGCAGCTGACCTTGATTCTCCCCACAGTCGCCTGAGCACTCCTGGAGTGACTCCTGAGAACAGAGCCAAAGTAGTCCCTGAGAACTCTGAGTGTGATCCAGCCCCCTGCTCTCACAAAATCATCTGAACGTGTGTTCTTTTCATCCATTTATTCTTCTCCTTTATTTGGCAAAATCTTTTGCAACTCTGAGTTCAGTGAACACTTGTCACCTTCCTTATATTGCTTCCATGTGTAATTATCTCTCAATGAAAATGTTTCCACTTTTACTACCACAACTAAAAGTTCTCACAGTTCAGAGAGTTTTGGAATTGTGATTTTTAAAATATATTTTGGAGTGCTTAGGCCACACCCTTCTTTGTTTGGAGCTTACTCCTATCTCTGTGCCCTGTGATCACCTCTGGCGAGGCTTGGGAACTACATGTAGTGATGGGGATCAAACTTGGATCAACCACATGCAAGGAAAAAGCCTTCACAGCTATCCTATCTCTCAGCCCTTAAAATTAATAGTATAGGGCTGTATATCATTCCAATTATTTATCATTGGTTACTTATTGTAAAAAACTAAAGAGCGCCGAGGGGGCGCATACACTCGCGGGCTCTCTGGGCGGCTCTGTCTCACCACCCGCGTCCGGTGCCCCAGAACCGCTGTGTGTGCCGTCGGTCGAGGGCAGGCGACGGAAGGAAGAAGGAAGAAGGCCAAACTGGTTGGTCGATCTGTTTATTTCATTCTCTCCCTCCGCTTCTCTCCCGCTCTCCTGGGTCTCTCCCCGTGGATCTGCCCCGTGGATCTGGCTTGTGGATCTGGCCCCCCAACCCACTCTCACAGCCTTGTTAAATCTCCACAGCATCAGGGGGTTGGGGCATACACGTAGGTGTGGTCACCATCAATAGGGTAAGGTTCCATTCCCTTAGGGGATGCTTCTCCTAGGACTTAATTCTCTTTCAGCAGGAGGATCCACCCAAGGGCGGAGTCCCATGAATGTGTTTCTCTTCTCCTCAGCCAGCAAACATATAAGAATTCATAATATTCATTATTTTGTATGGACACAATAAGAGATGCATTAAAGCTTATAGAATTGCTCTCCTGGGGCCATCTCAATCTCAGACTACAGTGCTCAGGCCAGATCAGTCTTTCCTATCCCTGGCAGGGTCCCAGTCTCATAATTACTATTGGATCATGACAGCATTTGTCTATGATCAAGCTCTTAACTTATAGTTAAGAATTAGGCACTTTGGCCAGGCCCATCTCGATGCCAGGGTAGCACACAACTCACCGCTTGCCCTGGATCCTTCCTGTCCCACGTCGGGGACCCTACTTTGGGGTGCTAGGAACTGAGGGCAACTGAGGCTTAAGTGGAGAAAGCAGAGGCCCGGGAGGGAATATTCGAGGCCAATTAATTCCCAAGTTATAAAAACATAATATTGTCTTCTTGTGTCTATACAAAACAGTCATAGCTTTAAAGTAAATAATTCAAAAGGCACAAGAAGAGGAGAAAGGCAATATTAACTTATATAATATAAATTCAGTATCCTAGGAAGGTCTGACCTTGCAAATTAGCAGTCAGATTAAGGGAAAGCCGAGGATTAACTGTTTTGGGGAAGAGAACATGGAGAAGTGATTATAGCTAAACAAAGGGATGGGAGAGATTCGGGAACACCTCGATGGGTGAGACTGGGGTAAGCCTAAACTCTGGGTAAAACTGGGACAAGCTACTTGTGGCAAGGAGGGAAAGGACAAAGTAATGTCATCCTACAACTTATGATAATAAGCTTTATGAGTATATAAGTACAGATTTTAGTACAGACTTTTATGATTTTGTTTTTAATTTGAGCATATCGCTATGCACATTCAAGTATATATTTTCTAGTATACTTGGACAAGAGTTTCTTTTGTATATAAACTTAAGAATAGAGTTAGTTTGCAAGCCTTAGACTATAATGGTAAAAATCATTTTGAAAATATTTTGTATATATTTAGCAAGCTACCAAGAGTATCGCTCTTGCATGGCAGAGCCTGACAAGCTACCCATGGCATATTTGATATGCCAAAAACAGTAACAACAAGTCTCACAATGGAGACGTTACTGGTGCCTGCTCAAGGAAATAGATGAATGATGGGATGACAGTGCTACAGTGCATTCTTGCTTTCAGTGTACAAGATATTTTGTGTTATCATGTCACCTTTACTTTTGACATTGTCCCAGGCATAACTGAATAATATAATGAGGAATTACATTCTAATAATATTTAAATTTATCTTACATATAAACATTTTGTGCCTTCTTCAGCAAAATGCTTATTCTTGTATTTTGACATTTCTTTCAAATATGAGTTTTATTTTCATTACTGATTGATTGTTTGATTTTTAATATTAGTGGTATTTTCCCTACCTGTAATTGATACTCTTACTCATTTTGTTTCTTTTGATTAAGAAACATTCTTAATTTTGATATAGAAAAATACATTGATTTTTGTTAATAAACTAAGTGAATTTGAAAATTTCTTTAGACTCTCTAGACCACAAAGAAAAAGTATATCGGGAAGTTGAAGCTCAATTTTCAACTACCTGAAAGTTCTTTTTTTGTTGTAACATACTTACTGAGTTGTATACATAGTATGTGTTTATAACAATTTGTGTTTTACCATATGCGTAATTACTTTTAGAGCTCTGCTTCTTCATTATACTGTTTTTCTCAGCTATTCATTCTTCCATCTTTGCCATATATTCCCCAAGTACATGGTTCTATATTTGCAGTTTCTCTTCTATTAAAATAATTTATATTGTATATTAATGCCATCTTATATGAATTTTAATTTCTTCAAAAGTCACCTGTGAGTTTTTATGACCAGTTTTCTCTCACTTCCTCTACTTTAGGATTTTCTTGGTAGATTTTGTGTCTTTAGTTAATAATAGAACTTGAGTTGAATTTAACCTTCTACTCAATCACCTGATTGAGTTAATTTGAATTACTTCGAGTAATTTGGGAGCATTTACATATTTGTGGTAGTATATTTGTTCGTGGATATAGTACATATCTTTACTAAAATCTTTCTTTTCTGATATGTTGTAATCAAGGTTTGAAGTTTTTCTGTAGAAAGTCTTACACTTTCACACTTTACTAGGTAGCTAATCTTTAACCTGATACAATTCAAATAGTGGGTTTTTTTCCCCACTAGTTCCTTTATTCTTTTAGCTACTTATTGCTGAAAAAAAATGCAATGGATTTATTTATTTCATATTTACCTTACAACCAAATGCCTTTTTAAATGCTTTTAAAGTTAATTTGTGCTTTCCTTTGGCCAGTCACATTCTCTGATGTAAGACCTGTCCCAATACTGAAAACTTGCCTTTCGTCATGCAATGTAGAGAAATTGTCTTGTTAGCAAGTTACACATGAGCAATATGTTTGGAAGGAGTCAGCTTAATCTAGTAGAAGGATCACTAAACGCTGTGTCATTGAGAGAACTGCATCATGTCGCAAAATGCCAGGACCTTCCATTTAACAGTACACCACTTCCCGTTTGAGATTTTTTGTTGGTTTGCTTTTGTTAGGAATACTGAAAGCTACAACATAGAGTATAATATGTCATTATACTTTATAATTACATAACATCAGTGTGTGTAGTTTCAAGATTACTGAAGGATAGATATTTTTATTTTACCATTCAGAGGAATTTTGAAGAATGTTGGCCTTGTCTTTCCCACACTTGGGCTTAAGAAGTTCAGTATTTTGCTGAAAAAGAAGCACTAGACATTTACTAATTTGATAATGACGTATATTAAATAGGATTTGTTAACACAGTGTACTTTCCATGATTGTGAAGAAAAAAATTAATAACAGACTTCGTAAATACAAATCAGAGGTCACCACACCTATTTTAATAGATTTTAATTAACATATTTTATTTTCCATGTTATTAGTCATGGAGCTAATTTCCACTAATAAGAAATTTTTTTAAGCTTAGTCTTATTTTTTCTAATTTAACAATATTTGTCATGTACCACGCACGAGTAAATATCTGATATTTGCTGATATTTACAAGAGTAAAGATATGATATGTGTTAGAATTAATAATTCTAAAGCCAAAAATAGTTAATAAACAGATTTTAACTTTGGTGCATATTTTTTGGTTATTGTGCCTTGTAGTCTGCTGTTTTGTTTTACCGGCAGTCATGCCTATTTCTTTACTTCTAGATTAAAATATACAATCAGAATTTATTCCCAAGTGATGTATGGAAGTTGACAGGGGTTCAATCCCTTAATTTAAAAATAAATCTCTGGAATCCAGGGGAATAAGCCATTTCCTTTAAGCAATGAAAGGAGAAAAAGGTGCTCTATTTTCTAGATGCCTGTTCTTACTATGTTAAGAGCTAAAGTAAAATAAATTGAGACCTTTGACTATAAATATTAGGAAATATTCATAGCGTGTCACTGCTAATACAGAAGTGTTGATCTGTCATAACTGCTGACAAGTATACAATACTCTAGTGAATTGCTTACCTAGGGTTTTTTTGTTGTTGTTTAAAAAAAAATTCTTTAAGAAAAGCAAAGACACATTTAGTTCACTCCTTTAAATTCACTCATCTTACGATTCAGTCTGTTTTTGAAAATGAGTTTTGTCTAGTGTTTTCCCCTGAGAAGAGACTTAAAACAAAACAGAAAATACTCACATATTGTTTTTAGACAGACGGTTTTGCCCAGAATTTCAAAGCAAAAAGAGAGCTACTTTATAAAATGTACTATTTTCAGGCATCATGAAAGTTCATTGTATTTTTCTTTTAAAGAAGTCCAGAGTGCCTGTATGGCTTTTCCAGTACATATTTATTGAACATTTTGATATATATCTGATATAGATTTTGGATATACAGAAAGCAAATATATGTTGTTGTTATTGTTTTTGCCACCTATTTTTCCAGTAGTTTATGTATCTTTGGTTGCCAGTCTCAAAAATAGCTCAGAATTGAAGGGAAAAGCACAAACTAAAAAAATATATATTCCAAAACCACCTGGTAGAATTAATTCAAATTGAGGCATGTTCATCTTTCAAGTGAGACAAAAGAAGACCAGGGAGGAAAAATCATTCTGCTCACTTTGGTCCCTACCAACAAAATCTCCCACTCTGTGCTCTGATGATTTTTATATCATTATAAAACATACATACACCTCAGGACTCTTAATGTAATTCTTTCTTGCCATATATATTTCAAAGAATTCTTCTTCTTTTTTTTTTTTTTTGCTTTTTGGGTCACACCCAGCGATGCTCAGGGGTTACTCCTGGCTTTGCACTCAGGAATTACTCTTGGCGGTGCTTGGGGGACCATATGGGATGCCGGGGATCGAACCTGGGTCGGCCGCGTGCAAGGCAAATGCCCTACCTGCTGTGCTATCGCTCCGGCCCCTCAAAGAATTCTTCTTAACAACACTCTTTTGCTAAATTTCTATTCTAGAAGCCACTCCTGAATTCCTGGAATGAGCTTAAAGATATTGAACAATGTAATCAGTGCTGTCTTAGGAGTATCAGCCAGTCAAAAAGAGACCAGCACTGAAGGGTGCGGTGTTCCTCCTGGTGTGCTCGAAATAGATAGAACTCAGTAGGTGTTACATGTCCTTCCCCAGAGGCATCTAATGATACACTTTATTTAATGAGAAAAAAAAACACTGATAATCTTGACATGTAAAGTACCTTCAAATTGTCCTTATGCTTGTTCATTCATTTGCATTAGCATGCCATCCAATCATATTCTGTTCACAGCATAGAGACTCTATCTCTCTTATGAGAATTACCAGCTTGTGTGGGGTGAGTTAGGGGGTGGTGTCTGCTCATACCTGACTGTCAGAAATGTTAGAATAGAAGTGCAAAAACTCTTCAGGTGAAACTTCACGGAAAGTTTTCTCTTAAAGGCCAATGAACATTACAGGAAGACAATTGCTAAAAATAAGGTGCAAATTTTGTTGTGCTCCAGTGCTTTTACAATCTTTTAAATACTTCAAAGCACTAGAAAGGGCAGTATCTTTAGCTCCGAGAAATTTTGACTTAAGAAAATAGCCTACAGTCTCATAAAAATCCCTATAATATTTCAGAAAGACCCCACACACAGTGTGAGAGGATCTAAGCATCCAACTTTAAAAGGTTTCTTTTCTGAACTTTGGAAAATTAATAGACAGCTAGCAGGGTGAACTCAGAGATTAGTAGCCAAAGATCACAGTAAGAGTCGTTTGTCCTTCAACGTGAGAGAGAAAAACCATACTCAAATCATCTGAAGTAAACGTAAAAAAGAAGTGTGTTTTTCTTGGTAGCTGAGGAATACTGGAACAGCTTACAAAACGGAAGGAAAAAAATTAAAAACCTTGCGTTCATAGCTACAGACACTGACTTCCAGATTCATCGAAAGCAAGAAAGTGTCTTTGATCTCTGCTAGTGTTTACTTGGTTTATTTTTTTTTTTTCACATAAAGCATGATTGCATTGCCAGAAATGACTAATGAGAGTCTTTTTATCTTACATGTAAATTCCAAGATGATGGAAATACTTGCAGCTTCAGTTATTATGGGTAGCACCCCAGGTGACCCAGCTGCCTTATATCTGGGTCTCCCTTTATGGGTGAATGAACACAGAGTTGGGTGATGTTCCAGGTGTACAGGTATCAGGGATGGGTATCACATGGGATGGAGTGGTGTTCCTGTGCTAAGGTTAAAATAGTTAAGAAACCGCCTGGAGTGCTTGCAAGCACTAGCATAGCACTGTAGAGACTAGAAATATGGGGCACTCACTGTGTCATATTGGACCTCTTATACAAAGCTAAGTGCTTCCAACAGGAGCTGCAGCTATAGCATAATGTGTGTCATTGTCCAGTTCCAGGTGAGGGAGAACTCGCCTAGAGAAGGGAGTCTTGTGGGGATGTTTCAGTGCCCTCAGGTTATTGTCATCAGAGAGCCAAGACTGAAAGCAGAGGACCAGAGAAGAGATGATCAAATTTGGTTGAAATTTTATTTGATAGAAAGGGGAAGATGGATGGGGAAACAATCCTGCGCCAAGGGTACCCTTGCAGAGACAGCTCAGGAAAGATAAACAAAAGTACAACAACAAATATTTGACTTCTCTTTATATATTCTCTTTACTAGGGAATGAGTGAACAGCAGGTACTAGATTTAAGACATGCAAGCTGAGGGGCTTGAGCAATACCGTACCAGGTAGGGTGTTTGCCTTGCACGTGGCTTACCCGGGTTTAATTCCCAGCATCCCACATGGTCCCCTGAGCACCCCCACGGGTAATTCCTGAGTGCAGATCCAGGAGTAACCGCTGTGCACTGCCAGGTGTAAAACAAACAAAAAAAAGGCATGCAAGCTGGGAAGAGAAAGGAGTTGTGGAAGAGGAGGATGTTTGAAAGGATTATCGTCTGGATATCCTGGGTGTGCATCTCAGTTCCATTTTTAGGAATTTTTCTTTCCTGCCATTCTCTTTCTTCTAAACTCACTGCCCCAATTTCCTCCTATCCCAGAAAGCTATGTGTCCTATCATCTAGAATATATCCTTTTGTTCTTTGTAGAATGGTAGTAGCTGTGGAATTTCCTTGTCTCTGTTGAGGCAGGGATTTTTCAGTGAAGAGAACTCACTGTATCACTATTTCACTGTCATCCTGTTGCTCATCAATTTGCTCGAGCAGGCACTAGTAACATCTCCATTGTGAGACTTATTGTTACCGGTTTCGGCATATCGAATATGCCATGGGTAACTTGCCAGGCTCTGCTGTGTGGGCAAGATACTCTCGGAAGCTTGCTGGGCTCTCCGAGAGGGGCAGAGGAATAGAACCCGGGTCATCCACGTGCAAGAAATACGCCCTTTCTGCTGTGCTATTAGTAGAAATATACTTGAGTATCTTTTATTTCAGGGGACAATACCAAGTGGTAGACCATTTAAAAGAGACATGTCCTGTGGCAGCATAGATTCTGACATCTCCCTGAAGGACAGAGTTTTTCTTCAACTTAATTCTCATTATCTCTCTCTCAGAGAGAGCGAGCTTTTGAAGGGGAACAAGAAACATTTGAGAAATAATCTGATGCATTTTTGTTGATTTCTGGATTAACAGCTCTCTACAAATGAACTGATTAACTGTTCACTGTGATGAAATCTAATGAAATGGGACATATGATCTATAAGGAGATAACACATAGAAAGTTAAACAAAAAACGAGTGAAAAACAGAATTGTTTCAGACAGAATGAGATGGTAACCCTCCAAAAGTGTTTTTACCTAGACTCATTGCCAGGGCCCCTCTCACCCTCTGTCTTGGCCCATAATTCTTGGCCCAAAATATCCCTTGAGGGATATTCAGAATGGGCTCTTCAGACGAGTTCAGCTTAGGATCTAGGTTGTTTTTCCAAGAGACCTACCAAGGTTCCCCCCATCTGTCTGCTTGTAACAGAATTGTTGGTCACGAAAGAATTTGAATTTGATTTTCCCAAAGTGAAGGTAACAAAATCAACTCAGGGTATCTGAAGCTAAGTGTAGGATTCTGCAGCTTTGGAGAAGAAAGCAGAGAGGCTCTGATGTGTAGGCCCTGATGGAAGAGAAAAGAGTCCTGCTTTGCTGACCCAATATCTCAGGTCCTACACCTTGAGGCTGGTCTCAGATACCCCATGTCCAAAAGCAACTGGTGAGAAAACATGGTACCCGCTGTCTCTACACACAGAAAGGAGACAGACTTCATATTTACTACCTTGATTTCTCACCCAATACCTTATAATTATAAACAATAAAAACCACAAAGTAATACTACATGCTGCTAAAGTGAAACATAATAAATGAGATTGATAATGGTATGTAAACATAAACATTGAAAAATAAGTTGATACTAGGTGAGGAAGCTGTTTAGGAACTAAGATTATGATTCTCTAGAGTTTGTAACGAAGGCCCCAGGGACAAGTGGGTAAGTAAAATTGTGAAGTCTGGTAGAAGAGAAAATATGTTATGGGTCTGAAGAGATTGTATAGCTGGTATCATACTTGACTTGAGCATAACTCACATTAGTTTAATATCCAGCACCTCATGTAGTCCTCTGAAACTTTCAGGAGTGATTCCTGAGCACAAAACTAAGGGGAAACCCTGGCATCACTGGCTTCAGCCCCAATACCACTCCACCCCTCATGACAAAAAGTTGGAGAAATTGCTAATGATCCTTTCCATTATTACAGTCTACTTATAACCTTTATCATGTGCAGTGCTCAGCCTCATCCTTATGTTAGTCTTTTGTATTATTGGTTTCTTGTAAGTGTTCTGCAATATGTATGTGGTTGATGAAAACTGCTTCTTGCAGTTATTTTGCTTGATTTGGTTGCCCTTGATTAAAAAACCTTTGGTTACCTGTCATTTTTATTTTATATTGATTTGAAATTACAAAGAAGTTTTACCTAATTTAAACATCTTATAAATTGTAAGTTTATCTTCCTTGTGCATCTCAGGCTGTGTGCATGGTGATAGTCCACATGCACAGTAGTAGGAAACAGTATGAAAGTGATTAAATATGATACAATTTGGGGAAGGAACTCTGAAAACACCAAGTGATCTCAAAGATAAATTATGCATATTGTTTTGCTGAGCTTTTTGGGACAGGTCTGGGCCACAGATCATTCAGAAGCTACAGATGGTGTCACTGCCTGACAGAAGATAGATATGACTGGGCCACATGACTTGGTGTCACACTAAGAATCAGGGAATCAAATGTGATGCCGGGGATCAAACTGGTATTGGTCATGTACAGACCCTTGTACTATGTCTCCAGCATAAGAAATCTGGTTCTTAATTGATGGTTGAATTGTTATAATTTTACCAGAGTGTCTTTCTTGTTAAATTGTTTTTATAACGTACTCTTACAGTGATCACTGTATATAAAATGCCTGTATCTCCAGCTTGGGCAATGTGAAACCTCTTTTATTTTCCTTTTGCACCACATTGCTAATAGCCATAAACCCATTATTTCTTTTTGCCTAGCAGAGGCTCCATTTTATTGCTAGTGGATCATTGTCACTGTCACTGTCATCCCATTGCTCATTGATTCGCTCAAGCGGGCACCAGTAAGGTCTCTCATTGTGAGACTTATTGTTAGGGTTTTGGGCATATCCAATACGCCTGGGTAGCTTGTCAGGCTCTGCCGTGCAGGCTTGATACTCTCGGTAGCTTGCTGGGCTCTCCAAGAGGGGTGGAGGAATCGAACACAGGTCGGCCACATGAAAGGAGAATGCCCAACTGCTGTGCTATCGCTCCAGCCCTGCTAATAGATAAAATTTTTAATATCTTTATGGCTTTCATGCTATGATTTTCTTGTTTACTTGGTGTTGCTGTCAATTTATAATCTCCAGCATATACTAGTTTGAGGTTCATGTCTCCTCTTGTACATAAATTTCCCTACTTTGGGAACAAGGGCCAACTGTATAAAATATTTCCCACTGAAGTGTTGTCTAGTTTTTAAGAACTTAGTAATGTCTGTGTTACTGATAAATATGGTAATAAAAGAGTAGGAATACCTTACAGTGATTTCTGCAACAGAAATGATCCCTTCAGTAGCCTTTTGTGGAGTGCTCAATGAGCTTTTCAGTCTGCTTGCAGGCGGAAGGGGCGACATCTTTCAAGCTGCAGGATTTAACATGGGTGACTTTTATTATTGTTACTTGGTTAATCCATTCCTATCAATAGATGATAAAGTGAAATTCTTCCTAGATTCTTGCAAATCTCATCTGTGAGTGTAACATTTGAAGTTCAGACAGTTTCCAATTTCTTCATTTATTTTCAATATTTTTGTTTCATTTTATTCACAGTTGTAGGACATTAAATTGTAAGTCTTCACCATGAAAAATCATAGTCTGTTAGCCAGAGACCCAGGTCTCACCAAAAGACATTTATTGCCATTTTGAGGTTGTCCTATGTAATTTCCCAAATGTCATAATACATAAACTTAGCTTGTATATATTCTCATAGTGATGACTCTACCTCTTTTTTACAGGCATAAAACATATGTTAGTCTCATAAAATTGTTCTTTTTTAATCCTAGAAAATTACTATATATTATCGAAAGTGATAGTGTCCCTAATTTATGCTTCAACATACTTGAAGCCATTAGAAGAATTACATTTTTGTTACTGTTAAAGATAAATCAAGTCATCATATATAAGTGTTTAGTCTATGAATAAACATGATTATGATTTTATATTATGAAATAATATTTTTACTCTCTTTTGAGGTAGATACTTTGTGATAGGGCTGGAGCAATAAGCACAGTGGGTAGGCGCTTACCTTGCACGCAGCTGACCAAGGTTCGATTCCTCCACCCCTCTTGGAGAGCCTGCCAAGCTACCGAGATTATCTTGCCCACAGGGCAGAACCTGGCAAGCTACCTGTGGCGTATTCGATATGCCAAAAAACAGTAACAAGTCTCACAATGAAGACGTTACTGGTGCCCTCTCGAACAAATCAATGAGCAACAGGATGACAGTGACAGTGACTTTGTGATATTTGAAAGGTATTTGCAAATAATAATATTGTTCCACTAGCTGGTAGAAATTTTTTAATTCCATCTTATTTTTTTCTGAAAATTAGTATCTAACATAAAGTCAGCGAAGGATCAGTGCTTATATAAAAGGAACATGTAGGTCATTTTCTGATGTGCTTCAGTGGTTTTTGAAGACAATGCAGGTCTAATTTAAAAAAAAATTACAGTGATTTTGTGGAAATCTGGAAATTAATTATTGTTAATCTTAAATATTTTACATGTAATGTCTCAGTATGCTTAAGAATCCTAAAGAATAGATGTATTCCAGAAAAAGTGTTGCATTCTTATTTAAGACTGTTGAAAGGAAAATCACAGTTAGAACAGAGACTTATTACCTTTGTATCACTGTGTACGAACTTCCCATGTTCATGAGTTTATAGCAATTTTAATTTCTCACTCTCATTAATCTCTGTTTAAGGTACTTGAAATGATACACATTTGTCATAAGTTTTTATCAAAGCAAGAGAATGAAAAGAAAATTCTTTAAAGAGCAAATATATAGCTCTTTAAAAATTGCTGCATTTGTTTAGCATCTTTTCTCATGTCGAGCAATTTTGAGTAAATATAGTGTTTACTTACCTTTGCAAGACATGAATGTTATAAATTATTAAAAAGCAATATGCTAGATGTTTTGTCCTAGCACTTTTTTCTTTCAATGTTGTTGGCAAAAATAAATTTGGGAGACTAAACAACAAACACTGATTCCAAAATCATGACTTAATGAGAGTTTGACCTAAAGTTTATTTGACACTTAAGAAACAATTTCATCATTATCCTAGGAAAGAACCATAAACGTTTTTGCCTAGGAAAAAGAATACTTACTTTGAAATATAATTAATTTTCTGAATATTTCAAGTTCTTGGTGGAGAAACTGGGGGAGAAGGGAGGAAACAAGAGTTCTGGAAAAAGGTCTAGAGACTTTCACGATATGACTTTTGAGTGATTCCTCTGCCATGGTTCATTAAAGATGATGTACATATTTCTCTGGTAACGTGTGGAAAGGTCCTGGTGACCTTTATCACTTCAAGAATAAATAAACTTAATGTAAAAAGATCAGGCTACAGAGATATTTAAAAAATTCCAAGGAAAATATGTTGCTAGCTAACCTGAGACTGTTGCACAGGAAAATATTTTAAAGAGAAAAACTAAAACATTTGACATTGGTTAATTCTGTGAGTGTGAAATTGATTAAATTGGTAGATGTTGCTGTTTAATTCCTTCAGTATATCTGTACCTTAGTGGTGTCATTTCTTGTTTTCTTGTGCCTTTTCCAGTGTTTTCACTGACCTTAAAGGGAAAAAAAATCCCCATATTTACTCATACCTGTGTTCTTCATTTTTTGCAAAATATGTTTTTATTTTATTTTTATCTGGGGGTCATAGCTAAATGGTGCTTAGGTTCTATTATTGGATCTTCACTCGGCAGCTACCCCTAGTGGGTTCAGGGGACTAGATGTGGTAACATGGATAGAACTGGAGTCTGTCGCATGTAAGGCAAGTTTTGTATACCCTTAATATCTCTCCGATTCATAAAACATTTGCGATTTTTTTCTCTCAGTATAGTATAAAAAAAGTCTTTCTCATGGAGCAACTATTTTCTGTTTTTAATTGTTTTTAATTCATTATTAATTTCAGATGTCTTAAATTTTAAAACATTTGCATGAATAGAATGCTGATTGACAGACTTATTACTTCTTTACTGCTTCAAAGGATTAATTATAAAGTCATCTTGCCTCAGTTGTTTTTATGAAAGCTTGACTGCATCTAATGCATTCCTCCATCTGCTAACCTAATAAAGTTTTCTTTATCTTTCTTACAACTCTCAAGGTTTTGTGCTTAATTTATCACAGTTTTATTATTCTGGTCTAGACATTGTGTTTTTTTTATTTTGCAAGCACCCTGCTTCCATATGAAACTCTTGGATATGTAGTTTGAAATATTTCATTCATTTGTTTTCACCAAGTATTTTTCTGTCATATCTTTCATACTTTATTATGACACTTCATTAACCTTTGTTGTGTGAGATTATTTCATATTATAGATATGGACATTTAAAAAATAGTACTTTTACAACTTATTTCAGGTTAATTTCTATTGATATGTTCTAAAGTACATTTATTTTTTTCTGTTTCACATATTTTTAAATTATTTTTCAAATTGCCTTCCCAGTGTTCAAGTACTTTTTTCATATTTTCTATTATATTTTATTGATTGAAGTACAATGTTGCTAATGATTGTTCCCAGTGTACATAATCCCAACACTATATCTATCACCAGTGTACCCAGATTTCTCTCCTAAGTGTCCCAATGATCCTCGTTTTCAACCCTCCAACCCCCTTCAAACTCAGTTTTATGGATAAGTTTTCTTATTGTGTTGCCTTCAGTCTTTTGTTGTTATCTTGATCTGTTTAAGTCCTACATCTAAGAGAGATCATTCTGTACCTGTTCCTATATTTCTGACTGCCTTCACTCAACATGCTATCCTTTATTTACATTTATGTCACTGCAAATTGTATTTTACTTTGTATTAGAGGTGCATATCGTTCTACTGTGTGTGCATATATCAACCTATCTCTATAGATATGATTTCAATCTATCTATTGATCTAGGCTATTGTGCTAAGCACTGCGATGAACAGAAATATTCATATGTCCTTTCAAATTAATGTTTTTGATTTTTAGGTATAGATAGATACCAAAAAGTGTTTACCATTGACTTTAAAGTACTGATTTTTAAAAAACCATCTTTTAGCCTGGTCCTATTGACTGATTTCACTTTTAGCAATAAGATCACATTTTCTTGCCTTTTTACAATTTGCATGTTTTAAATGATATAAGGTAGTATGTATAAAGAAGAAACAGTAGGAGGTAACTAACATTCATGTCCTACAAAACCAGCCTTTTTTTTCTCATAGGTAATTGAGAGTGGGGATTTGAGTCCATCTGTTTCATATTTAACTGAGTCTTCATTTTGTTGTTGTTTTTGTTACAATCAGTTTCTGCAATTTGCTTTTAAGGGAAGGATCGAATGGTTCCTTTGATCAGGATATGAGATCTGAGGATGGAAAGTTTTGCTTCAAATATTCTGCCTCGTTTTCTTATGTAACTGACTCCATATGCCTTCATATTTAGGATGTCACTAAATGTCTTGTTCTTTCTTCACTTGTCATTGGTGTTTTGGGAGACTCTAAAGGTTTCCTAAAACCACATATCCAAAGATAATCTGGATATTTAATTGATAGCTGTACCAATGACGTGATGAATACCAAATAATTTTGAAAAGATTATTATTCAAGCCAGCAGAGACCGTTTAAATGACACTCCTAGCAATTGGTTAAAAGAATGCTGGTGATCAGGGTTTAGAGACTAACGCATTTGGATAGTGTCAAGATTTACTCTAACTTGATTAACCTTGTGGGTATATTTTTATAAATCAAAGTTCATAATTTTGGAATAGTAATTTTTTAATTGTTATGAAAATATTTTGAAATGTTATTTGTTGTTTTCTTGTGTGCTATAAGTGGTAAAGAATCTTATTTTATTCCAAAAGCTTTGTTATTAATCATTGCATTTAGAGCTATAATTCACCTTGATTTGACTTTAACGACAATAGTGGTCAAGACTTGTGTTCGCATGGCTTTTTTCACTCTGGAGAAGACCATGTTTTCTCTAGAACATACACACACACACATACACACACACACACATTTTTCTTCCCTCCTATATCTCTAAAGGTTTTCAATTAAAACTATTTTGCTTCACACAAAAAAGATATTTTTGTTCTGCATTTGAATAGTCAGTTGACCCACACACCTGATTTTATAAAAACACCTTTACCATTTTTTACTATTACTATTACTTTACTATTCTATTTTGATCTTATACAAAACATTTTGTAGGCATCAATCTGTCTCTATTCTGTCATACTCTGAACTGTATTGATTCAAATAGCTACTGGGATATTCAGAGGGGTTGAATATAAACAATAACCCATAACGTGTGGTACTAAATAAAATTTTTTAATCTAAATTATATTTTATCCAAATCTGATAAAAATTCTGACTGACACAGTAAAACTGTAAAACTTGTGAAGATTTTATTATGGATTTAAAAATAGTGTTAAAATGTATTAATACTCTGCAAAGAGCTCTGTTTTAAGTGGCTGTATACTTAAATAATTAAGATTTGAGGGTCTTTGAACTGAAGGCTATTTTTAAAACTGTGTGCTCATCAACAACATTTACCACTGTGTGAAACACCAAGATGCCAATATCCCGAAACCACAGTTTGTGGGACCCTTTAGACACATTCGTCCATTCTTGGTAATTTTATTTCTGCGATCAGAGCCAGAGGGTTTGTTTTCATTAGAAATGATCTATTCCCTTATAGTGTTTCTATGTAAACTACATAGAAATGAGGCCATGTGTTGTTTCTCCATCTGACTTACTTTGCTTAGCTCATGCAATAACTTCCAGTTCCATTCATGCTAGAGCAAAAGGAAAATTTAAGCTTTACTTATGGCTCAGAAGTATTTCATTGCGTATGTATAACAAATCTTCTATACCCATGCATTTGTAGTTGGGCTCTTTGATTTGTTTACAAGGTGTGACTATTTGTAAATAGGGCTGGAAGAAAACAGGGTTGCATATATCTTTTTAAATCTGTGTCTTTGTATACTTTGGATAAATATCTAGGAATGGAATACAGGATAATATGGCAATTCTCTAATTTTTAAAGAAATATCCTTACTGTTTTCTATAGAGGTTGGAATAAATTATAATCTGACCAAGAGTGATTAAAGACTTCTTTTACTTCAGACCCCCACTAGCACTTGTTTCTGGCTTTTTTTCATATAAGATATTGTCACTGACATAAGGTGACAATATCTTGTCATTTTGACTTGTATTTATTCAATGATAAATTATAATGAGCACTTTCTAATGTGTCAGTGTCAGTATATTATCTTTGGTGAAGGTCTTTACTCCCTCCAGTTGTGGTATTATTATTTGTTTATGACTTTTGTAATTTCTTTAAATATTTTGCATAATAGTCCTTATAATAGACATGGTATATGAATATGTAAATTTGACAACTAAGTAGCTCGGAAACTCTCGAGCTCATTCATCAACGTGGTTTGGTGTGAGCCTCAGGCAACCACAAGCTAACGTCCGAGCTCACAAAGATGTGCAGAGATGCGATAAAGGAAGACCTCAAAGAGAGAAGAGCAGCAGTGTTGGCCAGTGCAGCAGAGGCCAGGAAAAGTATTCGCAATGCTCGCCTGTCCTTCGCCAACTACAAGACCAAGATGACTGCCATCCGACGTCCCGAAGGATCTATCACATCCTCGAGAAAGGCAATGGAGAAAATTATTCACGACTTCTACTCGGATCTCTTCGACAGCCATGTCCCCCTGCCCATATACCAAATTCCGCAGGATGGATATGTCGTTCCCAACTCTGAAATCCAACATGCCATTTCGCTGGTAAAGGTGGTAAACAGCACCTGGTCTGGAAAAAGTCAGACCTGAACACCTGAAGAATCTGCTGCCAGTACTCATCAATACACTGGCCCGACTCCACAAACTACCTGTCTGAATGCAAGGTTCCCAGTGGAAAACCAGTAGGACCATTCTGTTATACAAGAAGGGAGACATCCACGACATCGGCAACTATCGCCCAATCTGCCTGCTGTCTGTCGTCTACAAGTTGTTCACTCGTGTCAACCTGAATAGAATAGGCAGAACACTAGACAAAGGACAATCATGCGAGCAAGCTGGGTTCCAAGAGGATTCAGCACAATAGACCATATCCACACAGTGACCAAACTCATTGAAGTTTCGAGAAAATTCAAGATGCTGCTCTATCTAATATTCATCGACTTAAAGAAGGCCTTCGATTCTGTTGAGACTGAGGTGGTCATCGAAGCCTTGGTCAAACAGGGCATTCAAACTCAGTATACCAAAATCCTCCGCTAACTGTATTGTGGATTCATCACCAAGATCTCACGATTCTACAAGGAAGTGATCATTGATGTAAAGAGAGGGTTGCGGCAAGGTGATACCATTTCACCGAAACTCTTCAGTGCCGCCCTTGAGAAAATCATACGACAATTGGAATGGGAAGGAATGGGAGTGAAGATAGACAGTCGACAATTACACCACCTCTGCTTCCCTGATGACATTGTTCTCATAACGCCAAACATTAGCCAAGTGGCACAAATGCTGGCCTACTTAGACCGCGAGTATGGAAAGGTCGGATTGCAGCTAAATCTCAACAAGTCGATGTTCATGAAAAACAAACTGGTCCCTGAAGCTCCATTTGCTCTCAATGGAATGAACATCTCCAAATGCAGCAGCTATGTGTACCTGGGTCAGGAAATCAACATGAGGAATGACTTGGTGCCAGAACTGTGCAGGAGGAAGAGAGCAGCGTGGAATGCCTTGTAGGGGGGAGGGCCAGGGGTGTGAGGGGCGGGGTGGAGCTATACTGTGATTCTTGGTGGTGGAATATGTGCACTAGTGAAGGGATGGGTGTTCGCACATTGTATAACTGAGACTTAAACCTGAAAACTTTGTAACTTTCCACATGGTGACTCAATAAAAAAAAAAAAAGAGCGTCAAAGATGTGGTTAGGAGAACGAAGAACCTCCGACTTTGGGCACATCTCTTCGATTCCACCGTTCTTCCTGCACTAACATATGCCTCGGAGACCTGGGCCCTACACAAACAGGATGAGAATGCTATTAGGATATCCCAAAGAGGAATCAAAAGAACTATGCTGGGAATACCATGTCACTTAAGTGAGAGAAGGAATCCGGAGTTCTGACCTCCGTCGACAGTCAAAACTCAGGGATGCTGTCTCGTTTGCCAAGGCATCGAAAATCAGATTGGCCAGTCATATGATGCAATTCAGAGATGACCGTTAGACTAGAGCTGTTACAGACTGGATTCCACGGGATGTCAGAAGACTCGTGGCCGCCCACCAACTAGATAGTCAGAATTGTTCGTCAGATCTCTGAGTGAACGATTTGGGACTCTTTCTGTTCCTGGAGCGAGCAGGTATCATTGGGCTACACTAGCTCAAGACAGGGACAAATGGAGATGTTACTGGCTCCCGCTCGAGCAAATCGAAGATCAACGGGACTACAATTGATATTTAATGGCTTAGAAATCTAATACGTAATACTGAATCTTTTTACATTAACTGTTATGTGTAAAATAGTGATCGAATATAGTTATTCTGCATGTGGCTATGTGGCTATCCAGTTTTTCTAACATCACTTGTTTAATAGACTTTATTGTACACTCTTTTTCTTTAGTAGAAAATCAACAATATAAGTATGTGAGATTTTAATTCTAGACTATCAGGTCTAATTTTACTAGTGTCTACATCTGCTTTAATTCTAACAACTACAGTCTTAATGCTATAACTTTATATTAGTTCAAATCAAAGACTATGAGACCTCCCATATTTTTCTTATGATTGTCTTATTTTTAGAGAGATTGTGGTTTCATACAAATTTGTGTAATATTGGTTTAGTTTCTTTTAAGAAAATCATTATTATTCAAGTTTATTTCCTCTTCTAAATCAATGTTCAATTATAGATTTCAGTTCAAAAAATGTTTTCTATGGGAAGTTTAGATGAGTTCTTAGAATTTAGTAAAATCTGATATTTAGCTAAGATGCTTTGAAAAATATTATCTCAAATTTGCAAGCTTAAAAAATAATGTATGCCTAACATGTTTTAAAGAGGAAACATTTATGCTAATACAATAAAAGAGTTGGGACAAGTATCATTTAAATTATTATACCTTATAACTGAAAAATAGAAAAGCATAATGAAAAAATAACAAATGTGATTATTAAGAAATCAAGATAAATATCCCAGAAACTAACATCCAGTCTACATAATATTCTTATAATCTTTAGGAGATCAGTGTATTTGAAGAAAAGATAATATTCAATATATTATTGATAAAAAAGGGATTTCAGATTCTAGTAAATAACTACTAAATTCCTTAGTGTAGAAATTTAGAATACTAATAATAAATTTTAAAAATTATATTAAGGCACTGGAGCGATAGCACAGAGGGTAGGGTGTTTGCCCAGCATCCCATATGGTCCCCTGAGCACCACGAGGAGTAATTTCTAAGTGCAGAGCCAGGAGTAACCACTGTGCATCGCTGGCTGTGACCCAGGAAAAAAAATTATATTAGTAATTTATCCAAAAATAAAGATGATGGTTAAAATTAAAGTGACCAATAAATATGGCAAAGAATTTGTGTTGCACACAACATGCATCATTCAGTAAATTATCAGGAGACTTGATATATAAAATGTTTTTTTTAGTTAAAATAAAATTAAAACTAAAATTAAAAAGTATTGCATTGTTATATTAAAGATACTTTATTAGATAAAGCAATTATTTTCCCGGGGCCAGAGCGATAGCACAGCGGGTAGGGCGTTCGCCTTGCACGCGGCCGACCCGGGTTCGATCCCCGGCATCCCATATGGTCCCCCAAGCACCACCAGGAGTAATTCCTGAGTGCAAAGCCAGGAGTAACCCCTGAGCATCACTGGGTGTGACCCAAAAAGAAATAAAAATGAGAGTTGAGAAATGAGAGGATATGTATTCAATAGAGTATGCAGGCTTTTCCAGAGTGGAAATAAGCAAGCAAAGAAACATTGCAAAAAGCAAAAAAAAAAATTATTTTCCCAAAACATGTTTTTTAGTTACACTATCTGTAGCACTGTAGCACTGTCATCCATCCCATTGTTCATCAATTTGCTCAAGTGGGCGCCAGTAACGTCTCCATTGTGAGACTTGTTACTGTTTTTCGCATATTGAATAAGCCATGGGTACCTTGCCAGACTCTGCCGTGTGAGCAGGATACTCTCAATAGCTTGCCAAGCTCTCCTAGAGGGACGAAGGAATCGAACCTCTGTTGGCCGCGTGCAAGGCAAACGCCCTACCTGCCATGCTATAGCTCTAGTTTCATTTTTCAGTAAAGAACTGTTATTTTAAGCATGCACTGTAGTACTCTAGCACTGTCATCCCATTGTTCATCGATTTGCTCGAGCAGGCACCAGTAATATCCCCATTGTGAGACTTGTTACTGTTTTTGGCATATTGAATACCCCACGGATAGCTTGCCAGGCTCTGCCGTATGGGCGGGATACTCTTGGTAGCTTGCCAGGCAATCCGAGAGGGATGGAGGAATCAAACCTGGTTCGGCCTTGTGTGAGGCAAACACCCTACTCGCTGTGCTATTGCTCCAGCCCATTTTAAGCATAGGTAGACATATTTGTGATTTTGTAGTTTATGGGCTATATTAATATTAAAACTTATTGCAACAAGGACAGCTATGTTCTCCTAATTTTAATTTATTTTTAACTATTTCAGAAACACAATGTCCCAATAATTACTAATGTATATAGTTATCATCCTCTGGTAAAATATCATAAAATGTAAATACCAAAGTTTCCTAGAAAATTTGTTTATAGAAAAGCAAGGCATGTTATCCTTATTTACATAAGTATCTGAGCTCCTAAATATTGTGATTAAACTTTAAATTACATATTTTATTTCAGTTTGATTAGAAAGGTATGTTCAGTTTGAAATGCAATTTAGTTAAGTTTGATTACACATAAATTTACAGAACGATCTGTTTAATTCTTATATCTAAGAAATGTGATACATTATTTAAAATTAACTTGAAAAAAGTAGCTCTTTCTTAATTCATAAAGAATGTAGCCACCTGTGCTACTGGGTCTACTAAAGACACAGGGTACTGGGGCTTCCTGACTAAGGTCTCATTGTAAGTTCTATAGAATGCTTTGTTACATCTCCTGGATCATAACCAAAGTCTACCACCACCTCAAGTAGTGCTTGAATAGGCACCGATGGATCACTGTTGGAAAAATGAGCGGAAGTCAGAAATAAACCTACCGTCTTTTTCAGGAGGAATGAGTCCAATGTTTGACTTTAGATCACATTCCCATAAATATTAGGTTATTAATTTAACTGATACTGAACAATTTATCCCAGATTTTTTTTAGGTAATGTGGTTTTTTTAGACAATAGTGTTTTACAACAATGAATAGGTTTAAATGCACAACTTCTAACCTGACCTACAGAGAATATCACACCACTGTCACCCCCAAATATCCCATCATACCCACTAATAAACAGCGGAACCTCTCTGTTTTGTCCCCTTTTCCCTCTGGCAATCAATAGTTGTCTAAAGGGTTTGCCTTTCTTTTGTTTGTCAATTTTCCTTTATTTCTTTTACATTCTGAACCTAAGTTTAGTCATAGATTTTTTACCCCTATATAATTTTATTAAGCATCAAGTAGACATTTGGGAGGTGACACTGAATGCTCTGTTTGCACAATTTATTGTCAATGGTAACAGTTCTTTCTCACTCTGGATTCAAACCTTGGAGATAGCAACATTTAAAAAGTCAACTAGTGATTTGATTGTGTTAAAGAGAAAATATATTAAAAGAAATAACAGGGCCTAGAGCGATAGCACAGCGGGTAGGGCATTTGCCTTACACGCGGCTGACCGGGTTCGATTCCCAGCATCCCGTATGGTGCCCGGAGCACCACCAGGAGTAATTCCTGAGTGCAAAGCCAGGAGAAACCCCTGTGCATTGCTGGTATGACCCAAAAAGCAAAAAAAAAAAAAAGAAAAAGAAAAAAAGAAGAAGAAACAGTTGTGTCTGGGGCTGTTTTATATGACACATAAATCATGTTTTAAAAGTTGAAGCAAGCAATGGCCATAAGAACAATGTTTATAGCTATGTATAGTTATTCAATATCCATAATAATAGATAGAAAAAATATGCAGGTATTTTATTTACTTGTTTTGGTTTAAGCTGGAGCAATAGCACAGCAGGTAGAACGTATTCCTCGAATGCAGGCCAACCCAGGTTGATTCTTCCGCCCTTCTTTGAGAGCCAGGCAAGCTATCGAAAGTATCTCGCCTGCTTGGCAGAGCCTGGCAAGCTACCGATGGTATATTCAATATGCCAAAAACAGTAACAAGTCTCACAATGGAGAGATTACTGGTGCCCACTCGAGCAAATCTATGAGCAGCGGGATGACAGTGACAGTGACAGTTTAGGTTTGGGGACATAATTGGATGTGCTCAGGGCTTACTTGGTTCTGCACTCAGGGATCATTCCTAGTGGATTTAGGGGAACCATATGGAGTGTTGAGGACCTATTCTGGGTTGGCTGTATACATACAAGTATTTCACATACTATACAACCTCCAGCACAAAAAGTAAACTGTTTTTTTTTTTGGAGGAGGCACACTCAGCTGTGCTCAGGACTTGTTCTTTGCTCTGTGCTGAGAATCAATCTTAGTAGACACAGTGGACCATATGAGGTGTCAGGAATTGAACTCTGGTCAGTTGCAAGGAAAATACTTTACTTAATATAGTAAGGCATATGAACACATTTTTTAAGTACATATATTTACTTGTGTTTCAGAAATA
The DNA here is from genome assembly GCF_027595985.1 of Sorex araneus. Lineage (NCBI taxonomy): Eukaryota > Metazoa > Chordata > Mammalia > Eulipotyphla > Soricidae > Sorex > Sorex araneus. The sequence continues at coordinate 38,375,786 of NC_073307.1, read as the reverse complement.
AACAATGCTTGAATTAAAAGTTCTGTTTGTTTTGAAAAGACTGCCATAACATGGAGAACAATTCATATATTTCCCCCCCTCCCTATATACACACTTTTTGGTCTTTGGTCTTTGTATACACAAGTCTGTTTTCAAGACTTTCTCCAGGTTCTGTGCTCAGGAATAACTCTTGGGGTTACTTGTGTGAACATATATGTTTAGGGCAAACTCGGTATTGATCATGTATGGGGTAAGTGCCTTACCCAACTGTACTATTTCCCCAGTCCTCATCTACTTAATTTTTTTTCACTTTAAGATATATTGATTACTAATAAGTTATTGCAGTGTTTTATCAGCTAACATACTAAAGTATATTAGATATTTTAAGAAAGGTTTTAAAATTAACAGTAATTACAAATAAATAAAATTAAAATATATATGCATACATACAGATTTTATTTTGTAGTATTAGGTATCAAACCTAGGACTTTCCACATGCAATGCAAAGTACTCTTTCACTGAGCTACATTCCTAACTTTTATCAAAAATAAAAAATCATATTTTATTTTAGAAGCTTATTTTTTAAATATGGCATCTTAAGTTCTATTTGTTAAAAACAAGTTAACATTTGCACCCCAAATATTTTTGGGACACCTCCTTTCCTAGTAAATTTCATCAGTATATAATTACAAGATTACATTTATAACTTCCAGTTATCTATATTTCCATTACCCCTTCCAAATATATGCTTTATATCATTAGTATCTATAAGCTATACCATATCCTCCAAAATTTAGTTCAATATTTTGTTTCCTCAAGTTCAATCTTATCCTTTAGGTTAACATACTCTCTTTTATGCTTTGTTTATTTAAGAAGTAGAGAAAAATATTTTATTAAATAGAAACAATTTTTGTTTTTAAACACTGATGAGTTATTTCCGCCTTCTATGCTTATAGATCACATGTATTACCAAATGTTGTAAAAACTTAAAAAAATTCCTTCAAAGTAATTATTGTTGTACTTTATTCAATATAATGTCAAGACATCATTCTATCATTGTAGGGAGCCCCTCTCTACACAGAAAGCATGATCACATAAATTTAGAATAATGGAAAATGTTCTCTTAAGCAATTCTTTTTTAATCTAAAATTCATTTATTCAAAGAGTATAGTACATTTGTGTGGTGCCATGGCAGAAAAATTTTGAAATTCATTCTGGCCAAATTCTGTCAACTCTCTCTGTTTACTCTGTGATCTGTGATAACCACTGAGCAGTCCTCTGTGGACAGACGTTGCCTCCTGTAAGAGAGTTTGCTGTCCCTGGACTAGTCCTCTAAGAATTCTATCATCTGTGTTCTCTTGCACATAAACGATCAAAGTCCCGAGTGCTTTGTCACATTGCATTCTTGCTATTTTGAAGTGACTTATCAGGCAATTCAGAAATAAATATTAAGTCTGAATTTTGTTCTTCCTCCTCTGCGAATTTCTGCACAACTCTTATCTGATGTTTGTTGATGTACAATGAGATTGAGTAGGAAACTATAAGAAGAAAATAATGGAAAAAGGAAGCTTTACTAAACTCCCACCCCCAACCCCCCCCAAAAAAAGTAGAGATAAGACAGAATTATGGTAAGCCTTAGAATTCAACTGAGACAGTAGAAAATGGGAAAGGAACTCCTCCCCTGGTGGTCTGAGGGAGTTGGTCCTGGTCGAAGGGTGTTACTCAGAAACACTCAGGATACATGCAAATGAGGCAAAAGTAAAGGAAACAGCACAACAGGAAGCAAAGATTTGAGTGAGAAAGCACTTGATTGTTTTGGGCCACACCCACCCAGTGATAGTTACAGCTAGATTCCGTCTCTGTACAGGGGTTTCTTTTCTGGGGGTGCTCAGTTCAGCATGTGGTGCTCTGGATGGAACCAGGGTCAGTCTCAAGCAAAGATAAGCAAGAACCCCTGTCTTATCTCTATGGGTCTTCCATATTTTTTTTTTAATTTAGTGAAGCAAGGTAGTTTTAACGGAACAAAACTTGCTTAGTAAGAAATGAGAGTCGATATAGCACAGCCGGTAGGGTATTTGCCTCCCATGGAGGGGACCAGGGTTCGATTCCCAGAATCCCGTATGGTGCCCTGAGCACCACCAGGAGTAATTCCTGAGTGCAAAGCCAGGAGTAACCACTGTGCATTCCCAGGTGTGACCCAAAAAGAAATAAAAATGAGAGTCGAGAAATGAGAGGATATGTATTCAATAGAGTATGCAGGCTTTTCCAGAGTGGAAATAAGCAAGCAAAGAAACATTGAGACAAGCAAGTGAGACACATGTTGAAGAGAAAACATGGGCTTGAAGAACAAGCCTGAATCTGCCTAATTTTGAAAGATTATTAGGAGGGTTCCTTATTTAACTCTGTGATATGATTCACATTAAATCCATAGCAGTATTTATTTAGTGACCTTATGTAAAAGCTTTCCATTTTGCTTTGAAAGTGACATGAAAAAAAGTAATTTTAGCCTGATTATCCATTGTGACCATTAATGCCTTAAGGTTAGTTACAGTATTCTCCTTAAGGGTTCCTTCAGAATTTCAACTCAGTTTTAACTCCTTCTAGAATTGTACATCCAGTTATATTTCATTAATGGTAGAGATTAAGAATGAAACTCTTGCTATTACTAACTCTTCCTTAAAGCTCCGTAGGAAGCCATATTTCAATCCTGGCTCTTGTCTTCAAGTAAGGCAGAACCTGGCACTTCTTCAATGGGGGCCTAATTAAAATTTCTGTAACAAGGTTGCCGTTACTGACCTTACTGACCTTACCATTCCACTAGCCCATACCCGTGCCTGACTGGATAGATGAATATGTCACAATCTGTGATTGACTACAGCTTGTACGGGGTCCGGGCACACATACCATACCACTGCCTGCCTCCCAGCAGGCAAGTATAAATGCTGTAGCTGCCAGTGAATAAAGCTCTCTTTCTCTCTCACTCTCTCTCTCTCTCCTCTTTCTTGTTGCTTTCTGTTTCTGCGTCTGTTCATTCGGCTGCGTCCCCTCCTCAGCCCCACAAAGGGTCCTACCTGCTGGACAGGGCGGGGCCCACACAAAGCTCAATATTAATGTTTACCTGGCATAGTTCCTGACATATACAAGGCACATGCAAAAATAATGAAATATACTATTTCTGTTTTCCAGAATATTGATTTCAAACTACATAATTGATGCTTTTTAAGAAATCAAGAAGAATAAGTTCAATCACTCATTTCTAGAGTCTACTCCAATGAGAAAAAAACTAATTGGAACATTAATGAAGACAAAAGATATATAGGGAGAATAAATTGAGATAAACTTAAAGGCATGAAAAATTCACATATTTCTGGACTTCCTCATTTTAAAGTACATTTCATGAAGTGATATTTTCAATCCTGCCATGCATGACTTAAAACCCAGTTTCCTTTCTCATTTATCAAATTATGGGGGGGGAAAAAGTAAATCATGATCAGTAGGGGGAGTCACCTTCTAAGATGATTTGATTAAACTTCCTTGATGGACAGATTCTGGTTACATGTGGGACCAAGTCAGAGAGAATTTAGGATGAACACTATGAAGAGAGTGCATCATCAGCAAAGACTCTAAAGTTGGATCATGAATCTTGTGTTGTGAGCAAGAAGTTGTTTCCATGCCCACATAATTAAAAAAAATAAGAATAGGAGAAGAAAAAATCAAGAAACAGGGGCTGGGGCAATAGCACTGCAGGTAGGGCATTTGCCTTGCATGTGGCCGACCTGGGTTCAATTCCCAGCATTCCATATGGTCCCCTGAGCACCGCCAGGGATAATTCCTGAGTGTAGATCCAGGAGTAACCCCTGTGCATGGCTGGGTGTGGCCCAAAAAGAAAAAAAATTAAGAAACAGACTGGGGTTTTGGAGTTTATCAGACCATCTAAGTCATATATGGGTGTCACCTCATATGGTGGGGTGTAAAGATGATTTGAATAATAATACTAACTAGCATGATCTACTTGGCATTTACAAAAATACACAAATAGTCATCACTTTTTGACAAAGATTCAAAAATATTTTCAGGGGGCTGGAGAGATAGTACAGTGGGCAGGATTATTGTAGGTGGCCCGTCGGGATTCAATAACTACCACACAATATGTTCACCAGAGGTTATGTACTTGGAGCAGTGGGACTACATATCTCTTCATTCTCAGCAATGGAAAACTAATTATCAAATGCTTCCTTGGCAGTAGGGCTGTCTTTCTTGAGGGGAATCTCCAACAACAATAGTGAGTTTTGTGTTGAAATATGGAATGTAATCAAGGTAAAGAGAAAATGAAGCAAAATTCATCAGTTATTCAGTTTGGAGTGGGGGAGTGGGGGTGGGAGGTATACTGGGGTTTTTGGTGGTGGATTATGGGCACTGGTGAAGGGATGGGTGTTTGAATATTGTATAACTGAGACATAAACCTGAGAACTTTGTAACTTTCCACACAGTGATTCAATAAAAAAAAATGATTACAAATTGCACAGCTCAGAATGGACAAGATCAGAATACATATAAATATTTGAAGTGAGTATTAAAACTAAAAATAGTTTTTAAATGACCAGAATATCTGAGCATATATTTATCAAAATAAGACACAGATGACCAACACATAAAAAATTTAGTCAGCGTCACTGGTAATTTAGGAAAGGCAATAAAACTAGAAAGAAATGTCATATCATAACCTTTAGAATCCCTGAAATGAACAAGGCAAGGCAAAATAAAAATAAAATCTTATAAAATACTGGAGATTGTTTGAAGCAATAGAAAATTTCCTGTACTATTGTTGATTGATAGGGATGTGAAATGATTCAGCTGTTACAGAAAATATTTTGTCAATTTCTTACAAAGTTAAACATAATCTAGCTAACTGATTTGGTAATCCTGGTTATGCACATAAGTAAATAAAAATGCTATGTTTTAAATTTTGTATACAACTGCTTAAAGCATTTTATCCAGAATCATCAAAAGCCAGAAACCATCCATCAACAGATAAATGCTAACATTAGTTCCTGTAATTCATGGGTGAAAGCTGTAAAAGGAATCTGGACATGTCATTTCAAAACATCTTCAAGAGCTTTACTAATTAGTAGCTATTTAATATGCTAGCATTGGCTTACCTAAAATTTCTTAGATAATCACTTTCAGCTAATTATGGAAAGGAAATATTTTTTGGAGAAGAAATTGTCATGCTGATATCATGTTACTAATGCTATAATTCAATGAGAAGGGGCCATCATTTCTATCATGGTCTCTCTGATATGTAACCTATGTCTAATAATAAGGAAACAGATGCACACAGATTGATAGATCCACTCTATAAACAGATGATATGGCTATAAATCTTCAAGAAATAGTGTCTAGATTCATCCAAGTTGCAGTGGAGTGAAATGAAGTAAATCAGAGGGCAAATATAGGATGATCAAAGTTTTCTGTAACTTATTAGAATAAGCTGGCAAGAGAATGCAATATAGTAAAGGGGGAATGCCTAGACCATCCTTAATCAGAGTATAAATAGATAGGTAGGAATGGAGAAGGAAAGCTGAGAGAAGAAAAGGTGGATAGGAAGTAATGATGGAGAGGGGTCAGGGACCAAGTGCCTCGAGTATGCCAGTGTTAAAGAATGGCTGGAGCGATAGCACAGCGGGTAGTGCATTTATCTTGCACACAGCCGACCCGAGTTCGATTCCCAGCATCCCATATGGTCCCCCGAGCACCGCCAGGAGTAATTCCTGAGTGCATGAGCCAGGATTAACCACCGTGCAATGCCAGGTGTGACCCAAAAAGAAAAAAAAAAAAGAAGAGTGATATAGCTAGATATCCAACACAATGTCAATAACAATGAAAGCAGGAGATCCAAACCACAACAAACTTAGAAACAAACCTGTCAAAGAGTAAGACTGGGAGAGAGGGGTAGGAGAGAACCTAGGGACACTAGTAGAGGGAAGTTGACACTGGTAGTGGGACTGGTACTGGAATATAGCATGCCTGAAACTTAACTATGAATAACCTTCTAAATCATGCTTCCTAATAAAAATATTTTAGAAAGAAAAACTTTAGATAGCATAAAAAACAAAGAAAACAAGAAAAGGAAAGGGACAAACCTCACAGATAACAGGTGACTAAGGAAACATGAAGATTACATGCAAACTGATGCTCTGATTGAATCCTAAATAATATTCAGGATTCTAAATAAAGTTTCTAACTTGAAAATATTGTGGAACCTAAAAAGTTGTTCTAACATAGTTAATATTGAAGCATTAATGTTGATATATGTAGAAGTCTCATGAAATGTTAGACAAGTACTCCTAAATTCTTATTAAAAAATAGTCACTGGTTTACATACTGTTACTGTAGGGTGTAGGCATAAAACATCCCGGCACCACAACCTCACCAGAGCGTTCTCTTCCCTTTATGATTGTCCCAGTGCACACTCCCCCAGCCCCAATACCTAAGCTTCCTAAGGGAGACTAGTTCCGAGTTTCTGTTGCTTTTAGACATTTGTTGTTTATTATATTCTTTATATAATAAAACACAAACTGTGCCCCCCCCACTCCTCTGTACTGTGTAACCCCATCAAGGGCCAAGATCCAGAGACTATAAAACAAGGCTCCTGGAAGCACGACCTCCTATTGTCTAGTTCTCCCTCTTGGAGACCCAGAAAGCTACCAAGACTATCCTACCCGCAAGGCAGAGCCTGGCAAGCTCCCCGTGGCATATTCATATGCCAAAAACAGTAACAATGATGGGTCTCATTCTCCTGACTCTGAAAGAGCTTCCAACGTAGCATCATTGGGAAGGCTGAGTAAAGAGAAATTCTAAAATCTTAGGGCTAGGATGAATTGAGACATTACTGGCACCTGCTGGAACAACTCAGTGAACAACGGGATGATGGTGATGAAAGTGATATATTCTTTATATCCTGCATATGAGAGAGATCATTCTGCAACTGTCCCTCTCCTTCGGACTAACTTAACTCAGCATGATACTATCCAGATCCATCCATATAGCAGAAAATTGCATGATTTTATATTTTCTTTTATCCAAGTTGTATTACACTGTATATGTGCCATAGCTTCTTTATCTATTCATCTGTTACTGGACACTTGGGTTGTCTCCAGAGTTTGTCTATTGTGAATAGTGCTGCAATGAACAAAGGAGTGAAAATGTCTTTTCTGAGTAGAGTTTTTGAGTCCATACATGGGGTAGATAATAAGAAATAGAGTTGCTGTATTGTATGGAAGCTCAATTTCTAGTTTTTTTGAGAAGTGTCCATATTGTTTTCCAAAAGTCTGGATAAGTCAACAACCCTACCAGCAATGAATGAAGATTTTCCTTTTACATACATCCACGGCAACACTGATTAGTTTTGGTTTCTGTGGTGTGTGCCAGTCTCACTGTAGTGAGGTGGTATCTCATTGTTATTTTGATTTGCATTTCTGATAAGTGAAGCAAATTATTGTTTTTTCACATACATTCTGACTGTGTGTGTTCTCTGAGGAATTTTATGTTTATCTCTTCATAATTTTGATGGGGTTGTTTTTTAACCCATTAGTGATGAGTGTTTTCACATACCTTTTGGTCATGACATGCCATATTTGAGAAAGTTTCTGTTCATTTCTTCAACCCATTTTTTGAAGGTTGGATTGTTTTTCTCCTTGTTAACTTCTACCAGTGTTTTACATATCTTGGATTTTAACCTTTCATTAGATGAGTGGTAAGCAAATATTCCTTTCCATTGTATGGTGACTTTATTCTGGCTGTCATTTCTTTTATGCAGTAAATGTTTCTTAGGTTGATATAGTCCCATTTGTTTATCTTTGCTTCCATTTGCTTGACATAAGTGTTGAATCATTGAAGATACCTCTGTAGTCAATGTTATGAATGTCACCATAATTATCTGAATATAATTTATGTATTCAAGTCTGTTAAGTATGTCTTTAATTTTGATTTGGTTTTTGTTAATAGTATTAGAAAGACGGTTTAAGTACATTTTTATTTTTTGCATGTGACCAACCAGGTTTCCCAACCCTATTTGTTGAAGAGGCTTTCCTTGCTCCACTTAATACTGTTTGCCTCATTATAAAATATTAATTTTCCGTATGCTTAAGGGTATGTTTCTGGACTTCTAATTCTATTTTATTGGTCTGAGAATCTGTCTTATTTTAGTGCCACACTGATTTGATCACTACAGCTTTAAAGTATAGTAAAATCGGGGGAAAAAGACAGCTATTTGCTCTATCTGTGCAATGTTTCTGTAAATTTAAAAGCACTTCCAAATTTGAAATTTGAAATAAAAATTCAAATTCTGCCCTCTTTTTGCTGGTATTTTAAACTTAATTGGCTTAAGCTTGCTCTAAAATATGAATGCTCAATTTTAATTTTGATGGTATGTTTTAAAGTAGTTAAACTAGAAGATGTTATACTAGAGGGAACAGTTGCTTTTCAGTATTGTGGTTGAGAAGAAATATTATTCCTTATTCACAATCCAGTATTATATTTCATGCGGCTTTCTTGAATATGCTGTGCTTTCAGCGCAAATTTTAGCTCCTGTAATATAAATTCCTGGGCAGTTTCTTTGGAAATGTTGTATCACTTTCCCATATTTACACTAATAATTTATTGAGATACAAATTGCATCAAATAAATGAAATCCATTCTAAACATACAACTGAATGAATTTTGACACAGTTATTCATCCACTAAATCACCATGTCGATCATGATTTAGAAGATTTTCATCATGATCATTCCAACACTCTTTGTACTAAACACCAATATTCTCTTCTCTCCAAACCCAAGTAGCTATCATGATGTTTTCAGTCTCTATGATTTAGGTTGTTGTTATTCTAGAAAAGAAGTACCCAGACGAAATGAAGTGTAATATTTTATATCTGACACATTCTCCTCAGCCCAGTATCTTGTTGTCTGTATCTTTTGTTCATGACCTTTATAAGCTGGATTTTGGCTCATTGGGGGTCATTATAAATAAAGCTGTTGTAGCACATTTTATAAGTATCTGTGTAGTCCTGTGTTTTCCTTACTCTTACATACAATAGTAGCAGTTAAATTACTGGGTTATATGGTAAATATGTGTTAAGCTTTATAAGAAATTGTCAGTTTCTTTTTGAAAATGGTTACTAAATTACAGACTCCCACAAGTAATTGATGGGTGGGAGTTCAGTCACACTACATTCTCGTCAGCTCCCAATATTGTCAGACTTTTAACAGGCAAACTTACTGGGGAGTGTAAAGTGGTATCTTACTGTAGTTTTTAACTTGCACTTTTCATATGGCTGTTTAGTTTGAGCATTTTTTAAATCTTATTTGCCTTTAATACATATTGTACTATGAATTCCACTAAAATCCTTTTACAATTGAAACGAATTATTCTCATTATTGAATTGCCAGAATTCACTGTATTTTCTGAGCATACATTTTTATCATACGTACATTCTAGAAATATGCCCTTTAAATGTGCCATATATGATTTCTTAACATTCTTCAAAATATGACTTTTTAATTTTGATGCAATCCAATTTATCTTTGTTTTACATGAGTTATTAAGCCAGAGAATTATTTACTGCAAGTTTCTAAATCATTTACAAAATTATTTACCCATACAGTTTAGTTACTCTAGAAAGAATGTTTTGTGAAATTAAAAGTAATTTCTTTCTAATTCAACTAAATTGTTAAAAGTTCTCCCTTGTTAAAAAAACAAATCAACCTACATCATGGATTTGCATAAATTAAAACTGCCTGTTTGGTCATTTTCTTGGATGTTTTATAAATAATTTAGTTAGGTATAGGGATATTTGCTGCAAAAAATAACCAGAATACTTCTGTGGATGCGTGGGGGCTAAATCTTCAATTTATTCATAAACCATGCTCAAAAATATGTGACTCTTCAAAATCCCTGTATTTTTCCTTAAAGGACAGAATTACAACCTTCTGAAAAGGGCAGATGAGATAATTCTACATCTTTGGAGCTCATGATCTCCACATGTGATTACTTTTTCAGTGCTTTATTGGTTAAATAAATAGTTCTTGTCAGTCGGGTGCATGCTGTCTACTTTAATCTTACGTATTTCCTTCTGGGTAATGTTACGAAGGTAAACAACTGAAGGATGAATGAGACTGAATTCTCTGACCCATGGATCATGCTGTTTTCATTGTGAGTTTTTTTGAACGTTCTCCCACATCAGTTAAGTTCTCAGTAAGCACAGCTGACAGGATAGCGGAACATTTCTGGGATGCTGTTTATTTGGCAAATATTTATAGCAGTCAATGCCTTTCAACAACATGTCAAAAATATTTTCATAGGAAAATGTGGTACCCAAAATGGGATTCTTGTGAACCACAGTATTTCTGGGCAAAGTGGTGCATAACATCAACTTTGCTTATACAACATTGGAATATAAATCAGTTTTATCTTTGAATACAAATCTAATTTAAAAGCTTTGACCAAGTGAATTAACTTTATTTTGATGCTATGCCTAAGCCTTTACTATTATCTATTCTTCATGACTTGTAACTTATGGTCTAGTTTGTCTTTTCAAAACTATACCAATATATGTATCTTATATGTGTATGTATACATGTATATATAGATTTATACATATTATAGATAGACTTCATATATGATATGTATATCTATATAAAATATAGTAAGAACATATATACTTTTTAAAATTGAAAGCTAAATTTAGAAATAAATAGCTAAAAGACTTCTTATAAGGGTTGTTGTCTTTTTCTATACACCTGATATTCAGTTATTTAGTCTAATGTTATTTACTATTGGAATGTTGTAGGACTTATTTCTCTGAAAGAGAAGTTGTCTGAAAGTCTCTTCTGTTTTGCTGTGTCACAAACACTCAGCCTGCCAACTGATACTCCTCCCTTTGCCTCTCTTGGGATAAGATAGAATCTTTCAGTGCAATATTTGATTGTCTTTAGTGCAATGGTAGTTGTCAGAAACATAAATTATATGAAGTGACTTATGTTCTCACAAAAGAACAGATGAAAATATCAGTATATGAGAGTTGACATTGAAAGGAGTGGAGTGTGGTCAGTACTCCAGACCAGAATGAGTAAGAAACCACCCAGAACAAAAGAGCAGTCAGTTCTTCTGGGATCTTACATACAGAAATGCTTTGTGCATCTCTCTGTTATTTCTCCGTAAGGCACAACTCTTAGGAAGTAGCCCCTGCTATCTAACGCTTATACATACCTGATTTCCTCTGCAAGAAAGATGGTTGTTTCAGAGCAAGCTAGGCCCCTGATCATGAGAAAGGAAAATTCTCCCACCCCAGGAACATACCATTGGTGATGCTCCAAGTGAGAACTTTTGTTGGACGGATGGATGAGTATTCTGTAATTACAGGCAGTGTAGATGCTCAAGTATCCCAACTAGATTTAGACTCCTCCAGCAGGAAACCCTTTGGGCTCCTATGTGTTAGTGTAAGTTTGATAAGGAAACTGAGGTAGAACTCAAAAAAGACAAAGTCCATAAGGTTAGTAGGAGTGGATAAAGTAGGTTTTACTGCCTAGGGCACAGAATTTGTTAAAGAATGGGAAGGAGATGGTCCAATGCATAATCCAAGACTTCTTCAGATAAAAGGGTCAAAGATTGATATATATATACTTTTTCTTCTCCTTTTATGAGCGAGGTTAAGACATAGAAGTAGACTAGTACTGCATGTTTCTGAGGTTCTGGAAGTAGATTTTTGTATTTATGATCAGTATCTTTTAAAATGATCACATTTTAGAATATTTTGATGATATACACAAAACTTGTGAATTCTGCACTTAGCACATACCTACCACAGCATATTTTAATAATATATCTTTTCCTAGAGATGTTTCTCAGTTTCTATAAAGTGACAGGATCATTGCTAGTGGGGATGTTTTTTATTTGTTAATTTGAACTCTCATGTAATGGTGTGGTAATCCAGGCATCCATCCTGATAAATCTTGGTCAAGTGTGAGGCAGTTCAATGTGAGGCCTGAAGAAGCGGTGCTACCCAGGCCCTTTGGTGCCAGGGATGACCAAAGCTACCCTGGTGTTGCTAATGGGCCTACAGGACTGTGCCTGGCTACTCTCAGAAGACCAGATGGTGCTGAAGATCTAGTAGGATCAGCTGCATGCTGAGTATGTGCGTTAGTCCTGTGTACTATGCCTTAGCCCTAAGATTGATGTTTTTAGTGCTTGTTGGTTTGTGCTTGTTGGGTGAACAACTATGCTTTCTCTACTCCTTTCCATCTTGGCTTTCTTTCTGTCTTCCTTTGAATATCTTAATCACTTCCTTGTTCTGTTCAAAGAACCCCTTATAAGATTGTCATTAAATAGATACATAATGAATTTTGAAAAACATGTTAAAGTAGGAAATAAGTGTATTCTTACTATAAGATCCTGCAGGTGAAATTCTTGATGTTTGCCCAAAGAAATTTTCTATACAAAAACAGAAATCATATGTCTGTACAAATATACAGATATTACCATTTTTTTCATAATTGCCAAAACTTGGAAGCATCCAAAATCTTTCAGAAGGCAAATAGAAAAATTGTCACATAGACAATGCAGTGATATTTCGAGTTAGAAGAAAATGAAAATAAGATATAGTAAAACATGCAGAAAACTTTTATTTGTATTACAGAGTGAAGATGTTAAGCTATAAACATTAAGCACTACATAATTACGTTCCAGTAAAAAAAAATGATCATTTATCATTAGACTCTGTGGAAGTGAGGGAAAACAGGCAGAGAACAGACATTTAGAGAAATACTAAAAATACCATATAGATACCATAATGTTGCATATCTACCATAGAGTCTGTCTTTTAAACAGTTTTAGCAATAATTTTTTCCTTTAGGTTTCAAAAATTAAGTTTGTGAAACTTCTGTGTTTCATATAAATTCTATGTTAAAATAGTTTAAATGTACTCTATTAGAAAAACAAAGCCTACCCTAAAAGTTTTGATTATAATTTTATCATCATATGTATATATAATTTACTGCAATATAATTATACATAATATAAAATGCATTAGAAATAAAATCTAAACTCAAACCCACTGGAAAAAAATATTTTTATTGAATATATATTGCTTGTTAAACACATTCTAATTATAATTTATTGCTACACAAAAGTTTTGGTAAGTCACAAACTTAAAAGACAAAATATCCACAAGAATTATCAGTAAGGAGCTAGAGAAATGGTACAGCAGACATAGCACTTGTCTTGCACATAGCCTACCTGGGTTTGATCCCCAGCACCTCAGGCATCACTCCTGGTTGGCTCAGGGGGGCTCTGCTCTTATTACATGATTTTATGATCAAATTATGTACTGTATTCTTTTACACAAATAATGAACATTATATAAATGTGTAATTAAAAGGACAAAAGAACAGGAAGTAAATGGCCTAGAGAGAAATGAGTGATAGATGTGCAAAAACTGATTTTAGTAGTCCACTTGATCTATTCAATAAGTATAATAATCAACCAAGTGTATTTTAATGATGTACTTGATTTTATTAACTGATTTGCAAATTGATCAGTATCTCATCTAGCAATTAAAAACATGTTCTGCTAGGCGGTACAAAACAAAAGGGCTTCTTAGGCTGAAGAGGGCAAAGTAATGGAAGAAGGAGATATTTCAGGAAGAGGTACCTAATGTAAGGAATGTAAAATGTTTTCCAGTAGATTTTTTCATTTTCTTTTGGACACTCTAGAAGATACCTTATTGTTGCTCACCAGAATTCCAAATTGAATAGTTAACTCAACATTCTTTGGGAAGACATAAACCCACAGGGTTATGGAGATAACTCAATTATAGTGGCATGTTGAACTCATCATTGTGAGTTGAACTAATGTTTAAGATTAGACAGTAAGTTTTGGTGGACTTATATTATTTTATATTTTGAGTCTGTCACTTTTTAATATTTTCCCATTAAAACAAAAGTTAATGCTAATAAGACTGTCCAGTGAACTGGATAATACACCTTTAAGCTAGAAAATATCTTGGACATAGTGAGTACTAGTCATAATTAATGTAAGACTGTTTTCCAAGATATGTAAGACTTTTACTTGAATTATTTAAGTATCAGTCAATGAATGGGGTAGGTACTGCTATTCTTAAAGCCATGTAACCAAGTTTATGTACTCTAAAAATAAATCAGATGTTATACCTAGAACTTCAGGATGTCATATCTTAAGTATACCATCACTAAAATCAAAAAGAGAAAGATTATCATAGAATTGCACAGGAAGAAGGAAACACATTCAGCCCATTGCAACTTCAGAATTCCAAATGCAGGCAGTCCATGGCATCTGTTGTTAATGGGTAAGAAAAAACAAGTAGAGTTTGCTATTATATTTCTGGACATAGCTGTGTCTTTCCAGGAGAGATTAAATATAACTCAGATTTTAAAAACCAAACCTATAAAAAAGGAAACATAAAATCAATTTACATTTAAAAGAAAAGATTTAAGCTTTAGAGAAATTATTAAAAATACATCATGTATATTATCTCAATTTTTAAAATTTGATTTATGTTTTACTGTCAAAAATAATTATGCAAAAAAGATAAGCAACCAAGAATTAGCATTTATTCTGCCTCTGTATATATTTATATTTCTTGGTATTTATGATTTTGTGTATTTTTGGCAAAATTTTTATTCACATTGTAAAAGAAAAAGTGATTGTGTTTAACAAGTTAAAGTATTCCACTGAAAATTATTAATCAAAATTATGATCATTGATTCCATTGATTCTTCTGTCTAAATGTTTTTACTATTTTTTCTTGATATAATATTTTATATTTATAAAATATCTGTATTACAAATTTTATTTAGCATAACTCTAAGATCTAGGATTTTAGCATTAGTTATCAATTTTACTAGGGTTGTTGAAACTCAGGATTATCTCTTATAGTTACGCACGGCAGAGTCTGGCAAGCTACCCGTGGCGTACTCAGTATGCCAAAAACAGTAGCAATGCTGGTCCTCATTCCCCTGACCCTGAAAGAGCCCCCAATACGCCATTGGGCTACACTAGCATGCAACAGGGATGAATGGAGACGTTATTGGCACCCACTTGAGCAAACTGATGAACAATGGGATGACAGTGATACAGTTAAGGAATCATGTATTGTTATTTTGTAAGATTCTTAGGAATAACTCCCAGCTCAGTGTTGAGGGTTAACTCCTGGCAGTACTCAGAAAACTATGTGGTACTGGCAGTTGAAAGGAATCTTCTATGAAAACTTCCACTCTGGTCCATTGAACCATCTCTTTGAAGCAGAAACTCATAAGTTTAAAAGTCACTGTACTTGCTAAAATAAAGAATTATAATTAAAAATGAATTTTAAAATTTCGAAATTTCCTTTTTAGAGCATCTCTAAACATGTTAGAAATGTTTACTTGAAAATCACATTGAAATGTAAATGAATTAGTTATATTAATAATGTTTTAAGATTTTTCTATCTTAAGGTAGGTTATTTCTTAAATTTTATGATTTAAAGAAAATATCTAATAAGTAGCATAATTTTTTAATTAATAACCTCCTATTTTAAAATCATATAAAACTCCATTAAATCTTCCCTCCCCCCTGGGAAAACTTTTATTTTATTTTTTTTATTTTTAAGGCCTTTTTTTCTTCTTTTTGGGTCACACCCAGCGATGCACAGAGGTTACTCCTGGCTTTGCACTCAGGAATTACTCCTGGCAGTGCTCAGGGGACCATATGGGGTGCTGGGAATCGAACCCAGGTCGGCCATATGCAAGACAAACACCCTACCCTCTATGCTATTGCTTAGCCCTATTCTTTTTTTTACCTTTTTAAAAAATTTTATTGAATCACTGTGAGATAGTTACAAGCTTTCATGTTTGGGTTATAATCACACAATGATCAAACACCCATCCCTCCACCAGTGCACATACCCCACACCAATATCCCTGGTATACCCCCCTTTCCTACCCTCCCTTGCCTCAATGGCAGGCAATATTCTCCATTCTCTCTCTTGACTTTTCGCCATTATGGCTTGCAACACAGACACTGAGAGGTCATCATATTTGGTCCATTATCTACTTTCGGCACACATCTCCCATCCCAACTGGTTCCTCCAGCCATCATTTAGTGATCCCTTTTCTATTCCAGCTGCCTTCTCCCCTCCAAGGATTGCTTTAGCTGTTCATGGGGGTTTATTGCTCCATATGAATTTCAGGAGTGTTTTGTCTATTTCTTTGAAAAATGTCATGGGTATCCTGATAGGGACCACATTATATTTGTTTAGTGTTTTGGGCAGTATTGCCATTTTAATCAAGTTAATTCACCCTATTCATGAGCAGGGGATGTGTCTCCATTCCTAGTGTCCTCTTTTATTTCTTGAAGTAGTGTTTTGTAATTTTCCTTGTATAGGTCCTTTGCCTCTTTGGGTAAGCTGATTCCAAGATACTTGATTTTCAGATTAGGTTCACTATTGTGAGCGGGATTTTTTTTTAATGTCTCTTTCTTTTATTATTTGTATATAAGAAAACCATGGACTTTGGGTGTTGATTTTGTAGCCTGCCACATTACTATGTCAACCTATTGTTTCTAAGAGCTTCTCTGTAGAGACTTTAGGGTTTTCTAAGTATAGTATCATATCATCTTCAAATAGTGATAACTTGACCTCTTTTTTTCCCATTTGTATGCCCTTGATATCTTTTTATTGTCTAACTTCTATGGCCAGGATTTCCAGTGCTATCCAGAATAGGAGTGGCAAAAGTGTGCAACCTTGTCTTGTGCCCGATATTAGAGGGAAGAAAGGTTTTTAGTTTTTCCCTATTGAGATTGACACTTGTCATGGGCTTTTGGTAGATGCGTCAGACTATATTGAGGAAAGTTCCTTCGATGCCCATTTTGCTGAGAGTTTTCATCATAAACAGCTGCTGGATCTTGTCAAATGGTTTCTCTGCATCTACTAATATGATTATATGGTTTTTATTATTTCTTTTACTGATAAATTATGTTTATTGATTTGTGAATGTTAAACCATTTTTGCATCCCTGGGATGAATCCTACTTGGTCATGGTGTATGATCTTTTTGATGAGTCATTGCATTCTATTTGCTACTATTTTGTTGAGGATCTTTGCATCTGTGTTCTTCAGGGATATCGGTCTGTAATTCTCTTTTTTTGTGGTATCTCTGTCTGCTTTTGGTATCAGGGTGATATTTGCTTCATAGAAACTCTTTGGAAGTGTTGATACTTCAATTTCCTGGAAAAGCTTAAAGAGAATTGGGAGTAAATCCTCTTTAAAGGTTAGGAAGAATTCACTAGTGAATCCATCTATGCCAGGACTTTTGTGCTTGGGGAGACTTTTTATTACCGTTTCAATATCCTTTATGGTGTTAGGTTTGTTCAGGTATACCAGATCTTCTTGGTTCAACCTTGGGAGGCTATAGGAATCTAGGAATTTATCCATTTCCTCAAGGATTTCGTGTTTCATGGCATAAAGCTTCTCAAAGTAATCTGAGGATCCTTTGAATTTCTGTAGTTTCTGTCGTAATGTTCCACTTTTCATTTCTGATTCGGTTTATTAGGGTTTTCTCTCTCCTTTTTTTTTGTGAGTCTTGCTAAATATTTATTGATCTTGTTTACTTTCTCAAAGAACCAGCTCTTGGTTTCATTGATCTTTTGGATTGTTTTTTGGGTTTCTGTCTCATTAATTTCTGCTCTGAGTTTTATTATTTCCTTCCTGTTTGGATTGAGCTCCTTTTATTGGTCATTCTCCAAGGGCTTAAACTGTGAGGTTAGCTTACTTATGTGGGCTCGCTCCTCCTTCCTGAGGAAGGCTTGTAGAGCTATAAACTTTCCTCTTAACACATCTTTTGCTGTGTTCTATAAGTTTTGGTAACTCTTGTCCTCATTTTTCTTCGTTTCCAGGAATCTTGATTTCCTCTTTGATATCCTTTCTAAGCCACTCGTTGTCCAATAGTGAGTTGCTTAATTTCCAGGTGTTTGATTTAGTTTTTTGTTTGTGTGTGTGATTTATTTCATATTTCAGTACATTGTGGTCTGAGAAAATCATTGATACAATCTCTATCTTCTTAATTTTATGAAGGTATGTTTTGTGGCTCAACACATGGTCTATCTTGGAGAATGTTCCATGCACACTTGAAAAGAATGTATATTCAGCTTTTTGAGGATGAAGTGTCCTGTATATGTCTATTTACCCTTTCTTCCATTCCTTCCCTCAGATGAAGTATGTCCTTGCTAAGCTTGAGTCTTGGTTGATCTATCAAGTGGTGATAAATCGGTGTTGAAGTCCCACTAGTAATGTGTTGCTATTGATGTCTTTCTTTGAGTCTATGAGTATTTTTTTAAGTATTTTGCTGGTCCCTCATTAGGTACATATATATTTAGTATTGAAAGTTCTTCCTGTTGTACAGAGCCCTTTATCAATAAGAAATGACCTGTACTGTCTCTTGTGACCTTCTTCAGTTGGAAACCAATGTGGTCTGATACTAGGATGGCTACCCCAGCTATTCATGGGAATTGTTTGTCTGTAGGATTGTTTTCCAGCCTTTGACTCTGAGCTTATGTTTGCTCTGATTGTTGAGATGTGTTTTTGCAGTCAGCAGAATGTTGGGTTCAATTTTCTAAACCTTCCTGCCACTCTGTGTCTTTTAAATGGTGCACTTAGCCCATTGACATTGAGAGCGATTATTGTTATAAAGTCTTGTCCCATTTTTCTGCTGAAATTTGGTGTATTTGAGGGTTCTGTTTTGTCTTAAAGTAGCCCATTCACTTGTTATTGTAACCATGGCTTTGAGTCTATGAAGTTCGTGAGCTGTTGTCTATCAGCTGTTGTCTAAGTTTCACAGTTGTGAAACTGTGCATTGTTCCTTCTGTTATGAATGAGAATCTATCTGGGTAAAGTATTTTTGGTGAGGCATTTGTTTCATTGAGTTTTTTCACTATATCCCACCACTATAACCCTTGGACCATGAGGGTTTCATCAGACAAGTTGTCTGTGAATCTTAAGAATGCTCCTTTATAGGTAATTTCTCTCTTTGATGTTGCTGCTTTCAGGATTTTGTTTCTATCTAAGGTTTTGGTCATTTTGATCAGGATGTGTCTTGGGGTATTTTTATTTGGATTTCTTCTAGCTGGTACCCTTTGGGCCTCCTGAATGTGGTCACATGTTTTCTTCAGCTCTGGGAACATCGTAGCAATGATGTCTTTGACAGTTTGTTCTTCATCAAGGTTTTCTTCCTGTCCATCTGGGACTCCAATAATTCTTATGTTACTCCTCTTGGCTTCATCATGATATTCTCTTGCCATCTGTTCCAGATTGTGAGTCTCTTTTCCATTTTCTGCTCTTTTCTAGAGAGTCCTGGGCTTCTTCTTTGAGCTCACTGATTCTGTCCTCAGCAGCTGTTACTCTGCTGTTGAGGCCTTCCACTGAGTTTTTTAATATGCCTATCAGGTTTTTCAGATCTGACATTTCCATTTGTAATTTTGTTTGTGTTTTCTGCATTTCTACCTTCAAATCCTCTTGTATTTTATTGGCATTGCTTTCCATTGTTTATTTTAGCTCCTTAAGCATCCTCAGTAGCTCCCTTCTAAATTCCCTGTCAGAGAGGTTGTCTAGCACTTCATTGCTGTTGGGGTCTTCTGGGCTAGCCTCTTCAATAAGTAAGTTTGGTGGGGTTCTGCGTTGCTTTACCATTGTGACCTATGTGGTTTAGCCCTTCAAGCTCACTGTTACTATTCTGCTTATGATGCAGGATTAATTGAGGTGGGCTTAATGAGTTATTGAATAATGTGTTTCTGGTGGCGAAGCTAACCTAGTGAAAGTTCCAGCTAAGAGGGTAACTTATGGTTCTTATGGGATATGGAGGGGGAAGAATAACTTGTGGCCATGTTAGCATTGTTAGCGGCCACAGATCCGGGATGGAGCCCCAACATGGGCCAGGTACCTGTATGGGATGAGCAGAGGGTGCCCGGAACATTGCAGCTTTGGGTGCCCACAGTGTGCCTCAATTCCCATCCCTGCAGATCAAGGATGAAAACTGTACCCTTGGGTCTAGTTAGAATTGCAGCTCCAGGAAGGAGCCCTGACACAGACAGGGTACCTGTATGGGATGAGCAAAGGGTGACCAGAGTCCCATTATTTTTAAGACGTTTTATTGGATCACAGTGAGATAGTTACAAACTTGCATGATTGTTTTTCAGTCAAACAATACTCAAGAACCCATCCCTCCATGAGTGCACATTTTCCACCATCATTGTTCCCAGTGACGCACCCAGAAACCCCATCCTTCCCCACTACCTGCCTCTGTGGCAGGTACAATCTTTCTTTCTCTCTTATTTTGGGCATTATGATTTGCAATACAGATACTAAGAGGTCATCATGTTTAGTCCTTGCTCTACTTTCAGCACACAACTCTCAGCCTGGATGATCCCTCCAATCATTTATTTAGTGGTTCCTTCTGCATCCCAACTGCCTTTTCCCCCAGCACCTGGGGCTGGTAAAAGCCCATAGTTCTTAGGACATCTAACTGATTACCTAAATCATCCCAAACATTTATTAAGTTTTATTTTCATGTTATTCTAGATACTTGCAGCCATTAAAAGAGAGGTAAATGACAAGACTACTCTATTCAATATTTCCTCAGAGTTTTCACTGTAGGTAGTAGGTTGTATATTTAACTCACTATGATCACGTAAATTTCACTTGTTTGTGTTACTGTAGCATGGTGGAGCAAGTTGAGCATAATTCAAAAATAATATCTTAGAATTATTCTATGACAGTACTTGATATTTATTTAGTTTGTGGTCACGCCTGATGGTGTTCAGGGATTATTCCCAACACTGCTTAGAGGTTACTTCCAGTGGTGCTTGGGAGACCATGAGGGTTGAACCCAGGTCTCATACAACCAAGATATGCACTCAGCCCATTAAGGTATGTTTCCAACAATGACTTCTTTTTTAGTTATTTTTTTTCACTGCGTTCATGTTCATTTTCAAGACTTATTTTAGTAATATAATCTCTTCTAAATGTTACCACATAAAAAGCACCACCAGAGCTTTTATATCTTTCCACCACAGGTATTTGCACCCTCCCTCTCCCTTGAATTTCCCTTATCCTTTTGTCTCCTCCTGGCTCTGCACTCAGGAATTACTCCTGCCAGTGCTCGGGGGACCATGTGGGGTGCTGGGAATCAGAACTGGATCGTCAGCGTGCAAGGCAAACACCCTACCCACTGTGCTATCCTTGCTTCTCTATATCCCACACATCAGTTAGACTACAATATTTCTCCTTTTGATTTATTTTGCTTAGGATGACCGCCTTCTAGTTCCATCCTTATTCTAGTTAAAGGCAAGAGTTGAACTTTTTAATTATATAGTAGTATTACATTGTGGATTACCTTCTTTATCAATTCATCTGTCACTGGACCCTTTTTTCTAGACTCTACGATACACAGCAATGCCATGAATATAAGTATACATATAACTTTTCTAACTAATGTACTTTAGATAGGATATCTAGAACGGGAATTGTTGGATCATATGGTAGACATATGCTAAATATTTTGAGAAATCTCCATACTGTTTTCCATGGAAGTTGAATTAATTTGATTTTCTACTAACAGTATATTTACATCCTTATGTTATCATGTTAATCACTTTTTTGTTGGCTTATTTCACTTATGATGTAACATGATAATTTCTTAAAATCTGAATATGTTTTGTTCTTTTAGTAAATCAAAAGAAAAAAATTTTTGCATATACTTCTTAATTTGTAAGTATATAAAACAAAACTATGAGAACTACGTGCATTAGCTTCCTGCCAATATGCAACTGTAAAATTTAAAATATTTTTAAATATTTTAAATAAACTGGTATTTAATAATTGCCAGTGATAATAAAATGAATTTCTTATTGATAAGATAACAATTCTAATATGTCTATGTTATAGAGATTGAACTAGATTGCATGTATGTTGAATATTATCTCTTTGTCTTCTACCTAAGAAATTGATCTATGTAGTTGTTTATGCTACCTCAGAATATAAATCACAGTATAATCAAATCTCCAGTTTGGATTTACTGAGAGATTGTTCACATTCACCACTGTGCTAAATGCTTTAATTTTTTAACTCTTTGAGCAACTTCATGGCAGAGTCTCTTTGGAAGTATGAGTAAAGAGAGGCTGCTAAAATCTCAGGGCTAGGATGAATGGAGACGTTACTGGGTCCGCTCAAGCAAAGTGATGATCAATGAGATGATAGTGATGGTGGTAGTGAGCAACTTCATGTGATAATAGATAGATTTACTAATTTTAAGGAAAAATCAGCACCAGAAAATAAATAAATTGAACAGAATTACATAACTAATAAGCAGGGACTTGAAACTCCAGTTTGATGCTGTTGATTAAATTATATTGTTTCAATACTAAAGTCCAGCATTCTCTGGCTCATGCATTGAACTGCAGACCCGGTTGTCTAAGATTGGCCAGGAGAGGCCACTAGGCCTCCTGAGTATCTCTTGTGAGGTCACGTCTCCCACCCAAAATAGGAAATATGTTTCTATATAAGAACTACCTATTCTGAATAGTCTGATTGACATTGGTAGTCTGATTGAAACCTATGACAATTTTAACTCATGAACAATATTTTAACTACTGAATGATGGTTAACATGATTATATGACTATAAATTTCAGGACTGATAAGTTTTTCATACAAGAATGTTCTGCAAGAGTTAAAGAAAATAGCTATCATCTTGTGAGCTAGAGAAATGAAGCAATCAAATAGTAAGCAGAAACTTACAGTTGTTTTAGACTTGATTCTACTTGTGTAAATATATACAATATATATGTAGTTCAATGTGCTTATATATGTATATATATTTATATAGTTCAGTGTGTTTTTTAAATACTTTGCAGAAATTGTTGAATATTTAAGAACCATAGAAATACAAATTGTGGGGCTGTGATAGCATGGCAGGTAGAGTGTTTGCCTTGCATGCTGCCTACCCGGGTTCGATTCCCAGCATCCCATATGGTCCCTTGAGCACCGCCAGGAGTAATTTCTGAGTGTGGAGCCACAAATGACCCCTGTTCATCATCTGGTGTGACCCCCCCCAAAAAAAACAAAAGAAATACAAATTGGTTTTGGAATTCTAATACAATACTCTTTAAATATGTTCACTACATGCCCTATATATTTATTATATTCATATATTTTTATTTTATGAATAATCATATAATATGATAACTAGTTTGTTTTTTTGTTAATTAAAATGACTAGTCTATTAGTTGAAAACAACATACTAAATTGGGACTTTATGATCTCTTATATAAAATATTTAGGAAACATTTTATAGACATTGTTATCAAATTGAATAATGTAAAAAATTATAGTTTGCATGTTAAATAAGTTAAATGTTCTATTTCATTTTATTTTTTTCACATGAGAACCTAAAAGTGAATTAATGAATACCAAATTTAAAATCATAAAAAGTCGCATATACATAAGTATGTGTACATATACACATATGTTACATGAACAAAATCTAAGACTGAAGCGAAGAAGAGGAGAATGCAAACATGATTATTTCCCTTTTTTTATATGGTTGCTGGTAGTTAAAGAAAGCTTATTTTCCTTTATATTCAAATTAGACAAATTAGATTCAAATATTCCTATATAAATGGTATTTTTTTGCTTCAAATGTTACATCCCAAAGTGACCAACAGCTGGATAACAGGTGTTATCCAAAGTGCTGGATTTATTTTACATGGAAAAGGCGGACACAATGGAATCATTCTTTAAAAATTCAGCGCTTCTAAAAGATAATCAAAGAATGACCAGATGTACACATGACAATAATTATCTATTAATTTATAAATTGATTGAAGTTTCTCAAATCTTGTTATAAAGCATAATTATTATTGTTTCATCTTCCAGTTTTATGCTGGTTCTGGGGCCCATGTGATGGAAGCTTGGGTGGCAAGTGGACACCCCTATCTTGCACACAATAACCTTATCTTACGGGCTTGTTACACACACCCTCACATGGGGGCCACTGAGCCTTAAGAGATATCTTGTGACATTTTAAAAATCAGTGTTACAAAGAAAACATTAACTGAGGACAATGAAAAGCATAAGAAAAAACCTAAAAGAAAATGTATAAGAAAAACACAAAATCAGTAGTTGCTGTACATGTAATAATTTTTTCTTGTTTTTTAAATTTTTTATAGTGAATCACTGTGAGGGTACAGTTACAGATTTATACATTTTCGTGCTTGTGTTTCTGTCATACAATGTTTGAGAACCCATCCCTCCACCAGTGTCCATTCTCCACCACCGATGAACCCAGTATCCCTCCCACCTCCCAGTCCCATCCCCCCATCCCACCCGCCTCTGTGGCAGGGCATTCCCTTTTGTTCTCTCTCTAAAGTTTTCTTAAGAATGAAAAATCGAGCATTCCCTGCGTGTACCCTGGATGGCAGCACCTCCCAGTGCCGCGCGAGCCGGCAGCATCGCGCCTCCAACCCCACCTGCTCCTTCCACCAGGTTTGCAGAACTCCCTGCTGGTGAACCCATTCCCCACGGGCCCCAACTCGGAACCAGAGCAGCACCTCCCAGCATGCCTCAGTCCTACAGTGTGGCAGGGGGCATGGCCTTTGGGAGCAGTTCTTCTCCCCTTTCCCAGGACTTTGCACTCACATCTCAATCTCTATTACGTGATTATGTGGAGAACATTCTGGCTATCTCAAAAGCATAAGACCAATAGTCCACTAGCCTATCCTAACCTAAACAAAACACCAGTGAACACACGAAACTACACAAGCCTAATACAAAAGAACACATCCTCTGAAGCTTCACTAGAGGCCTCCAATGAGTCACAGAGGAGCATGTAAGAGAAGGGTAGTGTTCTAAAAGGGGAGAAAGGCAACCACCATCAACCAACATTATCCAGAATTCTTTCTTGCAACGAGAGGCGAATACTGATATTGAACTGAAGAACTGATATTGAACAAGAAGAGCATGAAGAAAAGAGTCCAGAAGCCTCAACAGGGATTACCCAAAAATACTATCTTTCCAATAAAGAATTTAGAGATGGAATGTTGAGGATGTTCAATGAACTCAGTGAAATAGTGGAACAGGCATCCAGTACATTAAAGGAGGACATGAAAGAAACAGTGGAACAGACAGCCAAGAAAATAGAGGAAGAAATGAGAGCAGAAATAACAAAGCTACAAACAGAAGTGTAACAAATAAAAGATTCAGCAGATGAAATAAAAAACTCAATGAGTGCCCTCAACAGTAGAATGACTACAGCTGAAGACAGAATCAGTGAGCTTGGAGATGAGCTGCAGAAAGCTTACAGGGAACAACAAACAATGAGAAAAGACCTCAAAATAGCTCTAGGTTGAAGCAGAGACCTAAGGGATGAATTCAAAAGGAACAACATAAAAATCATCGGAGTACCAGAAGGACAGGGAGGAAACCCCAATGAAAAAGCTACAGTTAAATATATCATTGCTGAGCAGTTCTCAGACCTGGAGAATGGAGGCAACCAGATCCAAGGAGCCTGTAGGGTGCGAGCTGAAAGAGACCCTAATAAAAAGACTCCAAGACAGATCATAATCAGAATGATGGATGTCACAGATAGAGACACAATACTGCAAGCATCAAGGTCAAAAAAGGATATCACATACAAAGGAGCATCCCTTAGATTTACAGCAGACTTATCAGAGGAAACCTTCCAAGCCTGAAGACAATGGTGGGATATGGTGAAAAAACTTAGTGAAATGAATGCCTCACCAAGAATACTTTATCCAGCTAAATTGTCACTCAAACTCGAAGGGACAATACACTATTTCATGGATAAACAATAATTCAGGAATTTCATAGACTCAAAACCAAATTTAAAAGTACTGAAGGGACTATTGTAGACAAGAAAAAAACCTACATTTTTTCTTTTTTCTTTTTTTTTTCTTTGATTTTTTTTTTATAGTTTATTTTTAATTAGTGAGTCAACGTGAGGGTACAGTTACAGATTTATACATTTTTGTGCTCATGTTTCTCCCTTACAAAGTTTGATAACCCATCCCTTCACCAGTGCCCATTCTCCACCACCAGTAAACCCAACATCCCACCCCCCCTCCCCAGTCCCGTCTCCCCCCACCCCACACTGCCACTATGGCAGGGTATTCCCTTTTGTTCTCTCTCTCTGATTAGGTGTTGTGGTTTGCAATAAAGGTGTTGAGTGGCTATTGTGGTCAGTCTCTAGTCTATATTTGGCCCGCATCATCTTTCCCCCACATGACCAACAACCACATTTTACTTGCTGTTCCCTTCTCTGAGTTGCCCAGAATGAGAGAACAGCCTCCAAGCCATGGTGACAACCTCCTGAAAACCTACATTTTTTCTAACAGCTGCATATAAGTGGATTAGCCTGGAAAGTATCATGCTAAGTGAAATGAGTCAGAAAGAGAGAGACAGACATAGAAAGATTGCGCTCATCTGTGGAATATAGAATAACAGAGTAGGAGACTAACACCCAAGAATAGTATAAATAAGTACCAGGAGGTTGACTCCATGGCTTGGAGGCTGGTGTCTCATTCTGGGCAACTCAGAGAAGGGAACACCAAGTAAAATGTGGTCGGAGGTCATGCGGGGGAAGGGTGATGCATGCCGAATGTAGACTAGAGACTGAATGCAATGGCCACGCAACACCTTTATTGCAAACCACAACACCTAATCAAAGAGAGAGAATAAAAGGGAACACCTTGCCACAGTGGCAGTGTGGGGTGGGCGGAGATGGGACTGGGGAAGGTGGGAGGGATGCTGGGTTTACTGGTGGTAGAGAATAGGCACTGGTGAAGGGATGGGTTTTCAAACTTTGTATGGGGGAAACATTAGCACAAAAATGTATAAATCTGTAACTGTACCCTCACGGTGATTCACTAATTAAAAATAAATAAATTATTTTTTAAAATAAATAAATTAATTAAAAATTTTTAAAAAAGAAAAAAACCTACAACCACAACAAACCCCTACAGAAAGAAGTCACAAAACAACATGGAAATAATCACTCTCAATCTCAATGGTCTAACTACATCAATTGAAAGACACAGTGTGGCAAAATGGATTCAGAAACTGAACCCAATATTCTGCTGCCTACAACAAGCACATCTGAACAGTCAGAGCAAACACAGACTCAAAGTCAAAGCATGTAAAACAATCCTGCAAGCAAACAACACCCACAAAAAAGCTGAGGTGTCCATACTAGTATCCAACAACAGAGATTTCACGTTGAAAAATATTAGAAGGGATAGCAGAGGCCATTTTTTAATAGTCAAGGGATATGTACAGCAGGAAGAAATCATACTCCTCTAAGATGAGGGATGAGACAAGGTTGCCCACTCTCACCACTTCTGTTCAATAAAGTACTGGAAGTACCTGCAATAGCCATTAAGTAAGAAAAAGATATCAAGGGCATCCAGATAGGAAAGATAGAAATCAAGCTCTCACTATTTGCAAATGATATGATACTATATTTAGAGAACCCTAAAGCCTCTACCAAGAAGATCCTAAAAACAGTAGACTTCTATAGTAAAGTTGCAGTCTATAATATCAATACCCAAATGTCCATGGCCTTCCTATACACAAAAAATGAGAGACAGGAAAATTAAATGAAAAATCAATCTCCTTCACAATCTTGCCTCAGAAAATCAAGTACCTTGGATTCAGCTTAACTAAGTAGGTAAAGGACCTTTACAAAGAAAATCACAAAATATTACTTCACAAAATAAAAGAGGACACGAGGAAACAGAAACATATCCCATCCTCTTGGATTGGGAGAATTAACATTGTCAAAATGGCAATACTACCATTATGTTATACATATAATGAAATCCCTAGGTTCAATGAAATACCTATAAGGATAGCCAGGAAATTCTTCAAAGAAATGGATCAAACACTCCTGAAGTTCATATGGAACAACAAACCCCCATGAATAGCTAAAGCAATTCTGGGGGAAAAGAAGATTGGAGGCATCACCTTTCTCAACCTCAAACTCACTACAAAGTAGTAATAATTAAAACAGCATGGTACTGGAACAAAGGCAGAGCTTCAGACCAATGGAACAGGGTAGAATATCCTGACACACACCCTCAAATATATGATCATCTACTCTTAGAGAAGGGAACAAGAAATGTGAAATGGAGCAAGAAAAGCCTCTTTAACAAATGGTGCTGGCAAAACTGGACTGTTACATGCAAAAAAAATGGGCTCAGAACTGTACCTAACACCATGCACAAAAGTCAGATCAAAATGAGTCAAAAACTTCAACATCAGATCAGAATCCATAAGGTCCATTGAAGACAAAGTCGGCAAAACCCCCCATGATATTGAAGCTAAAGGTATCTTCAAAGATGACACCCCACTGACCAATCAAGTGGAAACAGAGATAAATAAATGGCATTGTGTTAAACTAAGAAGCTTCTGTACCTCAAAAGAAACAGTGACCAGAATGCAAAGACAGTCTTTAAAATGGGAAATGATATTCACCCAATACCCTTCGGATAAGGGGTTGATATCAAGGATATTCAAGGCCCCTTTGAACTCTACAAGAAGAAAACATCCAATCCCATCACAAATTGGGGTGATGAAGTGAACAGAAACTTTCTCAACTAAGAAATCTGAATGGCCAGAAGGCACATAAAAAATGCTCTTTATCACTAATCAGGGACATACAGATCAAAATAACATGAGATATCATCTCACACCACAGAGACTGGCCCACATCTAAAAGAACATAAGCAACTGGTGTTGTCATGGATGTGGGCAGAAAGGGACTCTCCTTCACCCCTAGTGGAAATGTCGACTGGCTTAGCCCTTTTGAAAAACAGTATGGATGTTTCTCAAAAAATTAAAAATTGAGCCCCATTTGACCCAGTACTTCTGGGAATATATCCTGGAGATGCAAAAAATATATATTAGAAATGACATCAGCACTTATATATTCATTGCAGCACTGTTTATAATAGCTAGAATCTGGAAAAAACCAGAGTGGCCGAGGACAGATGACTGGTTAAAGAAACTTTGGTACATCCACACAATGGAATACTATGCAGCTATTAGAAAAGATGAAGTCATAAAATTTGCATATAAGTGGATCAACATGGAGAGTATTATGCTAAGTGAAATGAATCAGGAAGAGAGGGACGTACATGGAAGGACTGCACTCATTTGTGGAGTATAAAGTAACAGAATGGGAGACAAACTACCAAGAATAGAAGAGATAAGGACTAGGAAGATTGCTCTATGGCTTGGAAGCTGGCTCCACATGCTGGGGGAAAAGGCAGCTCATATAGAGAAGGGAACGCCAAGTAAATGATGCTTGGAGGGCACACTCCGGAGGGGAGAAGTGTGCTGAAAATAGACTATAGACAGAGCATGATGGTCACTTAATACTTTTATTGCAAACCACAATACCCAAAAGGAGAGAGAATAAAAGGGAATATGCCTTCCACAGAGCTGGGGGGTTCACAGAATGGGGTAAAGGAGGTGGGAGGGATACTGGGAACATTTGTGGTGGAGCATGGGCACTGGTGGAGGGATGGGTACTCAATTATTGTAAGACTGAATCGTAAGCACGAAAGTTTTAAGTCTGTAACTGTACCTAATGGTGATTCACTAAAAAAAATTTAAATAAAATGAAAAAAAAGTTACTTGCTAAACCATCATGTCCAGCATGTCCTCATTACCAGGGTTACTAATATGGTGATGCCAACTCCAGTGCCTCTGGGATGTGTAAATCTTTGTCCTTAGTGCTGAGCCTTGTGATAATGTTCATACTCAGATATTGAGCTCTAATTTCATACTTAGAGCTTCTAAGAATGCTTTGCCAGCATCTGAATGGTCTACACTCTAGGAAAAGACCACTAGTGGCTCAAAGAAGACATGTTCTTTTCTCTGCTCTGTCACCCACTTTCTGTGTGTTATTTTGTTGTCCTAGGGGAGTGGTAGCAATCTCTGGATCTCAGCTTGCTGCTATTAAATGCATTCAACCAAATTAAAATCTCTATAAAAATCAAAATATAAGTTGTGTTTTATTATGATAAAATTTAAAGAACAGGTTTAGAGTAATAGTTTGAACAATAATGAAATATGCAAATACTAGGAAATTAAACTTTATAAATGAATAAAACTGAATAAGTAGAAAAAATGGTAGAATTTGTAAATTAAAAATAGGAAACATTTAACAAGACTTTTGATAAGAAATGTTAACAATAGAGAATTACTATAACTTTTATAATTCAAATTATTAATATGAATTATTGGATCCAAATTATCTCTCAAGTATGACTGCATATTAGAATTATATTAAGAAGTCCACCCATGGCTGATTAAATTAGAGAATCTCTGCAATTTACTGTAGAGAGAATAAATTGTACAAAGAAGCTCGTACAACTCTGCAGGATGTTGGTATCCATTATATACGTGTTTCTGTCTTAATGGCAAAGACGATTCTAATGTACAGGAAAAGTAAACATATTCCAATAAATATTAAAATAATATAAGATCATGATGCAAAGAAAAGGAATAACAAAATCAAATGTCAAATTAAATAACTTGGAAACAAAAATATAGATAATTGAAAAAACAAAAATGTCCTTATAGAACATTTAATGAAGTAAACTACACAAGAATTCAGTTGATAATTGAAAATAAAATAAGCAATTGACTTATAGACTAACAAATTTTTTTAAGGTTCTAAATTTAGCACTTATTTACAGTTTTTAATTATCTATAAATATTAAAACTCTGAGTCCATGATGTGGCATCAGAAAGCAATATATGAAAATAAGTAACAAATGATTGCAATTTCAACAAGTGGATGCTTTTTGGGGTCAAAACTAGTACAGTGGGTAAGGCGTTGTGTACACTTGCCTTGCATGCTGCTGACCCGAGTTGGATTCCCAGAACACTTACAGTCCCTTTTGCCCCACCAGGAGTGGTGTCTGAGTGCAGAGCCAGGAGTAAGCCCTGAGAACTACTGGTTGTGTCCCCAAAATAAAAAATAAAATAGAAATAGATTCTTGGAGCCAGAGAGATAACACAGGATTTAAGTTGCTTTTCTTGCATGCAGCTGTCCCACGTTCTATCTCTAGCAACATATCATTTCCTGAGCATGGTGGAATGTATCTTAGAGCCCCCAATCCCTGCCAGAGTGACTTAAGTAAACCCCAGTACCTTCAGTAGCACCACATCTTTAGACCCTTGCATCGGACCACTGGTCCTTTGGTTAAGAATTACAAGGAGGGGCCGGAGCGATAGCAGAGTGGGTAGGGCGTTTGCCTTGCACGCGGCCGACCCGGGTTCAATCCCCGGCATCCCATATGGTCCCCCGAGCACCGCCAGGAGTAATTCCTGAGTGCAAAGCCAGGAGTAACCCCTGAGCATCGCTGGGTGTGACCCAAAAACCAAAAAAAAAAAAAAAAAAAAAAAAAGAATTACAAGGAGTCTTTGTTGCCTCCTGAGAACTACTCTTGAGACACTCCCACACACAAACACATACATAACAGGATTATTTTAAATTCAAGCTATCATTTATAAGGAAGCATTTGAAGATATGTTCCAGGATCATATGAATAAAAATAGGGAATATGAATAAAAATAGAGAATATTGTAAAACCAAAGAGATCTGAATTGAGAGTAAGCCTTTATTCCTTAATTTTCAAGAATTCATAGTTCCCAGATTAATCTACAGGTTTGGAATAATTTAATGAAATAATTGTTTAAAAATTTGAATGAAAATTTTATCAGAAACAAAGTTTTGAAAAAGAATATGAAGAAGGGTTGGAGAAATAGTACAGTGGTAGAGCATTTGTCTTACATGTAGCCAACCAGGTTTGATCCTCGGCATCACAATTGTCATCTGAATACTTCCAGGAGTGATCCCTGAACACTGAGCCGGGAATCAGTCCAGAACACTTTGACTGCACACCAAAATCCAACCGAACAACCTGAAATGATACAAGGGAAGGATAAGAAAGGAAGACCGTCATTCGCAGAGAGTGAACACAGTGCCAAATTATAATCGGAGCAACAGATGGATTCTGCATACCGTCAAGCAGTTTGAAATTAGGTATAGATTGAATGTTCAGAATATTTATTTAGTGTTGGAAATTCATAATAAATCCTGACAACCATAAAAACACAGTTAACCATACACAGAGCACAAATATTAAAGAGAAGGCTGTGTGCCCCGCACCCCAAAAGAAGACGAAGAATATTTTAAACGCTTATTTGACAAAGTTCATCAAGAAACTGAGCCATCAACTTGTTGAAATGGGAAGGAGGACAGGTTTCTCAGAATAAGTAAAAAATGAAAGAATACAAGTAAAAGTGTTTCTGGAGCACATAGAAGGAAGATATGGCAGCAGCTTTAAAAGACAGTAACAATTTCCTGAAAGGATTGGGATTAAAAATACAATGTTGTCCGTGCTGCTAATGAATGCCCAGTTCTTTCAGAACAATAGCACAGTGCCCAGGAAATAAGAAATACCTCACAGAGGATATGACATTTCTAAATGCCAGGTTTCACTTGCAGAGCAGAGTCCACTCACACCAGTTTGAACAGCCTTGATGACTATAATTAAGCCTATGTTTTACCCTTAGGAGATGAAAAAAATATTCTGGATGTTTAGGGAAGATCCCCAAGGTCATATTATTACATATCAATAGTCATCAAGGAAGTGCATCTTCTGTGATCAGAAATCTGGCAAAGTGGGAAGTTATAACAATAGGGACTGAAGCAAAAAATCCAAGTCACCCTCTGCTACCAAGAAACAGACAGGAATTGACTATTAACACAGCCAGCACTAGAATAATTACATGACTGCACTCATAAGCAACAGTGTATCAAATGCTTAGTACCTGTGACAGTCATGAAGCCAATGACAATATACTGTAACTCTTGCAAATTTTTCTCTGGGAAAAACAAGGTCTTGCAGGTCTTACTTGCCAGTGAAAATACTTACAGAAGTAAAATCTGTCTTCCTTCTGACTTTCAAACTTGAATAACATTTGACTGAGAGACTCCAAACCCCCTTATAGCTAAAGGCAGGCTGCAAAAGAGTCTTGATGAAAAGTGTAATTTTCAAACTCGCCAGTTTTTGTTAATGAGGCTTTTCCAATAAAAGGGAGAGGTCTTGAAATGAATGTTAAACACTGTTGTAACATATATACTACATTACAGTTTGCAGTATACCAAGAGGGAACATTGAAAAGGCAGTGTTTGCCTCAATAAAGAAGATAAATTTGGTTTATATCGGTGAAAAATAAATAGACAGGGTGACTGAAAAATCATTGAATAAAGACCCTGCCAAGTACCATGTTATGACAATTCAGTTTTACTTTAGGATAGATAAATGGGGAAGCAAATGAATAGCCTTTAAAAGCAAGGAAGAGCTGGTAATTACTTAAACCCACTTGTAGCACTGTAGCACTGTCCTCACGTTGTTCATAGATTTGCTCAAGCGGGCACCAGTAATGTCTCCATTGTGAAACTTGTTGTTACTGTTTTTTGGCATATCGAATACACCACGGGTAGCTTGCCAGGCTCTGCCATACGGGCGGGATACTCTCAGTACCGTGCCGGGTTCTCTGAGAGGGACAGAGGAATCGAACCCATCTACAAAGCAAACACCTTACCTGCTGTGCTATCGCTCCAGTCCTAAACCCACTTAGAAGATGTTAAATATCAAGGGATCTTTAGTAGATTTTATTGTTGGGCCTGTAAGAATCTTGAGATTCTTATGTATAGCTAAGCTCCCATGTGCAAAACAGACATTGGTGTAGTACAAATATTCCTTGTTTGTGCCTAATCCAAATGATGAAGATGCAGTTAAAAAAAAAAACACTGAAGATAACTTTAAAAAGCAAATGTAGATTTACTTGTATTTGTATGTATATTTTCAGCTCTTTTCCTCAGTGAACTCATGACTGAAAATTTTAAACCAATGTGAACCACTTTTTAGAAAAATAAGATTTGCAATTATTGTATTTAACACATTCTTGTGATTTACTGCCAAACTTTCTGATTTTTATAAACTAATGTGCAATTTGAATTTTTATGCCAATGTATTATGTACCATTTTTCAAAATTATTTGACAACAGAATTATATTTTGCTATAGCAATTTAAAGAGCAAGAACAGATTTTGGATATACTAACTCAAAGTCATTGAGATTTTCACCTTCCAGACTCCCTAGGAAATAATGCAAACATTTGAGGCTAAGTAATTATTTAGTTTATCTTGTGATTGTTTACATTCACTTTTAATGTACTTTCCTTGAGCATTTACAGAACTCTGCAGCTGTTACTTTAACTTGACAGCTGGAAGGGGAAGATAGCACGGGCATGAACAATTAAATGTATAGATTTTTTTGAAACATCTTTTATCAATTTTCTTTACACAGTCAAACATGATTGAATGCTTTAGGAAATAATTTAAAAACGTTGCAGCATCTTATATCATATAGAGGTAATGCACCTAAAATTATTGGTTTTGTTTTTTTTAAAGTGCTGTGGATGACTTAACAAATGAAGCAAAAGTTTTGAAAACCCAAAGAACCAATTTATTTCAAATTGTTAAGAAATCTCAATTAGGTATTTGGGGATAGATATAAAGTTGATGTTTTATTTAGCATTTACATTTGTGGTAGACTGTGTTAAATGGATAAGAACCTCTTTTTGTTGTATAACGTAGTAAGGCCATGACTCAATCTGAACTCATTTTCTTAAAACATTAGAGCTGGAGAGATAAAAATGTAATTGGGGGAGATGACAGAAGCTCTTTTTGATAACTGACTTTACTCTATAGTTAAGTCACATTTCTTATAATATTTTCCAGACGAAATCTGCTTTTACAACTTGGAGCAATTCATTTTGCCAAAGTTTGGCACCTATTCTCCCTTAGATACCAGACAAAAGGGGTTCTATCTTCTTTTTTGATTACATTTCAAATAAATGGCTCCCAGTTCCTGGAGAAAGACTTTCCTGGATTGTAAAACTTGCAAGAAGCCTTGAAAAAGATTTATGTTCTCAAAGGGGCAGTGAAAGGATTTACAATGAAAGATTTTCTGAAGCAAATGCTCTCAGAAAAAGGAGGCCTGGGGTCTGGAGTCTGGAAGGCCTCTCTAAAGTTTGTCAACCTTAGGGGAATTCTATGCTCTCTTGGGCAAAAATAAAACTAAATAATATTGAGTGTAAAAATATTTTGAGGCATAGACTTGCTCTTCAAGCCTATTATCTTCCCTGAACATGTGTCTTGCTTGCTTGTATATTTCTCTGCTTGCCCATTTCAAAAGTGGCAAAGTCTGTGTTCTTTCTAGATCACATACTTCTCTCTCCCTCTCCTCACATTTTTCTAAATAAATTTCAATAAAAACTACCTTACTTCACCAACGTGCCCTTAGACTAATTCACAATTTGAAGTTTGAAGTGAATACCTTCTCACATATACAGATCAGTAAAACTTATTTTATCAGAGCTTGAACTCAACCATTGATCTTACTATACATTTACAAAGTGTCTATTTACAGAAAGGCTGAATAAGAGACACATTTTATATCTTTCCTTTGTCATTGTTTACTAAAAAATTAAAAATGTAAACACCATCATAATTATAAGATTTCTATCACAAAGGAAAAATGACTGCACAATAATACTTTACTACTTATGTATTTCTAAGTTACTTAGTAATGTGTTCCTGGAAAAAATAATAAATACATATAAAGTGTATTCTTATTTTACAATTATATATGGTAAAGTCCCAATTTCTCTAGGCCTAATTAGCCAGAAGTTAAAATCAGGCACATTCTATAGCTCTTTACAGGTCCTATTTTCAAACCCATAAGCCCATATTCAGTTCTTTCACTTGAATGTTTTTATCCTTTCTATATTAAATTCCAGTAACACAAGTGTATAAAATTGGGCATTCCAAAATGTACTCATTTTAAGTAGGCATATACATTTTAGTTTTACTTTCAATAAATTTTACACATAATTTCCAGATATAAAAATTTGGCAATATTAGAGAGGTAAAGAAAAACAAAATCAAGGCCAATGCACTATTGACCTCACTGGCAAACCTACAATTGAAACCTTGACATTTTGTTCTTTCTTTTAACAAAGTGCCTGTTTTACCTCTGTCTAGGATATGGACTATACTTGGGTAAAAGAAAGACTTAAAATTCTTATCTAAGGTGAGAATACATGTAAACATAAAGTGGATATTTTATCCCTAGGAAGAAAATATAATATAATTTGAGAGTATATGACACAAATGCCTTATCTCTCTAAACTTATTGATTCTGTCTTATTTTTATAAATGGTTTTATGAATGTAACCAAAGTTTGCATTTTCTTATAATTAATAGTGAAGCTTATTCCTTCTAACTTTGAACTCCTTTTACAAAATCTATTTTTAGTTAACCTATGAAAAAAATAATCACAATTCATTGTTCTATTTTTCCTGAGAGTTGAAGGAAGTTTGCATTTGTAATTGCTTTTCCTTAGCATAGATCAAGCAATTGACTACTGTGAATCTATATCTTCATTTTTAGAAAGAGGATATAATAAGACTTTGAAAGAATTGTGGTATACATTGAAGAATATAATAATTGTGATTTGGGAGATTATGATTGATATCATGCCTTGGGAGAAATAAACCTTCACAGCATAGATCATGTTCTCTTATAACTATACTACCTCTATTCTTCAGCTCCTCATGCCTACAGTTTGATTATATATCATTTTATTTTATTTATTATCCTATCATTTAATGCTATCTTATCTTCTGCTCTCATATCTTCTTCAACTGTATGAAATTGATGATCAGTATATCACTGTCATCCCGTTGCTCATCAATTTGCTGCAGCAAGCACCAGTAACGTCTCCATTGTAAGACTTGTTGTTACTGTTTTTGGCATATAGAATATGCTACGGGTAGCTTGCCAGGCTCTGCCATGCAGGCAAGATACTCTCGGTAGCTTGCCGAGCTCTCCGAGAGGGTCGGAAGAATCAAACTCGGGTCTGCAGAGTGCAAGGCAAACAACCTATCCATTGTGCTATCGCTCCAGCCCAATAGTTCTTGGAAATTGCTGATGGCCATAAATATATCAGAATACAGGGATGGAGTGATTGTATAGTAGGTAGGGAGTTTACCTTGCATAAGGCTGACCCAGGTTTGATCCCTGGCATCGCATATGGCTCCCGAGCACCATCAGGAGTAATTCCTGAGTGCAGAGCCAGGAATAACCACTGAACATCATGGGTGTTACCCTAAAAGCCAAAAATATAAAAATAGGAAAAGAAATAAATATATCAGAATTATCTTTCTGTTCCAAAAAGTCATTGGAAAGGTCATAATCAAAAATATATTTCTAATATGTAACCTTGGTGTGTATTTTTTAAAAAAAAATATTTAATCACCATGAGATAGTTACAAGCTTTTATGTTTGGATTACAATCACACAATGATCAAAAAACCCATCCCTCTACCAGTACACATTCCCCACTACCAATATCCCCAGTATACCCCCTTTTTCCCACCACATGAGGATGACTCCCAATGACAGTAGATACAAGGGCCAGGAGGATTGTCCCATAGCTGGAAGACTGCTTCATGAGTGGAAGGGAGAAGGCAGATGGAATAGGGAAGGGATCACTAAGAAAATGATGGCTAGAAGAATCAGTTGGGATGTGAGATGTGTGCCAAAAGTAGATAGTGAACCAAACATATGAACTCTCAGTGTCTGTGTTGCAAACCATAATGCCCAAAAGTAGAGAGAGAACCTTGGTGTTTTTAATTTGTAAATGTAGCACTGTAGCACTGTCATCCTGTTGTCCATCGTTTTGCTCAAGCGGGCACCAGTGATATCTCCATTGTGAGACTTGTTACTGTTTTTGGTATATCTAATATGCCACAGGTTGCTTGCCATGTTCTCTGAGAGGAACAGAGGAATCGAACCCGGGTCAGCTGTGTGCAAGGCAAATTCCCTACCCACTGTGCTATAGATTTATAAATTTAGAAAATTTCTCCCCAATAATGTACCTTTAAAAAAGTAATTGTATACCTTACCTAACTGCTTAGCAGGAAGAATTAAGCGTATTAATGTCTCAAAGATATCCCAGTTTTATTTTCCCCAATTTATATGTTTTCAGGAATTACAAATGCATGAAGACATAAATCTCATTTACTTTTTTGTGTCCCTAGGTGTCTCTTATATACTGCTTCTGATGTAAGGGACGGCCAAGGTAAATTATATTGTACTTCTTATGCCTAGCAGTGCAACAGCTTACCATTGGGCCCAATTCACTCAATGTTTGCATGTTTTGATGAGTGCCTGCACATAAAAACAAAGTTTCCCCCTTCCCTTCCCCACTTAGCATTGCATAGCACAGTCATAAATTCTGCCTTTTTGAAGTTGGACACAGGCTTTGCCACACGCAGGATCAGCAACCATGTGAATGAAGGGCAAATTAACCATTGAGAAGTTCAAGTTGGCAAGATTTTCATTGCAATAACTAGCACTACTCATAGGGAATAAATTACGAAATTTTCCAAATTAGCATTTTACAAAAGTTAGGCAAAATCATAAGTAGTGTTTCCCTTAAGTCTCATTTTACTTTAAATCAGTTAAACTAGACAACTCTATAAAACTGGAGATAAATCAAGAAAGCCAAGGGTATCAGTCGCCCTAGATTCCATTCTCATGTTCCTGATTTACAGGTAATTTCAGGAATTTCTGTAGTGATTCTCTGCTGTTCGGGCAATCATTGTCATTGTCACTGTCGTCCCGTTGCTCATCGATTTGCTCGAGCAGGCACCAGTAACGCCTCCATTTTGAGACTTATTGTTACTGGTTTTGGCACATTGAATACGCCATGGGTAGCTTGCCAGGCTCTGCTGTGTGGGCAAGATACTCTCAGTAGCTTGCCGGGCTCTCTGAGAGGGGTGGAGGAATCAAATCCAGATCGGCCTAATGCAAGGCAAATGCCCTGCGCTGTGCTATCGCTCCAGCAGTTTTCACGGTGTTCAAAGGCCATCAACCTGTGCCTGGTGGTGCTCAAAGAGATCTGCAATGTCTGGAATCAAATTTAGGACCTCATGAATGCAAGGTATGTGCTCCATCCCTTCCAGCTCTCTCCTTCTTTCTATGCCCTTTGATCCTTTCAACAAATCCAGGATTGAGAATCAGATATCTTCCAAAAAGGAGGAAGGAAAACGTAACATAGAAAATAGATTTTAGTTCTCCAAGTAAGCTGTTCCCACCTGATAATAACATTATTGGTATATAAACTTGAAGCTTGTGAGCTGTCTTGCTTTTGAAGGGCTGCGCAATGCAGTGCTTTGAACACTAGAGTAAGTCAGTGTCTGAAATGCATTAGGAAAATACATTCACTTAAATCGAAATAGTTGACTTTCTTAAAGGTCTTATTTTAATGTTCACTCAGTTATTTATATTGGTCGTATCCATCCAGTCTTCCAATGGTTCTAACATTGAGGATTTTTTTAAAAGAAAATCTAGAGTTTGTTGTTTTAGCTAATTAGATGTGTTTGTTTCATTATGACAATTTTTCACCACAATAAACATTAACTGAAGATAGAAGAACAAGAGAAGGGTTTTTGTTTATGCTATTATTGTGAAGAGGATCACAAATTGGGCCTAAAATGTACAAAGCCCGTGCTTTTCCACTCAGATATGTTTCCAATCTCAGAGGAAAAGATCTCAAGAGATGCAGATCTCTGTGTGTGCAGGCAGTGACATCCACTCCGAAGAAGGGTCTCTTGATCTTGTTTAAGCAGCTACTTTATTTCAGGAAAGTTGCAAAGGCATAACTGATAATTCAGGTGTATAGCTAATAGTCCCATATTGACATCACCATCACCATGTTTTTCAATCCTCATTACCTCTCAGATTAGTCTTTATTACTCCCAATTTGCAGTAATAAATAAGAGGCTCCAAAAATTCAAAAGAGATTTTTAGTTTTGTATTAGTGATGTTTAGCTCTTGAATTTGGCTCTTTGAATAACACAATCAAAATTGTTTATAACTTTGTATAATAGTTTTTAGTTAATTAAAGATATAGAGGTATAGTTACAGAAGGAGTTATTTATTAATATAGAATATAAATTTATGCACACATTCAATATATTTATAATATAAAAACAAATGTTCTCATTGTCCCCTTTCATTAAAGAATATGAGCCAGACTAAATTACGCATAATATATATACATATATATATATAGTGAAAGAGATGTCAAAAAATTGGAATATTATTGACATAGTTACATCTTTGAAAGGGAATTTATGTAATTGTAGTAATCAAAATACATAAGCACTTCATGTCTATCTTAATGTTCCCAGAAGATATGTTGCTAAGTAAGAAATTTAATTTTTGTCTGAATATCAAGGAGTCCAAATGCAAATACATTAAGTCAGTTTTAGGGAAGTTAATTTGAGAAGATAGCATGGCTTCCAATTATTTCTTTAACATTTCCTAAACTGTGCTAGAGGAAAACTGATCCCACACAATAATTATAGGGGTTATTGGTTTAAAAGCACTCTAAGATAAAAAGACTTGGAAATCTGGGATGAGATTAAATCATTTGAATTACTTCAAGATGATCAGATCTTTAGTTCTGATAGTGGATACTTAAGTTTTCCAGGCCGCATGACCTTTTCCAGCATCTTTTGACCAGATACCATTCTTCATGGAATATCTTCTGAGAATCCAATTTGGAAAGGAAAGATCTAATTTAGCGTTATGAGGGCACTTAGGCAGTCTAGAGTTAGTGACACATCTATTATTGTTTCCCTCAAAATGATGAATTAGACCAAGCCATAGTTGTGGCCTGAATTTAATGTATTGCAAAGTTAATTTAGTTTAGTTGTGTTGAAAATTCTTTAATTAGAAGTCAGATCTACATTCAAAAATAGAAATAAATGTATTCACTTTATAATCTTATTCATTTACCTCTTTACGATCAAAGATGTAATTGCCAAACCATAAAAACTTTGTTTTTAGACATTTTAATACCACTGGGTTGAGGCAAATAATTCTGACACATAGATACATCATGTTGTCTTAGCAAGCGTAGAAACTCTTCTATATTATATACCTGAGAATTTTTTTTTTGCTAGGTGATGTTCAAACAAACAAACAAACCCAAAATTATATTCTTTTGTCAAGGTCTATAATTAAAGTTAATAATGTGTGTAAAACAGATCTCGATAGGCAGAGACTTTCTCTGAAGTTTTAAGGGAAAAAAGGTATTGCCATATTAAACATGATATTTTATGCACTTATATTTGCTATGAGTAAAACCAAAATGTGCTGTTGTTGTTGTCATATTTAAGCAAGTCCTCATACTTCCAGCTTGTTCATATTTTATGTTCTATCATGCATTTATGCTTGAATTATATTAAATGTATTGATCAGTTGTAAATCAATCACTAGATTCACAACATCAATTTTATCTAAACATTTGTGATATACAATCACACTTGTTACTATACCTATTATTTGCACAAATTTGAAATGTCAACATTTTCTGATATTAATGTATAAACCCAAATTGTATACTTTGAAATTTTCTATTTGCATATTGCTTTTGTGCTTATTAATTCCAAACATTTACTACCAATCTTGAAGCGGTGTGTTCTTATATTTGACAATGAAATTTTGTAGTGTTTTCCTTTTCTCTATTTTGTATAATACTCTTGAGTTCTTGCACATTTTTTGTGGGGGTCTTCTAAGTAGATCAGGAAGCCTGGGCAGCCCACCTGTAATATTTGGTTTACTGTGTTGGTAGTGGGGTATGGGGGTGCTGAGGCCACTGTGCTGATTAGGTCCCGAGATACCTGGAATTACCCGGGTTACCCTGAAGTTCTTGCAGGGACCTGGGTGGCAACAGGGGGTTCTCTCCAAGACTATGTTCAGAAGTGACCTTTCGGACCACACCCACTTGCTCAGGGACCACGTGGTACAGGTGATCACACTTGGGGTCAGACACTTTCCAAGCCTGAACATTAATCCCTGTACAATCTCGCCAACCCCCCCACACATTTTTTTCTTTTTAAATTTTATTACAGTCTGGTTACTCTGACAGAAATATCATGGGAGATCTTTGATCTCCAATTGCAATGCTGTTGCGGAATGATTTCAGAGACATGATATTTCATTCATCTAAAATTTTGTAGCATATCTTCTATAAAAAATGTGTGAAACCAATAAAGTTTTATAATAAACCTAGATTATTATAAAAATCTTTTGAAATTACAAAATAAGCTATATATTTTTAAATATCTTGTACTTAAAGTTTGGGGGCCATGAAATGTGTTGCTCTGACCTATTCAGTGTCTAAGCAGGCATATGGACTGACCCTGACTCCCCACCTCTGATGTGTGCAGACTTCACTTGTGGGCAAACAGCCCACAAACTGTTTCATTCATTAAGTGAGCATAGCAGGAATCGAAAGCAGCCTCACTCTGCTTATTATCATGCCTACAGTAACTAAATTCTGGGAGAAAGACTCATTGAATTCAAACAGAGGGCTAGAGTCATACTACTGCAGGTAAGATAGCAGCTGACCTGAATTCAATTTCTAGCACCTCCAGGAGTGATTCCTGAGTGCAGAGCCAGGAGTAACCCCTGAACATTGTCAGGTGTGGTTGTACAAAACATAAAAATAAATAGATGCTTAATTATTATCATTATCAAATCCTCTTCAGTCTCCGTAATTATTATTATCATTATGCTATCAGAAAGTGCCTTCTAGTGAAGGTGGGGTAAGGGTGCTTAAGGCTAATTCCTGCTTCTATGCTCAAGAATACCTCCAAGCTGTGCTCAGGAAATCACACACAGTACAAGTATCAGGGATCAAATCAGGGTTGACTACAATTAAGTCCAGCACTCTACCTATTGTATTATCTTTCCAGTCCTGTAAGGTTATTCTTAATAGGCATTTGGTTATTGGAAAATGAATTTATGCCTGAATCATGGTGTGAATATTTTTATTCGGGAGGACTAGAAATTGATCAGTGTCACCCTGCACATTCTTTTGCTTTCCATATTAATTGCTTTAGACATGTACAGAGGCATGACATTTTGTGTTCCAATTTTAAAGATTAATATTTGCATATGTTGTCTTCAATATGAATCAAGAAAATAAGTTAGATATAGCAATGTATTTGAATATTTAGTAAACTGTGAAATACTTTGGAATTAATGTATTTCAGGGTATCAAAGATATAAAATTTATAAAAGAAGTTTTCTCTTTATAAGCTTATCTTTCTCTAAGTACTAGGAGGTTGACTCCATGGCTTGGAGGCTGGCCTCACATTCTGGGGAAAGGGCAACTCAGAGAAGGGATCACCAACTATAATGTAGTCGAAGGCCATATGGGGGAAGGGAGTTGCGGGCTGAATGAGGGCTAGAGACTGAGCACAGTGGCCACTCAACACCTTTATTGCAAACCACAACAGCTAATTAGAGAGAGAGAACAGAAGGGAATGCCCTGCCACAGTGGCAGGGTGGGGTGGGGGAAGATGGGATCGGGGAGGGTGGGAGGGATGCTGGGTTTACTGGTGGTGGAGAATGGGCACTGGTGAAGGGATGGGTTCCCGAACTTTGTATGAGGGAAGCATAAGCACAAAAGTGTATAAATCTGTAAATGTGCCCTCATGGTGATTCACGAATTAAAAATAAATAAATTAATTAAAATAAAAAAAGAAGCTTATCTTTCTCCTATACATTTCAGATGCTTTATATATTTAACTTGTTAATAATATGACACATGTTTAATATGTGCCATTGGAAAATAATTTTAGACAGAAATATATCTTGACTTCTGCTTGATATGCAAATCTAATTGAATATGTTTAAAATTGATTAGGCATATATTCAAACTCAAAAGTCATTCAGCAATAATGAGCATCAGTGGCTCAAATCACTAAGAGAATTTTAACTGTTCTGCTACTCTACAAACAGAGAATGTAGTTTTAAATAATATACTACAGTCAGCCTTTTTTTGATCAGCTTTATGCTATGGGAATCTGTGAAAATGTCCCTGTCTGGATTAGATAATTAAGGTGGCTAACTGAGTTTGTAACAAATTTCTCTAAAAAGCTATCATTTACCCAGTCTATGTTGCTGTTGAACTAATGGCTTGGTGGAAAGATTTGTCAGGAACTTTTGCTAAGATTAATGTGATCTGTCTTTCCTAGGCAAGTTAAAGAACAAACAGAAACAAGAAGTTGAGAACAGAAAACAGAAAGATGGAAGGAAAAGTGGTCAGTATGGATATTGCTGGAAATTCCTACTGTCATCATTAGAACTGATCTTAGCATCCAG
Source organism: Sorex araneus (assembly GCF_027595985.1). Taxonomy (NCBI): domain Eukaryota; kingdom Metazoa; phylum Chordata; class Mammalia; order Eulipotyphla; family Soricidae; genus Sorex; species Sorex araneus. Next base: position 38,331,338 of record NC_073307.1, on the reverse strand, counting down.
GACCAATGCTAAAAATTTGGGGTGAATTTCACTTCTATAATCCTCATGCTCTTATAATGCTCTTATAATCATTAACAAATAATTTTACTCACATATGCATAAGATAAATACAAATGTATTTGGAGTGATATGTCTTGCATTTGTGGCAAGCATAACTTTTGCTTTTCATTTACAATTTATTATAAGATAAATAATTTGATATATCAGTCTCAATATCTCCATATGAAAACCAGAAGATACTTTTTGAAAGTTTTTATAAATAATAAAAAAATTCACATTATATGGCAAAATATAATAGATGGCAGTGCAGGGCACGTGGCGGGCACATGGCAGGCACGTGGTGGTCACGTGCTGGGCATATGTTGGGCATGTGGCAGTCATGTGTTGGGCAGGTGCTGGGCTCATGCTTGGCACATGCTGGGCTCGTGCTGGGCACGTGTAGAGCACGTGTTGGGCATGTGTTGGGCATGTGCTGGGCTCATGCTTGGCACATGCTGGGCTCGTGCTGGGCACGTGTAGAGCACGTGGTGGGCACGTGCTGGACACGTGTTGGTCACTTAGCAAGCACGTGGTGGTCACGTGATGGGCAAGTGTTGGGCACTTGGTGTGCACGTGGCAGGCACGTGTTGGGCACACGTTGAGCACATGTTGGGCACGTGGCGGTCACATGTTGGGCACGTACTGGGTAAGTGTTGGGCATGTGTAGAGAACATGTTGGGCATGTGTTGGACAAGTGCTTGGCACATGTTGGGCACATGTTGGGCATGTGTTGGGCACTTACTGTGCATGTGTTGGGCACGTGCTGAGCACGTGGTAGGCACGTGGTGGGCTTGTACTGGGCATGTGTAGAGGACATGGTAAGCACATGCTGGGCACGTGCTGGGCTTGTGCTGGGCACGTGTAGAGCAGGAGGCGGGCAAATGTTGGGCACGTGTTGGTCACATATTGGGCACATGTTGGGCACGTGCTGGGCACATGATTGACACGTGTTGGGCACGTGTAGAGCATGTGTTGGGCATGTGTTGGGCATGTACTGGGCAATTATTGGGCACATTTTGGGTACGTGGAGGGCACGTGCTGGGCACGTGTAGAGAAAGTGGTGGGCACGTGATAGGCACGTGGTGGGCACTAGGCGGGCATGTGGCTGGCACATGCTGGGCACATTTTGGGCATGTCGAGGGCACGTGCTGGGCACATGTTGGGCACGTGGCGGGCAAGTGGAAGAGACGTGTTTGGCACATGGTGGGCACATGGTGGGCACGTGTTGATCATGTGGTGGGCACGTGCTGGGCACGTTGTGGGCATATGCTGAGCATGTGGCGGGCAGGTGTTGGGCACTTGCTGGGCACGTGGCAGGCACGTGTTGGGCACATGCTGGGCACGTGATTGGCACCTGGTGGGCTTGTGCTGGGCACGTGTTGGGCACTTAGTGGGCATGTGTATGGTATGTGGTAGCACGTGGTGGGTACATGGCGGGCACGTGTTGGGCACGTGGCGGGAACATGCCGGGCACGTGTTCTGCACGTGTAGAGCATGTGGTGTGCATGTGTTGGGCACGTGTTTGGCACATGTTGGGCACGTGTAAGGCATGTGCTGGGCACGTGCAGGGCACTGCAGGGCACGTGGCAGGAACATGTTGTGCACGTGCCGGGCTAGTGCTTGGCACGTGTTGGGCACGTGGTGGGCACCTGCTAGGCTCATGCTGGGCAAGTTTTGGGCACGTGGTGTGCACGTGGCAGGCACGTGTTGGGCACATGTTAGGCACGTGTTTGGCACGTGGCTGTCACGTGTTGGGTACATGCTGGGCACTTGATGGGCACGTGTAGAGCATGTGTTGAGCACGTGTTGGGCACATGCTGGGCATGTGCTTGGCACTTGTTGGGCACGTGTTCGGCACGTATAGAGCATGTGTTGGGCACGTGTTGGGCACATGCTGGGCACGTGCTGGGCACATGCTGGGTATGTGTTGGGCACGTATTTCATTTCTTCTGTCTAATAATGCATGATTTGAGAAGCATTTTATGAATTCCATACAGTTTTGGTCTAATACTATTTTTTTATTTTAGAATATTATGAAAATTTGATTTTTTTATTTTAAAGTGTATTTTATTTTTATTCATCCACAAGATAAAATAACCATATATTACAATTGTTTGGTATTAGTGAAGTAAAGATGAATGCTAAAAATTTCGTTTTGTTATTGGTTGGCAGAGAGATAATACAGTGGGTAAGGCATTTACCTTGTGTGTGATTCTATCCCCTGCAACTCAAATGGTCCCCTGAGCCTTCCAGTAGTGATCCCTGAAAGTAGAACCAGGAATAAGCCTTGAGTATTACTGGCTGTGTCCCCAAAACAAACAAGCAAAATATTTCCAATTCAATAGTGATAATGGGCTCCAAAATAGATCTTTGAGCTCTCTAATGAAAAAGGTTTGATAAAATGTTTTAAATGAAGCTGCTGTGGTGTATTGTTGAAGTTAAGAACTTTGTTTTAGGGAAGAAAAATGCTAGAAGTGCTCTCTAAAATAATTTTTTGCCTGAGTTTCAATCAATGAATAGGAATTTTTAACACAAGAGAAAAACACAAGAGAAAATATTTTAAAAGTGAGGAAAAACACAAAAAGAGTAACTCTGACATGTTGTTTATGAATATCTGTGGATTTTACCATAGCTCAATATAGAATCCAAGCATTATTTCTTAGTTTAGAAAATATTTACATGGCATTGTTTTATTAGTATAGAAAGATCGTGATGCAATTCTTTTAAAAATTATTAAGAAACCATTTTAAGAAACTATGCTTCTTAAGAAACAGTACCTGCTTAGTCACTTTCTACCCCTTTTTTCCATCTCAAATTTTAGCATCTCTGAGGCAATACCTAAATTCAATACAGGAAGAAATAATATTAGTAAGAGGCGAATTAATGGAACAGTGGAATTTCCATGACAATAGTTTCTTCTATTTTTTTTTTCAGGATTTCTAACATACATCCTAATTGGGTGAGTTCTCTGGCCAGGAGGGAAAATGACCTTTCTCTTTACTATTTTAAAGTGGCATGAATAGAAATGGGTAAACGGATAAATAATTTGTTAAATCAAGAGCAGAGTTCTGGTGAGCAGAAAGTATTCTTGTAGAAGCAGACTTTATTTTTAGCATAGGGACAGAGGAAAATAATGTGTTATGTTCAAAAGATAAGCTGAAAATCCTGTCTAATTCCATCCACTGATGACCTAATGTATATAGTACTATAAATTTTAAGTACAGAACAAAAGACCCTTTACTATATATACAAAGAGGAACAATTAAATGAATGAAATGTGTGCCAAATTTAAATGACTTTAAACGGCTGAAGAAATTACTGTCTTTTGAAATAAATACAAGTGCTTTTGTAGAAAAAAACCTAATTCAGTCTATATGACTCAAAAATTCTGCATTTTATCATACTTCCACAAAAGATAGGCTCTACCAATGTCAATGTGATGGTGATAAATAGCTATCTCCTTGTTCCAGATCCCTAACAAGAAGCAAAAGGGCATCTTCTCTATGACAGAGATTCTACTCTAATCTCTACACTATCTTCAGTGCACTGAGAAAAGGAACAACATTAAGCACAACTAGAAACAGCATCAACTATGATTTATGACCAGGAAAATATAAACAGCCCTTATTCAGATAGCTGAAATAAAATGCCATATGCAATATAATCTTGTGTTACAAGTGAAAGCGAGGTTCTTTCAAATTTATTTCAGCTGTCAGCATTATAGATATTGCAAAACTTGTTTGTGGCTAACTTTTTACCCAATTTCATACCCAATGACTTTATTTTTATTTTGTCATTATTTGGAAGCCATATCCAGTAGTGCTTATGGCATATTTCTGTCCCTGTGCTCAGAAATCATTCCTGGAGGACCTTGGGAGATCATACATGATGCCAGGGATCTAATTAGGGTAGACTCTATGAAAAGCAAGTGCCCTACCCACAAAACTGTCTCTATAGTCCAGGACTTTATTTTTAAAGGGAAAAATATCACTAAAAATTGATTAGTCCTGAGATTGCATTTTCTCTTTCTTCATCACAGTAATCATGTGACCTTTATGAAACAAATTTATTACGACCTTGCAATTTTTAAAATGTGGTAGCAATCTAATTTGAAGATTATATGCTTTTACACTGACCTATGCAGATGCTTCCATTGACTGTGCTACTGATGAGTTATTGAAAAATATCATTAAAATATATAAACAGTATATCACTGTGATATATTCTGTGATATATTTAGAAATACTAATTTTGGTATCGGCAGAGCCTGACAAGCTACCAGTGGCTTATTCGATATGCAAAAATCAGTAACAACACATCTCACAATGAAGACATTACTGGTGCCCGCTGGAGCAAATAGATGAACAAGGAGATGATGGTGCTACAGTGCTAAAATAAAATATGAACAATTTGGGTGTCATTGACATTCCTTATTCCTTCATCTGGTCTCTAAGGAGACTGACCTCAAGACATGTGAGTTACTGAGCTCTGACCTGTTCATCATCACCCAGAACCAAGTGTGCCTGAATCAGGCAGGTAGCAGGAGCAAAGAAGAGAATGTCTTCCCTGCACTGTAGTACTGCACTGTCATAGCACTGTCATCCCATTGTTCATTTATTTGGTCAAGTGGGCACCAGTAATGTCTTCATTGTGAGACTTGTTACTGTTTTTGGCATATCTAATATGCCACGGGTAGCTTGCCAGATTCTGCCATGCGGATGGGATATTCTTGGCAGTTTGCCAGGCTCTCCAAGAGGACAAAGGAATCAAACCCGGTAGTCCGCGTTCAAGACAAACGCCCTACCCGATGTGCTATTGCTCCAGTTCACACCCACAAATATTTCTCTCAGTAATCATTATCCTAATTATATCATTACCATTATCTGGAAGGTTTTTTTTTTTTGACTGTTTTTTAGTGTTGCTAACTAGACCATAAATCAGCCCCAGTTTTTCTATCTGGGTCATAACTTTCTTGCTCCAATTTAAAAATAGACATCAAGTACCCCATGGACTCAAAGATATGTGAGAGTATTCCATACTAACCCACCATTTCCAAACTACCAGTGTCCTCTACCTTCACTAGTTGGCATTTTGAGTCCTATAATTTAACTTGCATCCTTGGCTACTTCTCATATTCATTAATGTGTTTGCCCATTCTGAAGAAAATAATTTTTTTTGCTTTTATTTTTGGTCATACCTGGCAATGAACAGGCTCTGCACTCAGGTATTACTCCTGACAGTGCTCAGGGGACCATATGGGATGCTGGGAATCGAACCTGGGTTGGCCACGTGCAAGGCAACTGCCTTACCCGCTGTGCTTTTGCTCCAGTCCCAAGAAGAAAAATGTTTTCACAAGTACAGTATTCATCTAATTGGCATCTTCACTTTCACTCCCTCTATTCAGTTTTTATTTTTCTTCACCTGGGAAATTAGAGTAATCTTTTAACATCAAATTGATCAACATGACTCCAAAACTTACAAATCTGGGCTTTCCATTAAATGTAGAAGAAATGAAAGATTTTCAATCAGCATTAAATTCCTTCTGAACCGAGTGCCTTCATACTGCTACAAAACTACCTCTATCTGTTCTATCTTCAAATCCCTTCTAAAGCTCTCCTTTTATCCAGATCCCTGAGGAGTTCTTCTTGCTTCATCTTTCACAAACTTCCAATTTCCTCTCAAACATTTTCTACCCTTTCTTTGAAGACTTAAAAAGACCTTCCTGCCTTCTTTGTTGGGAGGGGTCCTTTCTCTCTCACAGTTAATTGGTAGATCTTGAAAGACATCTTAAGTGCCCATCCCCCCAAATAAGCCAGACTTCTTCTTTATGTTTTTTAGATAACCATAACTGTTAACTATGTATTTCAAATTATATTTGCATTGTTTACCTTTTTCCCACCAGGAGCCCCACAGAGTTATGGTGCCTCTGTACTTCACTGAGGCTGTGCCTGACTCAGCAGTATTCTGGAACGCTCAAATTAATAAATGGGAGAACAGTTGTTCTCTGTGTCTTTGCTCTTCTCTGACTTCCATTTTGCTTTCAGGTTAATTTTCTAAAAACTCACTTCAGTCACTTTTGTTGTTGCTAATTTGGTCTAAGTATTATCAAGACTCTCCATGCTCTGTCTAAATTTAATGTGATTTTCATATATATGTTAATATATATGTGTGTGTGTATGTGAATTTGCAATTAGACTTACAATACATCATAGATTTGCCAGTTTATTTCTGATTATGCTCTAGCAACTTGCTCTCTTGAATTCATTTTCTTTAAAACGATAATTACTTCTTTCTCGACTTCTGCTTGTTCTTCCTTCTAAAGAGTCCCTGAAACCTCTATCCACTCTCTCCCTATACTAGTCATAAACTCTACTTTCAAATCTCTGTTTTCACATTACTCTGTAAAATTATTTATCCTAAGCTCTCAGTATATGAAGTGACTGGGCCAACTCAGCACCTTTAGTGTTTGCATCTAGAACTGGACACATTTTTACTAAAATATGTTTCAACGTTTCATATGCAACTGTGAATACTGGCAATGATACATATTCTAGACAAACATATAATTTTCAAACTGGCACTATAATTTACTATAAAATATGCCGGTCATCAGGATGATATATATTATGTATTTAACAGCTTACACTACAGCTACTATAAACATTCTCACTCAGAAACACATTCCAAGGGAGTGTGGCAGCTAGTCTAATTCTGAATGTCATGGGGTATTTTTGGTTTGGTTTTTTGGCTGATCTATTTCACCTTTTGTATAAGAAAACAGTTGAATCTTTACTAACATTGTACATTTTAACTTAGTCACAAAAATCAGTGTGTTAGAGTTAATGTATTTATATCAAATATTTCAGTGTTATGTCCTTGATTGGCACAGCTGGGCATCGGAATCCAGCCACATGCAAAGCCTAACAGTGCTAGACTTTAAGAAAAGGTTGTCAAGCCTTGGTCCTGTATGATAAAGCTTCAAAAAAACTGCTGATTTCCATAACACAAATCAGAAATCCTGTGTGACAAGGGATGTTTGAAAGTGTTTAGAATGCCCACTTTATTTTTTCCTGGAGGAGAAGCGAACTAAAAACTTTATCAGAAATCACTGATGCCATATTAGAATTTTGCCATAGGCGATTAGTACCTGAGGAAATTGATTCCTCTCCCTGCTTAACACTAATGTGTAACCCCCTCTCCCTAAAAATTTTCTTAACTGTTCTATTTTCCTATAAAACCTTTTCTTGTGACCAGGCAGACAAGATAGTTTGGGGAGGATATGAATCTGCCATCTTCTCAGATTGCCAAACTCTATTTTTCTCAAATTAACTTTTGTCCCTGGAATATTAGCCTTCAAGTGATGAATACCTGAACTTGTGTGGAAACAATGGTATTCAGGTTCCAATTTAATGCTGATAATAGGGGACCACTTTTGCCACTGGAATACTCTTGTCTGCTGTCAGAGAAATGCAGTAGGTCTCAACCCTGCAAATAGCACGTTATACCAAGAATAGTTTATTTCTTTTTATTCTGGAGCCACACACCCAGCAACGTTCTTGGCTTACTCCTGGCTCTGCACTCAAGGACCACTCTTGGTGGGCTCACGTGATCTTATCGTGAAGGGGATGGAGCCTAGATCACTTGCATGCAAGCACCTTATGTGCTGTACTATCTCTCCAGATCCAAGAATATTTTACAAATTAATGAATAGTCTCTATAATCTGGCTGAAAGTATAACAGTATCAACAAATTTATTGGCTATATTTTTCTCATATTAAAATTTGTTTTTATCTTCATTATAAGTGGCTAAAAAGATTTTAGAGCTTTTATAATGAGATTCATTTTAGTTTTTATAATTTTTAAAGTTAATTTTACCTAGCAGTGAAGGAATCATGTCTGCTTCTCACAAGCTTGAAGTGTTAAGAAATTTAAACAAAAGGACCACAAGATACAAAGTGTGCTTTTTGGAGTTCTTATTTGTTTATTTTTCTAAATTTTGGGCCACATGTATCAGTGCTCAGTCTTACTCCTGGTTCTGTGCTCAGGGATTACTTCCAGAGGGGTCAGGGGCCCAAATGTGGTGCCAGGGATTAAACCTGGGTCATCCACATGCAAGGCCAGGGCCCTGCTCACTGTGCTACCTCTTAACCCTTGGGTTAAAATGAAACTAACTCAGATTAATTTTCCCATCATGAGGAACTACTTATTTTGCATGAAAATGTGATCTATGACAAGGTGAAGTTCAGGGCAAGAAGGTGAAGTGAAAGAAAGTCCACCTGGTTCCGAATGCCGCTGGATTTGGCATTTACTATGTCATATAGTGATGGTAACTGATGTCTCATATTTTTATTGAATTCACGTAATTAATTTGAAAAGATTCTAGGACAGAGACCGAGTATTATCTTTAGTAACTCTTTTACATATATCATTTGGAAAATTGTTATAAATAAGTGGGAGCATAGCCCAGCAAGCTACTCGTGGTGTACTCAATATGCCAAAAATAGTTAACGATGCAGTCCTCATTCCCCTGACCCTAAAAGACCCCCTCCCATACACCATCGGTCTACACTAGCATGCAACAGGGATGAATAGAGACGTTACTGGCACCCGCTCCAGCAAATCAATGAACAAAGGGAATGACAAGTGAGACATATATATATATTATATATATATATATATATATATATCTTTGGGGTACAGTTTCACAACTCTTCAATATATGCTATCTCATCTCCATCACCAAATCCCAACATCCTTTTACCTCAGTCCATTGGATTCCTCACTCCTCGATCTGCTCTTCCTCCTTCCTCTCTGGTAACTTCAGTTCTATTATCTGAGTACACAGGTATGCTTTCTGAACAAACTTTTCTTTTAATAAAAAAGTCTCTTTTATGCAGAAATCCTCTAGTCACATCCTTTTTCAATATTCCATTTTCTTTATTGAGTTTCTCTCCTTTTATCAACTTCCTAATGATCACAGGTGCATCTTCAACTCCACATTCTATTCTGCTCCATTTACCGTAATGTCATTCTAGAGTGATTTTTCTGAGTGATTTTCCTGACTCTGCTGCAACCCATTTTCTCCCAGTATTATTTGAAATGTCTGTATTTTCAGGATTCAGAATTGAATTACAAGCCCTGACCTCTTTTGTTATTCAAGTGGGGCCTCACAGCATGTCTTAAACCCAAAATCTGTTTGTAAAATCTCTTTACTAATTGTAACAAGTTAGTTGCTATATCTTTTTTAAAAATTTATTTTATTGAATCACCATGTGGAAAGTTACAAAGTTCTCAGGCTTATGTCTCAGTTATACAATGTTCAAACACCCGTCCCTTCACTAGTGCCCATATTCCACCACCAAAAACCCCAGTATACCTCCCACCCCCCACTCCCTCACCCCCGCCTGCATAACTGATAAATTTCACTTCATTTTCTCTTTACCTTGATTACATTCCATATTCCAACACAAAACTCACTTTTGTTGTTGGAGTTTCAACACACGACTCACTATTGTTGTTGGAGTCTATCCCCCAAAAATATGGCCCTACTGACAAGGAAGCATTTTATAATTAGTTTTCCACTGATGAGAATGAAAAGATAGTGAAGTCTGCACGGTTTAGGATTTCTGTATTTTAGTAATTAAGTCCAGGGAGATTTATGTTGGAAATTGCATCATTTCCTTTCCTGGGGCATCATGGGGCAGAGGCTTAGTTCACTATCTAGAGACATGGCTGCAAGCACTTGCTGGGACCAGAAGTAGTGTAGCTGGCTCTGGATCTTGGTCGTTTAGCAACAAAACGGTCATGCAAAAGCATGGCCACCCAGGTCGAATCTCAATGGAGCACGAGCTGGTATCGGCCCCGGCCCAAGACTGCCACTTGCTATATCTTAAGGAAAAAAAAGAGTAATTGTGGGATTAGAAAATTAAAGCAGCTGGCAAGCATTGGCCATACACATGGCTAAATGGGTTTTGATCCCCACCACCCCATAGATTCTTCCAAGAATTATTAGATTGATCCCTGAGTGCAGAGCCAGGAGTAAGCCTTGGGCACAGCCCAGTGTGCCCCTAAAACAAAAACTGTAACTTGCCATGGCAGAGATAGATTGTATACATAGATAAGGAGTTGTGAAGTCATATAATTAACATATTGAACAATATTTCTTCAAGAACATATTTGTTGGGCCAAGTATTGGCATATTGAGGTGTTGTTTCTGGATGTTCTATTTCCATCAAAGGCTGCCTTTTGTTTACTTTTGAAAATGTCTTGTTATTTTCACATTCCATTTGAAAAACTATCAAATTTTATTTGCTATCTTATATTATCTTTAACATTTTTATTATTCAGTGGTAAACATGTTTACAAAGTTGTTTATGATTGGATTTCAGTCATATAATGTTCCAACACCCATCCCTTCACCATTTTACTTGTCCCACCACCAATGCTCCAATGATCCCAGTTTCCACCATGCCACTACAACAGGTACTTCTTTCTCTCTCTCTCTCTCACCTGCCCATCTCTCCCCACCTCTGTCTCTGTCTCTCTCTCTGTCTCTGTCTCTCTCTCTCCCTCTCCCTTCCTCCTCCCCCATTTTTGGCCTATTGTTTGCAATACAGATAGTGCAGGTATATCTCTTTACCTGCTTTCAACACTCACTTTCTCTCCACTATTATTGTTGTGTTGGCCCCTTGTCTATCCTAAATGCCCTTTCTCCCCCACCTGTGCTGCTTCTACACACATACCCATACACACACACACACACTATGGGAAGATTTTAATGATTGATCAGTTTTCCTGGTCTGTGTTCACCCTTGAATATTTGCCTCATACTATCTTATCTTTTTTTTATTTGATCTTATAGTTAAAAATTGTGAATTATTTATTTTATTCACTTGTTTTCTCTTACCACATATGATTGAAATATTCTTCTACTTGACTAGTCTTTATTGCTAACATAGTTCATTGGCATAATACTCTCTAGGACTATTAGTATTGCTGCAAATGTCAGGATTTAATTTTTTTTATTGAATCACTGTGAGATACAGTAACAAAGTTTTCCTCATTGAGTTTCAGTCATACTATGATCAAACACCTATTCCTCCACCAGTGTACATTTTCCACCACCAATGTCCCCATTATTGTTCCTGCCAACCCTTTGCCTCTTTTTTCACTCTCCCTACTTTTGGGTAGCATGGTTTGAAATATAGATACTGAGAGCATGATGTATGGTCCTTTGTTTACTTTCAGCACACATCTACCATCCTAAGTGATCCCTCCAACCATCATTGACTTAGTTATCCCTTCTCTATTCCAGCTGCCTTCTCCCCCAGCACTTAAAGCAGTTTCCAAAACATGGAGCAATTCTCCTGGATCTTGTCTCTATTGTCCTTGGATGTTAGTCTCATTTTATATTACACAAATGATCAAAGTCATCCTATGTTTGTCCCTTTCTTTCTGACTCATTTCACTTGGCATGATACTCTCCATGTCCATCCATTTATAAGCAAATTACATGACTTCATTTTTAACAGCTGCACAGTATTCCATTGTGTAATGTACCATGGTTTCTTTAATCAGCCCCCTTTTTCAGGCACTTGGGTTGTTTCCAGATTCTGGCTATTGTGAACAGTGCTGCAATGAACATATAGGTGTAGATGTCATTTCTACTGTGTTTTTCTGAAGCCCCGAGATATATTCCCAGAAGTGGTATTTAGTCATGTGGAAACTAAATTTCTAGTGTTTTGAAGGAATGGCCATATTGTTTTCCAAAAAGGCTGAACCAATTAGCATTTCCACCAACAATGAAGGAGAGATCCTTCCCCCCCACCCCCAAATCCTTGCCAGCACTGATTGTTTTTGTTCTTTTTGATGTGTGCCGGTCTCTGTGGTATGAGATGATATCTTATCTCATTGCTATTTTGATTTGCATGTTCCTAATGATTAGTGATGTGGAGCATTTTATCATGTGTCTTTTTGTCATTTTTATTTCTTTTTTGAGAAGGTTTCTGTTCATTTCTTCTCCCCATTTTTTGATGGGGTTGGAAGTTTTTTTCTTGTAAAGTTTTATCAGTGTCCTGTATATTCAGGATATTCCCCTTATCTGATGGGAATTGGGTAAATAGTTTTACCCATTAAGTAGACTCTTTCTGTATTTTGGTCACTGTTTATTTTGAGGTGCAGATGCTTCTTGGTTTAATGTAGTCCCATTCGTTTATGTTTGTTTCTACTTCCTTGGTCAGTGGTGTTTCATCCTTGAAGATGCCCTTAGCTTCAATATTATGAAAAGTTCTGCCTATATTTTCCTCCATGTACTTATGAATCCAGGCCTGATATTGAGATCTTTAATCCATTTTGATCTGACTTTTTTGCTTGGTGTTAGACAGAGGTCTGAGTTCATATTTTTGCAGGTCGCTGTCCAGTTTTCCCAACACCACTTATGAAGAGGCTTTCCTTGTTCCATATCACATTTCTTACTCCTTGGGAATGGATTTCTTAACAGGAAGAAATATTCCAGAGCAAAATGACCCAGGACAACAATTCACAAAGTCAACTCTTCTCCAAAATAATTTTTTGTGAATAAAATATTTAGAAGGGGATCCTATGTCACAGAATATGACATTTGGCTGGAGTGACAGCACAGCGGTAGGGCATTCCCCTTTCACGCGACCGACCCATGTTCAATTCCTCCGCCCCTCTCAAAGAGCCCGGCAAGCTACTGAGAGTATCGAGCCCGCATGGCAAAGCCTGGCAAGCTACCCGTGGAGTATTCGATATGCCAAAAAGAGTAACAACAAGTCTCACAATGAGATACACTACTAGTGCCCGTTTGAACAAATCGATGAGCAATGGGATGACAGTGACAGTGATAAGTAGGGAATAAACCAAATGCAGAAACCCATATATATTTTTTTTAATATCATATCCCTATGATGCCAAACCTTAGGCACTCATGCCCCAAAGTCAATTTACAGAAAGGAGTTTTTGGAAAAGAAGTTTGTTTGCTTTAGTGATTCGAGGCAAAAGAGGCAGCATGATCTCAATTCCAAGCCGGCCCACAGTCCCCAAACAAAAATGTTTTCAGCTTGATACAAGGAAATGCAGATATGCTCTTGATCAGCTCATGGGCATGTGGGTGGGGAGGGGTGGAGTGGGTGGGCTAGGAGTGTGACTGGTTGTTAGTCATGGCCATGGGATTTGGTTTCAGGAGGCTTTGTGGTATCTTGAAACATTAATTATCATTCAAGCTTCCTTTCTCCTGTCTATAGTTCAAGAACCACAGCCACCACAATCATTTCCTAAGAAAAAACCTGGAAGGGAGGGAAACAATCTCAGTTTTGGTACTTGGTTATTGTACATTGTACCAGTGTGGTAAGGAAAATGTATTATCTTGACAGCAATTCTTCACTGTATCACTGTCATCCTGTCGTTCATCAATTTGCTCGAGCGGGCACCAGTAACGTCTCCATTGTGAGACTTATTGTTACTGTTTTTGGCATATCAAATATGTCATGGGGAGCTTGCCAGGCTCTGCTGTGCGGGTGGGATACTCTCGTAGCTTGTCTGGCTCTCCAAGAGGGACTCGACTGCGTGCAAGACAAATGCCTACCTGCTGTGCTTTCGCTCCAGTCCCTGGAACCCTGAAAAATTACTAAAATAAAACAAACATAAATCAAACATTGTTACTTTGTATATGAAAAATAAATGAGATCCAAGTTTTAGAGGCTAACTCTGCCCAGGGAAAACTGTTGTAAACTATATGTTTCTGTAAGTTTCTTTTTTTGTTTGCTTTGTTGCTTTGTTGTTTTGGGGGCCACACGCAGCAGTGCTCAGGGCTTACCACTAGCTCTGGGCTCAGTGATAAGTCCTGATGAGCTTGGGGGATGATATGGATTGTTGGAGATCAAACCCAGGCTATCTACATGCAAAGCAAGCACCCCACAGGTTGTACTATCACTCTGGCCCCTATAATTTTGGTGCATAATCAAGGTGAGAAAATCAAGTAAGGGACTTAGGAAGCTCTACACTATACCTCCCATTGTCGAATATATAGCTTTTATTTCTAGGAGTGTAGGGACCTTATAGTCATCTAGTTACTTCCTGCTGGATTCGAATGAATATTTATTTTATCATGCAAGGCCTATACCAGCTTGTGAGACTGTTCCTTCTAGGTCCTGAAGGCTTTGGCTAGACACAGGGAAAGGATTCTGCACAGACTAATATGAACATTAGATAACCCCTACTTACTGAAAGAATTATCTACTTCACCAGATGGAGGAGCCAGACAACAGGCAGCAGGTCCCCCGTGGTGTTCAAGGAAACAGACCTGAAAACCAGGCCCTGTTACATGTGGTCTTGCCACCAAAGCATGAGTATGATGATCCAGGGCCCCTTTAGCCACATAACTTGTTGCCTGATCTTTGTGGTCCATTTTCAAATTAATGGCTGTCATCAATAAAAACATTATGTATTAGGTTTAGAGAAAGTTTTTTTTTTGGGGGGGGGGTCACACCTGGAGATGCACAGGGGTTACTCCTGGTTCTGCACTCAGGAGATACTCTTGGCGGTGCTTGGGGGGCCACATGGGGTGTTGGGAATCGAACCCGGGTCGGCCACGTGCAAGGCAAACGCCCTACCTGCTGTACTATCGCTCCACCCCAGGTTTGTTCTTTAAGTTAGGCCACTGTCCTCAGTTCTGGAAGGTGGCAGTAAGGTGGCAAATTGAAAGACCCAGAGGATTTTAAGAGTTATTTCAGGGAGATCTAACAATATGTCCTGGTATTAGAATAATCTGCACATCTTAACCACTGCAGGCCCGTGGCCTCCAGGACTCCCTCTACCTGAAGAGGCATCTCAGCGGCAAAGAGCTGTCCAATAATCTGTTTAGTCAGTTCTTCTTTTGGAAAAGTTGTTGTGGCTACAGCTCAAAGCCAGCCAGGCCACCAGGCTACTACTGAATCCAGTTGGCTGGAAAAAAAAGACTACCAATGGGAAGCATTTTCAAGTTTTAGAGTCAGAACTTCCAGAGATATTCCTTGTTTTTCTGATACAGAGCAAGCGAGAGACTTCTATACATTAGGGAGCACTAGAGTTGTAGCTTTCCATAACTGAAGTTTTCAAATTTCAAATACCTGTTTATGTTCTCTGGTCCAGTTTTAGAGGCTCAGACTCAGGTCCCTTTACATCCTGCAATGGAGACTTTACTCTAAGGAATCTAGCTACAACAAAAACTTGCTAAGCCCCCAGATGTTCTTTGCAATTCTCTCAGATCTTCTTTTGAAAGGAAACTAATACCTGAACTACCAATGGCTTCCTTGATTTCCAACGTGGCAATTAATTGGGCTATGATGACGAAAAATGTCAGTATATTTCTCCGCACGTATATTAGAGGAAGGCATAAGGCTCTTGGACTCCAATTCACAGGGAGGGTAAAGGTCAAACCCCAGACCTGAGGCTGACCCTTCAAGGTCAAAGTTGGAGAGTGCCCCAACAGGCTGAGTAAGGAAAAAGGAAGAGTGCTCCCATGTCAAATAACTTTATTTTTCTATGGGGGGAGGGGGAGAAGTGAAAGGGAACTGAACTCAGACACAGGAGGGCAGCCAGGCTGGCAGCCAGTGGGACACTGAGACAGGCATTCAGATCCTGGGGGAACTATTCACCTCTAACAGGTACCCCCTAACCAAGAACTAGCCTTGGGAAACACATTTTTTCACCACTCTGACTCATCCTACACATACAAAGACGTCCAAACTTAGACTCCTAACCACACACAAAAAAACACAGAAAACAACCCTAAACTGCAGAGATCATGATGGGTAAAGCAACACAGAAACCTACCAAGTTTAGTGAGTGAAGAAGCTAGCCAGTGACCCCAGGAGCAATAATGAGCTCTATAGGGAATTTAGAATGGAACTCTTAAGGATGCATTTTTTTTCCTACAGGAATGTCATAGGCTATTCAAAGTTTTGCTGGTTTAATAAAAGACCCAGATTTGGTGGTGGACCCTGTCCTGACGTGGGCTCTGACAGCTGGGGTGATTGTCCCCTCATTCCAGGAACTAACTGAAGAGAAATTTTCATCTAGGACACAGCCAACCAAGCCCTTTATGATCGTCAAGACAGTCCCCTTTCTGGGGTGCTCCCTCCAGCAGTGCACTTTGCTTCCAGGTGAGCCCTCCATCTTAGAGCCACACCAGCTGCTCTAAAGTTAGCCTGCGAGGGAGTCCCAGGGGCGCTTACCCTGGAGAGCCAGCAGCTGTGCTCTCCCTCTTCCTTTATGCTCTTCCCTGCCTCTTGAGATGTCCCTTCCAAAACTTGGCAAGATAGTGGGCCACCCTGATTTTCATTATTCAACATTCCTTTTCTAAATCTTCTTGCCACAGATATGAACCGCCCTCTGTGTAATACTAGGTTTATTTAGCTTCATTCTATGCTTCAGAAAGTTACTTGACATTCATTTTTCCCTTATTCAGAAACCATATTCATTTTCTCTTGAACTCCTCACATATTTTTTTCATAACATATATTTCCATTGCTTTAAAAATCCTTAATATCCAACAAACATTTAATTTTTTTCAACCTTTACCTGGGCATTAGTGGCTAGTCAGATTGCCCACCAGTAAGGTCAGCCATTTGAGGCAGCCAGGGAAATTTATGAGACATTTTTGGGCAGCTTCGAGGTAAGCCCTTTTATAAATATTATTTTTACCAACATTTATTGTTTCATAGAGGCCTTTGCTATATCCAGGTTTATGGGATTGTCAGTACAAAACGTTATCACGAGGGTGTGCCTTTTGAGTTTGTGTCCTTTAAGTAACTTTTGGAGAACACAATTCACCAGAAAGGATGAAAACCCATGGGCTATTTGAGTTCAAAGGCCATATATTCCTTAAAGATGCTAAATGTGTCTCAAACTAAACAAAGAACAACATAAGGCTTTTATTGTCTTCTGCAGCATTCTTATTTTTTTAATCTCCTTTCAGGAGCAACCAGCTTTACCCTGACATAGAACTCTCTTAAAAAAAACCCTTTCAGTTTTATGTCTGTCAGAAAAAAGAATTACATTTTGTTTTCTTTGCATTCTGTTTTGACCATAATTGCACATAAAATTTAGACTCTAGTCATTAAAATATGAATTTCTTGATTTCAAAACTATAAGTAATTATAGTAATTACAGTGCTACTCCAGACAGCTTACTCTCCAGCAGTACTTTCTCTTTCAGCTTCTTTTCAATGGGGGCCACCCTGGGACCCCCGCAGTGATTAGTCTAGGCCGGCCATGGTAGTGGGCGAAGGCAAGGCTCCAATGATGCAACTCAGATTCCCTGGTGCCAGAGATTATCTGGACCACTCAGATAGCGCTTAGTGGCTCTTAGGTCTGTACCCAGTGATGCTGAAGTCAGGGGTGGGGGCGGGGGCAGGGATTGTGTGCTGTTAATAATGGAACGTAACATGTTCAGAACCATGTCAGGCATGTAACGTACAATATACTATCCCCCAGCCTTTTTTGAGCTGTCTCCTGTGAGGAGAGACAGATAGCTAAGCATTTCATTTGCACAAAAGATACCATCTCAGCAAAGACAGAGGACAGTCAGGTTTCTAAGGGATGCTATGGGAGGGATTGACACCCCTAATTTACATTCTGTGGAACTCTCTTGGAGCTAATAGTGGCAGAAATGACTGCTCTTGTCTCGGCACTAAAAAAAAGTGGTGGTTTCAAGTTAACAAGGGAGGAAGGTGCTCCCATGTCAAGTAGAAACCACTATCACTCGTATCTAAGGCTCCTGTGGGGGTGATGGGAATCCGTGTCACCGTGAGTGCTGTGAACCAAGAGTAACCATAGGAATCTGGGCTGAAGGAATATGGTTCTTCTCCTTTTCCCCTATATTCCCCACTTTTTCCTTAAACACACTCATTAGCCTGCCCCCTGTTTTTCCGTAAGTGTACACGTTAATTTTTCTTTTATAGTCTGGGATTCCTGGCTGCACCAAGGCAGCCCCCTGGTGCCCTGCCTATTGGTTCTGCGATAAAAGGAACTCACTAGTGAAAACTCTTATTCTTCTTTCATGTTCCATACATTTTGTGCCATGACCACCAGCTGTGAAGGATGACTATGCCAGTGTGGCTACCTCTTCCTTCTCCTTTCCTTCTGGAAACTGACTATCCCATTTCATCTTAGATTTACTTTTCTTCACACTCTTGGTACTAAGTTTTCTGCCTCCTTGTTGTAGTTATATAAGTGCATAAATACCTTCATATATGGAAATTTCCTCTCATTTTCCTGCCTCAGACAAAGAAATCCCATATGTTTTTTTCAATTTTTTATAATTTTAATGAATCACTGTGAAATATAGTTACAGACTTACAAGCTTGTGTGATTACATTTCAGTCATACAATTACCAAGTAGCCATCCCTCCACCAGTGCCCATTCTCCACCACCAATGTTCCCAGTATCCCTTTCGCCACCCCACCCCTTCCCACCCCCTGCCTCTGTGGCAGGCACATTCCCTCTTACTCTCTCCTTTTGGGTGTTTTGGTTTGCAATACAGGTGCTAAGCGGCCATCATGTTTGGTCCATAGTCTACTTTCAGCATGCATCTCCTATCCTGAGCGAGCCCTCCAACCATCATTTACTTAGTGGTCCCTTCTCTATCCCAGCTGCATTTTCCCCCAGCACACGTGATTGGCTCCTGACCCTTATCTCTACTGTTCTTAGATGTTAGTCTCTTATTTGGTTTCTTTATATTCCAGTCATTCTATGTCTGTCCCTCTCTGACTGACTCATTTCATCTAGCATGATACTCTCCATGTCCATCCACTTGTATGAAAATTTCACATTATATAATATCTATCTGTCCACTGGAGGCCTATCTGTCTCCAGTATCTACCAGGGTATTTTTCTCTCTGACTCTGGCCCACTTCCTACCTTGTTTATGTCCTATGGTCTCCCTGTCCTACCTTAACCCCCTAATTGTGTCTGTGGTCACCCATTTATATAATTTTTATCTGTGGCCCCCTTGGAATATCCTGGAGGTCTATCAGACAACCATATGGACTCCGGTTGAGGAAACTTCCAGTACATAGACAGGCTATGCAATGTCAGAATAAAATACTAAGACATAAGTTTATAGATTGAAGGAAACAAGTCAGACCAAATGAACGGTTCAGACAGTGTGTGTTTCCCATGTTAAAGTGGCAATCAAAAACCCAGGCACAGACAAGACAGACACTTTATTGCTTTCATTTTGAGCACTGGACTCAGCTCTCATTCACAATGAACTCATACATGTTGTCTAACAGCCTAAATGAGTCATTGCAAGAAACCAGAACCTTGAACTTGTTCAGATCTATCAGTTAATTCATTCCTTTCTGTTGGATCTAGAAAATAAATCTAACTTAACTTTTACATAAGGGATAATGGGGGTTTGGGTGCAAAGAAGATGGAGTTTGAAAGCTCACTGTATATTTTGAACAAAAACACATTATGATAGGGGACAAGGCAAAATAGATGAGGCAGAAGTTTCTTTTATTCCTTGCTAAAGGTTAGTCCCCACCCTTGACTAATTGAGGCTAATTGTAAGCGGGATGTATCGGTAAGATTTTCCTTCCCCAAATACCCTGATAGCAAACTATTAGGTTTTCAATATATTGTTTACCATTATATGTAATGGAAGGTAAATTTATCTTTTTTGGAATCTAATATTTCTGCTATGCATTGCTTTATTGATAGTCATTTTATCATAGGAGAGTTTCAATCTATCATCTCTATTTTCCTGACAGGTACTTTCTCGGAATTCACTGTATGCAGTTAAGTAAGATGAAATACTCCTGCTTTCTATTACAACCTATCCTTGGGTGGTTTGTTTTATGACTGCACTGGAATGATGTTTTACTGAAATGATCATAGAGAGTCAAATGTTTTAGGATGCCAAAAGGCATGTCTTGTTTTGGCAACATTTTATGATCCAGGGTACTAATATGGCTTAACTGTCAGAATAAATGTTATGTCAAATGACAATATCTTTGAATTTACTCATTATTTTAAAATTTAAAGGTCTGCTGTAATAATTTATTTCATTTTAAAACACAGAGACCCAGAATTAGTTCCCTGTCTAAATACCAAAACTCAAATGCATTCCTCATCTCCAACATTCTTATATGAATAATCAGAGCAGTAAATATTTCATTTTCCACTAATCTCCATGTCCCCTCCATTTTTTATCTCATCCATGCAGAGATGAGTCAGATCACCTGATATTAATTCTTTTTTATAATTATTTTGCTTAGCATGAGTTAACCCCAATTTTACCAACAATGCAGAAAATAACAAGTTTTAAGTATATTTTATAGCAGCATAGTATTTCATTGTGTATATATACCACAATTTGTTATCTATTCTTCTGTCCTGGGCATTTGTGTTATTTCCATATCCTGGTTATTATACTCAATACAGCAATGGGTATGTGCATATATAAAGTTTTAAATTAGCAGTTCTGTGCTTGGATAATAGATGCCAAGAAATGGAATCAGTGTGTCACATGGGAACTATTTTCCCATTCTTTTGAGAAATCTTTGCATTGTTTTACATAGTGTGTGATTCAAGTGACATTTCCCCCAATAATGAATGAGGTTCCATTCCTCTTCACCACATAATCACCAAAGGGGCTTTTTTCCAGAATTTTTGTTCAATGCTATTCTGACTAGTGTAAAATCATTTCATTGCCATTTTGTTTTTCATTTCCCTGATAAAAAGTGACAATTTTTATATACTTGCTGGGCATTTTGTATTGTTTGTTTTTGAGTCACACCCGGTGATGCCCATGGTCCTGGCTATGCAGTTAGACTTGGGCAACCATATAAGATGCCTGGAATGCAAGGCAGATCAGCCACATGCAAGACAATCACCCTACTTGCTCTACTGTTCCTCCAGACCCCCTGCTGGGGAGGTTTTATGGACATGTTTGTTCATTCCTTTACCCACTATTTGATGGGGTTATTGGATTTTCTGTTGTTGTTGAGCTTTGTGGGTGATTTATATCCTGTGCATATTAGTTTTATATATGATATATGGTATGACAATATTTTCTCCCATTCAGTAGGATGTCTTTTTGTACTAGTTTCATTTTCTCTTACAACATAAGAGAACTTTATCTTTTTTAATTTTAATTTAATTTTATTTTTATTTTATTATTTTTTGTGTTTTTTTTGGGTCACACCTGGCGATACACAAGGGTTACTCCTGGCTCTGAACTCAGGAATCACCCATGGCAATTCTCAGGGGACCATATGGGATGCTGGGAATCGAACCTGGGTCGGCCGTATGCAAGGCAAATGCCCTAGCCGCTGTGCTATAGCTCCAGCCCTGAGAACTTTAATCTAATGTAGTTTAATTTGCTTATTTTTTATATTTGTTCTTTTGCAATGAAGTAAGGTCATTGAAGACAACTTTGAAGTCCATATACTGAGGAGATTTTTTTTTCCTCAGTGCACTTATTTAATGGGGTAGCATACCACCAATATTCATGGTTTACTACTGACTCTGGGACTATTGCCAATACTTCCTGATTAAACCTGGGTTGTCCATGTGCAAGAATGTGTCTTGCACCTGTGCTATCTCTCTAGGCTCTCAAATAAATTTTGTGGATTCTGTATAAATTTCAGGATCTTTAATCCATTTTGAATTAACTTTTGTGTTTGGTGTAAAGTATGACTTTAATTTCATTTTCTTGCAAAAATTATCTAGTTTTCCCTGTGCTATTTGCTGAAAAGACTTTCCTAGCTCCACTTCACATAGCCCGCTCCTTCGCTAAATATTTAACATAAATCTAAAAGTTTATTTCTGATCTCTGAATTCTATTTAATTGGTCTGAGAGTATATCTTTATTACACTGTCTCAACATTTAGCTTGCTATAACTTTGTACAATAAATTTAAGAACTGCAATGCCTCCTATCTTTTTTTATTTTAGAATAGCCATTACTATTTGGGGAGTTTTGTGATTTCATACATATTTTAGTAGAGTTTGTTATAAGTGCTTGAAGAATGTTCATCAAAATGTTTATGGTTTTAGTTTTATGTGTTGCTTGTTGCTTGATTGTCTATCATTTTTATTGATAAAATTTTATCATATTTATTATCCTTTCAATTATTTAAAGCTTAAGAAAGATGCCCCTTTATTCTAGGAACCACACTTTAAGATTTCTTCTCTAATAAATTCTGTTTGTTAGGAAAACACTTCTTTATTTAAAGTACAAATTTGTTTATATTTTTAATTTTAAAAATTCTAATTTTTTATTTTTTTCATATTGGACACCATGGTTTGCAAGTTGTTGTTAGTAGGAATTCATACATGAACCATTCCAGCTACATGCCGTCTACCCATTGTGTCCAATTCTTTTCACCATTATCCAGGGTCCCTCACTCACCCTCCCCACCCCAATGTTAAGCTTCCCACTGAAGACATGTCTCAGTATATGCTGCCTTTGGGTCTTTGTTATTTCCTAATTGGATTCTGTTTCTTCATACTTCACATGGATGAGAGAGGTCTTATATGGCTGAATATTGTGTTTTCATGTAGTTGACTTAGATCCTGTTTTAACTTTGATTTCAAAGGCAACAAATGATCTGTACATCAATCTGCCCTTAGTCAAGGAATCTCCTGAAAGTTAGGATGCACATATTTATACTTGCTTATTCATATGCTTCCAAGAGCATTTTTTGATTTTGTTTTACTGTGGTGGGGTGGGGGATGGGGGTCTTGTGTCACAACTCATGTTCAGCATTTAATACTGGCTCTCATAGTGATGCTTGGGGAACCATATGTAATGCCAGGAACTGAACCATGATTAGTCTCGTGCAAAATAGAGCCCCTTTACTCATGCACTGTCTCCAAGCCCTTATTGATTTTAATATATCTTTGTAAAATTGATGCAACTCATACAAAACTGATGGCTATTTATCATCTCTTAAGCCAAGCATTAAAGAAGGCAACAGTTATCCCCCCAAAGACAGTACTCACTCCCAAACTGTGAGTTTACCTCTTGTCTTCCTTCAACTCTAAGAATGCTGAGTCTTAGGGCTGTGGAAAAGGTTCTAGGTCTCACCAGGAGTAATTCCTGAACACAGAGCCAGGAGAAAGGATTGAGATTTTGGGTTGAGAGTGCCCCCAAATCAAAAAACAAACACAAAAGTAGAATGCTGAAGTTTGTTCCTATATGTTTGAAAATAAAATCCTGCCATAAAATCTGTCTTTAATGATCTCAGTGTGTTTAGTGAGGTTTAAAAAAAAAAGTCACATGAAAGAGTGTGAAAGTGAAGCAGTAGAAATAGATCAACTGTCACACAGTAAAGGAAATGAGTCATTTTATCTGATATAACAGTGAGGGAATCCATATGGTAATGGCTATTACTGTCCTTCCGTAAGCATGTCTTGGACCCTTAAGTTTCTGCCATTTCATCTGCTTCCTTAATTAACTGCACCCATCCACTATCTCCCAGATCCTGCCATTTTCTCAGATATCCTTCTCTGATTCCTTTCACCGATTCATGTCTGACCGATCCATGTCTGACTCATATATTCAATTTCTACCTATTGCATTCTTTTCCTCAGTTTGGAACAATGCATTCACTATTAAAATTTTCTGGCTTTCTAGAACTCTCCTTTCAGATCAAAGTAAATGAATGCATGAAACCTCCTTCTTGACTCATCTTTATTTTACCAGAATCTGATAAATAGTGTATCTGGATTGATTCATAGGAGTTTTATAATTCTTAATGATGAAGAATTAGAATTTTCAAAAGTTTGGCTTTCAGATGCTTTAGTGAAATATATTTGTACACTTATATCTTAAAATAATTTATTCAACTATGGTGATAATTCAGACCACTAAACAATTATGATATTAAAATACATATATAGCCTCTACTAAGTTTAAATATTATTTTAAGTAATTTATAACTTTATATTTAAGTGAACCTTAAGTCTCTTCTTAATTTTCATTCTTCACATCAGAATCAAAAATCTTATATTCTCCATTCTTTTTTAACTAATTTTTTCATCTCATTTTATTTCCAGTCCTAAATTTGCCACAATAGGCTTGTAGATAATGTCACTATCATTTATTTCTAATTTCAAAATTGCTGCTCCTCAAACATATGACTGTCTTTGTATCTAAAAAACAGTTTTATTTTAAATTATTTTTCAGTGTGTTGAAATCCTTTGGTTAGAACAATAAAACATGTACTCTCTCTGGGGTATTCTTACTAAAGGAAATTGAATGTACTTTCCCACAAAGGACTGAATATACTAAGTGCATTTTTTCTATTACATAAAGTAGGTTATAGCTAATACGTTTAGTTATTTGTATCAAACAGAAAGAAGAGCAGCCTGATTTTTTATACTCCTTTTACAAAATCCAGGTCCTGTGCTTACATCTGTAGCTGGAACAATTGGAGTATAGCCTATTACTGTCTGTCTGGTTTACTTGCAAATGGTCAAAGAATGTATAGTTATAACGTCAAATTCCCCTCTCTGTTGATATTCTTCTTGTGATTATACCCATCTCAACAGAAATTTTGATCATCTCATTCTGCCTAGTTCATCTCAAGTTTCAACATTCTCATTCTGCTGGTCTAACTGATGCCTGGCCTCCATCCAGCTATAGAAGTTCCCAAATTTATTTGATTTACAGCCGCCTTTCAGGCAAAAAATTACTTATCATCCTCCACTCTAGAAATTTACCTTTTTTTAAGGAACCAAAAGAAAGTATTTCCAATTTTCCCAAATCTACTACAACCCTACCATCCTCCCCATCATTCAGGTCCTCCTAGTGTGAGAAATACTAGTCAAGAGATGCAGGCGGGATACTCTCGGTAGCTTGCTGGGCTCTCCGAGAGGGATAGAAGAATGGAACCCGGGTGGGCCGCGTGCAAGGCCAAAGCGAATGGCCTATCTGCTGTGCTATCACTCCACTCCACAAACACTAAAGCAGTTTGCATTTCCTTCCTGCTGCTGCCTTGGCCTAGGGGCAGGCAAACACACCTCTAGTTCTCACCTCCCAAAGCTGCTGTCCTGCCACCCAACCCATAAGAGTCCATTAGAGCCAAACATTGAAGTTTCTGGAACCACCTTCTTCCAAACTTCAACTGAAAATGTGTCTGGCAATCTGAAGAAGAGTCTCTGAATAATAAAACTGCTTTACAGGTCTAGTTGCCTTAACGTAGGTTCTAGACTATGCTAGATATGACTACTTCAAAGACTTGAATTCATTCTGTTGGTTTCTTTACAGCTACATAAGAGCTCTGTACATTTTAAACTATATGTGGGGATAAATATTAAATATTAAACATAATATTAAAAAATGTAATGAATTAAAGGATGGGGGCCTTTTTAGAACCCCAGTTCCAGAACTTGACTTAAGTTATTTTTCTCTACACAAGGCCTATGACAATGAAGAGAGTGGATTACTGGTACCTATACTAATGCTTCTCATATTCAACCTGACTCCCTGACTCCCCAAAACCAGAGAGAACTTCACCCATTTCTAAAAACAATTTGCTGTTATTTCTGCATTAAGCTGCTGGATTTCTTTCTGTATTTTTTGCTTTTTGGGTCACACCTGACGCAGAATCTCCTACCCCCGCACCTGGCTTTCTACATTAGAGCCCCTCAGAGGGGGCGGGTTGAGTTTCCCTCCCCGTCCTAAGCAGAGCCCCAGCAGCCGAAAACCTCCATAACCCAGCCACAGCCATGCTCAAGGCCCCTCTCCACACACTCCGACAAGCCTCATGCATGAAGGAACTGGCAGAGGAACCCAGGCGTGTGGGACCTGGGGCAGAGATCTCCAAGCCTGCATGGATAGGGATTGAGCCTACTCCACCCTGACCCCCCATTTTCCAGTAGCTTGGCAGCACACCTAAAAACTGCCCCCAGCGTCATGTAATGCCATCAGGAGCCAAGATCCAGAGACTATATAAAACAAAGCTCCTGAAAGCACTTGGTGGCTTGATCTCTTATAGTCTAGCCCACTGATGTGCTTAAAATAGCACACATGTTTGGTTTTAACATACTTGCTTGTATTCTCTTATATACATTCTCTGTCCCTCTCAGAGAGCCCCACAAGCTATCGAGAGCATCCCGACCACATGGAAGAGCCTGGCAAGTTCCCTGTGGTATATTCGATATGCCAAATACAGTAACAATAAAAAGTCTCATTTCCTTGCCCCTGAAAGAGCCTCCAATCATTGGGAAAGACGAATAAGGAGAGACTGCTAAAATCTCAAGGCTGAGATGAATGGAGACATTACTGGTGCAAGGTGAATAACAAAAGGATGATAGTGATGACAGTGACAGTGATACCCCCTGCCACTCTTTTTCTTCACATATTACCAGCCCTGCAGAATCGCCAGTCTCTGGCCTCTTTCACCTCATTCAGAAGCGACTTTCTACAGCAAAGGGTACCCAGTCATAGTTGTATGCTCTGCCGTGCTCCACTAGAAGCTTTCTTCATAAGTTACGTGGATTTAAAACCAGAGTTATTGATTCCAATTTGTCTGAGGAAACATCCACCTATTAGGAATTTGGCATGGGCTCTTCAATACCATGTGTAAATGCTTCTCTCTATAAAGCAAAACTCAGGGATTTTTGAAGTGATTCCATTGCTTTGAGAGCCCAACATTTCTTCTAATTTAAAGCTGCTAATTACAGGCCTCCGCCCAGATAAGATCAGGAGCTGAGGCGCGAGAAACAGACCCTCTGCTCCTAAAGACTATGATCGAGAGGTCTTCTAACCCATTTTGGCACCCAGAGTGGCTTCTTGCAGAAATGCATCTAGACTGTGAACTGAGCTAAAATATAAGAAACCCAAAATCAGAGTCTTTACTCTCAGCAATGAAAAGAAATTATTAAATGATGCCTTTTCAGCAGACCTGATTGTTGGGGAAGAATTCCAAACAATAATAGTGAGGTCTCTATTGAAATATTGAATGTATTCAAAGTATGGAGAGAATAAAGTGAAGATCATTAGCTACTTAGGTTGGGGGGGTAGGAGGGGGGAATATTGGCGGTGGAACATGTGCACTGGTGAAGGGATGGGGGTTTAATCAGTATATGACTGAGACTTAAACCTGAAAGCTTTGTAATTTTTTTCACGGTGATTCAATAAAATAAAAACTTAAAAAAATTAAAAATTAAAAGAAATAAAGCTGCTAATTACAGGTCTAAAGTGATATATAGATAAACATATCCTGAATTTTGATGGTCACAGGTTTTCCAAATAGTTTTCCGATAGCACAGCGGTTGGGCATTCACCTTTCACGCAGCCACCCCGAGTTTGAGTCCTCTGCCCCTCTCGGTGAGCCTGGCAAGCTATCGAGAGTATCGAGCCTGCGCGGCAGAGCCTAGCAAGCGACCCCTCCATATTGGATATGCTAAAAACAGTAACAATAAGTCTCTCAATGAGAGACGTTACTGGTGCCCCCTTGAACAAATCGATGAGCAATGGGATGCCAATGACAGTGACAATTATAGGTCATTTGGAACTTACAGTAACATCTTTCCCCTCCCCCCACTTTGCAAGCAGCTGCAGATTTTCTTGACAAAGTTTTATTGATTTATCTTTTGGAAGTGAGGGTCATACCCGGTGGTGCTCAGGGTTTACCCTCCAGGTTTTGCTCAAGGCCACACCTGGCAGCTTTCAGGAGACCATACTTACTGCTAGAATTTGAGCCATTGTCACAATCGCTGCCAAATACTACGTCCAAAC
Source organism: Sorex araneus (assembly GCF_027595985.1). Classification (NCBI taxonomy): domain Eukaryota; kingdom Metazoa; phylum Chordata; class Mammalia; order Eulipotyphla; family Soricidae; genus Sorex; species Sorex araneus. Next base: position 38,303,543 of record NC_073307.1, on the reverse strand, counting down.
CTCAGCACTATCTGTTTGGCCCATGATATTTTTATTTTCTTTTGGGGGAAGTAGAGAGATACAGCATGTGAGGTGGTTGCCTCACATGTGGCCAATTCAGATTTGATCTCTGGCACTTCATACTGTTCCCAGCCCACCACCAAGAGTAATTCCTAAGTTCAGAGCCAGGAATAAAACCTGAGCACACCTGAGTGTGTCCCAAAAACCTAAAAAAAAAATGTTGTTGTCATTGTTGTTTTTAACAACTTTATTGTCATTAGTTACAGAAATTCAATATTCCTTCACCAATCCCACTACCATTGTACCTCTGACCACCATTATTTCCAATTATTCCAACCACCCTTGAGCCTGCACCCCATAGTGCGTCTTCAATAATTTATTTTATACTGTTCATTATAATTAATTTGCTAAAATGATGATCACAAAATGTTTCCTTAGAAGGAAGTTAGTGAAGATTATTGTAGCTCACCATGGATACCCTAAGCCCTTGTATGAGAGATTACTAAAGTGCTATGGGTTAAGCCTTCAGTGTTTATATTTTGTTAATCAAGATTCGTTGCTATAGATTACATCTTATCCAACCTGGTGTGCTACTCCTGGTTTATGAGTGTTAAAGAGTTTGAGGGGTCTCAGAGCCAAAATCCGGGCTGTGATTCAAATAGAACTCACCAGATTCTTGCATTTAATTTATATTTTGAAAGAAAATCTGAATCAAGAATTCCTGACAAATGGGGCCAGAGGGATAGTACAGCGGGGAGGGCATTTGCCTCATGTGAGGCCAAGTTCGAGTTCAATCCTCGACTTCCCATATGGTCCCCAAAGCGCTGCCAGAAGTAATTCCTGAGTGCAGAGCCAGGAGCAACCCCTAAGCATCGCTGCATGTAACCCAAAAAGAAAGAAGAAAAACCAATTCCTGACAATTCCATGAGAACTAACTGCCCCTTCTCTTCTTCCGCATCTTCCTCATCTTCAGCATCAGCACTGCAGTCCAGCTCTGCCATTGCCGCGCTTTGTTCCAGCTCCCCAGAAAAGCACTCTACTAGATCTCCCCCATTGTCAATACTGCTGTATGATTTCCTCTGGCTCCAGGGCTAACACTTCTAAATAGACTCAATTGAATCATTGGAATTTATCCTCTGCTAGCGGGAAGAAAGCAAGACAGCACCTAAGTGGAAGAAAACTGGAATTCCACCATCCACCACTCTGATTGGGCAAATGCATGAAGAAACATGCAGAGTGCCCTAAAAACAATAAATAAATAAATAAATAAATAAATAAATAAATAAATAATAAAAACAAGCTTTTCATGAAGAAACATGCAGAGTGCCCTAAAAACAATAAATAAATAAATAAATAAATAAATAAATAAATAAATAAATAATAAAAACAAGCTTTTTTGACTTGTTCCCCAGCATCATTTTTGCAGAACCTGAGTCCCTTCCCCATCCCTACCAGTTTCCGTTGTAGCTTTTTGCTGAGATGAACTAAGAGTGTCTACATATGTTAATCAATAATTTATCTTTAGACTTGTCAAACTTTGTGCTGTATCTGGTCTGTTTATCTGGATAAGAAGTACAAGAAGTACACAGACTAAAAAGTGAAAAATGCGGGACCTAGGAATGTGTCTTAAAGAGACAGAGCACAGGTTGAGTGTGTGTGTGTGTGTGTGTGTGTGTGTGTGTGTGTGTTCAATCCTTTTGTACTTCCTTCTTTAGTTGCTCCAGCAGGCATGGCCCTCTTTATCCCTGAACATCCTAGAGTATATAGCCCTTGAACATCTCAGAAAGAAAAGGAGAGAAAATACTTCTGGTGAATTTTTCTCAAGATTTATGAAAGAAAGTATAGGGGCAAAAAGGAATAAATCTGATGAAGACAATTTGGAAAAACTGCATATAATCTTCTTCCACAAGTCATTCTAGGTTTTTTCCACCTTAGAGAAGCTCATGTTCTTTCTTGAACACATATTTCTCTCTCTCTTTCTCCAGTCACCTTTCTCTAAGTAAATTTCTTTCAATAAAAGTGTTTTGCTTCACTAAAATGAAAAGATTAAGGCCGACTATGGTGAATGTTATTTAATAATTCATTCAGAAGGAAACTCTGAAGGTTTTTGAGAGTAATTCTGAGGGAAACATTGAGTCAAAAGAAAATGTTTTATGGGCCCAATGCAACCATTAAATATTAAATGCATTAAATATTCTGAGTTACCATTATTGTTATTTCTTGATAGTTTTTGTAGTTTCACTGATAGAATGGAAACTTGGTGTCCCCTTGCCGTCTGTGAAGCCTCTTCATAATCTGTCAGAGGCTTTAAAATCTTTATCTTTTTTATATGGAACTAACAATGAACACTTGGTTGATCTTTATCATAAACACACATTTTCTTTTTTTGTTTTGTTTTGTTTTTGTTTTGGGGTCACACCTAGAGATGCTCAGGGGATACTCCTGGTTCTGCACTCAGAAATCACTCCCAGTGGTACTAGAGGGACCATAGAGGCCAGGAGTGTATATGCTTAGCACAAGATTGCATCCTTCAACAAATTTTTCTTTCCCGTGCTGATATTTAGAATATTCTTAACCATGGAACAAAACACTGAACATAATCAGGGTTTAGGCATTTTATTTTAGGAAGCATTTTTGTTGGGGAACAGTTTTCCCCCAAAGTTCCCTGATATGTTGTGCACCGGGTCCAGGCAGACATGGGGTGAAGGATGACGGGCACGTGGAGAAAGCCGGGAGCAGCTGATGACTGTTCACTTTATTACCAATACACACATGAGTTATAGAGGCTCTTGGCTTAGAGAACGTCCAATCACATGAAGTTCAGCATTATTGGCTTATCACCTTTTCTTCTCTGCTTTGCCCTGTTTCAATTCCAATCAAGGTTAGATGTTTCAGTTAGGATGACCTCCTAAGAGTACTCGACAGCTTCTGAGTCTTGGATGCATGTGACCAAGAGGTTGAGCGAGGTTCAAGGCCAAACACCAGATACTGACACCCTGTTCTTGCCAACTTTTCCCAGATACTCCCTCTTGCCTTCGCTTCTGGGCTGCTTTGCAAGGTCGAGTCTTATCTGCTCCTGTACCCATCACCATGCTCCACACATTTTAGATCGTTTTGATTAGAAGATTGAAATTTTAAGAAGCTTTTAGTAGTATGGACACTTCAGATGTCGGAGAGAAGAGATTTGAGAACAAAAGGGCAAATGTGAAGAATTTGTGTGATATATGAAGTTTCTCATATATTTAAATTTATAAATTTAATTATTTTTAATAAATTTAGGGAGTACTCAGGGGAGATGATTCTATAATTAAAATTATATTAAATGAATTTTAATATTTTAAAATACAGAGCATTTGGTAGGCAAGACTGTGATTTCATTTTGTTCTTGGTGGCACTCTCAAATAATTTGGTCATCTTACAAAGTCCCGAAGAAATTCTACATTCTATTTTTCTTTTTATTTTATTGAGTCACCATGTGGAAAATTACAATGCTTTCAGGTTTAAGTCTCAGTTATACAATGCTGAAACAACCATCCCTTCACCAGTGCCCATATTCCACCAGCCCCCCCCCCCAAAAAAAAGAAAACACCAAAAACCCAGTATACCTCCCATCCCGCCTCCCCCCCCACTGATAAATTTCACTTTACTTTCTCTTTACTTTGGTTACATTCAATATTTCAACAAAAACTCACTGTTATTGTTAGGAGTTCCCCGCTAGAGTCAGACCGCAATAGCGGCCACGCGGTTTTGGATTTCTGTATTTTAGCAACTAAGTCCAGGGAAATTTCTTCCAGATATTGGGTCATTGCAAGCTTGTAACTCTCATCTGTGGTCCTCATAATATGGCGGTCGCCATACCCTTCACCCCTGGCAAGGAAAAGGCGAGAGAGAGAAATACCTTTCCCCTCCTGCGCAGGCATGGGGCCGCGGCTTAGTTCTCAGTCTGGAGACATTGTGTAAGGAGCTGCCGATACCAAGAGTAGGTTAGCTGGCCTCTGAAGTCATGCTCGTGCAGCTGCGGGGAGGCCGCACACGTGTGGTCCTCCAAGATCACATCTCTGTGGCAAGCCGAAATTCTACATTCTTGTAGTGGAAGCATGCCACTGTGTAGATAAATCCACACAAGTTAAAATTATAGGACTAAAAACAATTTATAGAATCAAGTGTTTTAACCAGAACAAAATTGAACTACCAGGACATTGTAAAATTAATAGCTTTAAGTGTGAAATGAATATCTTCAAAGGATGGCACTTGAAAAATTCATGTCTACAACATCTGCTCAAGTTGAAGAAACACATCAAGATACACAGATATGCCAACTATAAACAGATGGAGAGTCTGAGATGAGGAGCTGGATAAAACGAAATTAGAATATCATTTTGAGACATTAGAAAGAAATTGAAAAAATAAAGGATCAAAGCCCATGGCATTTATTTTCTCATTTCATGAAGCTGATTTTAAAGGCAGATACCTGATCATATTAACAATAGAGATCAAAAGTAAATGAAAGGTAAAGATCATTGAAGCAGCAAGAGAAGAGACATAAGCCCAAAGCATTAGAGAAATGCTCATTCTTAATATAAGAGGCAGTTTATCTATGAAATGTAGAGAAGGAAAACACAATTTGAGATGAACAAAGTCTAGGATCTTATGCAATATTGAGTAATCACCAGAAACTTCAATTCCCAGAGTTCTGTGTCATTTTGACCTGCCCTGACCTTTATACATTACCTGCAATAACTCCACAACAAAATATATTTTATTCAGCCTTTGCCTAATAGGAAATCAAATAAACTATTCTGCCTTCTGTACAGTCTAGTAATCTATTGATGAACTTGATATGAACTTAGTGTCTTGATGACCTTACTGAAAAATTGTCTTCATTTTCACAGAATTTTCATTTCCAGCATAGTCAAAGATTTTAAAATGAGGCAATTTATCTTTCATATTAACAACAGCTCATTATTCAGAAACAGTTCACCCCTTTGCCTGGACTTTCTTCATATATTTCTCAATTTGGAGAGACTGCTCTTTTTGTTGAGGAGTTCCATAGTAATAGTCAAGTGTCACTAGAAATTTTAGCTTAGGTCTTAGTTCCTGAAAATGCCAACTCTTCTCCCTACTCCACAAACTGAAGTTAATCCAGATCCATATAATTTACTTTATTCTATGTTTAGCATATAAAGATATATTTTTTTGCCTCCTGAAGCATGGCTAATTATTTCTCAGCCTCTGACTTCAAATTCCAGCACTTGATCTTTCCCCTAATGTCCTTGATGATATTTCTAGCCTTTTCCCTTCAGGATTATAAGTGTCAGCATGAAGATTCAGGGCACGCCAATTCACAGATTTGCTGACTATTATTCTGTATTCTCACTTTACTTGCAAATAAGATTATTTTATACAAATATGGTAATAATTTTGAATTTTTCTTTTTATTGTTTATTCACTTGGCACAAGTGAATAAAAGTGATTCAGGTTGTCTTTCAAGCAAAGGTACTGCAAGTCAGCCTTACTGAACAATTTGGTAAATATCACAGCCCACTTTTAATTCTCAGGCATCAATCAAGGTGTGAGTTTTCAGTAACTTCCAAATTATATTATGCTCCTGTGTGGCATAAGAAATCAATTTTTTTTTATTTTTTTATTTTTTAATTTATTTTATTGAATCACCAAGTGGAAAGTTACAAAGTTCTCAGGCTTATATCTCAGTTACAAAATGCTCAAACACCCATCCCTTCACCAGTGCCCATATTCCACCACCAATAAAAACAAAAACAAAAGCAAAAACAAAACAAACAAACAAACAAACAAAAAAGGTATAGATCCCACCCCTCACCCCCCAACCCACCCCATACTTGAGTGATAATTTCACTTCCTTTTCTCTTTGCCTTGATTACATTCCATATTTCAACACATAACTCACTATTGTTGTTAGAGTTTCAAAACAGACTCACTATTTTTGTTGGAATCTATCCCCTAAGAATACAGCTCTATTAACAGGGAAATATTTGATAATAAGTTTTCCACTGATGAGAATGAAGAGATAAAATGTCGCGCGGCCGCAGTAGCAGCCGCGCGGTTTACAATTTCTGTATTATAGTAATTAAGTCCGCAAAGATTTAAATTTGAAAATGAATCATTTCCCTTCCTGGAACAGCATGTAGCCAAAGTTAGTTCACAGTCTCCATACATGGGTGCAAGCACTTGCTGGAACCCCAATTCCTAAAGCTGTCTCTGGTTCCCGCTCGTTCCACATCCACCGGCTCTGCAGAGACATGGGCACCCAGGCCGAAAACCCGGCCGGCCGGAGCCGAGCCACCAGCCCTGGCTGGGGCTGGCCCTGTATCCCGAGGCTGTTTCAAGTTCAAAGCACACATTTTTTTTTTTCCGCGCCACAAGTTCATACCTTCTCAATGGACCCACAAAATGTCGGATACCAGGCCTTCTCCCGGAGGGGAGAGAGACCAAGAAGGACGGTTATTTCCTCCGTTAGCCGGCGTGGGGCAAAAGCCCAGTTCACAGTCTCCATATATGGGTGCAAGCACTTGCTGGAACCCCAATTCCTAAAGCTGTCTCTGGTTCCCGCTCGTTCCACATCCACCGGCTCTGCAGAGGCATGGCGCTCGGGCCGAAAACCCGGCCGGCCGGAGCCGAGCCACCGGCCCCGGCTGGGGCTGGCCCTCAAGAAATCAATTTTTAATGTCTATATCTTAGAATAGTTTAAGCTTACAGTATTCGGAAATGGAATACACAGTGATTTCCCCAAACACAAGCATGGCTCTCTGGTATCAATGTCCCCTTCCTCCTGCAAGCTTCATATCTGATACAATAGTTGATTACCCCACATTGACACATCGGAACCACCCAAAATCAGCAATTTCCATTAAGTTTCACTCTTTAGGTTCATTTGTGACATATTCATGATGTATAGTATAAAGCAGTGTCATTCACTTCCTTCAAAATTCTGTGCTATGCCTTTTTCCTTCTCTTTTTTCACCCTGCAGCCACTGCTCTTTTGTTGTTACTGTCTTTTTCCTATTCCAGAGAGAGTCATATATTGGAATCACAAAAGACAGTCATTTTTTCATCCCTCCCCCCTTTGGTTTCTTATCCACTGTGTTTGTGGTTAATTGCCAAGATCATGGAGATTTTCTTCTCTGTTCTCTTCTAGGATTTTATTTATTTATGTATGTATGTATGTATTTTGTCTTTTGGGTACACCCAGCGATGCCCATTGGTTACTACTGGCTCTGCACTCAGGAATTACTCCTGGCAGTACTTGGGAGATCATATGGGATGCAGGGATCGAACCCAGTTGGCCACTTATAAGGAAAATGCCCTACCTACTGTACTATAGCTCCAGCCCCATAATTTTATTTTTTTAATTGAATCTTGTACTAAAGCAATAGCACAGCGGGTAGGGCATTTGCCTTGCACCCAGCTGACCTGGTTTGATTCCTCCATCCCTCTTGGAGAGCCAGGGAAGCTACTGAGAGTATCCTGCCCACCCAGCAGAGCCTGGCAAGCTACCTGTGGCATATTAGATATGCCAAAATCAATAACAAGTCTCACAATGAAGATGTTACTGGTGCCCACTCAAGCAAATCGATGAACAATGGAACGACAGTGCTACAGTACTATAATTGAGTCTTAGATCTGTTGCTCATTTTGAATTTGACTGTAGCAAATATATAAAGCCTGTATATGCTTCAAAATTTTCTGTGTATGTGCTACTGCTATCTACATATAGCCTTTTGAGAAGTGTGTTAAGATCTTTGATTCTGTTAAAAGTTGTATATTTAGATTAAAAATCCTTTATCAAATCTCTCTTTTGCAGATATTTTTTCTGTGGCTTGTTTTTGCATTTCTTCACAAAGTCTTTTATAAAATTTTAAGTTGTTAAATTTTAAACTAAACTCAGTGTATTATTATATTGATTACCACATTATTATATTGATTATTACATGTGCTGTACCTTTGGTAGTATAACTAAAATATTAAAACCAAATATAAGGTCTTCTAAATTTGCTCCAATAATATCATCTAATTGATAATAATTGTTTTATAATTGTGTATTTTACATAATACACTTTCACATAGGTCCATGATTCATTTGAGTCAACTTTTGTTAAGGTTCTATAGTCATCTATGTCTAGATTCTTTTGCTGCATATGGATGTCCATTTGTGTTGTTCCAACACTTTATTGTTCTAATTTTTTTATTAATTTATTTTTTAATTAGTGAATCACCGTGAGGGCACAGTTACAGATTTATACATTTTCGTGCTCATGTTTCCCTCATACTATGTTCGAGAACCCATTCCTTCACCAGTGCCCATTCTCCACCACCAATAAACCCAACATCCCTCCCACCTTCCAATCCCATCTCCTCCCACCCCACCCTGCCTCTGTGGCAGGATATTCCCTTTTGTTCTCTCTCTCCAATTGGGTGTTGTGGTTTGCAATAGGGGTGTTGAGTGGCCATTGTGTTCAGTCTCTAGTATACTTTCAGGATGCATCACCCTTCCCCCGTGTGGCCTCCAACCATATTTAACTTGGTGTTCCCTTCTCTACCTGAACTGCCTTTTCCCCAGTGAGGCCAGCTTCCCAGCCATGGAGTCAACCTCCTGGTACTTATTTCTACTATTCTTGGGTGTTAGTCTCCTACTCCGTTATTTTATATTCCACAGATGAGTGCAGTCTTTCTATGTCTGTCCCTCTCTTTCTGTCTCATTTCACTTAGCATGATACTTTCCAGGCTAATCCACTTATATGCAGCTGTTAGAAAAAATGTAGGTTATGTTTATAAGTTCTGGTACTGGACTTTGTAGTAATTCCATTTGTCATTATGCTAACACCAGAATTTGACTAAATTAACTTTAAGTATTAAAGAAGATTATTATCATTTTTCCAACTTTGTTTTTTGTTGTAAGATTGTGTTAGTTATTCAAACATTATATGATTTTTACTATAAAGTTTTCATATATTTAATGCTTTAATATTTTGCCACAACTCATGCTCATCTAAAAAAACTTATGGAAAGGTTCAATTTGATTCTGGTGAATGGCATTAGAAATGGGGAAAGAGGACAATGAAATATTCATTTTTATGGTATGAAACTAGACTCCTAAAGTCCATATGGTATTACAAAGCAGTGATAAACTAATAAAAGATAAAATATATGTGACACGGAGCCTGAATGATAGCACATCATGTAGGACACTCGTCCTGCACTCAGCTGACCTGGGTTCAATCCTTGTATTTCCAAAACAGTCCCTTGAGCCATGCCAATACAATCCCTGAGTATAAAACTAGGAGTAAGTTCTGAGCACTGATGGATGGTTTAAAACCACTGATGGTGGCCTTAAAACCTCAAAATGAATATACTGTATCATTGCCTTAGATTGTTGTAAAATCCAGTAAAGGAATAATCAGTGGTGATGATTGCAGGTATAGCAGCTTTCTGATGGCAAATTGCTTTTAACAAAATAGAAATTAATAGTTTGACAATAGTAGACTGTTCTTCCTTAACCATTCACTTGCAGTATCCTCAGAGAATCCATCAGAAAGCAAATGTATTAAGTTTTCTGAAATTACATTTCTCTGGCAAATCACTAGGGCATCCAAAATAATAACAATTAATAGTGTTATTGTAGCACCTTGACATTTTATAGAAACAGAGTGTACAGGTCAATCACTAACGTTGTAATTCTTAATAGAGCCATAATGAAAACATAGTTTTCTAAAGGTGCAGCTTACTTGGCAATAAAAAGAGAGAAAGAAAATTGTTTTTGAAATGAAAAGAAAAAAGTTGGGGCCTAGAACGGTTCAGAAAACATCCGACACACATTATTGAGTTTCAGTCTATTAATGCCCCAAGGCATGTTCAGAAGACAAGCTGCTCCCATTGGAGCCTAATAATTAGGAATACACCCAACTTGCCGTCTTGGAACTCACAGTCAGGTGAAGGAACACAATGTAGAATACCTGATAAAGTTATAATTAGAGTTTGTACACAACCAACCAAATGGAAATACCAGAATTTCTTTTCTAACTATTTTGAGATTGAAACATTCAGGTATGCATACTTCATTGAGCTTAAAAACAGATGATGATATTAGATTAAATTGAAAGATCAAATTAATGGGACTTGAGGGATAGTACAGTGAGTGGGTTGGGTGTTGCTTTGGATGTGGCTAACCTGGGAGGTCAATCCCAGTGACCCATCTAATGCCCCAGGCCCCACTAGTAGTGATCCCTGTGTGTAGAGCCAGGAGAAAGACTTGAGCACTGCTCAGTGTTTCCTGATAAACCGAAACAACAGATCAAGATAAAAATATATAATGTTTTGGGACCCTCTGCTCCTAAAGACTATGATCCAAGAGGTCTTCTAACCCATTTTGGTACCCAGAACAGCTTCTTAGAGAAATGCATCTAGACTGTGAACTGTGCTACAACCCCATGCCGCCCGGGGAGGGATTTTCCCTCCCTACCCTGTTTTTCTGAGCAGAAAATGGTGGTGGCAGCAACATCCACATGGCGAGAGCCACCTCCTAAGACTCCCAACCCAGAGGTATGAGTTTTCAGTGACGTGGTTCATAGGCGATCATGGGAAGGGGGTGTTACCGGCACGCTCTCCGCCCAGGTAAGATCCAGAGCTGCTGCACATGAAACAGGCCCTCTGCTCCCAAAGACTATGATCCAAGAGGTCTTCTAACCCATTTTGGCACCCAGAGTGGCTTCTTACAGAAATGCATCTAGACTGGGAACTGAGCTGAAATATCAGAAATCCAAAACCACGCGGCCGCAACCGCTCATAGAATCTTCATTCTCAGGAATGAAAAGAAATTGTTGAATGATGCCTTTTCAGCTGGCCTGATTGTTGAGGGAAAATTCCAAATAATAATAGTGAGTTCTCTATTGAAATATTGAATGTATTTAGAGTATAGAGAGAATAAAGTGAAGATCATTAGCTACTTAGGTGGGGGATGGGTGGGGGGGTATATTGGGGCTCTTGGTGGTGGAACATGTGCACTGGCGAAGGGATGGGGGTTTAATCATTATATGACTGAGACTTAAACCTGAAAGCTTTGTATTTTTTCACAGTGATTCAATATAATAAAAATTAAAAAATATATATATATAATGTTTTGAATTGCACTAGTGGATCCTTTTTCTAATGCTTAGTATTTGTGTTTTTTCCCTATTTAGGAGCAAATAGTGTCCCAAATTTTAGGTTTATCACAAAAGTCTTGGGGTAGGGTGCTCCACCCCACAGTGCTCAGTCACAAGGAACTCTATATTTGTTAATTTGCTTTTAAAAATTTGTCTTTATTTTTTTGTATTTATTTATTTTTATGTATGGGCAAGGTCTTATTCTGCTTAGGTAACTCAGAAATGATTGTTAATCTCACTCTAGCAATTAGAAAAAGCCAAATAAAAACAAAACTTATGACACCAGAAAACTGAATTTGCAAGCAGCACACGAACTGAATTCTAAAAGAACCGGCTCCCCTCCAAGGGGAAGCATGGCATGACTTCACCTCTGATTGAGAATGAAGCAGTTGTGATAATAGCAGCAACAACACTAGGAAAACTCAAATGCAACATCAACTTAAAAAATAGTCACAGACAATGTGAGAAGATCTAGATGTAATTTTGTTTACAACCATTGGAAGATATGTACTTAATAATAATTTTAAAATCAGTAAAAACTAATTTTAAAATCAGTATTTAAAAAAAATAACGAAACAGGGGCTGGAGCAATAGCATAGCGGGTATGGCGTTTGCCTTGCATGCGGCCCACCTGGGTCTGATCCCCAGCATCCCATATGGTCCCTTGAGCACCGCCAGCAGTAATTCCTGAGTGCAAAGCCAGGAGGAACCCCTGTGTATCTATGGGTGTGACCCAAAAAGCAAAAAAAGTAAATAAATAAAAAAACACTCCCTTTTCACAAGAGAGTAACTAAATCACTAAATCGAGATGTAAGACAATCAAGTTATGAATAACCATTGCAAAACTGTGACCTATGGAGAGTTTGTCAAGGATCATAATATTAAGGAGAGCAGTCAATAATAAAGTGTACATATAAAATCCTTTCAATAAATGCAAATAAATATAAAGCCATTTTGTCAATTACTTATAATTGTAGGACTATGATATGAATGAATATGAAGGTAATTTCAAGCTAATGGTTCTTTAGCAAAAAGAAGGAAGTTAAAGTGTTTAAGAAGGATACTGTTGATTGTAAGACCTCAAGAATATTTTCTAAAATACTTATCTATATGAGGTCACTAACTCAGAGATCCTTAATAATTTTGGTGCTCAAGAGTTTTTAGTAATATCTCACTTATATTATGAGCACATCACTTATACAAATAGATTTTATAATTGTCAGAAATATAAATGTTACTTAAAAATTTGAAAACACTAAGAAATTTTTAAGAATACAGAAATATAATTACATACTTGGTTTTAGAATGAAACTTGAGTGTATCCATAACCCTGTAATGAAAGTTAAAGATGAAGGTCAGTGATATTTCACAGAAGGTGACTAGAGAAGTCTTGCTGGATAGGATGACAATCTGAGCAGACTTAAGTTTTGGAAAATAGACAAATGCCAGTAATGGTGGTTAAGCATTTTAGATCAAAATAATTTTTTTGTATAACTGCGGTACTTGAAGCATATTAATATTATATTGGGAGTGGCAATGCCCAATGGTGTTCAGGGCTTACTGCTCGTGAGACTTTGGGAGACCATATATGGTGCTGTGATCGAACTGAGATCAGCCATGTGCAAGGCAAACACCTACCCACTGTACTATTACTCTGGCCCCTTACTATTCTCTTTAAATTAGCTTTTATGGAGACAGGGTTTTATTCCTATACATATACTGACCAAAAATGAAAGGGAAATTAAAAGATGAGGAAAAGAACTATACTGAGCTTTTTTCAATCTAGAACCAAATCAGCTGTGCAGTGTATTAGTTAAGAGAGGACTAAATCATCAGATATCTTAGTTGGCTATTATCCCAAGGAACATAACTCTGTGACTTGCTGACAAAAATTGAAGGTAGACATTTCCTGGTATTCCAACTGACTTGATAAAACACAGTGGCTTAGCAAATTCAGAGTTAAATAAATTCCTACGAAAATAAAGGAACTTGGGACCAGAGCAATAATACAGCAGGCCGGGCATTTGCTTTGCCCGTGGCTGATCTGGGTTCATTCCCCAGCATCCCATATGGATTCCTGAGCACTTTCAGGAGTAATTTCTGAGTGCAGAGCCAGAAGTAACCCCTGAGCATCGCTGTGTGTGACTCAAAAAGACTAATAAAGTTTATTTCATAAAAATGAAAATAAAGGGACTTTTCAAATGTTTGAAATTCTGGGTTGGTATAAATTATGTATGTTGAATGATCCTTCTTAACTGAAAAAAAAGAAAAGGCTGTTCAGAATGCAGTGTATGTTATGTAGTATTTGAACTTTGAAGCAAATAGCCACACATTTGCTGGGTGGTTTGATGCAATTGCTTAGATAACTGAAAGACCGACAGTTTTGAAATAAATCAAGAGCAAAGCAATCACTGTAGTTGGTTCAGATAGAACTGCAAATAATTCTCGCATCTAGCCCAATGACTACCAAAACAATTCATTCAAAATAAATATGTTGGTGGTAGATTGAATGCTGTGTTTAGACCTCATGGAGCCCTGACTGAATTATAGTGGGATATCCTGGGGGTTGTGAGCAAAAACCCTCATCACTACCAAAGACGGGAATGCAGTAGTTAATGGAGATTGGAGTCAATATACAATATACAATTTTTTCTTACAAATAAGAACAAATGATTTGGGGGTAGTGGCTTGGAAGGATAAAATCAGAATTGTACACAAAGAAGTCACATTTTTAGTACTAAATGGACTGTGATTAAACTTGTACTTAGCTTTATTTTTGGAGTGTTGAGTACAGGAAGAAAATGTACAGATTGAAAAAAAAAAGAGAAAGTATGCTGATATAGTGAACAATACCCTAACCACTTTTTTATATTTAAGTTTGTAAAATCAGTGAAATCCAAGATGTAGAAGAATAACAATAATTAGCTGCCCTTACTTTTGGAAGTTAGCTTCTGAAATGACTTCAGGTAGCAAAGTGGAATTTATAGACGAAGGGAACTTGAGACTAAGCAAGCATGACTGTCTAGGCTCTCAGACTAAATTAAATTATGAGCAGGTAGGAATTAAAGTCATAGAAACAGTCATGATGTGCAAATAGGATAGCAAATGTGTAAATGATATTCTGCCCCACCATTCAACTGTGACCTAAGGGAAGAAAATTATACACTTCTCTAGAATACTGCAGTTAGTCATCAATTCTAAGCAGTAGCATCAACAGATGTTTTGACAAATACACTTTGACCTTGACATACCAAAATAAATTTTAATTTTAAGACATTCTAACTTTTTAATGTAATTGGGTATTTAACTATATGTGTATATAGTCTTTAGGGCATTCATTACTGACAGGCGGCAATTTTTGAGTTGACACTAACAAAAAAAATGAATGTGCTAGGCACTTTTCCTGTTGGTAAGCAGAAATGATGCTTGTCCTCGTGAAGTACAAGAAGGTACTAGGGAACATGATGTTTCGTGCTGACATTGACACTACCTTTTAAACTTAATATGCAAATAATTATATGAAAGTTTGTAGACTGAGCTATGTTAGTTTCTGTATTAGTTTTTTGGCTTCCTGCTTTAAATAGCCTATCTTGTAATAGATGTAAAAAACACAACATATTTGAAATTAAGTAGAAGGAGCTTGAAATAATGTTTAGTTCATACTTGTGACAGATGGAGAAATATTGTGTCTTAGGATACTTGTTAAATAGATTTTCCATGTATCTATATTTAAACAAATACATAGGATAATGCCTAGAAGAATAAAAAACATAAATAATAATAGATCAACCTCCATGGGAACTTGAAAGTTTAGGAAATTTGGAAAAATACCTCATTTTCCTTCTTGGTTTTTGATAATAAAATTTGAAGATGTGGGGACAGAGAGATAGTACAAACGTTAAGGCACATGCGCACATGCAGCCAGCCCTGGTTTGATCTTCAGCAGCACGTGGTCCTTGAGCCTTGCAGGTGGTGGCCCTAAGCCCCACTGTGTAGAGAAAGCAGGACCTCATCCTCAGACCCTGAAACTGAACCACTCGCCTTGTCGAGAATTGGCAGGAAAGGGACTTGATTCTCTTAGCACTGCTTGAGAGTCAACCCCCAACCCACCAGAATCACAAAGTTTTCTAAGAAGTATCTCAGTGTTATTTTACTTTTACAAGTTTTGTGAGAATACCTGAGTGTGTAATATATGTATAATTGAGTTCTTTATGGTCCCCACTTGGAAAGGAGCCCCTATGTGGTGGTCAGAGGATGCAAGGTCCTCTCTCGGCAACTGTCCGTCAGTGGGACAGGGTAGTTCAACACTCGTGCCTATGGCCTTCACTGCTCTTATTGTGTAGAACAGTGTACTGTGTTCTTATTGTATTGTGTTCTTATTGTGTATTATGTAGGACCCTCCAGAAAACTGAAGACTAGTCAAAGTTCAGCTGATTTGAATATGGATTCAGACTACATTTTATATACAAATCCCCTAACATCAGGCAAAGAAATAATAAGAGCAGTTATGTCTTACCCTTTCATATCTATAGAACAAATTCTCAGAACATTGAAATTGTTGTCTCCTTTTATGACCTTCAGTGGGACTACACTGCAGTTCAGTTAAAATCAAGTTAAAATAGAACCAACATCTTAGCTACAAAAGGGACCTAGGTGGTGAAAGACTTGGTAGGAGTCTTAGTAAATTCATCAAAACTCTCACTTGAAAATTATTCATTTCACTATGTAATGTTCTGTTAAATGAATAACAGAACTAATCCATAAATTTAGTTATTTATGTAAATCTGATGTATTCCATATGAAAGGATATGTAGCTTAAGCCAGTTATTGACTTGTGAACTTCTGTTGACTCTCTCTGGATTTATTTCAAATGAAAGGAGTATTGAATGAAAGTGCCAGGAAATGTTTTATTTTACTAGAAGTGATTACTAAGATTATGCACAAATTAATGACTTCAAAATTGGCTAGGATATTTAAATTGAGGGTTTAAGCATTTTTAAGAAAAAATGCATTTGTATGAGTGCATGCTCTATAATTCTTGCTTTGACATAAAAACGGTGCTAATGATTGAGGAGTTTAAAATCACAGTGTTTCCAGGTTTTTCTATAAATTGGAACAGTAGTAAAAAGAAATAGTTCAGACCATAGAAAATATAAAGTGATAGAGTATAATTAAATGATGAAGAAAATAAATTGTTTTTTGTCAGAAGATGTACTTTGTGTAAATATGTTTGTGTGAGCATTAGTGAGCCTTTTTCTATGCTATCTATATCTTACATTTTATCTTTTTAACAAATGTGACCTTGAGTAGTTATTTAATTCCTCTTGTCTTACGTCATCACACTCCATATACTAGATTCATTCCTAGTCCTACTGCATAGTAAGCACAGCTTTACTACAGGGTTTTTATATTCTATTCTCTTCCTGCTTTCCTTTTTTGTTTCAGTTTTCTGCTTAAAGAAAACCTTTCTATGAGTTCTTCTATTATAACTATATAACTATAGTATAGCACAGGCTCAACCAAATACCAAAAAAATACAGTGAAAAATAAGATATTCATATAAATATGTTGTATACCATAATAAGTCTTGTATTTCACATTGCTAAGGAGAGTAAACTACATTGTTTACTTTTGGATGCTGAAGAAAGATCTCACATCCCCTCTAATTTTTTCTTTGGCTGAAATAGAAAACAAATTAACGTCAGTCAGACTGTTAGGAGAATAAAACAATCAAACTTAATTACATACTTAGGAAGAATTTAGAGGACTTTAAAATTTAGAGGAAGTAAGGAAAGCAGAGGATTTATATCCTGAGCTAAGAAATCTGATAGGAATGATCTGAAGCACCAAGGAAAAATGGGAGAGGGTAGCATTTGAGGAAGATAAGGCAAATTTCTGTGATGAACTTTGCCTTGGGATATTTGCCTTATGATAGGTCTGTCTGATAAAATATTATTCCTGAAGATAGTAATCTTCATTATTTAACTTATGGAGAGTTTCTCTAAAGTCTACAGTGGAATTGAAGCCTCCATTGACCTTTAATTCTGCATCCCAATGGGACACATTCATAAAATTTTTTCTGTACTTCTTATAGTAAAGGTTCATAGTAAAGTTCATATAGTAAAGGTCTATGTGAACCATTGGAGATATGCAAATCCTATATTACCAATAGCAAATGATCAGAAGACTGTGTACTGATCACTAATTCTGAGGAAGGGCTTCATATACACCTTTATCAAAAAAGTTGCACAACATAGTAAAGTGCAGTATGAAGCATCATTTTACTCACAGAGAGATCCAGAGCACCATCAGGTCTCACAGTTTTGCTAAAAGGCAAGTCTCAAGAAGCTGCCTGATTTCAAAAAACATCCCTTTGTGGGGCTGAGTGATGAACAGAGGGCAAGGCACCTGTCTTGCATGCTGCCAATCTGAGTTTAATCCCCAGAATTTTGTAGGTCCCCTGAGCTCCACCAGGAGCACAGGACCAGGAGTAAGCCCTAAGCATCAATAGATATGGTTCCCCAGAAACCCCCCACCCCAAAAAAATGTGAAGATGAGTTCCTCCTCAGAGATACAGGTAATTCTCAGTCTTTCCAGACATTTTTCAGGCTATCTTCCAATGCACACTACATAGTTTGAGAGCTTTCTCTGCCTCTGATGAGGCTAGGTGTCAGGAGAGCCCTGAAACTTGAGTCCAGAAGATGTTTTGGTCTTTTGGTTTGGAGAGAGAAGCAAACTGCCTCTACATAGACAGGATATTTATCTGCATCACAAGAAAGAATTCAGAGATGTCATGGTGTGTATATAGAAAGCAGTAGGATTTGTTAAGTGCACACTGAAGGCATGGGTGAGGCCACCCTCGGGGAGAAACCTGTACCTTGGATTTTTGGGCAGAGACATTGTACTGTGGACTAACGAAGGCACACATTGGCATGGTGGAGAATGAACTGGGAAGTGCTGGGGTCTCGAAGATATATGGGGATTCCATTCTTACTCATATGTCATGTGTATCGTTACTATCTCATTATATAGATAAGAATCAAATATTTTGGCTTAAAAAGGAAAGGAGAAGTGAGACTTGGAAATCTCAGCCTTGAGTATGTACCAGTAACAGATTAGAACCAGTTGTTTTGAGTTCCCGTTATTACAAGAAGTTGGTAATTATAACAGTGGTGGTAATGTTGGTTCTGGATGCTTCCATTCCCTTGTAAGTATTTCTGTGCCTCATTAATGTTTTATACAGCCTCGTTGGAGTGTGAGGGTCTCATGCTTAGCAGGCCCTCCGTTCTCAGGGCAGTATGTCAATTTTACCAACTTAGATTCTCTGCAGCAGTTAAATACATAGGCCTTTCCTCCTTGAGTCTGAGGCATGAAGGCCAAGGAGGGAAGATGTGTGAGGGCCATTTAAACAGCATACAAGAGAACTCATTCAGCATGATAAGAAAAGACACCTCCACATGAGATAAGCTTGGTGGCATCCCACAGAGTCTCTTCTTATATAAGAGGGCTCTGGGCCCAAGACTTCAGTTCTTAAGAAATGGGAATGTTGTGACAACCTATTTTAATTTACTTATTTTTGTGACTTAAGCTCTTTTACCAGGCCATTGTCTCCTAATAGAGAACTGTGTTTCTGGCTTAACACTGATTAGTGTGAAAAGATATGTACTTGGGAGCATTTGCTTTCACCTCTAAGTTCTTCTCAGGTTGGTTGGATTAATAAATCAACACCAGGAGCATTAGTTGGATATAACAATCTAATTAAATATATTTTGAGAATTTGCATAACTTTATAGAGTAAATGGCACAAACAGTGTTTATATCCTCAGCTGAGGATTTAGATGGGTGCCTATGGCATCAAGAAAAGAGAGGAGCTTATGCAAAAAAGAGTGTGTCCACAGATAATCCTACACTTGGATAATGCCTAGACCTCAGCATTTATTCCTCAGAGTGAAGATAACCATTTTTCTTTAAATTCACATGGTCTGCAATGACCATTGTCCCTACAAGGTAGGTGACATCTGTCAGGTTACAAGCAAAGGAAATCACCCAGTCAGTATTTATGGGTTCTTCTAAGGTTGAGAAAATAATGAAACAATTATTGGACAGAATGGTGAGAGGAAGAACTGAAAATAAGTTGATTGCTTACATGTCTATGGCCTGAAAGACCCAGCACAGCCATCTCTCCTGCATGGTATAAGAATTTGGCTTAATAACACTGGTTAAGAGAAGGCTATGCAAGAAATTTAAGCCATGAAAGAAAGTACACACAAAGGTATGAAAAAGAGTTCTGACTCTCAAATGAAAGGACAAGGGAGTTTCCCTAGTAGGCAAGGAGAAATGTTTACATGTAAATGCATTTGTCAAAGGCAAACCCAGATGCCATTAGGACCTATCTAAGGAAATAAAAAATGGATTTGGGGGCTGGTGCATTTTTGCTTTCCTACATCCATTTTGCAAAATAAATTTTGCTAGACACCTTGGAAAAAGTCTTTGTAAACATATTTTGGGAAGACCTATTCTTCAGTAAGCAGAATATTTTAGTCCTGAGCCAAATTCCGTCAGGGGAATTAAATGCTTTCCTTCTCTGTTTTACCTTACTTTTTGAGGATGAACATAATAAATATTGGTAAAAACGCAAAAGAATCTATATAGATTCACACCTCGAGTTGTGAGAAACCTTTAGAATCAGTCAGCAATATGATTAGATAGATTCTCATCAACTAATTAAATTTTTGCCAAGTTACATGAATTTTTGTGATTTCTTCTTGTGTGTGTGTGTGTGTGTGTGCGCGCGCGCGTGATAGTGGTGTTGGGTCACATTCAGTTGTACTCAAAGGTATTTTTACCTCAGCACTCATAAATCACTTTTGGCAGTGCTCTGGATACCATATATGGTGCCAGTGATCAAACCAAGGTTGGCTGTATGCAAGACAAGCCCCGTACCCACTATACTGTATCACTATATCTCCACAGACACTCTGCTTTCTTATTTTCTAACTTAAAAACAAAGAAAAATTTTCATAAGTTTATAGTGAAGATTATAAAAGAGTCATCCACTCAGTACACTTTATAAAGGAAAAAAATAGCAACTGAAGTTAACACATATACATGTCGATATTACCAAGCTTTTAATTTTTAGCATGAAAATTTAAAAGAAACAGTTACAATGTAAATTTAAATTAATTGATTGTCAGGTATGGACTCTTTAAGTCACTGGAATGTTACCTTAATTCCGTGAGAATTGTAGAGAAAGGTTGTTTATTGCCAAAAGGATCTATTATTTTAACGGACATCTCTGTGAGTCATAAAAGATTTTTGTGACTTTTATTTGAAATTTCTTTCTTTATTCTCACTACTCTGCTCATGAATTCTGCCCAAATAAATATACTAATGCTTTAAATGTAGAGTGGATGAAAAAGTGATGGAAAATAGTAACCACAAGCCAACGTCAAGCTGAAAAAACAAGAAACCATAATCTCTGTATGAGATGAAACTTTGTGGAAAGAAGAATTCACTGAGTCTAGACTAAAGTAGTAAAAACATAATAGATGTAGTTAAAATAAACAAAGTACAGCTTTTTAAACCAGCACAAGAAAAACAGTGCAAGGAGATTCAAGGGAATTCAATTTTAAATTAAATTTTAAAACTATGTCATTATAATAGAGATGGTCAGTAGAGTTGACTACGTAAGGAATTGGCTAGAGCTTTGAAAGACATCTACACTTTAAAGCTAGTAAAATATTTTTCTTGGAACAGGTTAAAATCATTAAGATATCAAAATTCAAAGAAGAAAGTTAAATGACTTTTTGACTCTTGATGTCTGGGACTTAATATTTAATATATTTTATTTTATTCATAAGAAATGAAATATAGTCTTGTCTTTTATTTTTCTTTCATTCTAATATAGCAAAAAAGAAACTTAGGCCACACAGGATAAACATTTGGGTTGCTCTCAATGACTTTCTTATATTTTATCTGAGAGGACATGTTCTCATTTTTTTCTATTTATATAGCAAATATTCAGTGTTTTTCTTCTCTGTGGTTATCTTTAAATTCTTTACTCAATTTCTAAAATTGCATAATGTTAATTTTATTTATTTACATTTTCAATGTTACATTATGTTTTAATTTACTTGTTCTTACATTATAAAGATCCCTTTTACATTCTCTATAATCCTGTAATCTCTTCCTTCAAAATAAACATTTTCCATGAATATTTTTCCACTTTGATTTAGTGATTGATATTTATTTAGGTGATGATTGATATTTATTTAGGTAATTGCCTTATTATCAATTTTTATATTTTATTCAAATATAACCTTTCTGGGCTGGAGCGATAGCACAGCGATTGGGTGTTCGCCTTTCATGCGGCCAACCCAAGTTCGATTCCTCCACCCCTCTTGGAGAGCCCGGCAAGCTGCCGAGAGTATCGAGCCCGTGCGGCAGAGCCTGGAAAGCTACTCATGCATATTGGATATGCCAAAAAACAGTAACAATAAGTCCCTCAATGAGAGAGGTTACTGGTGCCCGCTCGAACAAATTGATGAGCAATGGGATGACAATGAATTAAACAGTGAATGACCTTGCTATTAATAAAAATATTATTTATTTGGCTTTGGGTCACAGTTCTGAGGGCTTACACTGGTTCTACTCTGAAGGGTCACTCTAGAGTCATATGCGGAGCTGGAGTCATACTGGGGTCAGCCATATGCAAGGCAAGTGCCTTCACTCCTCTACTGCACTATCTTTCCACTACGCATAAATTTCAGAAGATATAAAATAGCCCTTTATGTCTGAGGTGATAGTATTGGAGCTTAGGAGCACAGAGCCAAGAGTAAGTCCTGAGCACATGCTGTTACTAGGCTCAGGATGTACCTCAATGATAAATTGCTTGTCTGCATGCGTGATTTCTGGGTTTAGTTTTCAACGCTGCATCATTTATGTACTTATCTCTATTCATATTTTTCTTTTTATAAAATAATCTAGGAAAAAACTTCTTGAAATTAAGGAAAAAAATCATCCTTTTTATTCTTTATGAGCAAGCTATTTGTTTCCATAACCTGGATTTAGAATATAAAGTCTTGCTGGAGCGATGGCACAGCAGGTAGGATATTTACTTTTGCATGTGACAAACTTGTGTTTAATACCCAGCAATGCCAGGAGTAATTCCTGAGTGCAGTACCAGGAGTAACCCCTGAGCAAGGCTGAATGTGACCCCAACCCCCCAAAAAAAAGGCCAAGTAATTTGATACAGCCACCTTGTTATGGAGCGTTGGAATCAGAATTTGAACCCAATTGTTATGAAGAGGTGGTGGAGGTGGAGGTGGTAGTAGTGGTGGTGATAGTGTGTGTGTGTGTGTGTGTGTGTTTGTGTTTGCGCACACACATGCGCTCATGTATTGTACTATTCAAGGAGGTAATTAGAAAATTCCACATCTTCCTTGATAAGATTTTTTTGGTGTCATTTATAGTTGTATTGCCTGTTTTACATGTTTATCGTCCCCTGTTAATTAAACTTTCAGTTCTCTGATAGGTTGCACAGTGAATGAAAAATATTTTATAAACTGAAAGGTCTTCATAAAAATTTTGGATTTGGCAGATTCTCCCTATTTAAGAGACATTCACAATACTGAGTGGGAAGTCTCTTGGGAAACCATGCAGGAGGAGAACTGAATCTGAGATACTTGTTAATTATAGTACCTGGATGTAGTTCTCCAAAGGGTCCCAGGGCCACAAAGGGAGTTCAAGGCTAAAAACAGGTGTAAAACATAGAGGTTTATCTAAGAGACAGCTTCATTAGGGTTCATGATGGAATGCTTTGGACTTACTGCACAAAAACAGGATCTGTCCCTTCAAACCAAAAGAGATGTTGGGGTTGCGGGGGTAAGTAAATGGAGGTATTATCAAAGGGCTAATGGAGGCAGAACCTGCCATTGGAGGAGTTATGTCAGACCCTACATTGTCTTGTGACTATGCAAGTGCTCAGCTTACTGAAAACCTACTTTAGGGCATGTGTTTTCAGGAAGGGCTAATGTTGATTATATGCAAAAATGGAGAAATTTTTTTCTGCCAAGGAACATTTGATATTTATAAGATCATTTGGAAACTATACAATGCAGGCAGATGGAGAGAGAGAGAGAGAGAGAGAGAGAGAGAGAGAGAGGGTTAAGTCACTTGCCTTGCATGCAGTGGACCCAGGTTCAGTTTTTGACATCAAATATAGTTCCCTGAGCATGCCAGGAGTGATCCCTGAGCATAGAGCCTGGAGTAATTCCTGAGCATTTCTGGATGTAGCTCTTTCCCCATGCAACAAAGAAGAAAGAAAGAGAGAAGAGGAAGAGGAAGTGAATTAGAGAGTGGGTAGGAAGGAGGAAAGGCAGAGAGGGAGAAAGGGAGGGAGGGAGAGAGGGCCAGTTAAAATAGTCCTAAGAAGTACATGTTTGTTCCATCAGGACCAGACCACAGGATATCAGAGTCCTTATAGAGCCCACAGGCTGAATACTCTCTGCCTATTTAAAGTCCTTGCAAACTGCTTGAATAAACAGAATGCATAGCAAGGCAGCAATATCATGAATAGCTTAACTAAACTCCTTACAATATTTATGTTGTTAATGTTATGTCATGCAGAGAGTCTCTTGCCCTCGAGCCTGGCTGTCTTCCCCGGGGCTCCTTGGAGGGGGTGGGCTTCAGTTTCCCTCCTCGCCCAGAGTAGAGGTCCCGTGGTCTAGCCACAGCCATGTTCAAGGCTCCTCTCCACACATTCGGACGAGCCTCACGCATGAAGAAACCGACAGAGGAACCCAGGTGTGTGGGACCCAGGGCTGAGACTTCGAAGGCTGCTTGGATTGAGACACCGGGCCTCTTCTGCACAGATTCCCCTTTTTCCAGTAGCTAGGTGGTCACACCCAGGGACTGCCCCGGGCGCCATGGAATCCCACCAACAGCCGACATCCAGATACTATAAAACCAAGCTCCCAGAAGACATCTTATAGCCTAGTTCTCCCTCTGGGAGAAGCTGGCAAGCTACTGAGAGTTTCCTCTGCCCAAGGGAGAGCGTTGCAAACTCCCCATGGTGTATTTATATGCCAAAACCAGTAACAATGTTGGGTCTCATTCCACTGACCCTGAAGAGCCTCCAATGTGGCACCATTGGAAATGGCGAGTAAAGAGAGGCTTCTAAAATCTCAGGGCTAGGACAAACGGAGAGGTTGCTGAGACCACTCGAGAAATTCAACAATCAACAGGATGATCACGATGACGATGTTATGTCGTGTGTGCCAATTTTAAAAAGACAAAAAGAAAAAGGGAACCAAATTATTTGTACCATAAAATCGAATATCCTGGTGACTTTTTCTTGATGGTGAGTGGTGGTGTGGGGGTGGGGGGTTCCAGATCATGTTCAGCTCCTATTTATTCAAGTTGAGGTTGTCTGAATTTCCCTTAATGTTTACACACAGTTTAATCAACACTTTAATGAGAAATGAACACAGATATTAATGCTTTCTTTAAAACTACCTTTAGTTAATATATAATATTTTGTTTCTGAATCAAAGAACAGAGAACCAGAGAACCATCTAAGTGTCTTCCTGTCTACAGATCAGGTTTAAATCTTAGCTATCTTGACTGGAGATATAGTACAAGGTTAAGGGTCTTTCCTTGCTTGCAGCCCACTTTGGTTAGATTCCCCAGCACCACATAAGGTATCCCAGCAGTGCCAGGGGCCACTCCTGATAACAGAGTCAGGTATAGCCCTTTGAACGCTGCTCAGTGTTCCTGCCTCCAAAAACCCAACTTTATTGCCCACTATTTAATCTTGAGCAAAACTATTAAATGGTTAGCAAATATAAAGTCTATTATCTAGAGTTAAACACACAGGGCTTGCCAAGCACCACTTTTGAAAGTTTCTTGACAAGTGCCACTATATCTGGGATATATTCTATGTTGTAAACTTGGAGCAGGAAACCCTGGAGGACAGTGTGGGAGGCTTGTTAGCAATGGAATGAGAAAGAAAACATGTGAAGAATAGAACAGTGGTTATGCTAATTCGACTTTTGCTTACAGACCACAATGTGTCTAAATAATATCTCACAAGCTCAGATGCTAGCAGCTCAAATGCTAGCAGTTCACAGTCTTTTTTTCTAAGTCTCTTAGTATTCAGAAGTTTCAGGGGATGGTAGAGAAGGTGCGAGATGACTGAAGTGTTCTTCAGCATAGAGGGTGAGAATTATCCACCTCAGAGTGAATTTAGAAAATGCTGGGTCTTCACACTGCCCCAAGCACTTCCAACAACTCTACAAAATTTCTAAAGAGCTGTTCTGTTCTGTGTCTAAGCAATTTCTCCTTCCTAAGTTTCATTGAGATATATGTTTTTTATGTTTCTACTCAGAACTCAGATATATAATTTCCATTTGTTTTAAATATATGTGTATTTCTCCTAATACAGATCATAAATTATACAGAAACTGGTTGTGTAATTTTACTCTGCAAGTCCCATAAACCTTATAAAATCATTCAGTGTTTATTGAGTGCCTGGAGTATGTCTTGTGGCTGACTTTACGTAAGTACATTGTCATTTTATTGATGCCAGGAACTGGAATAGTCAGCCATTTGGCAGGGAGTAATATAAAGGGTGGAATAATTGAAAATTTTCTCAGTAATTCAAATGAGTGAAAGTAATTTTCTTATAAATTTACAATACTTTTTGATCCATCTGTATAAATAATACTCCAGTTGAAGAAAAGTTTTTAGCATCCAAACACAAGTCATATATTTTCTAAATTGATAAAATGTGGATATCATGTGCCTGTTGTCCATAATTAAACTATAATTCAAAGATATAAATAAAAGTCTTTTCAACAGATTCAGTCTTTGTTTGAAAATGATCACTAAAATGTGGCCTTTAAAAAACATCAAATAAACCTCCAGTCTTACTTTTCTCATAGTATACTTTCCAAAAATTTGATTTTTCTTCAATAACAGATTTTAAATGACCACTGTTCATCCCCATATGAATCTCTACTGCTATGAAAGAAAAATCTATTGGAAGCCGTGACACTAGCTTAATGACTATGACTTTCAGTAAATATTATATTTTAAAGGAATGACTTGTGAAGGCATTTAAAGAATGGAAATTGAGGGAATGGGGGGAAAAGATAAAGATCTCAGAAAGAAACATGAAGAATAAAGATGTCTTTGTTTTTTAAGCTCTCTAGGAAAGTGTTAGAGATACATGGTTTATGTGAGTTTGACAGCAATTCTCTAAACAATTAGATCATTATATGCATCATTTGTTCTGCAAGCTGTTCTCTGCTTCAGGACATCTAAACTTTCCCATTTGTTTCCACAGTTGCACAGTTCAATTGAGGCATGTATTTAGGATTATTCCTTTGTACATTATAGAGTATCCCCGAAAAATGTAAGGATACTTTTGAATGCCAGTCATGGCAGTGAAGGTGGTGGGTTTGGAAGGGTAGGTTCTTTCCTATGAGTGGGTATAAAAAAATCAGGTTACAGCTGAAACAATTCTCTTAAGTAAAAACACTCGAATTTTACTTTGTTTTCTAAGTTGAGCTGTTACCGACTGGATTCCATGGGATATTAAAAAACCGCGTGGCTGCCCACCAATGAGATGGTCAGATTTCTTCATCAAAACCCTGAATGAATGGGTTGAGGCTCTTTATAATTTTACTGTCAACTCACAAAAGGTAACATAAAATACTGTCAGAACTTTACCTGAAAAAAGAAGGGAAGTAATTGTGTTAAAAAATAGGTCCTAAATTCTTATATTATAAAATATAATCCTTTTCGTCCTTGCAAGCAAAAGACAAATAAAGTTAACATTAGCAAGGGGAAGTTTTGAGATATGTGTCTGGGTTTCTATTTAAAAACGTTTGAGAGGTCTGGAGATAATACTGGGGTTAAGGCACTTCCCTTGCAATGCAGCTGACCCTAGATTTATCCCCAGTACTTTTAGGGGTCATTCTTGGACACGAAGCCAGGATTAGCCCCTGCACAACACAGGTGTGGTCCAACCAACCCCCAAATAATGTCAAATATGTATTTGAAATCCTATAACACTTTAAACTGTTGCAATTAGTTTTATACTATAGAAAGATTCAAAGTTGTAGTTTAATTTTCAAGATAAAGAAAGGATCCTAATAAAGAAATGCTCCTTTAGAGTTTGGCTCTTCAAAACTCTAAAACATCAGGATCAACAAATAATAAACACATACAGCAAATATGCACTGTACAATGGTTTTATATGTCCTTACAATTAATAACAAGGCTAATAAAAGTATAGTAGTGATTAATATAATTAGCATTTATTTTCAAATATATTGAGTTAAATATAATGGTAATTATAATGTGATCTACTTATTTATTTCAAACATGTACTGAATTATATTAACTAATATAATTTAGTGCTTCAATCTCATGCTTTATTCTTCTTAATGCATATGTGAAACATATTTTTATTACATGTATTCTAGAAATTGCTTCACCCTTTCTAACGGACCTCATTACTTGACAGAATGCATTTGTGAGGTTAAAGCTCCTTAATAAAAAGCCCTGATGTAATGAGTATTTAAAGATCAGAGGTTTAAATTTAGAGCTTGACTTTTTTAAACCAATATTGCCCACAATCAATATATAAAATTGAAGCAGTTTGAATATTAGCTTCTGTCAACAATGTATGCATGCTTGTTTTTTTTAAAGACTTAAGCACTAAAGGGCTTTCTTTTCTTGTACAGCTCTTAAATTAGTTTATTTTTAAGAAAAGTTCACAAACAGGCATTGAAAAAATTATGATTAGTTGTTGGGATTTTAATGTATGAATCCTTAGATAGCTGGAGGCCCCATACACAGCTTTTGTCAAAGATGCCATTATCATGTCCCACAGCCTTCAGTATAAATATATTTATGCAGCCTCCTTAATGATAATCTGATTGAAATATAGGCCACCATCACCCAAAAAATATTAGTTTATTTTCTTGTTGGTGTTGAGAAAGCATTTTGAATGTGATTTAAACTGAATTAGAATTTTTGATTCAATTCAAATATTAAATTGGAGGCCAGGTTGATAGTACAGAGGTTAAGGCTTTTGCATTGCACACAAATGACCTGAGTTCAATCCCCAGCACCCATTATGGGCCTCCACGCATTGGCAGGAATAATCCCTGAACTCAGACCCCGGAGGAAATACTGAGGTGTGGCCCCCAAATGTTAAATTGATATTGCTCCCGAAGGTTTGAAGGTTTTCAGTCATCTAAGCCAGTGTGCATTTAAGACAAAAAGAAACCCAAAAACCCGCCATGGGAAGTTGAGAAAGAGTACGATATAGTGTATGGGAGAAACTGAAAACTCTAAAGTGTTTCTCAGTATCTATGCAGTGGAAAAGATATCTTCAACAAAGCCAGGGAAATTACAGAGTGTCAGAAAAAATTGTCAAAAGTGATCATTTTTAGTACACAGAGTGTAATTGCAAAGCAGATGAAGGATTGTTAAAGTCTCTCAGAAAGATTTGTGCAATGAATAATAACTATGCTTTCTTAAAATTAGGAAAATGCTCACTTAAGAACACATTTAAGAATAGAAAACCGATACAAAAGAGACAAGATACATCAAGTATATCATTTTGGGTAAAATGCACAATTTGAATATGCATATATTCTGATTACATTTATACTGTGTGTGTACTCGTTCCTGCTCATATATTATAAAGAAGACTCTAAGAAAATAGGCCAAATAGTTGCTTTGTACTTTGTAAATGAGAACAAACAGGTTACTCAAGAGGTAGCTGAAAGAACTGGGGTACATCTCTAGTATGCATGAGGTGCCAGACTTCATAACCTGCCCCAAATGTCTCCCCCCACCCGCCCCCAGTATGCCAAGGGGGAATGGAAACCTCCTGAATGCTGAAGGCCAGCAGAGCTCTGTAGCTGAGTCTGATCACTGAAACATCAGGCCCACAAAGTCAGCTGAGTAATGGTGGGAAGCACACCCAGTTGCTCTGAGTCCTGCTTGGGAGGGTCTCTCTCTCTCTAAAAAAAAAAAAAGAAAAAAAGAAACAAAAGAAATAGTCTCAGAGGCTGAAGACATAGTACAGAAAGAGGTACTTGCCTTACCTTGCATGTTGCGGACCTGAATTTTATCCTAAGCACCCAGTGTGGTATCTCAAGAACCACCAACAGTTATTGCTGAGCACAGAGCCAGGAATACGCACTTAGCACCACTGGATGTAGCCCAAAAGCCAAAAATAGATAATAAACGAAAGAGTTTCACACAACTTTAGTCATAGAAGTTTATTAACTCACAGCAAAGTGTACCCAAAATAGCAATATAGCACCGTTGTCCCATTGTTCATCAATTTTCTCAAGCGAGCACCAGTAATGTCTCCATTGTGAGACTTGTTGTTACTGTTTTTGGCATATTGAATATGCCACAGGTACCTTGCTAGGTTCTGTCAGTACCAAAATATAACAACAAAAAATGGTTAACATAAATAGCCAATATCAAGTAAAAAAATGAACCCAAAAACCATATTTGTAATGAATTTTAAAAATAGTGCGGATATTTTTATATAAATAAATACTGTATCACTGTCACTGTCACTTTCATCCTCTAGCTCATTAATTTGCTCGAGCAGGCACCAGTAACATCTCCATTGTGAGATTTCT
This sequence comes from Sorex araneus, assembly GCF_027595985.1. Lineage (NCBI taxonomy): Eukaryota > Metazoa > Chordata > Mammalia > Eulipotyphla > Soricidae > Sorex > Sorex araneus. The sequence continues at coordinate 38,273,689 of NC_073307.1, read as the reverse complement.
TGCTACTGTTTTTGGCATACCGAATATGCACGGGTAGCTTGCCAGGCTTTGTCGTGCAGGTGGGATACTCTCAGTAGCTTGCCGCGCTCTTGGAGAGGGACAAAGGAATCGAACCTGAGTCAGCTGCATGCAAGGCAAACGTCCTACCCACAGTGCTATTGCTTTAGCCCCAAATAAACTAATAAATCATAAGACAAAATCAAAAGTCTGGGAAAATAGCTTAGCAATCAGGCCCAATGTCTGGCATAAGCAGCAGGCCAAGTTTGAACCTTAGCACTTTTTGAGCTCCCCCAAACACTGCCAAGTGTAGCTCTTGATTGCCACAGCCTCACACTTCTACCCCAAGCACCTTTGAGTGTAGCCCTAGACACCCATAGCTATGAAGATTGTCCTGGGGTCAGCACCTGCTGGCCTGAGTATGACATTGATGAACCCAAACATTGAATGGATGGCAGAGTGTTCTAAGGGTCCTCTGAGAAATGCTTAGGAGGTCCCCACTCCAAATAGAATAAACATCAAAGCATTCCATAAACTGGACAAATTTCAGGGGAGTTACACTGAGTGAAGCAAATGAATTTTTAAAATTACACATTATGCAATTATGCTCATGTAGCAGTCTTGAAATTACTAAATTATAGGGTGAGAACAGCACAGCGATTAAAGATTCCTAGGGATAGGGTGAAGGAGTGTGAGATTAGGAAAGGGCTGTACAGGGACACGGGAGAGCTACTGAAGGTGAAGGAGTCATGTAATGATGGGTGGTGTATTCTTGAAACTTTGTCTTGGCTATAATTGTGGTTACATGAATCTGATATAATAAAATCATATAGAAGCGAATACAAATAGCATACAAATGAAAATCTGAAGGAGTTTGATAGCTTCTATCACTGTTCATTTCTTCTGTGGATGTTGTGTTACAGGCATTTAAAACTTTTTACCATTGGGAATTAGATAAACGTGGTGGAGCATATGCTTAATATATGTGAGTCTCTGAGTTTAATGTCCAGAACCATATGCTGATTCCCTTTTATGTACACCCACTTAAAAAAAATGTTACCATTAGGGAAAAAACAGATGTAGATCGTATGTGATCTTCGTCTACTATGCACACAGTTGCTTGTGAATTTACACTGATTTCAGAACAGGAAGTTTAAGAAACAAGTTTATAGAGGCAGGGAGATAGTAGGAGGTTACAGTGTCCTGAAAATCTTTGGGTATGGCCCTGGAGGCCCCTGAGAACTGACAGGGTTGCATCTGTGACCCACATCTCTGACTCTGTCACTGAACTGCTGATGATTGGTGATTGCTGGTAATGAAACCCGGTGCCATTGGTATTTACAGGAATGACCCCCAGTTACCCCGAGTAATGCTTGGGACTCCTCATCCTTAAATTTAAAAACAAATAACTGTCACTGACATCCCATTGCTCATTGATTTGGTCTAGTGGGCACCAGTAACATCTCCATTGTGAGACTTGTTACGGTGTTTGGCATATCAAATATGTCACGGGTAGCTTGCCGTGTGGGCGAGATACTCTTAGTAACTTGCCGGGCTCTCCGAGAGAGACCGAGGGATTGAACCCAGGTCGGCCGCGTGCAAGGCGAACGCCCTACCCGCTGTGCTATGTTTGTAAACAATCTAGTTACAAAGAATGTACTCTATATGAATGCTTTTTTTGGTTTGTTTGGAGCTATACCTAGCAGTGCTTAGGACTCAGTCATCTAGGAATTGCTTCTGGTGGTACTGAAAAATCCTATGAAGATGAGGATGTAATCTGGGTCCCCCATATGCTCTCCAGCTCTTTGAGCTATCACTTCAACCTTATCAGTGCATTTTTCTAGATGAAAAAAAAGCTGAAAAAAATGACTTATCTTGTTACACAACAGAGTATTGAGAGGTTCATGAACTGAAGCATGCATATGATTTCTAACTTACTCAAAACATATCACTTCTTAATCTGATTATGCTTAAAGTATTCTGCTTTAAATTGTGTGCTTATAATTTCTGTCCCCTTCTAATCATTTTTATTATAAAACTTATAAATAATTCTTTGGCCTTTTATCCAAAGTGAGATAGGTAATGAAGTTTTAAAAACCTAAAATAGTTTTAAATATGCAAGTTTTACATATTTAATGTACACAATATTGTGTATTTGGAGATAAATATCCGTGAAATAAGTTATGAAGTCTTGAATAAAACTAGTATTTTATCTAATGATAAAGACTGATATACCATTAAATAACTGACTAATCTATCCTCTCCCATTTTATAAGACAATTATGTATTTTAGGATCATAGAAATATTTGAGGGGTATATGTGTATGCATTTATAAATATTATAGAGAACACTACATTTTATACAGTATATTCTCAGTAATTAAAATGCACTAAATTTATTTATTTTATATAAATATGTGATTTGGCATTTCCTGAAAACATTTTATGAATTTTAATTTGCAAGTGAAATAATCTGTGTAAAAAATCCAAAAATTCCAAGACAAAATCTCAGATCCCAAGAGTTTTTAATCGGCTTTGTGATATGGAGAAAAATAATTTGAAAATGATCCAGTTTGTAAGCGGAGGCTCTCTAAATTTTTATTAACTTGAGTTTTGAGAAAAGAGATTATAACCAAATCACTTAATTACTAACATTAATCTTCTGCAATGTACTGATTCAAATATGGTTTGGAGATATCCTGTGGATTTCAGTCATTTCACTTTATATTTATTTCACAGTTTGGTAGGAAATAATAAATAAGAATCTGAGGCTAGAAAGATAGTACAGTGGGTAGCGCACTTGCCTTGATCTAGCTGACCTGGGTTCAATCACTGTCACCTCTTATAACCCCCTGTGCACTGCCAGAAGTGATCCCTCAGTGCAGATCCAGGAGTAAGCCATATGTACCACCTCGTATGGCACCAAAACCAAACAAAACCAAATTCTGTACCATAGGAAATACATTAGAAAATTGAGATTGCTTTCATTCAAAACAGGAACATCAATTATGAGTACATTCAGTACCTAGACGTTTATTCACTTTTACTTTTATTTGAACCTTAAAGGGAATAGTTATTGTTACTCTCTGCAGAGGAAATTTAAATAATAATATTGTTATTAAGCAGAAAAACTGACCCCTCTACATATCTGTTCTGACTCTTTCAATGATCCTTGTTCCCTGAGCTTCCTTGTTCATAATGTGCTGAACAGGCAGTGCTCATCAATGGCCTATGGTACATATGCAATGCTCTAAAATACGAGTTTGTGGAACTTAATAGATACTCTTAGTTAGACTAATCCAAATATACAAACACACAACTCCCTATTAATAATTTTCTTATAAACATTACTGTTGAATATTAACTTAGTTCTCAATATTCTATGAATGATGCTATTTGGGATAATTATCTAACAGTGTTGCATCTTTCATGAACAAATCTTATTATGTATATTATAATATTTACAAATTTTCTACATCACTTTATTTTTCTACTCTTTTTGATCCTAAAATGTTATCCAGCTTATTATACCCCTTACTTGCCTTTCTAGATCATTAATACAAATAATCCTTACAACTCACATCAGGCACTCAAAATGTTGCCTTTGTCCCTTCCTATATCCCATTTACTAATGCATATCATAACTGTTTACAAATTTGGGGCCTATTTTCAGTCTACAAATTGTTCAGATCTATTTAAGATATCAATTAAATAGCATTTTATTCTGATGGCCAACATATAAGCTGAATTTGGCATGCTGTAATACATGAATTATATGGCATGTCTCATTCATATTAATATATTCTATTATAATAATTTAGTACTGCTGGATTACTTGCTCCCAATGGTGCTCAGGGAGTACTCCCAACTGAGTGCTCACAAGGCATGCCCATCATTGATTGGGAACCAAATGTTACTGGTTGGGTCCAGGATTTCTGACTGAAATCATGCTAAAAGTCTGTGTACCTAACTCTCTGCATCCTGTTATGTATGTCTTGTTTTTGTTTGGGGACCACACCTAGTGGTGCTCAGGGCTTAATCATGACTCTGCGTTCAGAGATCTCTCCTGGTGGGTTGGTAGAATCATGCTCAGGGCCGGGGATTGAGCCAATGTCCACTTTTCACAAGACAAGCACCCAACCCACTGTACTATCTCTTTGGGTCCCTGTTATGCATTTTTAAAAAAATATTAAGGTAGAATGATGGATAGTTATTGTAGTCAAATTTCATACATACAATGTACCAACACCAACTCCATCATCAGTGTCAAAGTCTTTCCACCAGTGTTCCAAATTTCCCTTCCACCCCCACCCCAGTCAGCCTCCTTGATAGACATGTATTTAAGCAACTTTTGAGCACATATCAAATACTTTTTCATTGTCCTTTTGCCTGTTTTCTTTAGAGAAGTGTTTGTTCATTTCCTTCTACCAATTTTCTTGTAGTTATTGTCCTTTAAGAGTCTTTCATATATCTTGGAGATTGTCTTTATCTGATGTACTCAATGCAAATACTTTTCTCCAGTTCACTTGGGTGTATTTTAGTTTTTAGCTCATGGGGATTTTCTTTTTCTTTTTTTTTGGCATGCAGAAACTCTTTAATTTTATCTAGTCTCTTGTTTCTTTTAGTTTCAGTTACTTTTCCCAATGGAATAATATAATTGAAAGCACCTCTGAGGTCTAAATTTAGAGTGTTCTGCTGATATTTTTTCAATAAATTTTATAGACCCTGGTATTATCACAAGATGTTTGATTCACTTTAAATAGTTTGTTGTGTTTTTTTTTTTTTTTTGTAGGATGTGAGATATGGATCCATTTTTTTTTACATTGGTTATCCAGTCTTCCAGCACCAATTTTGTTTTTTTGGTTTTGGGGCCACATTTGCTGTGTTCAGAGCTTCCTCCTGGCTCTTCTCCCATGGATCACTCCTGATAGGCTCAGGGGACTTTATGGAGTACCAGGGATTGCATCTAGGTTTACTGCATGCAAGGCAAACACGTTACCTACTGTTGTGTGTCTCTTGCTCCACCCTAAAATCAGTTCTTGAAGAGGCTTTATTTCCTCGATTTTCAGACTCTTGCTGAAAATTAGTTGATCAGATACCTGGGAATTGTCTTTCTGTACTTGTTTCTAATCCATTGATATGAGAGTCTGTTATTATTCCAGTATCATTCTGATTTGATCAGTATTGTTTTATGGTAGATTAAAGTTAGGTAATGAGATACTTCCCGATTTCTTATTTCTCACCATGGTTTTGGCTATTTAGGGTGTTATGATTTCAAACAAATTTTGTTATTGACTATTGTAAATTCTTGAAAAATGTCATCTGAATTTGGATGGGAATCACATTGAATTATATATGGGTAGTCATTTTGACAATCAATTCTTCCAAAGATGAACATGAAATATCTTTCAATTTCCTCAGGTCTTTTCTTTCTTAAGTAGCATAGTTTTTAAGGCATCTCACATCTTTTGTTCCTTCATACTTGATGTTTTTAGACACTATTTTGAATAGAGTAGCACTGTAGCACTGCCATCCCATTGTTCATCGATTTGCTTGAGCGGGCACCAGTAGCGTCTCCATTGTGAGATTTGTTGCTATTTTTAGCATAACGAATACGCCATGGGTAGCTTACCAGGCTCTGCTGTTGGAACTCTCAGTAGCTCACCGGGCTCTATGAGAGGGACAGAGGAATTGAACCTGGGTCAGCCACGTGCAAGGCAAACGCCCTACCAGTTGTGCTATCGCTCCAGTCTTTTATATATTTCTCTTCTAGTTCATTATTTGCACGTGGAAATGTGACAGAATTTTGTATATTTACTTTGTAGATAGAAAATGTGTTATGTTGATTTATTAATTCTAAGGGCCTTTTAAAGGATCTACGTATATTTTCATGTCATCTGCAGGTAGGGATCATTTGACTTATTTTCCAATATAGATCCCTTTCATTTCTTGATCTTTCCCGATTTCTGTTGCTAGAATTTTCTAAGCACTGATTGATATGATAATGTGATTTCTTTCTTTGGTTTTGTTGATTTGGTATATTAACATGGAACAGGGGATTGTATCTGGGCCTTCTGCATGCATAGCATGCTGTTCAGCTCGATAAGCTCTGTCTCCTGTCATGTATTTTGCTTGTTTTGTTTTGGGGGCCATACTTAGTGGTATTCAGGGCTTATTCCTCATTCTATGCTAAAAAGACACTCCTGGCAGTGCTCAGGCATCTATATAGGATTCCAGTGATGCACCCCAAGTTGGCTTGTATGCATAGCAAGTGCCCTGCCTGCTGTACTATCTCTCCAATCCTCTGTCATGTACTTTTTGGCTACTTACTATAATAGTTATTGCAGTCATTTTGGGACATCTAATGAAATGATAAAATTCATTTCTCTTAATATGGCCTATTATTAGTGTATTAAATTTAGATATAAATTTAAATTTATATAAATTTAATATAAATTTAGTGTGTCAAATTTAGATATAGATTTGACTCCATAGATAGGACCATAGATACAGATATTGAGAAAGATATATCTCCACAATGTGCTTGCACATACACACAGGCACACATGATTATTATCAGTCATTAAATAAAAGCAAAGCATTATCATATTAAATTAAATGAAAATAATGCATTATCAAAAATAACCTAATAGTTTGTTATTTTTGACAAGACATTCTCTTAGGTAAATTCTCTTTCTCAGTTAGAAATATGTCTTCAAGCCAAAAAGTGTTCAGTTTATTCATTCTTGGAAATTTTTCCGCTCTATCAGAATTATGGTAGCCACTAATAAAATATATATGCTATCTTTTTAGAGTTCATTTCATTATGTCTTTTGTTGGGGAGTGTACACAGAGCAACACTAAGGAGCTCTTTCTGACTCTATGCTCAGGAGTAACTCTTGGCAGAGTTCAAGGGGACATCTGTGATGCTATGAATTGACCGGGATTGACTGCATTCAAGACAAGCACCTTCAACCCTTCAACCCTGTACTATTTCTCTAGACCTCATTCAACTTTTATTAAAAATATTTTATAATCTTCTTCTAATAACACCTAGCAATTTAATACTCACATTCTTATAAAACATTCAATTTATATAATAACCATTGCCTGTTGTTTATCAATATATACTTTATATAAAATAAGCAAATATTCAAAGCATCATTTAACAAATATTTTATCATCAATTGTTTTTTATGTAATGTTCTACTGTCTGGAGTTATAAAAGACATTTTTTAAAAATTCCATTTTTAAGGGATAATAGTCTACCTGACAAATGTTTATAAGTTGAAAACATAAATATATATGTATATATATATATGTATATACATACTGCAACTTTTATAATGATAGTTTTGTTTCTTTTATGTAAATACAATTCTTTAATATAGAAACAAGTCCTTTTTTAACCTTGATACTGATTTTTCCCCCATAGGAGACTAGTCACTTCGGTTATGTTCAATAATGTTAGGTCATGAATATTTATAAAAGAGTTATGAAATTAGAGATGTTGTGAGAAATTAGGGTACCTTCACATGCATTGAATTTTATTTATTTCTTTCATTTTATTTTTCTTTAGATAATTAATTATTTAAGCCATATATTATTTGTTTTTTCCCCCAGTATGAGAATTAAGTCCAGTTTACCTTTTCCCACTACGTATTATTTTACTTAAAGATATGACTCCATGGCATATATAATCATTCTCTAGTGCAAAATAAAATACTTATTTGCTTTTCAGGAACAAGGGTTCTCATTTTTCATTGGCTGACAATTGCAGTTTTTCTTAGTTGTAGTTAAATAGGGTTATGACTTAAAATTTAATTAGATCCCTAATATATATTTAAGTCTACAACTTCTATTCTACTATATTACACATATGCTCCCATAATTTCTGTTTATTTTGCTATCATTTATTATATAATAAGGTAGGCTTTAGATTATTCATTTTACCACTTAACAATTCTTGAAAATAATTTGAATATTAAATATTTTCTAATCTTTTATTATAAATTCTCAGTAGTGCCTAATTTCAATCTTCCTGAGTTGAATTTAAATTTTCTTAAAGAACTAAAATTGCTTTTCTTATTGAACTGTGGCCAAATTCTTTAAACTCTGTTCATTTATTATAGGCATCCACAAAAAATGCTCTTCTGTCATTTATAAACAGGAGAAACAAATATAAAATGTGTTAATATATAATAATACCATCTCATTCAGTTATAACACATAATTTTTAAATTTTTTTCTTGTAGTGGAGGATCCCAAGAAACAGAACCTACAAAAGTCGTTATGGAGTCCCAGTTGATCCCGTGTCACTTCATTGAAACAGGGAGAAAGGAAATTATTGATGAGTTCGATCAGTGGGTTGAATTCAAATGAACTAATGGGTAATACAAATTAGATCAATGTATATATACATGTCCCTCTTGGAGAGCCCAGCAGGTACCGAGAGTATCCAGCCTGAATGGCAGATCCTGGCAAGCTACACGTGTCATATTCAATATGTCAAAAACAGTAACAACAAGTTTCACAATGGAGACATTACTGGTGCCCACTCGAGCAAATCCATGAACAATGCTACAGTACTACAGTGCCAACTGGGAGCACAATTGCATATATACAAAACTTACTCTAAACATATGTATATTTACACAAACTATTATATTTTTATGTTTTATGATGAAAAGTTGTTTTCAGGAATTCCATAAATTTCCAATTCTCACTGACTTATTGAAAAAAAAGATAGGTTGTGAAGGAAATATAGTCAAATGAGCTATTTTTATTTTTTTGTAGAGAAGAAAATAAAGTTAAGTCTGCATAATATTAGTATTAATATATCTGCAGTAAACAAATAGAGAAAGACACAGAATTGATCAAATATACAGAATAAGTTAATAATTCATATTCTCTAAATAGTAATGTAGTCATGCACAATTTTATGAAATCTTCCCTCCAATGATCTTTGTGTTTTTACAGTAAATTTAGAAGTGTTTTACTTATTTATTTTTGCTCTTTGGGCCACAGTTGGCATGCTCAGGGGTTACTCTTGTCTTGCACTCAGGAATATACTACCGGTGGGCTCTGGGGTTTATAGGATAACAGGGATCGAACCAGGGTTGGCTGCAAGCAAGGAAAGCATCTTATCCACTGTACTATATCTCCAGACCCTAAAATGGTACTTAATTTGTATTTATGGTATATACATTTATGGGTTTATATCAATTTAGAAATTTGTTGTCCTAAAACATCTTGTGCCTCCCTGCACATAGACCAATGGTCTTGATGCTTACCAAATTTATTAATATGGTAGTAGTAAAAGAAAAAAAAACACACATATATACTTTATAGGTTGGTACAACATTCCATCCCAATGGAAAACCAGCATTCTGTTACACAAAAAGGGAGACATCCACGACATAAGCAACTATCGCCCAATCTCTGCCTGTAGTCCTTTGTCTATAAGTTGTTCACTTGAGTCATCCTGAATAGAATTGGCAGAACACTAGACAAAGAACAACCATGTAAGCAATCCTTCTGAGAAGGATTCAGCATGATCAACCATATGTACACAGTGACCAAGTCCATTGAAGTTTCATGAGAGTTCAAGATGCCGCTCTGTGTAACATTCATCGATTTAAAGGTCTTTGATTCTGTTGAGACTGAAGTGGTCATCAAAGTCCTAGCCAAACAGGGCGTTCAAACTCAGTACATCAAGATCCTCCTCGAACTGTATTACGGATTCACCAAAAGGATCTCACCATTCTACAAGAAAGTGATCATTGACATAAAGAGAGGGTTCAGCAGGGCGATACCATTTCACTGAAACTTCAGTGCCACCCTTGAGAACATCATGCGACTACTAGAATGGGAAGGAATGGAAGTGAAGATAGGTGAATAGGCAACTACACCACCTTGGCTTCACTGATGACAGTATTGTCATAACACCAAACATTAGCCAAGCGGCACAAATGCTGGCCGATTTCATCCGTGAGTATGGAAAGGTCAGACTGCAATTGAATCTCACCAACACAATGTTCATGAAAAACAAACTAGTCCCTGACGTTCAACGGAATGAACATCTCCGAATGCAGCAGCTATGTGTAGCTGGGTCGAGAACTCAACATGAGGAACGACTTGGCGCCAGAACTGTGCAGGAGGGAAAGAACAGCATGGAATGCCTTCAAGAGCATCGAAGAAGTGGTTAAGAAGACAAAGAACCTCCGGTTTTGTGCACATCTTTTTGACTCCATCCACTGTTCTTCCTGCACTAACCTATGCCTCAGAGACCTGGGCCCTATGAAAACAGAATGAGAACGCTATTCGTGTATCCCAAAGAGGAATTGAAAGAGCTATGCTTGGAATATCACCTTTCACTCAAGTGAGAGAAGGAATCAGGAGTTCCGACCTCTCTCTGTCGACGATCAAGAATCAGGGATTCTGTCTCATTTGCCAAGGCATAAAAAATCAGATGGGCCAGACACATAGTGCTATTTAAAGATGACTGCTGGACTAGAACTGTTACCGACTGGATTCCACAAGACGTCAAAAGACCCCATGGCCACTCACCTACGAGATGGTCAGACTTCTTCGTCAAAATCCTGAATGAACGGTTTGAGGCTCTTCGTGTTCCTGGAGCGAGCAGATACCATTCGGCTACACTGGTACGAGACAGGGACAAATAGAGACTTTACTGGCGCCCACTCCAGCAAATCGAAGATCAATGGGATGACAAGTGATACAAGTGATACAAGGGTGGTGCTATGTACTAAGTAACATATAGCTATAAAGAACAGAATTTTCCAAATTGTCCAGTTCAAGTGAGAAAATGGTAAGTATAGATTTTGAATTTTCTTGAATTTACTTTTTTATAAGGCAAATGCCCTATCTGCTGCTACATCCCCAAATGTAGAAGTGTCTTAAAACTTTCCCAGTAAATACTATGATTGTGCTTTAGGGTTAAATTACTGAAAGAAAATAATATGGACAATTGCTAATAACTATATTATAATGCAAAGATCATAACTCCTTAACTTTAATTATTACTCCAATCTATTTGTGCCAGTATAGCTATTTCATTGCCATAATTAATATAATCACTGTATCACTGTGTCACTGTCATACAATTAAGCCGTCTAATTGAGGTACATGCAGTTTAATCATATGGAGAATGGTTGAGAAGCATTAAGAGATACAGTACTTTGTAATTTTATTAGTATTTCAAGGAATATTCAACAGAAATTAAACTAGGTTTTATATTTTGTAAATGTATTTACTCACCATTGAAGTAGTGATGTGGTTTACTTTAGTCCAATTTTGTTGCTAGAGACATCTAGACAAAATTAAAACCCATTTGTTACCTAAAAAGCTATTAAAAAATTTAAAGAGGGCTGTAGTACAGTGGGTAGGGCAGGGCATTTGCCTTGCACTCAACCACCCTGTCCAATTCCCATCATCCCATATGGTATCCGGAGCACCGCCAGGAGTAAATCCTGAGTGCAAAGCCAGAAGTAACCCCTGTGCATCACCGGGTATGACCCAAAAAGCCCCAAAAAGAAATTAAAGATATTCAGCATTAAAATAAATAGTGGAAAAATAGGTATTTTGAAGTGGTCTAGTTTAATCAATTACAGAAATCGATAGGGTGACAATGTTCTATCTTGTACTCATAAGATAGGCATTGAGTATGTACTAGCCACAAAAAAGTTACCCCAATGCCTTTTCTGAACATGTTTACCTGGCTATCCCAACAATGTTCTGTCCTGTGACTCATGTCATAAGTCAGATTTTCTCTAGAGTTACTGGAAAATCCTTTCTTCTGGTTTAAAAAACAAAAACCCTTAAAAGGAGCAAACCCTTAGCAACATTTCTTTAATTCTTTTTACCTGAGGTAAATGTGATTCAACAAGTACTTGGAAAATAGGTTTTCCATATGACTAAACTTGAGAGTATCAGCAGGCATAATGCAGGTGCCAAGGCAGAAAGACAAAGTATTGGGTCCTTGACCTCATTAACAAACTATCTCAAACACAGAAACATTTTTTCCCCAGTTTCTTTTATGTGAGATACATTAAATTTGTTTTCTCTTTAACTATTACTAGTGTGTGCACTCATTCTCACAGCAGAAAGGATAAAATAATTGATGTCATTCTTGCTCTTTGCTTCTCCCTATAACTCTAGTGACAGTTTGTTGTGGATTTGCAGATCCCTGATTTTTTTTAACAAAATAATTTTAATTAAAATTAATTTCATGTGCATTTTTCAGTTTGTACTTCATTTGCTGAGAATTTTCCACTTATGTCTCTCATTTTTTTATCAAGTTTTGGTATTCTTTATTATTCATGGAAATTTGTAAACAGGTTTATTAATATTTTCCTTTATAAGATTTCTTCACTTTTTGAGGTTTTGGTAAAAGTACTTGTATACTAGGAACATCATCTTATGTCAATTGCCCCTATTGACTATGACCACACCTATGTGTAAGTCCTAACCCCCCCTCATGCTGGGGGGATTTAACTAGGCTGTAAGAGTAGGTTGCGGGGAGAGATCCAGGGCCGGGAGAGAAGTGGAGAGAGAGACAGGAGAATTAAATAAAGGACAACTGGTCTAGCAAACGGTTTGGCCTTCCTCCTTCCTTCGCCTGCCCTTGGCCAACAGCCACACACAGTGGCTCCAGAGCACCGAACACGGGCGATGAGACAGAGCCGCCCAGAGAGCCCGCGATCACACGCCCTTCGGTGTGCATAGTTTTTTACACATTGGCTCTATAGAAAACTTCAATATTGTAAATAGGTTTACTTCACACTTTATTTTTATAATTTTTGTAGAGATGTAAGAGGTGGATTTTTTTTTGTTTTTTTTTTTAAATTTTGTTTTGTTCTGGGGTGCTACAGCCAGCAGCGCTCACAACTTATTCCTGGCTCTGTTCTCAGGGATCACTGTGGCAAAAGCATGCTTAGAAACCATATGTGATGCTGGGGAGTGAGCCCAGATTGGCTGTGTGCAAGGCGACCACCCTACCCATGGTACTATCTCTCCAGTCCAAGATGGAATTGTTTTTGTGATTTTTTTTATGTAGCAATCTTTCTATATTTTGTGCCTATTCATATACAGTTGTTTTCTCTCTTTTTCATAATTTTCTCAAATCTTATACTTGTGTTAACTAAATGTTAGTTAAGTTATTAAATGAGTAAATTCTAAGGACCTGATACTTATCATGACTGTAGTTAATGGTACCATATACTTGAAAGTTGATAACAGATATAAAATATTCTATACTCCCCCCAATTATACTTATATAAGGTGATACATCATGCAATGCTTTTAATATAATCATTCTGCAACTTATCTCACGCTCATGGCAGAGCCTGGAAAGCTACCTGTGGCATATTTGATATGCCAAAAACAGTAACAACACGTCTCACAATGGAGATATTACTGGTGCCCACTCGAGCAAATCGATGAGAAACGGGATGACAGTGACAGTGTATTAGATCAACACTCATATGCCTTAAATTAACACAAAGTTTTCTTTCAATTTTATCTTACTAAAGCAAGAAAAATAAAACAAAGATTACACTGACCCCTTTAGATTCTATTTCTTAAATGTGGAACTAATTTGTTGCAACTAAATGCCACATGTGGAGACACAATGAACTGCTTGGCTTATTATGGTGACAGGCACTAATAAAATGGGTTGAAGTTATTCCACATGGAAAAAAAGAACAAATACTACATCACAGACCGAAATATTTAAATCTATGGCCATCATTAAAATAAGGAAATAATAGATATAAAAGTTTTCAGGAGGAGCTAATTGTGTTACTGAATTATTTGAAAAAATATTCTTTCCCTTCAGATACTAACAACTGATTATAATCTTGGAGGGAGTTCTTTAGAAATTGGTCCAGTGATCTTTCTGCTGGAGACTGACATTGGCAATAGCTCTAGCTTATACCAGGTTCATTTATCATCTGCCTTTTATTGTTTTAAGTATGAGATATAGTGTCACAGGTTTCGTTCTGTGGTTCATTATGTGGCTTTCTAATTTAAAACTATTTGTAAACTTGGCAAGATCCAATGCAACAATTGCTGGTTTGTATTATTGCTTACATTGGTTGAAGATTTTGTTAGTCTATTTTCATTTACTTACTTTTATTTTAGAGGGAAAGGTACGTATGTGTCCCACATGAGGTATTCACACCTCGGCTCTGTGCTCTGGGATCGATCCTGGTGGTGCATGGGGACAATCTGTGGATCAAATCAGGGTAGGCAGTGCACAAGGCAAGTGTCTTACCCACAGTACTATTTCTCCAGCCCTGCTGATTTTTGTTTTAAAGGTAAAATATTTTATCTAACTCAGAATTATACCCTAGTATTTTTTAATGTTATATACCATAGTGAATATATATGTATATAACTTGATTGCATAATCAATTACCATGAATTTTTATATTTCTACTTTAGATCACATAGAAAATCACCTATGTGAAGTAGAGAGAAATGGATTATTTATCTAAATTCATCTCATTTCTTGGGTGCAACATTCTTCTGGTCAATGAAACCTTTTTTAAAATTAAATCACCATAAGACACATAGATACAAAGTTGTTCATAATTGGGTCTCGGTCATAAAATGTTTCAACACCCAACACTGGTCCCTTCACCAGTGTACATTTCCTACCACCAATGCCCCAGTTTCCCTCCTGCCATGACCCCACCGCAGCCTTCCTCTATGGCAGGATATCTCTCTCTCTCTCTCTCTCTCTCTCTCTCTCTCTCTCTCTCTCTCTCTCTCTCTCTCTCTCTCTCTCTCTCCCTATCTCACCCCCTCTCCTTCCTCCTCCTCCCACTCCCTCTTTCTCCCTCTCTCTCCTTCCCTTGCTCCCTTGCTCCCTCTCCCTCTCTCTCTTCCTCTTCCCTTTCGGGCATTATCATGTTTGTTCCTTTACCTCCTTTCAGCACTCAGTTCTCATCTAGAGTGATCATTTCTAGCTATCATTGTCATAGTGGTCCTTTCTCTATCCTAACTGCCCTCTCTCCCTGCCACCACTTGTGCAAGCTTCCAACCATAGTCAGTACTCCTTGACCCTGTTTCTACGTTCCTTGGGTATTAGCCTCATACTATTTTTTTTTTAATTCCACAATTGAGTGTGATAATTCTCTATGCAGGAGCTCTCTCTCTCCCCTTTCTCTCCTCTCTTTCTCTCCTCTCTCCCCAATCCTCTTCTCCCCCTTTCCCTCTCTCCCTCTCTCTCGGATCCATTTCACCTAGTATGATATTCTCCATGTCTATCCATTTGTAAATGAATTTCATGAATTCATTTTCCTGTTGGCTGCATAATATTCCATTGTTTAGATGTACTATAGTGTATTTGTCCAGTTATTTGTTTTTTTTTATTTCAAGACCCTAAATTAGTTCTAAGTATTTGAAGTCAGATAATGCTATAGTACAGGTGTTTAGTCACCATTCATACACAGTAGTTAATTTATGAGTATTTGCCTATTTCCCTTTGAATTAAGACCTACAGCACCCTGGCCTCACTATTAACTACGAAGAAAGTTTTATCTATTGGTGCAGAATTGTTCTTAATGTGCCTTTATTTTCTACTTCTATTTACTACACTTTGAAATATAATAGCCATTGAATTACAAAAGAAACTTTATAAAGTCATTGGATAGCAAAGTTAATAGCACATATTAATTTTACAAAAATAAGCAAAGACAGGGGCTAGGACAACTCTATAGCATAATAAGTCATATATATTACAGATGTTCACCTAGGTTCTATCCCTACCACTGCTTACAGTTCCCTGAGCTTGCCAATATTGATTTCTGAGAGCAGAGACAGAAGTAAACCCAATGCACTGCTAGATATGGCTCAAAAGTGAAAAAAAACAAAGAAAAATAGGCAAAATATTCTTCAAATGCGCATTATATAAGTTGCCACAAGATTAAAAAGCCTAGTGCATGAGATTCAGATATAATCTTTTCACATGCTTTGAGCTCTTTACTGTTAACTATAGATTTTTTTAAATAATTTTTTGTAGCACTGTAGCACTGTCATCCCGTTGTTCATCAATTTGCTAGAGTGGGCACCAGTAATATCTGCATTGTGAGACTTGTTACTGTTTTTGGCATATCAAATATGCCATGGGTAGCTTTCGAGGCTCTGCCATGTGGTGGGATACTCTCGGTAGTTTGTGGATGGAGGAATTGAACCCCAGTCGGCCACGTGCAAGGCAAACACCCTACCTGTTGTCTATCGCTCCAGTCCTCAGATTTTTAGTAAATTTATAATTTTACATTTCTATAAATAATTCTGTTCTTGAACCTATAATCTCTTATAGGTCTTTAATATGATTCTTTGGGCAATTAGATATCTCTTCTGAAAATTCTGACATGTCTGACCTAAGATGTAGGTGTTTGTATTTTAATAAGTTTTTATCATTTTTGATTTATAGTCATATTGGGAACACCTACCTTAGATTTCTTATCTCCTCAAGCAAAAAACAAAATTCTATTTGGTAGGATTTCAGCCAATTTCTGGCTAACTTTTTTCTTTGTTTAGCTAATGTTCTCCTTAACAGTATTCTATTTTGTTTCTCTAAGATCAATACTTATGCTATAACTAAGTGTAGTAGTTTAAGTTTTTGTGTAACAATTTAGACAGGTAAAGGATTGTTAAAATTGGTAGGGAGATAGAACACCAGAAGCTTGATATCAAGTTTGGGGACACATATTTAAAATTTCTTAGTGAGGAAACAAACCATATGAAAATTCATTCCTTGAAAAGTAGTTTTATGTGTGAGTCGTAACAATCTGTTTTGTTCATAAAAAAAAATCTCTATTCAACATTGAAATTAATAATATAAGAATATCTTCTGATTAGGGTGGGGGGATGGGATTGGGGGATTGAAGGGATACTGGGTTCATTGGAGGTGGAGAATGGGCACTGGTGGAGGGATAGGTTCTCGAACATTGTATGATGGAAACACACGCAAGAAAATGTGTAAAACTGTAATTGTACCCTCACGGTGATTCTCTAATAAAAAAATAAATTAAAAAAATCTTCTGATTCATACTTTCAATAAGAATTGCATATGATACATGCCAAAGTGAGAGCATAATGGGCTGAGTGCATGCTTTGTATGTCAAAGATCTAGGTTAGTCCCAGGCATTGCTTGGTTCCCCAGCATGTTGTGGAGTGACACCAGGCCACAGAACCAGGAGCATCCCAGAGAACAAATGGGTGTGTCCCCCAGAATGGTCAAGATATAGAACATCATATATTAGAAAAAGGAACTGGTACTAATATCATTACTAATGTTAATAGTAGTGATTAATAATATGATTCTACTGTTGACACTAAGCAAATTTGAGAATTGACAGCATGACTGGTTGTCATATTGACTCGCATACTGGTGCTTGGTGATATTTAAATCTAAGTGATGGAGGACTACATGGAATCTTTATGTGTTTTTTGCTTACAGAGATATTAACAAAGTGTTCATATTATTTCAGTGCTATTAATATGAACTCTTAATTGTTGTTGTCAGGAATAGGATATTGACCTCTTGCTTTTCTACAAGATATTTTGAGACATTTTCAGGAACCAGTTTGAAAAGCATGTACCAGAAGTGTTAAGAGCAGTTTGGCTTGGAGTTTAAAAGATACCTCACAAATTAAGAGATTCGTAATAGAGAAGTTGAATGTATAATTTTCAATAAATGAATGTTCCACACTTTAATTTCTCTGGTTTTAGGTTCAAAGATATAGTATTGGAGATTAAGCACTTTACATTTAACCCACCCACTTTGATCTGTGATACTGCATATCGTACCCTGACCACAGGAGTAACTACTGAGCACAGAACCATTAGTAAGTCCTGAGTATCTCCAGGTGTGGTCTAAACTGGCCTCACCAAATTTTATCTTGTTTTATGAAGTGTTATTTAAGAAAATATATTTGGTATATAGTATATTCAATAATATTTTTCTGGGGGTTTGAGCAATAGTAGGGTAAGTAGGGTGCTTGTCTTGCAGGTAGCCAGCCAGGTTTAATCCCTAGCACCCCATATAGTCCCCCAATCCCTTCCAGGAGTGATTTCTATGCACAAAGCCAGAAGGTCAAGAGAAAGTTCTGAGGACAGTCAGATATAATGCAAAAAGCAATAATAAATTTTCCGGATTATTGTCTGAGATTTTATTAACATAAAAATCACTGTATCACTGTATCACTGTCAATCCGTTGCTCGAGCGGGCACCAGTGATGTCTCTATTGTGAGGCTTGTTGTTACTGTTTTTGGCACATAGAATATGCCACGGGGAGCTTGCCAGGCTCTGCCGTGCAGGCAAGATACTCTCAGTAGCTTCCCAGGCTCTCCAAGAGGGGTGAAGGAATCAAACCTGGGTCGGCCGCGTGCAAGGCAAATGCCCTAACTGCTGTGCTATCGCTCCAGTCCCATAGAGAACATAAAAGGTTTATTTGTAAAGTGCTCATGGTCAACTTTA
The DNA here is from genome assembly GCF_027595985.1 of Sorex araneus. NCBI lineage: Eukaryota > Metazoa > Chordata > Mammalia > Eulipotyphla > Soricidae > Sorex > Sorex araneus. The sequence goes on along the minus strand of NC_073307.1, from coordinate 38,255,181 downwards.
GATTGATAGGATAATTGCATACCTTGAACCACAATATACATTTAAACACAGAAGTAGTTGCTGAGGACCATCATTTTAGGGGCCTGGGAGATATCTCAAGGGGCTGAAGCACATGCAATCCAGCGGGAGGCCTGGATTGGATTCCTGGCACCAAATAATATGAAAGTAAGAGAGAAAAAGACAGACAGAGAGAGACACAGAGACAGAGATAGAGAGAGATAGAGACAGAGACAGAGACAAAGACAAACACACATATAGACAGAGACCCACAGAAAGAGGAAAGAGAGAACAAATGTTTTTAAGGAAGCAACATAGTTTTACTGAAACTTATTTAGAAAGATATAAAGAAAGATATGAGAAGTGTGTAAGGCAGAACACAAGCTTCTCCAAAGTGGCTGGCAAAGAAACATAGAGGCAAGCAATAATTTTAGTAATTGAAATTGAAATTGAGATGTCTACAAAAATTAATAAGTTTGTAATGATTATAGTTTTCTGAACTTCTGATGTAAAAACATTTCAGATTTGTGGCATTTGAGTGTTGTAAAAATACTAGTAGTGGTTAACTACCTGCTAAAAATATTTCACTGAAAGTGAAGAGGGAAAGAGACTCACAAATACGGTTCACCCAGAAAGGTGAAGGCTGCCTAATGCCAGGTTAAAATCATATACTACATTAGTTAAACTGACTATACCAAGAGAGCAATTCTTTAATACAGACTTATATATATATATACACATATATATATACATATATATATATATATATATATATATACATCCGTGGGATAGAGAATTTCTGAGCAATGCACTAATGGAAACACCAGACTCTAAAAGTGTTCTTAAGTTATCCTTCTACCGTTGATACTCTGTGTAATTCTTTCCCTAAGTGTGTCCTGTGGCTTTCTTTAAATTGACCACAGAATTTGGCAATTGTGACTTGATGACTCTTCCATGATCATGTTGCATAAGATGATAATGACCATTTTGCAAAAGATTTCTCTCTTTGTGGATTAAGTCAATCAAGTTAGAGAAACTACCCGGGGAGACTTAAGAGAAATCTCAGGTTGAAACCAGTGGAAAATGCATACCAAAACCAATGGTTCATGAAGTACTGAATTCTGCAATCATGTAACATTTCCAACCGGTGCCCAGTTCCTAAGCCAGAAAACCACCAAATATGAAGTGTATATTATTTTAGCTACCATATGATATTTACGTGCCATGCACTGACCTACCTCTCTAAAATATGTTTACTGACATTCTGCATAACAAGTCTAAAACACGAACTTCATGTTATAACTTAAAAAATGAAAACATACTGAGATAAAACAATTTTTCCGAACTCAACTAAGAGGACTAGATGGGAATCATCTAGAAACAATCCTGCTCATGACCTCATCTCATCTCTATGCCATTTTATGACAGACTTCATAAATCCGTTCATCTTATCTAGAAGTTCCAAGTAGAAAAGGTCACAGTATGCTTCTTTTGTGAATGTGATACTTTATTAATGGAATGGGACTTAATACATTTGCATGTTGCATTTGATATGCTAGAAACAGTAACAAGTGTCACAATGGAGCCCTTACTGGTGCCCCCTTGAGCAAATTGATGAGCAACTGGATGACAGTGATACAGTGATACAGTCCCCCTATATGGAAATAAAAAGTAAAAAATTTTCATAGTGTGGAGTTTGAATGATGTGTCAATTTAGATTGCACTAGGTTATTTTCTCACAAGCGTTGCCAGGACATTTTATGCTTCTTGGCAAGCTCCAGAAAACCAAGAAATAGGATGCCTTGGTTAGTTATGGAGAGAGAGGTAAGATTGGATACAGCCTGTCTGTCTACAATCTTTTTACATGCCCTGAGAGAAGAAACTTTTGCCAGAAGACAATTAGAGCAGGGCACTGTAAATATTCATGCCAACATGCTATAATCATGGCTCCATCGTAACTATCATATCCCATCATTTCAATTCCTCAGTTAGACTAAACAACTTGATATTGTCCAATGTTAAAATAAGAAACACGGAATTTGGTCTGAAATACCATTTTCTTAGGCTTAAATAAATGTTGTAAAATAAATATCTGTATTGAATGTGCTATTCTATTCAATATTAATATCAGTTATAAATTCTCAATTGCAATGTTGGAGAAATTAGCATGGCCCTCACACAAAGATGATATGCAAATTTGTGACGTGTTTCATGTTTTTGTAAGCATCTATCTCACAGTGATTCAATAAAAAGTTAAAAAAACAAAAAATAAATTAAAATAGTCTGAATTTTTATTTTTAACGTGGAGTTTGAATGATGTGCCAATATAATTTCCATGCTATACATAATACATGTTTATACATACACATGCACAGATATATATTATATATACACATATATATTTAATTTATACTTTAAAACAGAAGGTGGAGAACATATAATGAACAGCCTTCATTCTAGAGGGGAATTTAGAGTGGGAAAGTTAGTAATCAATTCTTCCAAAATCCAACCTTGTCATATAATAGATTTTTGCACTTTACCACCCTTGACTTTAAATAGATGTACCGGTGGCATATTTGATATGCAAAAAATAGTAACAACAAGTCTCACAATGGAAACGTTACTGGTGCCCACTTGAGCAATTAGATGAACAATAGGACGACAGCGCTGCAGTGCTACTTAGAGACTTCTCTCAGTATGTTTATTGTAGGATAACATAGCCTCAGGTACTTTAGGTTTATTGGGTTACTCCCGTTACAGTGCTCCCACTCCTCTGTGTTTATTTGTAACTTCTTTCTTAGTGTTCTGTTGACTTGTAAATATTGTTTTTCTCTTCTCCTTGAGTTCTTTGCATAGTTTATTCAGAGCCAGGTCCTTTTTGTATGGACACAGGAAGACTAGCAAATGCTATGCTTTTGTAACCTGGGAGTCATTTGACTCTAAATGTTATTTTCCTCCTGGGCATCTGTTCTCTGGACCTAAGCCTCAACTGCCCTTACTTCCTAGCACCCCCAAAATCAGGGTCCTGACGAGGGACGAGACGGACCCAGGACAAGCGGTGAGTTGTGTGCTACCCTGGCATCGAGATGGGCCTAGCCAAAGTGCCTAATGCTTAACTATAAATTAAGAGCTTGATCATGGACAAATGTTGTCATGATCCAAACAGTGATAACTAGATTTGGACCCTGCTAGGGTGAGGAATGATTAATCTGGCCTGAGTGCTGCAGTCTGAGCCTGTGCAAGATGTTGCCAGGAGAGCTGCCTTGCAAGCCTCAATGTATCTCTTGCTATGTCCATACAAAAATAACTATTATTATGATGTTAATAAGTGTTTGGACTAAGGAAAGGAAAAAAAAACCTTAAGAGTCAGGAAGAGCTTTGGAATGCCCTGTGCTCAGGAAGGGCTTTCTTATGTTGATTTTGCTACCTGCCTGGGTGTAGCCTAGAGGGCAAGGTGGGAGAGACAAGTAGGAGGAGAGACTAGAGAAAGCAGAGAGATGCTGGAGTAGATCGAGAGAGAGGACAGACCTAGAAGTGCGGGAGATGGGAAAGATGGAAGATTGAATAAACGATAACAAATCAGCAACCAGCTTGGTCCTCGTTTTTCCTTCGCCGGTCCTTTGCCAATGGCCTTCCCAATCCAGTCCACTCACTGCGGTTCCAGAGCACCGAATACGAATGCGGACGGTGAGACAGAGCCGCCCGGAGAGCCCGAGAGTGCACACGCTCATCGGCGAGCTTTAGTTTTTTACAGTTTATCACCATTTTCTTTTTTTGTTGTTGTTCTGCGTTTATTTATTTATTTATTTATTTATTTATTTATTTATTTATTTATTGCTTTTTGTGTCACACCCAGCGATGCTCAGGGGTTACTTCTGGCTCTGCACTCAGGAATTACACCTGGCGGTGTTCAGGGGACCATATGGGATGCTGGGAATCGAATCTGGGTCGGCTGGGTGTAAGGCAAACACCCTATCTGCAGTGCTATTGCTCCAGCCCCTGTTTATCACCATTTTCAATGAGAAAACATTAGATATCAGCATGTCATTATATATATATACATATATATATATATATATATATATATATATATATATATTTGAGAAAGTTAACTGAGCCCACAAATTTTTTCCAAGAGCAGTAAGAAAAGACAAGTCCCAAACTACAACAATTTTCCAAACATGTGCTACTTTTGGCAAGTGATTCTACTTTAATTCCTCAGGCTACTTTCCAGAATGTTTTAAGTAATTGTAGAAGAGACATAATGGGAAAATTTTTAAAAATTATAATATTCTACCTCTTAAATTTATTCGATATTTATTCATGTCCTCTCTATATCCATTTAAAGTTAAATTGGTATAATGTTACATATATATTCTCATATATATATACATATATGTATATATATATATATATATATATAGTTTTGTGCCATAGCCAGCAGCATTCTACGTGCTTATTCCTTTCTTATTCCTGGCTCTATCCTCAGTGTCTCAGGCATCACTCCTGGTAGGGCTTGAGGTACCATATGGGTTGCTGGTGACCAAATCATGCAAGGCAAGTGCTGTACCATAGCTTTGGCCCTATTAATGTATTCGTTTGTTCGCCTTAAGACCACACCAAGCAGTGCCTAGGGCTTAATCTTGGCTCTGCACTAGGGAGTCACTCCTGGCAAACTCCAAGGACAGTATGAGTAGCTGGAGATTGAACCCAGGTAAGACACCTTCAAGGTAAATGTCCTGCCCACTATAGTATCTCTCCAGCCCTAATGTGTATATTGTTTTAAGAGAGACCAACAATGCTGGGGGTGAACAGGAGCCATTTTCAGTGATACTGTTGGCTAGGCCTGAAGGTTCTTTGCCAAGCCTTTGGGTTGTGGTATTCTGGGACTACTAGAGCTGCATCTGGCTCTGCCCAAGGACCCAGGATGCCAGGCTCTGCAGGAATGGAACTCAGAGCCATGTGTATGCCAGGCATGCACTTTACTCATTTTGGTGATACCCCATCCTTTAACAAAGATTTTAAGCAGTTGCAGCTGGTAACAGGAAAAATTATTAGAACAACATACTTTGAATAGATTTACTAGATTCTTTGGTTCTTTTTTTTTTTTTTTTGAGGGGAACAGAGAATGTTTGGGCATACCTGATGATACTTAGGACTTGTTCCTGCTTCTATTCTCAGGGATTATTCTTGGAGGTATTCAGGTGACTATATGTGATGCCCAGAATCAAACCTGGATTAGTTACTGGACCACACCTAGTACTCTCTGGATCATATCTATAGTTTGGCACCTAGAAGTTAATCTTTTTTCATTGGAGTTCATCACTATGTCTTTGAGAAAGTTATTAACTCAAGACAAAGGAAGAGGAAAATGTGTAATCAAAAAGTGAATAGGAACCCCGCAACAATCTTGCACTACCTCCCCACCTAGGACGTCTGGTACCATGGGAAGATGAAGGAGGAAATGAGGGACAGGCTGGTTGGTGATTAGTTGCCTTTTATTCCATTCTCCCCATGGGCCTGTCCCAGTCTCACTAAGCTCCCCATTCCATCTCACACTGCCCCTCATTCCTGTATCCTCCAGTCTCCCTCACTAGTCTCTCCTCACTCCTTTTTTTTTTCTCCTCAGAATTGTTGTGTTTATTTGGAGACTATTCTTATTTGTTTTAAGTGCTTAAATAATGCCAATGGAATTTTGATAGGGATTACTTGAAACTGTATAACACATGGGCATTATAGTCATTTTAACCATATTAATTCTCCCTTCAATAAACATAGACAGTCTTTTCATTTCCTTGTGTCCATTCCTATTTCCTTCAATAGTTAATCTTATAGGTTTTGGTGTAGCTTTGATGTAAAAGTATTTCACATCCATTGTTGGCTCCTAGGTATTTGATGTTTTTCTTAAGCACAATTTTCAACAGTTTTCCTTTGTATTTCTTTCTCTTCCTGTTCATTCTTTTTTTTTATCTTTTTATTTTTTTATTTTGGAGCGATAGCACAGCAGTAGGGCTGTTGCCTTTCACGCAGCTGACCCAAGTTTAATTCCTCCGCCCCTCTTGGAGAGCCCGGCAAGCTACCGAGAGTATTGCACCTGCACGGCAGAGCCTGGCAAGCTACCCGTGGCGTATTGAATATGCCAAAAACAGTAACAATAAGTCTCTCAATGAGAGACGTTACTGGTGCCCGCTCAAACAAATCAATTTTTTTCATTTATATTTTCCCTCTAATCTCTCACCAAATCCCACTTTTAGGGTAGCAGCCAAACCCAGAGCAGGTAGCACAATCAACATATGAAAGCTATTCCTTGCTCAAGGGCAAAATACCACACTTAACACTTAGCAGGTTTTTCTCCTTTCCTTAGTCCAATAACTTAATCAACATCTTAATTAACATCTTAATTCTACTTCTTAATATTGTATGGACACATTAAGAGATAAATTAAGCTTGTAGGGTGGCTTTCCTGGGGACATCTCCTATAGATCTCAGACTACAGTGCTCAGGCCAGATTCATCTTTCCTAACCTTAGCAGGGTCCTAATCGAGTTGTTCCTTTTGGGATCATGACAGAATTTGTCCATGACCATGCTCTTAAGTTACAGTTAAGTATTATGGTGCTTTGGCCTGGCCCATTTTGATGCCAGAGTAGCTCACAGCTTGCTGTGGGTCCATCCAGTCCCTCATCAGGATTCTGCTTTTGGGGTGCTAGGAACTAAGGGCTACTTGGATTTAGGTCGAGAAAACAGATGCCCAGAAGTGAGTATTTTTCAGAATCAATTAACTCTAAAAGCATAGCATTAACTGTCTTCTTGTGTCTATACAAAAAGGACATTACTCTGAAGTAATTATGCAGAGGACATAAGGAGAAGAGAAAAGCAATATGTACAAATTAACAGAGTCTGATTAAGAGCTAACGGTGATTGACCAGTTGGGGAAGCAGAGCACAAAGAAAGAGTTTACAAATAAACACAGAGGAATGGGAGCACTGTGATGGGAGTAACCCAATAAACCTAAGCTTCCTATGGCAAGGCAGAAAGGACAATCCAATAATATCCTACAGTAAAACTGCACGTATTTGAAGAAGTTGAAATTTGTTACAGACATGGCCCGTGACTAAAAATAAAGTGAGTAAAATTTATAATCCCTTATTCCTATTTTGTCTTTGGCTATAGTGGGTCTAACCTAGAGAGAGAGAGAGAGGGAGAGAGAGAGAGAGAGAGTGTAAGAGCACAAGGAAGTACAAAGTTCAATCTGATAAAGTGATAAAGTGCACAAATTTAAAGATAAACATTGCACTTTAAACTCCTATGCCTGTAAACTAAAAGTCATTGAAAAATATTTTGAATGATTATGACCCAATTCTAAATATTGTTTCATATATCTTCAAAATAACTCGTCCCTTTTAAATTTTTATTTTAAATTTGATGCAGTCATATTTTATTATACTTTTATTTATGATCAGTTTACCTGTTTTTTGATTAAAATATATTCCTTTAACCCTATATTTATTAGGCATTTAAAGCCCAAATAATGACTGGTATGCATCTTCATCCTTCCATACTTTTTTCAATTTTGATTGATAGATATTTCTCCTAAAAATGGTCAGACAAAACAATCATAAAATTACACTTAACACTGATCTCCTTCCTACATTTCACACTCAATTTTTTGAGAAATCCAATTTATAGTCTATCTAAGATGTTTTCACAGGCTAATCACTAATATCTATACTGTCATACCTTGATCATGGCATTATACCCCGATGAATACTCTACCTTCTCAATATTTCTCCTGTTTCTGAGAGCACCTAATTAAGTGTGTTCTTAATTTAGCAGTCAGAATGATCTTTTCAAATTTAATCCATGGGGACAGAGAGACAGTACAGGGAATAAGACACTTGCTTTCCAGGAAGCTAACCCCAGTTTAAACCTGGCACTGCATTTAATACCAGCAAAGCCTTGCTAGGAATGATGCTTGACCACAGAGCCAGGAGTAAGCTCTGAGCGCCATTGGGTATGCCACCATCTCAAAAAAGTGTAAAATGATACCATAGCAAGACACTGCTCGGGGCAAGTGCTTGCTCAGAAATTCTGACTCTAAACTCGGGTATGACACCTGATGGTGCTTAGGAGGACTTTATTCAGCACTAGCAGTCCTGGGATCAAATAGGGTTGGCTGTGCTCTATCTACTGCACTGTATTTCTGGTCCCATTAAGATATATCTTTATTAAAGAGGCTTTTCTTGCTCCACTTTATATTTCGTATTCCCTTATCAAAGAATAGATGTTCATACCCATAAGTAGAAAGAGAGTGACAGGGAAATTGCCATAGAGGAAGGGGGAGGAGTGAAAGGGGGTAGGGGGTGGCGGGGATGGGGGAGGGATACTGGGGACATTGGTGGTGGAAAATGTACACTGATGGAGGGACTGGTGTTCAATTATTATATGATTTAAACTCAGACATGAAAGTTTTGTAACTATAGCTCACAATGATTCAATTAAAAAATATATCTTTATTCTCATGTTCATTTCAGCATTATTATCAATAGCAAATATACAGAAACAACCCATATAATTTCTGTCCTTTCAAAAAGAAAGACACACTTTCATTTTCAGCTACATAGATGAACTGGAAGATATTATGCTAACTGAAACAAGCCGGGGAAGAAAGAAAATATTGCATTGTGTAGCTATTTTTTAGAATATCAAGACTTCAAAATCACAGTAAAAGAGTAGTTTCTAGGGACTGTGGTTTTGAGCAGGTTTGGTAGAAGGAAGAATAATAAAGTCTCTAACTATGGAAATCTTCTCATTTGTTTTAAATGTTTTTTGTCATAAAAATTTCCATAATATTTATTGATTTGTGAATTGGGCTGTTACCTTTTCCATTTTTGTCTTGATGTTAGTCTTTTAAATTAATATTTTAATAGGAAATGTTTTAAATTTTATTAATTTTCTGTATTATAAGTTGTTATTTTGTCTTAGTTGTTATTCCTATCTTATCATTATTTGACTTTATGTTATGCTTTATCTATTTAAAAAATTGGATCATAAGGTAATTAATTTTTGTCACTCAACAGATGCTTAACATTTTTATTTTTCCCACTCAATGTGTTGTCCCAATACCTTTCTATTCTTTAAAAACGTTATATTGTTATATCTAAGTTCTAAATGCCTTCCTTATCACCATTACAAATTCTTTGAAACACAAGTGAACTTCTAAATATCAAGAAGACAGGAGCAATATAGTTATCTAAACTAAACTTTTTGTTTAATTACACTCTAAATAGGAAGACATATTGAAATTTATGCTACATACATAAGCAAATATATAGGCTTAAATAGTTATACCATAATTATAATTTCATAATTTCAACAAATAATTGTTTTACATTTTAAAACACAATGTAGGGCAAACGTGATAACCACTACAGTACCAAAACTCCTATCTTTCTAGGAGTCTGACAGCCAAGCCTAGAAATTGTGCCTGGCACTATATAAGTTTATTAACTGGCCATGATGCAGAGACTCATAAATAAATCTCAGAGGAGACCCACAAACTACAGAGATGGCTCTGAACTCCAAAGTCGCCTCCAGTTTATCAACCTATTTAAAACTTTACAATTCCTGGAACGTGACCTTTCATACTCTATAGCATTAATGTAACAAGCTAGCATACTACATTTGATGGGGTAGATGGTAGAAGGCAACTGATCTCAATCAAAAAGTAAATAAACATATATTAGCACACAAGGCTCAACATGTAACAACATGTTAGTAATATCTTATACAAGGGCTTAATGGCTCTAGGGTGAAATACAACAATCTTCACACATTTTCCTCTAATGAAACTTCTTTGGATCATTTTTAATGGATTATTCATAACAAGCAATATGAAACAAATTATTTAGGACCTGCTTTGGGGGCATCACTTGGTTGGTGGTTGGAAAATTCTAAATAATGGTGGTGGGAAGGTGTGATGGTGGTGGGATTTGTATGGGAATATTGAACGTAATACATTGTTGTGAACAACTTTTTAAATATAAAATTGGGGGTAAAAATAAAACACAATGTACACTAAAAAATCTCAACCATCCCCATAGCCACACACAAAAACCAAATCAAATGTGGTCAAAGACATAATGTTACAATAAAAGTTATATAAATTGGGGAGATAGTATAATGGGTACACTTGCTTTGCACCCAGTCAGGGCTCAATTTTGGAACCACATATGGCTCCAATGCACTGCCAAGAGTGATCCCTGAGGATAGTCAAAAGGAAGTCCAAAGCACCACAGCACCAGTGCTGACCCTAATACTCCTCCCACCCTGAAATAGGAAAGAAAAAGTAGAAAATGAACCTGAAGTATACAAATATACTTTTCATATGAAATCAAAATTATGAAGGGTAAAATGAATTTGAATTGAACTTCCTTAAAATTAGAAAGTGTTGGGCAACACCTAATCAGAAAGAGAGAACAAAAGGGAATACCCGGTCATAGTGGCAGTGTGGGGTGGGGGGAAACGGGACTGGGGAGGGTGGGAGGGATGTTGGGTTTACTGGTGGTGGAGAATGGGCACTGGTGAAGGGATGGGTTATCGAACTTTGTATGGGGGAAACATGAGCACAAAAATGTATAAATCTGTAACTGTACCCTCACGTTGATTCACTAATTAAAAATAAACTATTAAAAAAAAGAAAAAAATTAGAAAGTGTTGGGGGCAGAGAAATAGTACATCAGGTAGATTGTTTTTCTTGCACTTGGCCAATCTCAGATTGATCCCCGGCATCCACATGGTCCCCTTTACTGCCAGGCTTGATCCCTGAGGAGAGAGCAGCGGGAGTAAGGTCTAAGGACTGCAGGGTGTGGTCCAAAAACAACAACAACAAAACTTTAAATAAAAATTACTTTATCTCATTATATTTGCAGTTCTTTAGTCTCGTGTTTTTTTACTGTGGTGACAAGACTAAAGGTGACAGTTTGTTTGCTTTTCGATCCAGTCTTACACGATGTAATTGTTAGTATTTCACTTATATACTGAAAAAAGGATCTACAAAGGATAAAGGGAGGGTCTCTCCATTATAAAGTTGTTGAATTGCCATGTTCTTGTACAAAAATGAAATTGTACACATTGATGCTATAACTTCTTGGCTCTTTCATTCCATTCCTGTTTTTTCTCATATCCTTTTTTCTTCTTGTAAACTCCAAAGTCTGAAAATATTAACTCTGGAAAACATTGTGGTAATTTCTGGGCACTTTGATAAAATCAAAAGAAATGCTATGCTGGACATAACAAAATAGTTCTTGGCACTAGATAGCAAAAACTTGTGTTTATTTTTTTGAAGCATAGACATTCTTTAAAAATGATTTTTTCAATAACTTTAAATTGTGAAAGTTGCCATTTGACTCTACAATGTCATTCATTAAGTTACTAGATGGACAGTCATGAAAAATTTTTCCATAATGTTTTTAAGAACAGACATTATGTATCAGCTCTTGAAGCTATGGAGGTACAATGAGTGATCCATAATTGATACCAGTTTATCTGACTAATGATCAGACATTGTAGACTGCTCAGCTCTGGCAACCCTTGCTGCTCTAGATAATTACATCTTGACTTTCATCAGCATCTTCATATGGCATTAAGTGAGTGAGGGGTAAAGACATCAAATTGATTGATTCTATTAAATTTATCAATAATTGATTTTTAGCTTTATATGTGTATGTATATGTGTGTATAATTTAATTAAATCGCCATGAGATACACAGTTATAAAATTTTTTTATGATAGAGTTTCAGTCATAAAATGTTCCATCACCCATCCACCATTACACATTTTCCACCACCAATGTCCCCAGTTTCCCTCCCCCCTCAACCACCTCCCCAACCCCAATCCCACAGAATAATTGACTTTAAGTCACTTCAGATATGTTCCTCAGATGTGATATGAATATTGGTAAAAGTATGACAACTGGCAAAGGAGTTAAAAATTTACATGCATATGAATTTTTGAGAAGAGATATGTCAGTTTGAGAGGAAAAGACTGCTTTCTTTAAAAATTTTCTAATTTAAAGAGCTATGACAATTTCTAGAAGCATCCTTTAAACTTCTCACAAGCTTTTAGTGCAAGGAAAGAGCATCAGTAGGCGAAAATGTAGCACATTGTCAATATATATGACGTGTTCAATTGCCTTAGATTCACAGTTACTACCCATGTACTCATATATGATTCAGAATTGTAAAATGCAAATGGTATAGAAATCTCCAAGGCCACAAACTCAAACTGTATAACTTAAAGCCACTGAATAGTGCGCCCTTCTCCTTTTTCCTTTGTTATGGGTATACCACTTGACTAAAAGCTCCAGATGCATATTGTTTGTATATAAAGGTATTCATAAGCAATGCTGCATATATCTGAGACACACCTAATTCCTACTATATTTCATTGCATCAAGTAAACTAGACAATTTAGTTGGTCATTTTAAATCTTGTCCACCAAAAGGGTACCCAGTCAAAATATGTAATGGGGTGGCTGGGGGTGCGAGAGAGCAGCGGAAGCTCTGGACTAGGCCACTTCCTCTTCGCCTCACCTAAGCACAGAGGGACAGCCTGACAGCAGAGGTTCTCAGCTACATACATGCGGCCATGCTTGGAGGTTGAAGAACAAATAAAGTCAAGGGGATAGAGCTGTTGGGGTACCACCTTAGAAAGGGCCAATAACTGATAGAGCAGCAAGCCCCAAACAGGGCACACGGGTTATAGGATTCTCATTGCAAAATTTAGACCAGGAACGAGTACACTGGACAGAGAATGGCAGGGGGTCCAGAGCCGAATGTTTGAATCTGGTTGAAGTTTGGGGAACAGGATGAGTGATGCTGTTCATGGGTGAAAAGAGGCCTGGACATTGGGCAGGCACCAACACCCATCTGCTTAACATGTACAATAATCTCCCAAGCACCTAAATTTTGTTCCCAAATCTTTCATACAATAATCAAGGATCCAAGACCTTGGAAATTAATTCATTTTTGTGATAACATTTCATTGTAATATTTTTTTTCTTTTCACCAATATCTGAACCAAGATAAGGCAGCATATGAAACAGTTCCTTTTTTAACAGCAGGAACCTGTGTGCCATGGTCGTTTGTCTGATGGATACTGTGAGACAAATATGTATTATTTAATCACACAATTTGTGGTAATTTGTTTTGTTGCAATGGAATATTAACACAGCAAATAATGAACAAATACATGTTAAATATTTTACCCACTGAATTCTAGACACTAACATTTGCTTTGATTATTGCTCTACCAGTTAGAAAATATAATTTAGCTCAGATAAGGATTGATTACATTAGTAGGAAGAGTCTCTGGTATAGCATGCAAACATAGTTTATTCACAGCGCTTGTCTGACTTCTATATCTAATTTAATTTAGGGAATTCACTTTGAATATCTAATGTTGTTATTGTCATATGACTCTTGTGGGCAATAATGTTTTCTAACTCAAATTCCTGTCAGTCTAGTTCTCTGATTATCACTTAAGATAATTTTTCCAATTGCATCTAAGTCAGGCACTGTTATTAAACTATGAGATTTTGTCGGAATTTTGTTGAGAATGTTACTCACTCAACTTTACACTCTCAAACCCCTTGCAATTCTTGACACATTGGCAAATCATCAATGTTTCTTAAAAAACAGAATATATCATTTGTAGCAAAAGATCAATTTATTTCATAAAATACACATTACTGCTTATTCCAACTGTATTCAGGTCACATATTTACAATTATAGCTGTGATATGACATATCTTACATTATAAAATACATTTATGATTAACAGTTTTACAAATGGAAAAAATATATCTATATCTTTTTATTATTTCTTTTCTGGTGTTTGGGCCATGCCTGACAGTGCTGAGAGCTTACTGCTGGCTCTGTCTCCAAGGATCCTTCCTATTGATGCTCAGGACCCCAAACCATGGTTGCTCAAGGGAAATGCCAGACTTGCTGCACTAGCTCTCTGGGTCCCTGAAGTTCCAACCTAAATGATAAATATGGTATAGGAGGTCTGTGGCTTTCTCATATTTTCTTTGCCAGGAAGAAAATAATTTCCCCCATCTTTTCCCTACTTCCCATGTGTGCTGGCTGCTAGTGGCTGGTCCTTTCTTCAGAGACTAAGATGTGTCACTTCTGGGATGTAACTTATATGAGAGACAGATGTTGCAACAAGTCTCCTAAAACCATGCCTGCTTGGCCCTTCCTTATCTGTTCCTATCACTCTTTATACACGTATTTCTGAAGAGCACTTCCTCCATAAATAATGTGAATTTGCATCCAAGTCCATAATTTCATGACCTATATCTAGTCCAGATGTGGCAGAAGTTGTTGAGCTGCAGCTTCCCTGATGTGGTCCCTCTTCATTCCAGACTTTATAACAAAAATTATTCATTTATCAGCCTGCCTCCCTTTCCTCATCTAGTCCACATGCAATATTGAGACTGGGTCAGGGTGACTCTGTACTCTATGATAAGAGAAATGAGTAAAAATAGAACTCAGTGCTTCATGGCAGGACTGAAGTCATATAAGCATTCGTGTCCACATGTCTCTAACTTCAAAGACAGGGAATCTTCTTTAATCACAAACTAGCTTTTCCATCTGGGAGTTTTGTCTCCCTTAATTTGCTGGTCTCCACATCTCTTGGCTAAGCTCTCTGAGACTTCCCTCTTTCCATTAGAAATGCCTCATGTTTGGATGAATAGCTTTTTAAGCCTGCAGAAAGTTGGCAGGTCATCACCTACTTCCCCCCTACATTTTTTGTTTGTTTGTTTTGCTGTCCCAAGCCTCATCATAAAAGCTAGTGGTTCCTTGACTAGGAAAACTCTCTTAACATAATGGTTATTTTTCTATGAATTGTTAGACCATAGAATTACAGCCACAATTTCAAGACTCATCTCCCTCTGCTTTGGATATGGTAGACTTTTGTGGATCCACATTCAACACTTTTGCAAGCCTCTTTGTACAGCCAAGGAAGTGAATAGCATGGTGTTGATGTTATTGTTGTTGTTTTTTAGGGTTAGAGGCCCCTCACCAATGCACAAGGTCCCTGGGAGCCATTGACAGCCATCCTCAGCCTGGCTTGCAGGCCAAATGATTCAGTGTTTGGGTACTTGGGACTAGTGATACTACTTAGTACTGGGGACATACCTGGAGCTGTATGTGTTGAATCTGGGGCCTCTTGCTTGCAAAATAAGCACTTCAGCCCTTTAAGTGTTTTCTTTGGTCCTACAAGTATGATGTTAAGTCTGAATTCTTAAACATTTTTTGACAACCATAACTCCGATAAGATTTTGAACACCACTTTGTTTTTACTCAGACAACTCTTGCTTTTTAAAATTATTTTTTGTTTAATTTCCAAATGTTTGGCTTTCTCCCCCATTTCTGTTCGTGATTAATTTCCATTTCAAAGCATTGTGGTTTGAGAGGATGGTTGATATGATTTCTATCTTCTTGATTTTATGGACATATGTTTTGTGACCAAGCATGTGGTCAAGTTGGCCTGTATCCCACAAGCACTGCAGAAGAATGCTAACACCACTTTTTAAGAACAGTTTGAAAAAGAAAAACAGGATTTAAAAAAAATTCTCATAAATGTACGGGCCACAGTACTCTTTATTTCTTAGAAATTCTGTTTGTATATCCTATTGCTCTTTGTTACTTATTTCTTACACTTAGCAAAAAGAAACCAATGGATTTTATCAACATCCTAGGTGTCACATTGTCCAGACTTGCAACATCCAGCATCTATTACTGTTTTGTCACTTTCTGTGGGCTACAACACAACGTGCTGTGCCACTCTTTGAGACTCCAATGGTAGCTTGTTTTCTGTCTCTCTTCAGTTTCTATCAGTTTGTTTCACCTTCTTTCTTCCTTCTCAATCAACTTCTCAGCCTATGCCTTCTTTCTGAGCCTAAATCTAGTGCCACTTTTATTACATTTCTATTAACACTCTCACTGCCAGCTTTTCTGCTCGTCAGTTGTCTTTAACTGTTATTCCTCAATATTAAAATATCGTAAAATTACAATCATTGTTCTTGATTGAATGGTTCAGTAATTTGACCCAAATTTACTCATGAATATGCTCTCAACTGGAGCCATAGCACAGCGGGTAGGGAGTTTGCCTTGCATGCAGCCGACCTGGGTTCAATTCCCCCGTCCTTCTCGGAGAGCCCAGCAAGCAACTGAGAGTGTCCCGCCCACATGGCAGAGCCTGGCAAGCTATCTGTGGCATACTCAATATGCCAAAAACAGTAACAAGAAGTCTCACGATGGAGACATTACTGATGCCTGCTCGAGAAAATTGATGAACAAGGGGATGACAGTGCTAGAGTGCTATGCTCTAATCTGGTCGTTCTTATTTGTTTGTATTTTCCAAACTGATCTTTCCTCTAGATCGAGGCCAATTTTGTGATTCAACCCAGATATCCCTTCCAAATGATGCTATATTCTGAGGAATCTTTGTATTTTGATTTTTCAAAGTGAAGTACCACATCTCTCAAAGTTGTGTGGTATAATTTTTTTTAAAAAAACTTATCCCATTATCATTTAATTTTATTGGCTATACCATATCTAAAGGTCATCCTTGATCTATGCTGGAAGAGGTCAATAACATTAAAAAGAACAAGAGAGAGATTATTATGACCATTTCTGAAAATAATTGATCATGTAATTATTGAATGTAATTGAAAGATTCAGTTGTATTATACATTTTATTTTTTGAATACTAATTATCAAAATAGGTTAATTTATAATAATGGATCTTCACACTTACAGGTAATCCAAACAGTTCATCAAAAATCACTATTTATACCAAACTATGATATAAAAGAAAGTTTTCTTTATTCTAATTTCATTCAAAAACTTTATATATAAACTTTATATGTATATATATATTATTGAATTGCCATGAGATAAAGTTATAAAGTTGTTCATTATTGGGTTTTAGGTATACAATGCTCTACCATCTGTCCCTTCAGTGTACATTTCCCACCACCAATATACAATATTCCCAGTTTCCCTCCCATGACCCTGCCTACAGCCTACGTTTGTAGCAGGCACTTTCTCTCTCTCTCTCTCTCTCTCTCTCTCTCTCTCTCTCTCTCTCTCTCTCTCTCTCTCTCTCTCTCTCTCTCTCCTGTTGTCATTGTCTCTGTCTCTCCCTGTCTCTCTCTGTTTCTCTCCTCTCTGTCATTGTCTCTCTGTCTCTCTCTTTCTCTGCTTTTGGGCATTACAGTTTGTAATACAGATACTGAAAGTTGATAATGTTTGTCCCTTCATATACTTTCAGCACTCAGTTCTTGTCCAGAGTGATCATTTCCAACTATTTTGGCATACTGGTCTTTTCTTTGTCCTAGTTGTCCTCCCTCCAACATTACTTGTGGTCAGTAGTCCTGACCCTAGTTTCTACTGTTCTTGGGTTTTAGTCTATGTTTTTTTTATATCCCACTAATGAGTCTGGACTGGACTGGAGTGATAGCACAGGGGGTAGGGCATTTGCCTTGCACACGGCCAATCCGGGTTCGATTCCCAGCATCCCATATGGTCCTCTGAGCACTGCCAGGAGTAATTCCTGAGTGCAGAGCCAGGAGTAACCCCTGTGCATCGCCAAGTGTGATACAAAAAGAAAATAAAAGATCAATATAATTTTGTTTGAAATATTTTTGTTTAAGTTCATTATGAGTAATTTTCTCAGATGTAGTTTTTTTTCATACCTTTCCCAAATTTCCTCTTATTATAGTTAATCACTTTAGCATTTCCTAGTATTCAGGTATCCAACATAATTGACTTTTTAGTCTGTATTTGTTAACTTAATCAGTAATAAAAAGACAACTCTTATGTTGCATTTAATGTGTCCATTACTTGGTTTATTGAAGTAATCTCTGAAAACTATTTTTCCCTAATAAGCCAAAGCATATTTCTATATACTTTAAAAGCTTTCTAAAATGAAAGTAGACTCTAGATGTTTATATCTCACAAACTGAATATTTTTGAAAGTAAAACCTAAGCATACATATATTTTAACTGAGTTTTTTCTTACAGTATTATTATGTAAATATCAAAACTATGTATGGAGACTTTCTTGAAACTTCTAGGTTTTAGCATCAAATCTTTGACTACCTCTGCAGTTTTATTTCTTGGTTTTCTCCATTCTGTTTTATGACTGAATTGTCTCTTCTAAAAGTGTAAACTAACATTAAATATTGAATCTGGTAATAATTTTCTATAAAAATCAATAGATTAATATTTATAAATAACACTTACACTATAAATAAAACCTGTCATGGTATCTGTATGAATTGGGTTTCTCTTTAATTTTTATGTTGAACTTCAAGCTGTAATGTGACTACATTTGGAGATAGGACTTTCAGGAAAGAATTATGATAAACTGATTTTTGAAATATTGAGTCTTAATTTGATTAGTATTGTGATCTTTTAAATGGTGAAATAGGGAAAATGGGGAGATGGGTCACAATGGTAGAAAACGACTATTTCTGTGAGGCCCAAGACTAAATTCCCAAGCACTTCATGTCCCCCAAATACTGCATTGTGGGGCTAATCCCCGCCAGTATCACTATGCATAGCCTCTGGATACTGAGTATACCTGAATTTGGACCCTAATAGAAAAAGATGGAAGACAGGGCCAGGATAGAGTACAGAAAGAAGGCACTTGCTTTGCATGCTGATGACTAGTTCAGTTGCAGGTACCACAAATAGTCTCTCAAGCACCACCAAGAGTGATCCCTGGGCACTTCCAGGTATGGCCCAAATCTTAAATAGAGGAAGAGAAGGGTATAGTGTATGTGCTCAGAGTTAAAGCACGATGCTGACATATACGAAATCCTCGGTATGATCCCCAGCATGAGTTGATGGCAGGGAGAGCGCCAAAACAGTAGCAAGAATGATATGTTTGTCTCTGGACTTGGGAACTGCTCTGTGAGCAGGCAGCCATTAGTGAGCCTGGAAGAGTCCTCACAAAATGTGACCTGAGTAGTACTGAACTTCCTGCCTCAAGTACTGAGAGAAAACAGTTTTATGTTTGTTAGAGCTGCCTAAGCTGATAAATAGAATGCTTTGAAATCTTAGTCTGACTGGATTTTAACCGAGTAAGTTAAGATTTAGAAGTCATGTTCCTCAAACTGATTCTTCAGAAATGATCTTTCTGAGGTCTCCTGGAGAGCAGTTCTATGGTTTAATTGTTTGAGGCAGTCTGCATAATAGTGACTGCTCTTGGAAATTCATGATACACATCCATTTATGATACGCTTTTAGGATCCTACCATTCAATCTTGTGTAACCCAAATAAAGCTAGGAGTTCTGGAGATTATAATTTAATTTAAATTATACTATAGTGTGAAGAACAAAGATAAAAATTCTCACTGAAAACACTAAGGAACTATATGTACCTTCACTGACAATCTACTGCACGTTTTCAGGATGGGTTTATAGAACTGCACAATAAGACTTGCTAAAATCTCCTTTAGCAAGACAAATATCCTGATTCTGTATCACAAAGAGCTTCTGCCTCCATTTTTCCCTTTTAAACTCTGTGGAAGTCATATCTCCCAACTTGTTTTGATTATATTCTCTTGTTTTCATTCAGATCCATTATTGCTTTTTTTATAAAGCATTCTCAATCTCTTTTATCTCCACATGTGTCATACCTTTATCCTTAGAGACTGATATGTCAAGGTATCTGCTTTGATGTTTCACATTTTTATCCAAATATGTTTATTTAATTCATCTACACAAATCATGATGAGTAAGAAGTAAGGTGTAAACCATACCTTTTTGTTGTGGTTTTGGTTTTATGTTCCTGTGAGTTGAAACTTCAGCTGTTACATTATTCTTTTGAAAAAGCAAGATTACTGTATGTTTAAAAATTAATTAAATATTTTCATAACAGCATTAAAGGGAGCAAGCTTACATATTCTCTTGGAACAAAACATAGTCACATTGTGATTTTGATGATAGGTACAAACTTTACTGATATGGTAATGTTAAAACATTTAAAGAATATCCTTGCTAGGCTTATTAACTATCCTTTTGATATTGTGTGTAATAAATTCAATGGATGTGATCTCTGAAACATAACTAGTTTCCATTAAAATTATTATTATAGTCCACTCTCAAGGAATTTTAATACAAATTGTCTGCCTTCAAGATGCATTGTGCATATTAAAATCTGTTTTTAAAAAGAACACAGTTCTACTCATGAAATATTTTCTTTAATAAAAACAACCAGATCTTGGTAAATAACTACCAAGCTGGGGTGTAATTCTTTGCTGTTTCTAGGGAAATGAAAGTTAAAAGATCTCACTAAATTGAAGGTAAAGATTTGGGAACACAAGTAATCAAAAAACAAGTTTGTAGAGAAAAACAAAATGAAATCAGACAGCTCAAAAGCCACCTGGAGATCAGTAGAGCCTCTGGCTGGACACCAACCACCAATGAAGAAAACAGAAACACCGGAAGGTGGCCATGAGAGTATCCAGAAATTGGAAAGAAGAAAATTCTTAGTTCTCATCCTTGACTTAGTGTAGTTTATTCTAACATGCCATGGAAATGGTATCTCACGCAAAATTAGTATAGAATAGATTCTTCCAGGAAGAATGAACTAACCTTAAGTATAGTGAGTTTTAGCCAAAAGGGTGTTTGGGGACCAGCATGGCAAGACTGAAAAGCAAGTTTTCACAAGGAAAACTGTGTTTGGCCGTTGATGTAATCCCATCAACGGCCAAGATCCAGAATACTCCCAGGAGTGCATGGCCGAGCAACCTCTTATAGCCTAGTTCTCCTTTTCAGAGAACCTGGCAAAGTACCGAGGGCATCCTGTCCGCACAGCAGAGCTTGGCATTATTTCATTATATCACACATGAAAATGATACATTATGGAATTTGTTCTCTTTCTACCTTTTAAAACTTAAGATGATACCTGCTAGTTCAATCCAAGAAAACTGCGAGATTATATCTTTTCTAATAGCTGAGTAGTATTCCATTGTGTATGCAACAACTTCTTTTGTCCATTTGCTGTTGTTTGGTTCTTGGCTACTGTAAATATTACTGCAATGACCATTGCAGATGTCTTTTTGAATTAGTTTTCTGTTGCTGTTCTTTGGATAGATATACAAGAGTGACATTGCTGAATCATACAGTCATTCTATTTTCAATTTTTGAGAAATTTCCTTTTCTATAGAAGCATCACCAGTTTACATTCCAAACAAGATTGTGTATGGGTTCCCTTTTTCTTCATGACCTTGTCATCAACTGTTTCTAGGCTTTCCAAAATATGCCATTCTCTCAGTTATGAGAAATATATTTGATATATTTTAATATCATGTTTGTGCCAAAATGTTTCTACTTAAAAAGTCTAAGAAAATTCACCAATTGTGGGTAACTTTGTTTTTTTTCTGTTTTTTGTAAGCATGTATGATGAAAAAGATGCAATTCTCTAAGGAGAAACTTTCATGAAAATAGATGAATTATATTCTCCAATTCTTCACAAATATGATATAAACATTAACAACCAGTCTTTTTCAGAAAGCCAAAACATTTATTATAATATCAATAATGTTAGGTAGAAAATTGTAATCATTTCATAGTAATAAACGTAAAATATTAGATAAATTAAGATTAAGAAATAATTATTTAAAACATTCATTATGATTAAATTTCTAAGGAAAAAACACTTAAGAAGAATAAATGGATAGCAAAACTTTTCTCAAAGCAGGATACTTTTAGAATACATTATTTTAATATATAATAAATGATGTACTGGGAATTCTCATGCACAATTTAGTATTTCTAAATGCATACAAGTGTTTTTTGAATATGTTTTAATACTTCTGAGGAACTTAAATACACGTTATTACAAAACTAATGGAATTACATCAGTATATGGGACTTCAGTTTTAATTTACCTTTTAATATTATCTTCTGATAAATTACTTTTAGCAATGTAAAATTAATAAGTAGCAATTTCTAAGCTGTTTGCTAATTCCTCTGTGTAGCAAATTATTTATGATATTATAGTAGCTTACATTTATTCTAGATAATTTATTAATGAACTTTGAGGTTTATAAGCCTTACAAATCTGTTATGTGATTAACTATAATTTTAATCAGAACATTGGTTTGATGATTATTAGATTTAACAAGATATTATTCAAATATCCCTTCGGATTCTGTTTATAAGGAGAGAATAATTGCAATTATAAAATTACAGGAATATAGAGAAATGATTTGGGGGCTCACTTGTTGGCAATTAATGCTGATTAGTTTTTCTCTTATCTTTTAATGCATAATAAAGGTATTTTAAGTAAATTGTACAATTAATTTAGCTTTAAGATTAGCTAAGTGTATAGAGTGTTTAGACTCAATAACTCAATAGCTGACTGAGATATCTCTGGGACGGAATACACTAGAGCTGGAATTGTAATGTGGGCAGGTGTAAAAGAATATGAGTTGACTGTGGAGGTACCATGAATGCTCAGTAGAGATGCTGAAGATGATGGACAAGAATATCTCAGAAGAGAGGACTGGAAGATGTGTGTATGTATCTATATATGTATATATGAATATATAAAGATATATATATGTAGGTGTATACATATAAATATAATTGCATCTATATACATATATGTATATACATACACACACAATACACAAACATATAGTCCAGTCCACTTCGAAGTAGACCTAAAACTTAGCCTTAAAGAAATCAGATGGTATAACTCCAGCTTCAAATCTTCCTTGATTTGGGAATACAATTTTACAGGTCAGAGTTTTCTGGTTTTTGTTGTTGCTGTTTTTCTGTCAGTCTTATTTTTGCCTTATTTTTGTCTTCTCTTGAACCAGAAAATGATTAAGTGTCTCCAAGTCTTCATTGCAAAGGAAGAAAGCACTCAACTAAGCGAAATCCTGAATCGTGATGCTTGTTTCAATCACTTGGTCCTTGTGATATAGTTATCCTACTGTCATTTTCCAGAAAATGATTCTGGAATGCAGAAAAGTGGAGGGGGGAGGAAAAAAAGGATTAGGAGCTCAATATATCTGCAGCATTGATTGCCTGCCAAAATGTTTCCAAATCCAGTTGCAACATGCAACTTTGATAAAAACTGAGTCTCTGCTATGAGAGAAAGTGATAAAACCTTCAATGGTGCACTGAAATTATGTTATCTCTCTTGGCTGTGATCAAGGTTTTCTACAGAGAGATAATACAGTAGGTAGGACAATTGACTTGTATGTGTCTGACCTGGATTTGATCTTCCACATATGGATCCCTGAGCCTCCAAGGGCTGTTGCCCTGAAATACCAGTCAAATATAACCAAGATCGATTTACACATGTTTCTTACATTCTATGTTACTTACATTGGATCAGGATACCTGATTTCATAGTTAGACTGTCTTGTACTCATAGGGAAGATCCTTAAACCAATTAAGTGTCCTTGAACCAGTTATAATTGTAAGAAGCTCTTTCCTAGCCTAAAACCTGACATTGTCTCCTTGTAACCTCTAGAAATGGTCTAGAATTACCTTTCAGACTTGGCAGAATAAATCAATTCCTTTCGAACTTCCTTTATGTACTTGAAAATGACAGTCTTGCACCTAGTAATTTTCTATCAAGTCAGTTTCATCTCTCCTAGTTACTTGCTAAAAAGTTCTGTTTCCGAAGTAACTAGAGCGCCCACTGGCATCAAGATAGTGAGAATCAGAGATCTCAGTCACACTTGTCAGTATGATTCTCAAGTATGGGAATGATTCTGGGACCTGATGAGTTGATGAGTCTGGGTCCTGAGAGGGAAGAAGGGGTGATGTCAATAACTATATACTGCAGAGAAGATTTGGGGGACAGGGACTCCCGGTGGCTATGGTAAGCTGCCAAGTAATAGCTTAAACTTGCATATCAAAGTCCATTCCCGTGGTACAGGCTCCTAGTTACAAAGGTCCTAGAACCCAGAAGGAACTTTTTCCTCAGCTTTGTGTAATTTTCATTAAAGCATGGAGCTGCTCTCTGAGTTTCATCATCTGCGTAAATGAATACAATCAGTAAGTGGCAGATCTGACATTCCAATTTGTACCTTTTGTCACAAAGACTGATGATCTTTTTGCTATACCCTGGCTCACTCAAAGTTTCAGTTAACTAATCTTAGACAAATGTTAAGTGATGAATCTCCCAGAACTGAATGATTTAGAATAGCATTATTTTCATCAAATCACTTAGAAATTTATTCATTTATTTTTAAATTTTTTATTAGTGAATCACCGTGTGATAAAGTTACAGAATTACAAACTTTCATGCTTGTGTTTAAGTCATACAATAATCAAGTACCCATCCCTCCACCAGTGCCCATCTTCCACCACCAATGGTCCCAGCATCCCTCCTACCACCCACACCCTGTCCCCTCTACCCCACCTGCCTCTGTGGCAGGGCATTCCCATTTGCTCTCTCTCTCTCTCCTTTTGGGTGTTGTGGTTTGCTACAGAGGTATTAAGTAGGCATCATGTTCAGTCTATAGTCTATTTTCAGCCCGTATCTCCCATCCCTAGTGGGCCCATCTAGCACCCTTTGCTTGGTCGTCCCTTCTCTATCTGAGCTGCTTTATCCCCCACCATGTGGAGTTCATCGAATCACTTAGGAGCCATTTGCAGTTCTGCTGCTGTAGGTTGAGCTCAGGGCAGGTCATGCGTGAGGAGGCAGCCACAGGCTATTGTTGCTCCTGGTTCTGAGTGAACTGGAACTCCTGGTCTCCTCTTCCACCATAAAGAGGTGGGCTGGATGGAGTATACATTGCTCCTAGTATGTGGGGGAGAGCAGGGGCCCCCTTGGTCTCAGAAGTCTCTAGATTGGAAGGGGCACACTGCTTCTTCTGCTCTGTTCCATCAGGCAGAGGAAATCTGGGCAGTGCTTAACGCAAACCTGGAGGAGTCTCAGCACATGTCAAGAAGTAGTTTTCCCCTCTGCTGCCCAGCTGCGTACTGTGAAGACCAGGATGTGGTGGGAAGAACAGGACACTTGTGTCTGTGCCTGATTTCCTGTTGACTTCACTAAAGGTCCTCACTTTCCCATGAGGTATGAAATCAGCCTACCCTGAGAGTGTGAAGCCACTCTGAATGTGTACATGAAAGCTAGAAATAGGATCAAGACGAAGGAGAATCATGTACAATTCTTCATGTGCTTTTCTATTCTTTGTCAATTTTGAATTTAGTTTTGTCAAGGCAATGGTTATTATCCCAGTTCCTCACACTATTAAAATAACAAATCAACGTTTTAAAGGCTGCCAGAAAACACACGATGAAAAACAATGTCTAAAGTCAAGATTTAGGGCTGGAGTGATAGCACAGCAGTAGGGCGTTCACCTTTCACTCAGCCAACCCATGTTTGATTCCTCTGCCCCTCTTGGAGAGCCTGGCAAGCTACCAAGAATATCTTGCCTGCACGGCAGAACCTGGCAAGCTACCCGTGACATGTTGGATATTCCAAAAACAGTAACAATAAGTCTCACAATGAGAGACATTACTGGTGCCCGCTCGAACAAATCGATGAGCAACGTGATGACAGGACAGTGACAGTAAAGTCAAGATTTTTGTCTGGGGACATTAAACATTTGAGAAACTCTTTTAGTCACAGTATTGGACATCTTTCTAAATAAACGTGTAAAATTGTATTTTGTCAAGTTTTAATGGATGGCCAGGGAACAGGGGGGTTTAAAAAATCAGTTTCTGCTGTTCTAACTTCATTTTTGCAAAATGAGATTTGTTCAACAATTTTCTATGATAAGATAATATATTTAGTTTCTTTTTTTATCTCTTTCATTGACTGAAAAATAATTTCTGAAAGATTTTCTGAATCCAGTAAATCCTTTCAATGTATAGATATTTTGATGAATCCTAATATGCTTTTTTATTATAATCATATATTAAAATTTTTCATCCCATTATTCTGCCATCCTTTCACTTTGTATTAATATGAGCAGTCTGTTTGCTTAAAAGCTTAACATAATCCTCATTTTTTATCTTGACAACCCAAAATACTATTTTTTTCCTTCTTGATCTAATAAGTTAAATATGTTTTATTAGTTTTCCTATTCCTGTATTCTACTGAGGAAAGTGGTGGTTTATACCTCATATTTTCCAAACTGTAAAAAATTAATCTTGATATTTCTGGAACTAGATTTAAAGGATTGATACTGAACTTTATCAATTTAGCCAGAACTTTGCACTACAAATGCTGTGACTTTAACTAAACTTTTAGTATTTTTATAAGAGCTATACACTTTGATGCTGGGAGAGCAGGGGCCTCTCCTGGAATTCTTGTTGACAACCAAAACCAAGGATTTTGGATCTCGGTTCAAGGACCAGGGGCCTTGCTTGGTGCTAGGAAGTAGTGCAGTGCCAGGCAGTGTGTTTTCCTGACCTATTTAGTGTCATCTTTGGCACAACTTAAGTGATATCTACTTATTTTTTTTCAGTTTGTTATATGCCTAGCATATAACAAAGCAGTAAGTGTGTAATAAACAAACTGATGCTTTATACAATTAATAACCTTTTTGCAATTCTTAGATGCCTAGGAAGCAAAGTGTTTTAAACCCTTCTTGGTGTTTGACTCCTATTCTAAGAGCTTGTATTTCTAAAAAAAATATAAAACATGTAACTTTTTAAATTTTGTCTGAAATGAAATCATGGATTTATGCAAAATGATTCTGCAATGACACTATACTCGCAGTAATTTTCTAAAAGATGCCAGTGATGTTTTATAGGTTGTTTCAGAATTCTTTGTAAGATATCAGTCATTTTCAACCTTAATACATCTATACTTCTATTTTTCCCAAATTTTGTCTATTTTTATTAAAGTAACATTGATGTATACGATTTTAACGTTATATGTGTTAAAGGTACAATATTACCATGTCCTGCCCACCACCAAAGTGGCACTAACCCTCCACCACCATCCAAAATTCTCATTTCCATGCACATTAACTTATTACAAATGCAACTAACCTAACTTTTAAAAATATTTTGATGTTATAGACACTCAAAACTATATTTTCATACTTGTATTTTTTAGAATCTACGTGTTACATGAAATTGATATTTACAATGAGAATATGTATACTTTAATTATTTTATTACAATTCTATTATTGTACTTCAGTCTTTTATAAACATCAATTTGTATTTTCTTAAAATATATCCTAAATATATTTCACAGAAACTAGTTACGGAAAGTATTTTAATTATGTGTCTGTGGTTCAGTTAATTTAGTGAAGGAGAGGGTCATCCCTGGTGGTCTTCAGGGCTTACTCCTGACTCTGTGCTCAGGGTTCACTCCTGGCAAGACTTGAGGGACAATGTAGGATGCCAGGGATTGAACCTGGGTTAGTCACATGCAAGGCATGTGCCTTTCCCACTGTAGTATCTCTCACTCTCTCACCCCTGTTCAATTTATTTTTAACCCATTATGTCAACAGAAGCAAGCACAAAAAATTCAAAATAGTCACGGTTAGAATAGTATTTTTTAAAATATCTTACACTCTATATATGTATATATATGTATATTTATATATATAAATCCCATCTCGAAGATGTTATTTTGTGGCTAGAGAGATAGTACAGCGGGTAGGGAGCTTGCTCTGCTCGTGGCAAAAAGGATTCAATCACCAGTTTACTATTTGGTTCTCTGAGCCTGCCAGGAGTGATTCCTCTTAGAAGTCAGAAATAAGCCCTGAGCACAGTTGGGTGTGGCCACAAACCCAAAATAATGATAATATGAAAAAGAACTTTTTTTCAAGCCTGATCACAGTGATCTGATTAGTCAGTATACAAAAAGGGAAAGAAATCAATTTAAAGACAATTGACACTGATTATTCTCATTTGTTGTGTAGGCATCTGCGAGCAATTCTTTTGGGTACTTAGCTGAAGAATTTTTGCTGGAAGAGTCTTACACTGGGAGCTCTTCTCAAAATTCAGCACAATGCTTATGTTCCATTATTCCCCATACTTCTGTCATCCTGTTCAAGATTGACAACCTGACAGACCCTTAATATCTATTGACCAAGATGGCCATTCAGTTGCTGTCATCTTGACTGAAATGTAGAGAGGCTTCTGCCTCACAGCAGGTCCTTAACTAACCTTTTTTTCCCTTAAGCATCTGCTTGAGAAAACTTGGACGTGTATATTCTTTTCTCTGCCTTCTTGAGATATAAATCTTCCCCCAGAATTTATTCCCAAGGAAAAGCCAGCCCTTTGAGATGTTCTCATATAGATAGTATCTCTCTCCTGATCTGTGTGGGAGGGGAGAAACCTAATTTCAATCAGCCAATTAGCACCAATTAGAGAACACAGATGGTCTGATTGCATTGATTAACTTCCCCTTTGACTTATCCAGTACTTTTCCTTTAGCTCACTCCAGTTTTTCAAACGCAACTGCCTTTTCTTTCAGGGGAGTTGAATTTAATCACTCTTTCATTGCAATAGTCTTAAATAATCTTGGCTGTTTTAACCCTGTCCTGTGCAATTTTTCTTCGACACACTTGCATGTCTTTGTCAACTTTCTCTCCGTCTGTCTTTTATTTCTTGAAGAATGCCGACTAATATTTACACAAAACCCATCTAGCAGCAGATGGCAGCAGCAAGAGGTTCATTTTAAATTGATTTTAGAGGATCGTTCCACAATAATTTAAGACTTCATATTTTAAATTCTTATGTCTATACTTCAAAGGCCATCATTGCTAAGGAAATTGTGAGAATTTCCTCTTGGAATATTTGGTGATATTATAATGCAAAGCTGTGATATCCTTCACTGCCAGGAAAAGTGCTTTGATTCTAATGCCTGTGTCAGCCAGGCCTTCCTTGGTTATCCAGTCAATCTCTGTCTCCCCTGGCTCCCCTGCTTATTTGGCTCTATTGTTAAATAAAATGCTAGGAAAAGAGAGGCAGTCAGGAAAAAGAGCTACCATATATGCTTTCTTCAATTGAGTCGTAAACGGGCAGTTGCAAACATGAGACGTGAAGTTGAAAAATGACCTTGGGACAAATCAGCCCTTAGTATTTAGAATTAGATACAAAGTTCTGTTTCAACTGTTATTAACAGGATAAAGTTTTCAGTCTTATAGGTAAGATAATTGTATTATGTTGAGTAAAGCTGAGGACTAGAGCAATAGCACAGCAGGTAGGACATTTGCTTTGTACACAGCCGACCTGGGTTCAATTCCTCCATCCCTCTTGGAGAGCCCCGCAAGCCACCGAGAGTATCCCGCCCACACAGCAGAGCCTGGCAAGCTACCCGTGGCATATTCGATATACCAAAAACAGTAACAATTCTCACAATGGAGACGTTACTGGTGCCCGCTCGAGCAAATCGATGAACAATGGAACAACAGTGCTACAGTGCTACAGACTAAAGCTGTGTGATATTCCTGTAAGTAGGTTACCTTACTAAAGCACCTGAACTGAAAATACTATGTTGCATCATTGTCCTAAAAACTTACATTGAGGGGGTGGTGAATTAGTACAGCAGGTGGATTCTTGCCTTCTATACAGCCATCCCAGTTTTGCCCATTATGTCTGGTTTCCCTGAGCAAAGAGCCATTTGTAATCCCTGAGTACAGTCAAGTGTGGTCCCAAACCCCTAAAAAATTAAATTGAAAAATAAAACTTACATTGCCCTGAAGTTTGTAAGTAACTAATTTCCATTGAAAGGTTAAACAAGATGTGGCAAATTCTAGAACATCAGACTGGATGACAAAACATGAAATGTGTATATATATATATATATATATTTATATATATACACACATACATATATAAAGTATATATCACTGTATCACTGTCACTGTCATCCCATTGTTCATCGATTTGCTCAAGCGGGCACCACGAATATCTCCATTGTGAGACTTGTTGTTACTGTTTTTGGCATATTGAATATGCCATGGGGAGCTAGACAGGCTCTGCCATGCGGGCGCGATACTCTTGGTAGCTCCCCAGGCTCTCTGAGAGGGGCGGAGGAATCAAACGCCAGTTGGCCGTGTGCAAGGCAAATGCCCTACCCGCTGTGCTATCACTCCAGTTTTATTAAGTAAATTTTTCAAAACCAGGGGGAGTTGTAGCATAGACCAAATAGACATAAACCCACTGTACTTTCCTAGGCATATGATTATTTTTTCTGGTGGGGAGGGCACACACGAGATATATACATATATATCTCGAGAAATATATATGTATATATCTGTGCTGTGCAATTTCTATACCACACCTACCACAGTTGTTACTACACCACACCTACCGCCAAAGTTCCAATAACCATCACCACAGTTTATAAGACCCTTCCTTCCTCACCATCACCACTCAGGTATTATCAGTCCTCTTGTCTGGGTCTAGGCAGTTTTTACTGTATATTTTTTAGTTCTTTACATTTCTTGGTATACTAACTATGAGTAAGATATCTGACATTTTTCTTTCTTTGTGAGTTATTTTATTCAACATAATACTGTCGCATTTCATGTTATAGTACCAAAAAGCTAGACTTTGTATTTTATACTAAGTAGCCTATATATATATCACACATACTATAGATATATATCATTATTATACATATCTATCACTATACACACAGACACACACACACATATATATGTGCACATATATATATATATATATATATATATATATATCTGTAGCACTGTCGTTTGCATATCGAATATCCATGGGGAGCTTGCCAGGCTCTGATGTGAGAGCAGGATACTGTGCGAGCAGGATACTTGTCCCGGTAGCTTGTCAGGCTCTCTGAGAGGGACAAAGGAAGCAAACCCCAGTCAGCCGTGTGCAAAGCAAACACCCTACCCGCTGTGCTACTGCTCTAGTCCTATTGTTCTACTCTTGGTGCACTATTGAAAGGATCCAACAGACACAGCAACACTGGCATGGGAGAAGTGTCCCTGAGACAGGTCTATGCCAACGGGTGTTCCTTTTATTTATGAAGATGAAAGGAAGGAGTTTGACCAATCCTAAGTGCCCTGACTTTCTTGCAGTTCAAGATGAACCTTTTGCAGCCCACCTTGGCCCCTTCTCCTTCCGATCTGCCACAGGGAGAGTAGTGAGGTGAGGCTGCAATGGGCTGGCCTTGACACTTTTGCTGGGACACCCCAGCAGACCAAATGTTCTTTAAGTACTCATCTATCTATTACTAGAACCCAACTTAGGTTGTTTCCACATCGTAGGTACTGTAAATAGCATTACAATGAACATAAAAGTGGTATATCTTTTTAAATTAGTATTTTGTGTCATTGGGATAAATATCCAGCAGTTAAGTTAGATTGAATGTTTGTCATTCTTGCAAAAATATATGTGAAATAATTATGGCTTCTGTATGCCAGTTTTTTTTTCAAAACAATATGAAGTGCTACTTTTGTCTGATCTCACTTACCAATGTTAAGTATATCCCTTTCTCTTTATAACCACGAATTTGTTGTTGGGGGGGAAAACAATGGTATATACCATTGTTGGTTCAATGATGCTTCCAATATGCCCATTTGGCTTTCTTTCACAGTTCTCAAATTAATGTTCAATTCATCCTGTTTGGGTCCAATGGGTGTTTTCAATGTCAGAGATTAGAGTGTGTTTATTCAATTTAGCAAGAACCAAAATGGACATGTATATGTTACATGTATCACATTGTTTGGAATTTTGCTACATTATAATAAAAAAGGAGAAAAGCTTTCTTTTGTTTAATTTAGTCTGCACTGTTTGAAGGTTCATTAGTAGGATTTTCTATTTACATTTAAAAATATTTGAGGTGCCATTTGCAAATTTTTTCAGAATATATTCTATTCACATACTTGTATTTAGATTTCCAATTAATTTATAGATTTTATGATCAAGAAAGGGAGATCTCTTCATTAACTCCTTTAATCTGTGCTGACCTTTGCTTTTCTTTGATATATACCTACAGAATGTGGCAGAAGTGATGATGTGCCAGTGTAAGATCAGGCATATTTTAATGCTTTTTAAAAAAGTAAAATTGTAAAGCAGTATTAAATACGGTAAAATTAAATACACACATATAAGCATAATTCTTGGGTGTGTTTGTGTATGAATGTGTTACTCACACCTGAAACCACCTGCTCCTGAATTTAGTGACCTGTGTCATGACTAAGACAGTTGTTTAGGGATTCTATAAATTGAGATATGTAGATTTCCATCTTTTCACATGGTGAAAATATGTTCTATCAATTCTGTATTTTCATACCTTTTTATCCCTTGCTGGGTTATCTGTTTTGAGAAGATATTTTCCCTTTTTTCTTGAAGCTCAAATTGCAAAACAAATGTTACAATTTAATAAATTTGTTCAAGTGTACTCTCTTTAAAGTGATCAGTTTGATTTTTCCAGCTTGCTTCCTGACTAAAGCAAATGTTATAATCAAGTTCACTAAAGTTGCCAATTAGAATGAAAAGCTTGAATAAGTGTAATTTAGAGATGAGAGGTCATTATCTTGAAAACTTTTACCTTGTCAAAAAAGGAGGAATATAGCATAAAAAAAATTTTTAAAGCAACTTCAAAGAACCAACACTTAAAATTGAAGTTTGCTCTTAAATGTCTATAAATGTACAAATGTATGTAAATGTACAAATGTATCTAGTTTCTACTTCTTTAGTGAATTGCTCTAGCTAGCATTAAAATTTTAAATGTTAACTATAGAATTCTATCTCCTTTGGACATGTTCAACTCCAAAATTTAAAATTCTTCCATTAAGCAGATGTTTTGGCAATTAATCAAATTTGTCTTCATTATCAAGAGTTTGGAGCACTTTAGTTAGACACACTGTATTTGACATGACATTTGGCCTAGCTTACTCTAACTTGTACAACATAATTGGAACTTAGGGATATCTGTAGCTCTGTAGCACTGCCGTCCCATTGTGCATCTATTTTGCTCGAGCGGGCACCAGTAACATTTCCATTGTGAGACTACTTGTTACTGTTTTTGGCATATTGAATACACCACGGGGAGCTTGCCAGACTCTGCCTTGCGGAATATCACAGGGATATCAGTATTAACAATACTTTTCTTATTGTATCAAATAAGAAGTAACCTTTGAATAAAGAATGCTATTCAAAGATAATAGGATTGTCCTCTATCCTCTTTCTGTCTGTTTGATGTTAGACTATTACATTGTATATTTTAAGGATGAAATATTAGAGCCAGTTCATGCTTTTCTTTCTGTTACTGATATTTTAATTATAAAATAATTGTGTAGATTAATTTATGATAATCTTGAGATTATATATATATAAGAAGCTTAGTAAAAAAGACCCTTAAAGAACTGCACTTGGAGGCTGGAACTATAGTATAATGGATAGGGGACTTGTCTTTCATGAAGCCCACCTGGCTTTGATCTGGCACCACATTTGGTTCCCTGAGTCTGCCAATAGCTATTCCAGATTACAGACCCAGCAGCAGTTAGTGTTAAGTATAGCCAGATGTGTCCCCCCCACCCACATTCACACACAGGAATTGTACTTGTGGTATATTTAATTTTAGTGTTCTCTACTAACTGTACCTGAAAAGTGAGATAGAGTCTAAAATTTTAGAACACATTATCATTTATGTTGTTTTTCTGAAATTCAGTTAATTTTTGGACTCATAGGTATCTAGTCATTCAAAACCAGTTAAAGATAATTTTATAATTTCAATTTAATGGTAGATGCATTTATTAAAATGCAAACTTTAAAGCTTAGGGAATTTTAAAATGTACACTAATTAATTTTAAAATAGTAATATTTGGAAAATAATAGCATCTAATAAAGTGGGATGCTTCACTTTGTAACGATATGACTATAATTATTTGCTATTAGAGTAAAATATAGTTATATATGAGACTTACTCCCTGTGGTCCTTGGGGGCTATCAGAGCTACAGTCAAAAGTGCTGGGAGTTGATCGGAATCGTTCTCCGTGAAGCTGCAGAGTCTTCCGCATTCAATGCATATACTCTACATCACTTTAGCCCTGTCCCCAGAGTATATTTAGTTTTA
The DNA here is from genome assembly GCF_027595985.1 of Sorex araneus. Classification (NCBI taxonomy): domain Eukaryota; kingdom Metazoa; phylum Chordata; class Mammalia; order Eulipotyphla; family Soricidae; genus Sorex; species Sorex araneus. The sequence continues at coordinate 38,221,102 of NC_073307.1, read as the reverse complement.
ATTTAAGTAGCACTGCACTGTAAAACCATGTAAGATTTAGGCAATGCATTTTTAAAAGTTCACGTTTTATTTTCTTTTCAGTTTTACATACTCTGAATTTTCATTGAAGGACAATCACTGATCCCTTCTAAATTGAATGGAGACTGTGTCGGGCATCTGCTCTAATGATAAAGGAAGTCTCTGAAAAGTATCCTTCTGCTAGAGAGCTAATGCAGGGGTTCAAGCACTTATGTTGCATAGGGTTAACCCTGATTTGATTTCCAGCACCCCCTATGCTGAGAACTGCCTAGAATGATCCCTGAGCACAGAACCAGGAGTAAGACCTGATGAGTTGTTCCTCGATAAAGATCATATTGAGCAAAATGCCAACCTGCGGAAGTACATATTAAATTCAAGGGTGGAAGCTATGGCATAGACCGAGAGGCACTCATTAATCTCTTTCCTCTGTATAAACCTCTAGGGAAATATTTCCTAAGCCACTTTGAATGGGGTTTGTATCTAACATATGTGTATAGACACTTCTCACTAGTTTAGACTTTTGCTTGAATTCAAAGGGTTTTTACTTCATTATTCACATCCTAACCTGGATTCCTAGTTTTAAAGTATGCACCATCCTTTCCAAAAACATTAACCTTTAAAAAAAATAGTCTAAACACTTCTTAGGAAAACTCACTCTTGGTCAGCAGGAAGGATGACCTCATTGCAGACAATAAAAAATTTATTAGTCTGAAGATATACAAAATCTTTTCTCTTTTCTGAGGAAAAAATCAGAACTAGATATTACCCTCAACATGTTACATCCTTTTTCTGATGAATTGTGCAAACACACGCTGTGCATTTCATTTGTTGTACAGTGTGGATTTAGTTCTAATCTTTAGTATCTTTCTATATATGGCAATTATAAAAGAATCATTGTTGATATCTTCACTGATAGAAAATAGGAATAACTATTAATTGCCTGTAACATTTTGTCATGATCCAGGGATTACATTTTTAGCTTTCATGATATTTTCTGACAGAATAAACAAGAAAAATGTGATTAATAAGGTCCCGATTATTTATTCCCTGTGTCTAATCTCCCAAAACTTCCTTCTCCAAAGGACTCTCTTCTATTAAAGCCCTGTTTAAATAGCCCCTTGATAAAATGTTCTGTGAAATGAATAGATACTTGCTTACCTGTTCCCAGGGGCAACCAGGCATCTGCCTGTACGTTTATTGTGACTAAAGCTAAGGCTGTGTCCAAGGTCACTAGACTTTCCCTCAGGACTCCAGAAGGAATACAGATACATCACTATTGAACCCACTTTGACATATTATTCCAGACCTTTCCTTTTGTGCATGTAAATCATGTGATATTTAAGGATGCTATTAAAAATGAATGGTTTCATATTATGATTGTTATTCCTGTCAGGAATAGCTTTCTAAAAGATACCAGATGTGAATTCAATTCTCCAAGGGAAATCAGTGTTGTTTCTTAGCCTGTCAAATAATAAAATGTCAAAGGAAAGATGATAAGGAAACAAATTGCTTAAGATGGTATATTTGGCATGATGGAACTTTGATGTTTTATCTACACAAGCAGATTAGATCAAATTGGAGCTTAAAATTCTGATTTAATTTGGTCTGCCTTCCCTGTCTGGAGGCAGATGGAGGTGGATAACATTCTGTGGCCTATAAAAAAATGCCAACAAAGTTACTATTTTCTACTTTGTCTCCAAGATAGGATCAATACTTCTTTAGATGATTGCTTCCTTTCCAAACAAAATCCTTCCAATGGTATTGTGCTATGTTCATGCCTATTTAAACATAAGGAAAAGAAACTTTAGATAAAATACCATGATCACTTATATCTGATGATTTATTCTCTCAGGAATAACTAAGTATTTTTCACTGAATAGCTTATCAACCCATCTGGGAACAATGAATAGTTCTTCATTATTTTAAAGTATAGCATACAAATATAAATATCCCAATTTGAGCAGATCATCTTATTCTAAGTTTATTTTTACTGTTAAAAATAGTGACTAAAATGTAGTGGCATTAAATTAATTTTTATGACTTGGAATCTGTCAAATAATGTGTGATAATGTGTCTATGGTTATGTGTGATTAAAGCAAATTATGATTTCAAATATTCATAATTTGCTGGTGGGGAATAGATTAATATATCAAGATATCAAAGATGCAATAGATCTGAAAGCTATAAGTTTAGTAATACTTATTCTTTTATGAAACATAAGACTTACCTTATATTCAATATTTCCTATATTGTAATATTACTACAGAGTAAAATTAAATATACAGTTGTTTAACTTGTATAAATAACCAAGTTGAATTACTTGGTTTCACGTTAATAGGGATGTATTGAGTATAAATTATTTTCATTGAAATTCTTTTATTAACCAATTTTAGTGATTGTATATTCAGTTCCAATATGATTAAATTATAACAGTTTTTTCATTTTATTAAAAAATTTTAAGTAGGCACCATGATGCATAGTCCTGATAATAGAGTTCTGGCTTACAGTGTTACAATTACACCCAATGCCACTATAAGTGTCCCTCAGCCAAAGTCCCAAACTTCCCTCCCACCGCCTAGCCCCTTCCTCAGAAAATTCGTTTTACCATTTTGGCACCCAGAGTGGCTTCTTACAGAAAAGCATCTGGACTATGGGCTGTACTACGACTATTGGCCGCACGGGGAGGGATTTTCCCTCTCCACCCTGTTTTTCTTCTCAGAAAATGGCGGTGGCAGCATCATCCACGTGGCGAGAGCCACCCCCTAAGACTTCCACCCAGAGGTAGGAACTTTTCAATGTTGTAACTCATAGGCGATCATGGAATGGGAGCGGTACCGGCACGCCCTCAGCCCAGATAAGATCGGGAGCTGCTGCACGCGAAACAGACCCTCTGCTCCTAAAGACTATGATCCAAGAGGTCTTCTAACCCATTTTGGCACCCAGAGCGGCTTCTTACAGAAATGCATCTAGACTGTGAACTGAACTAAAACATCAGAAATTCAAGATTCTTGATTTTGAATCTTGAGCTCATAGAATCTTCATTCTCAACAATGAAAAGAAATTATTAAATAATGCCTTTTCAGCAGGCCTGATTGTTGGGGGAAAATTCCAACAATAATAGTGAGTTCTCTATTGAAATATTGAATGTATTCAAAGTATAGAGAATAAAATGAAGATCATTAGCTACTTAGGTGGGGGCTGGGTGGAAGGGGGGTACATTGGGGTTCTTGGTGGTAGAACATGTGCTCTTGTGAAGGGATGGGGTTTCAATAATTTTATGACTGAGACTTATACCTGAAAGCTTTGTTTTTTTTTTTCCACGATCAATGTAATAAAATTAAATTAAAAAAAGAAAAGAAAATTCGTTTTAACAAAAAGTCAAGAATTATATTGTTTGAGGCCCTCTCAAATAATGTCTTATGTAATGTCCGGTTTTACATAATGTAAAATGCCTCATCATTTTACCCCTTTAGCTGTTTCCAAGGCCAAGAGATTGCCATCATTTGATTTCTTCCCTCCCCTTGTTTTGATTCTCTATCTCTTCCACATATGCATGAAATCATGAAGTTTCTGTCCTCCCTATGAAGCTTTGCTCCATTTTATGCCCGCCAGTTCTATCCAAGCTTCTGTAAATTGCATGATTTCAACTTTTCTTCAGATTCCTATTATAGCTTCGTGTTTGCATACCACAACTTCTTTGCCCATTAATCTGTCATTAATTGTTTGGAAATTCTTAAATATGCTCAGAAAAGAAACACTTGTCACCACAAATGTCATTTAAAATTTTTTGTTTTCTTTTTCTCCCCTTAACTATATACATATTGGGGCTGAAGTGATAGCACAGTGGGTAGGGTGTTTGCCTTGCACGCGGCCGACAGGGTTCAATTTCCAGCATCCCATATGATCCCCCGAGCACCGCCAGGAGTAATTCCTGAGTGCATAAGCCAGGAGTAACCCCTGTCTAATGCCAGGTGTGACCCAAAAAGAAAAAAAAAACTACATAATATATATATGTATATATGCATATATATACATATATATATGCATCCTGGATCTTCACATAGTTTTCTCTTTCTGTCCATGTCATCCCTTATATATATATAGATAGATAGATAGATAGATAGATATGCATATCTTATTTAGGATATTATAAAGCTTTTGGGGGAATCTTTGTTTTCCCTATCTATATAAAGTTAGACTTTTTCATAGATATTTTCAGATCATCTTTATATTTATTAAAGGAAAATTCTGTCATATTTTTTCTTAAATATAATAATCCAAAGAGATTTGTAAAAAAATTGCACAGGTGGCGTGCACAGGGGAGATGCAATGATGCGTCGTGTTGTTCTGTTGTCCGCGGGCACTTGGGGCAGCTCTCTCTCTCGCACATGCTGCTTGCGTTCGGTGTTCTCGAGCCCCTGTGCAAGGACCGGATTGGGATGGCTCCTCCTTGTGCTCTGCTTCTGTGTGTGCTGCTGTGCTCTCTTCTGTTCTCTTCTGTCTTTCTCTCTGTCTCTGTCTCCGTAGTCTCTCCTCTGGTCTCTTCCGACCTCTCTCTGTCTCTGCTTCTGTGTCTTTTTCTGTCTATGTTGTCTCCTTCGCTTCTGTGTCTTCCCATGTGTCTTCTGTGTCTTCTCTTGTGTCTTCTTCTTCTGTCTCCCCCATCTTCCCCTACAGTCTTAGATTATATAGCAAATTACACAGGGTGGAGACACAAGGTGGGTTGAACATTAACAAATCAACAAAGAAGGGTAAGACCATTTCTCAAGGAGATTAACAAAATCTCATCTAAGGAGATTACTAGGAGATCCATTCAAGGGTGAGGTCTAAACAAGGGTGTGTCAGGGTGTGTCCCTTTCTTCCTTCCTCAGCTAGTAATCCGTTTACATAGTTATAGTAAATTTATTTCTAATATTTCTAGCAATGTCATTCTGTATGAGCACAGTAAGAGATATATCAGACTTAAAGTTTGGTTCTTCCTGAGAAGATATATATATATATATATATATATATATATATATATATATATATATATTCACTATATATTCCAGACCACAGTCCTCAGGCCAGGTTAGTCTTCCTAACCCCAGAAGGATTCTAGTCTTATCATTACTTTTGGATCATGACAGCATTTGTCTATGACCATGTTCTCAACTTATAGTTGAGTATTGTGGCACTTTGGCCTGGCCCATTTCGATACCAGGGTAACTCACAGCTTGCCCTGGGCCCATTCCATCCCTTGTTGGGACCCTGCTTTTGGGGTTCTAGGAACTAAGGGCAACTGAGTTGAGAAAGCAGATGCCGGGAGTAAATAGTATTGGAGTCAATCAGCTCCCAAGTTACAAAGCATATTATTAACTGTCTTCCTATGTCTATACAGAAAGGACATTGCTTTAAAGTAAACTAAGTTCCCTGTGGCAAGGCAAAGGACAAGCCCCATGTTATCCTACAGAGATTAAAACAACAAAATAAAAGCATATATTTTAACTGTAATAATACTTGTTGAGTTATACTATGTTGAGTCTTTGAAATGCAAGAAATAGTAGAGTATACACTTATTTAGTAATTTTAATAATACTAAACAAAAAATAGAAAGAATAATACTAAACATATACTTTGACCTTGTCTTAATAAATCATATCTTATATCTATAATGCAGAGTTATATATATTTTTTTCTTTTTTGGGTCACACCCAGCAATGCTCAGCGGTCACTCCTGGCTCTGCACTCAGGAATCACTCCTGGCAGTGCTTGGGGGACCATATGGGATGCTGGGAATTGAACCCGGGTCGGCCGCATGCAAGGCAAACGCTCTACCCGCTGTGCTATCGCTCCAGCCCCTGCATAGTTATATTTTTATATTTTACCATGTGAAAGCATTCATTTATTTTTTTATGGTTCTAAGAATTGAGCCAAAACCCTTAAAATGTAACACATGTGAATGAAGTGGGTGTATAGAAAAACAATCATTAACATATTGTAAGGGACGGGACATTTATTAAAACAGTTTTTTAAATTAAATAAAATATAAGGCATGCACTCTGACACTGAGCCTATATCTGACCCTCAGTTTTTCATTAGACTGATGAGAAAGTTATATTGAATGTGACAATGAGTTGCTTTCATGAACAAAGTACATGCAAAGGGTAAAAAGATGTGAAGGTAAACTATCCGAAAATCCCTCAGCTCCAGACTATTACCAACTTATCCGAGTTACGAATATTGCATAAATTATTGTGCTAAAACACTGAATCTGGAATGAGTGCAAGGGATGCCTGAACCCTACTGGACCCCGGTACCATACAGTCTCCAAAACATCACCCAGTGTTGCTCTCGATGTGGTGCTGGCAGTCCCTGCCCCTATAGGATTCAAGCAGCACTGCTGCCCTGGGCAGTATCCCTAGACCCTCTGAGCACTGTTTAGGACACTCACAAAATAAAATTAAAAAACTACCCCAATTGTGGTATTAATAACGCTACTGTATCATTGATAAAAAATAGAAACATATACATGCATCATCATCACTATCATCGTGCAGTAGGGGCCCACAGTTTTCAAATCATTGAGCAAGGAACAAGTCAAAGCAAAGTTCTGAGGGTGATATCTATTGTCATCCAGATGGGTCCAAGTTAAGTCTCATGATGGGTGTCTTTTATGATAACTGTGATGTTTCTGACCACAAATAAAAATGGATTGGTTGTAGTATAAACAAATCCCTTTCTCTGAATACCTTAGTGGCCCCACTCATATGAGCCGCTATACAAAGTCTAGCATAGAATGAATATGAAGTAATTAATTAATTAATTAATCAGACAACAGAAACTCATTTCCTTACATTTATGTATGCTAGATGTATTCTGCAAGATGATTTAGGAAGACTTGTTCACTCTGAGGTCTCTTTGCTGTCTGTCTTCTCCCTGGGTCTTCACATAGTTCTCTCTCTGTCCATATCTATGTTCTGTCTTAATGTCCTCTTCTTACATGGACACAAATCATGCTTGTTAGGGTCCACTCTAATGACTTAATAGTTTTAAGACTTTATTGCCACATATAGTCACATTCTGAATTGTTGTATAATAAAACTTCACCTAAGAATTTGGAGGAGATACGGGTGCATGTCTTATGGAAATGATTCTAGGAAGCATCTTTGTGTTTTCTGACGAGACTCACAAAATTTCATAGCTCCATCAATCATGGAACATCACTTTAAACGCTTGGGTGTGCAGATCATTGTAATCTTCTTGGTCATTCAGCAGTTGTTTCCAGCTGTCCACGAGAGTGAGTGGTTTTCCTTTCCCTCATGATGAAGATATTAAAAAGGGAAATGCAGTTTCTAAGCAAGCCATTTTCTGACAGCCGGGTAATAGAGGCATTCTCAAAAAAGAAAAACAAAACAAAACAGCATGCAGATATAAATAGGGTTGAGATGCAGAGAAAAAAGTATTAGAGCAACTTTCCAATTCCTGGAGGATCTCCAATACTTGCTTATATGTGCATTATTTTTAGAAGGGAATGAATTGAGTGTGCTGACTTGTATTCCAGTAATGTGATATGTCTCAATGATGGTTTGTATACATTGAACTATCTTTGCATCTCAGGGAATAATTCCATTTGATCATTGTAAATGATCTTTTTAACATCTTGCAAGATTTTGTTTCCTACTATTTTATTGGGAATGTTTAGTTCTATTGGCCCTTTCTTTTCATTTTATGATTGTGGTATCAGGATTATGCATATTTATAAAATGAGTTTGGAGAATTTTCCTCTTCATTTTATTTTGGAATATTTTAAAGATTGGTGTTACTTCTTGAAATGTTTTGGAAACCCACTAGCATAGTCATCTATACCAAGCTTTTCTTTTGGGGGAGAGTTTTCATTCCTGATTCAATCTCCTTCCTTAGTTGGTCTCTTTAAATCGTCTATTATTTCCTGAGTCCATCTTGGTAAATTCTATGCTCCTGAGAATTATGCCATTCTAGATTTTTCAGTTTGTTGACAATTGCTTATGGTATTCTCTAGTGACCCTTCAAATGTGTGGTGTTATCTGTAATGTCTCCTTTTTCTATTAATAGTTTTATTAATCTCAATTCATGTATTTCTTTCCTTGATTAGTTTAACTAAGGGTTTGTTAATTTTATCTTTTCAAAGAACCAATTCTAAGTTTGGGGAAATCAATGTTAAAAAAGCTACACAAAAATTGTAAGTGCTCATGAACTCATTATTTCCTAGTACAATATTTTCACATATTATTTTAGAATATAAAATAAGTTTATTTTCCAACAATGTAAACTCAGAAAAATTGGAAAGACAATATACCTAAAATGTATAAAAGCATATGGAGACCTAAGACAGGAGTTAATAGATTTGCTTTGCATACGGCCAATCGCTGGCATCACGTGGTCCCTGAGAACCTCCAGGATTAATCCCTGAGCAGAGTCAGGCACTAGCCTTCAGCATTGCCAGGTGTAGCCCCCCATCAAAATAACTAAAAGTTAGAAAGAAGAATGATTAGTACAAATATAGCAATTGCTTATAATAGAAGCATTGCAAGATGTACTATAAATCAGTATTGAGGAACTTATGTAAATGCAATAGAAGTTCATGGTTTCCTCATCAAGAACATAAAGATTGAGAGAAATGAATTGTTGTTTATCTGTTCTTAAAATTACAATTCAAAACAATATAAAATTATATAATTTTATTATTTTGTGTATAATTTTGCGCATTAATAAGTTGGAGAGGATTTTTTCTGGAGGCTTCTTTTTTATTTCTCATAGTACTTGCTAGAATCAATGATCACTTCCTTGTAGAATGGTGAGATCCTGGTGGTGAATCCACAATAAAGCTCGTGGAGGATTTTGATATACTGAGTTTGAATGCCCTGTTTGGCCAGGGCTTCGATGACTGCCTCAGTCTCAACATTATCAAAGGCCTTCTTTAAGTCAATGAACATTAGACAGAGCGGCATCTTGAACTCTCGCGAAACTTCAATGAGTTTGGTCACTGTGTGATATGGCCGATCATGCTGAATCCTCTTCGGAACCCGGCTTGCTCGCATGGTTGTCCTTCGTCTAGTGTTCTGCCTATTATATTCAGGATGACATGAGTAAACAACTTGTAGATGACAGACAACAGGCAGATTGGGCGATAGTTGCCGATGTCGTGCACGTCTCCCTTCTTGTACAACAGAACGGTCCTACTGGTTTTCCACTGGGATGGAACCTTGCATTCAGACAGGTAGTATGTGAAGACTCGGGCCAGTGCATTGATGAGTACTGGCAGCAGATTCTTCAGGTGTTAGGGTCTGACCTTGTCCAGACCTGGTGCTGTTCACATCCTTACCAGCGAAATGGCGTGTTGGATTTCAGAAGGGAGAACGTTGGGGACGAAATATCCATCTTGTGGAATTTGGTATGTGGGCAGGTGGACATGGCTGTCAAAGAGATCCGAGTAGAAGTCGTGAATAATTTTCTCCATTGCCTTTCTGGAGGATGTGATAGATCCATTGGGATGTCGGAGGGCAGTGATCTTGGTCTTGTAGTTGGTGAAGGACAGGCGGGTGTTGCGAATACTTTTCCCAGCTTCTGTTGCACTGGCCAACACTGCTGCTCTTCTCTCTTTGAGGTCTTCCTTTATCGCATCTCTGCACAGCTTTGTGAGCTCGGACCTTAGCTTGTGGTCGCCTGAGGCTGGCGCCAAACCACGTTGATGAATGAGTTCGAGAATTTCCTAAGACAAGCGTCTGTTTGTGGCTTTCTCACTCTCGGCATTCTTCGCACAGACATGGAGGTGCTGAACCAGTCGATCATATTCCTTGTTGATGTTGTCAAGCACCGCATCTTCCCACATTGTTGCAACAGTGCCAAAGAGCTCCCAGTTGGTGGTCATTCTGGGAGTTATCTTCTTTGTTGCAACAATGTTGCAATTTTACCGGAGAATCAGAGGCACTTTACTCAGAGAAGAAATATATATTTTTGGGGGAGGATCACAGGACTGCCTCCGGAGGTTTTGTGTTATGGCCTGCCAGAGAGCAGCCTGTTCAACCTCCTTTTATTTATTAAATTAACATACAAACCAATCATATTCAGTCACATAGGCGAATATGCAAATCAACCAATGGAAACAGTAACCGCCATTTAAAGTTACAGTAACCAAAACATAAACCGTTTACATCCAGGCCTAGCTAGGCCTGAGATTATGGGATGTTGTATACCAACATTCTTAGACTTAAATTTTACAGACTTTTCTCCCTGCTCTGTGAAGTAGAATTTTGCATGAAGGAGAAGGTGGTCCGATCCTGTTTGGAATTTTGGGACAACAGCGACATCGGTCAGGCAAAACCTTTGATTGAATATGATGTGGTCAATTTCATTGTGGAACTGTCCACCGGGAGACTTCCATGTCCAGCGTTTAGATTCGGCCTTCTGGAACTGTGAGTTACCATGGATGGTCTTGGTCGACATGATGAATTCAGAGAGTCTCTCACCCTGATCATTCCATTCTAGGCCATGGGTCCCAATGTGGAGTTCTTTGGGCGACCTTCTCGGACCTATCTTGGCATTAAAATCACCAACAATGATCTTGTAGAAGGTGTGGTCTTCTTTATAGAACTTCTCCAGTTCCATGTAGAATCTCTCAATTTCTTCTTCATCGTAGTTGGAAGTTGGAGCGTAGACAATGAAGATAGAAACTGCAGGCAGTGAGCCACATCTATTCAAGTGTAATCGTTCAATTCGGGTTGTTAGGCCTTTGAGTGAATCGATACTCATGGCCAAGTTTGTGTTGACAAGGATACCAACCCACCAATGCCTCTGTTGTCGCATCTTCCTTCACTAACATATGCCTCAGAGGCCTGGGCCCTACACAAGCAGGATGAGAATGCTATTAGTGTATCCCAAAGAGGAATCAAAAGAGCTATGCTGGGAATATCATGTCTCACTAAAGTGGGAGAAGGAATCCGGAGTTCTGACCTCTGTCAACGGTCAAAAATCAGGGATGCTGTCTCACTTGCCAAGGCATCAAAAATCAGATGGGCCGGTCATATAATGCTATTCAGAGATGACTGTTGGACTAGAGCTGTTACAGACTGGATTCCACGGGATGTCAGAAGACCTCGTGGCCGCCCTCCAACTAGATGGTCAGATTTCTTCCTCAAATCTCTGAATGAATGATTTGAGGCTCTTTCTGTTCCTGGAGCGAGCAGGTATAATTGGGCTACACTAGCTTGCGACAGGGACAAATGGAGATGTTACTGGTGCCCGCTCGAGCAAATCAAAGATCAACGGGACTACAAGTGATACAAGTGATACCTGCTAGAAAGAATAACTGGAGATAGTGTCATAACTCAAACCTCAAAGTATCAAAGTGTATATGTGTATATGTATATATATGTATATATATATATGTTAGAATTATTCACTGAGATCGTGATGGCTAATGAAGGTTTCAAAACTTTCTGTCTTCCTTCATATATTATTTGCTTTAGTCACACGAATTACCATTCAAGTCCTAATCTTTCAAACTTCCCAGTTATTTATTTAGATCTCACTTTCTGACAACATCTAAGTTTCTTTTTAACTTCTCAACACAAGTTTATCTTTTTTTTTTGCTTTTTTTTTTCTTTTTTGGGTCACACCCAGCGATGCTCAGGGGTTACTCCTGGCTTTGCACTCAGGAATTACTCCTGGCGGTGCTTGGGGGACCATATGGGATGCCGGGGATCTAACCCGGGTCAGCCGCGTGCAAGGCAAACACCCTACCTGCTGTGCTATCGCTCCGGCCCCAACACAAGTTTATTTTATCTGTAAAATTTTCCTTATATCTATAAGTATATTTATTCTCTTGAACCCTTTTTCATATTTTTTTTTAGGAAATGGAGAAATAGTTGTGCTTTAATATCCTTTTTGTTACATCAGAAACTGCTTTGTAAGTGCAAGGACAAAACACTAATCTTTGTACATTTACAACCTAGTACAACTTGGTTAATGATATAATTTAAATGTAAGCATTTTTGATATAAACTTTTGCTTTTGAGGGTAAAACTCAGAGCTTCATGAATATAAGGTGTATGCTCTGTTCCTGAACCTTATCTACGGCAAATATGTAGACTTTTAAAAAGTATTGATAAATCTGCTTTTTTTAAATTTTGCTTTTAAGTGAGATAGATGTTTTTGTCCTTAAATGTCAGGTGTTTGTCTCTAAACATAAATGGCTTGTTGGTTGTTTGTTTGTACATCAATGGCAATTTTGATATTTAAGATATAATATGAAGTTATATTTATCTATATATAAATGTAGCACTGTAGTCCCATTGTTCATCGATTTTCTCGAGTGGGCACCAGTAACATCCCCATTGTAATACCTGTTGTTACTGTTTTTGGCATATCAAATACACCACGACTAGCTTGCAAGAGTCTGCCGTGCAGGTGTGATACTCTCAGTAGCATGCTGGGCTCTCCAAGAGGGACGAAGGAATTGAACCCAGGTTGGCCACGTGCAAAGCAAAGGCCCTACCCGCTGTGCTATCATTCCATGTAAGATTATATTATCTGGACTAATGTCAAAGGACAATTGTTATTCTTCAGGAAGTCAGCGATTCTAATACAATTATTTTGCATGTAAGTTCATATATATATCATAGCAAAATGGATTTGAGAATCCATTGGAAGAGTAATAAACAATTTCTAGAAAAGGCACCACATATTGCTAATACACTGTCTTCAAAAGGACATTTGGCATAGTGTTTTCAGAATGGTTTTGATAGAACATCTTATATCAGTAGTAAATAAATATGAATATATTCATACTCTATAATTTATTTAATGTTGTGTGCTGTTCTAATCTATACTATACTGTGAAATCCATACATAGTACATTATAACTCAATGTATTTATTCTTTTTACTCTACTTGAACAAACAATACAAGTTTTATAATGATTTTATATAAAGCTGACCTGTGGTTTCTTTGCAAATTATGTTCAAAACAATTAAGGTCAATAAATCATATGCTGGAAAGAAATAAATAGATGAAATAAAGGGTCTAGCAAAGTAGATTTCAGAAGTGAGACTGTGGTTGTTGGGTGAAGATGAGCTCATGAGAAGATCTCGCAAGAAAATGTGCAGTGCTGCTCTTTTTTTGCTTGGGTGAGTTTTTAGGTGACAGCTCTGCCTCCACTTGGAGTCACTGCCTTACACATGCTGATAGCAGAGCAGTGCTTTCCCTCGACAACCCTCTACAATAATAGCCCATTCTAAGCAAGCTTGCAGTGTTATCCTTGGTGCTAGAAAAGGATGGTGGGGTAGGTTCTTGCCTTGCTAACAGCTTACCCAGGTTCAATCCCTGGCACCATATATGGTTCCCTGAACACCTTCAGGAGTGGTCTGTGAGCACCACTGGGCTTGGCCCAAAACAAAAATGTTATCCTACTTTGTGAAACATGAATTAAACTTAACATTCTCACATAACACCATCATCCCAGACATTCATACTTTGAAAGCATCACAACAAAGGGCAACCTTCTAAACCTGCAGATTTCCTCAGATTTTCACGTACATGTGCATTGCTGAAATAGTTTTCTCATTTCATACACACAATCCTTATAGATATATATCTACAATTTTGCTGAATATTTATTGATGAGTTTAATTCTTTATGCATTTATCCCTTAATTATAAAAACCATGTCACTTTCTTTTTGCATTTTCTAGTTTGAAATATATTTTATGTTATATATCTATGGCTTTCTCTATCCTTTTCATTCCAGGATAAATTACAAGTAGTAGTCTTCAACATTAGAAAAAAATATTTTTAAAAATTTTTGTATGATCTTTTGTAACCCATTTGGAACATAATATTATCTAATTATCAGGGTTCTTTCTCTTTTTTGGGGGGGGGTCATACCTTTGTTTAGAAATGTTTAATGTAGGATATTAGACTTAGATGGGCTAAACCAATGCCAAGCTAGAATAACTATAGAAAAGATTTTCTTCTATAATAAAGAGCTAAGTGTCTTTCCATTCTTCTATGGTGGGCATACACATTTATTTGCTTCTGGACATGTATACAAATTTAGAATATTTCCTACAGGCTAGACAATCTCTTGATTAGAGCTCAATTTTGCAATATATGCCAAAATAGATTTTTAAACCTCCAAAGAGTAAAGACAAATCCATATGTACTGAAAATTCTCTAATGTTGTTACTAATTCATTAGGGGGATTCTATAAATAAAAGGATTAGAGTGCTAAAACATAAGACTTCCCCAAATAGACTCTTTTTTGTTTATGACTACATACATAATTTAAACTAATTCTTTTTTATTAATACTATTTTTTATTGTTTAAGCCGAAGACTTATAATTAAGGAAGTTTATTTCATACCAATACAATTTGGGATGACCAGGATGGTTTTCTAATGAATAATATTGTGGTAAAAATGAAAACTAATTTGAGGCCAGATACCTACTCCAATATAGAGTTGGTTAAGATAGGATCTACAGAGTACTTATTCTTAAGAATAAATTATGAGATTCCCAATGTCAATATACTTTTTTAAACTTGAAGAAAATTTGCTATTGGGAAATACTGCTAAGAAATAAAAATGTTGTTCATCTGGGAAAGGAGAGGAAAACTGAATAGAACAGATTAAAACACGAAGAAATGGTTTACTAGAAGTAGATAAACTCAATATTTAATCACAAAATTAGAGAAAAATTATGCAGAATTCTAGTATCCAATATATAATGAGAAGTGATTAAAATTGAAAAGATGACTCATAAGTATAAGTGCTATTCTTTCATAAATTTGCTTTATGAAGACAGATCGCTTAAGTCTAAAAGAATGCAATGTTAATTTTTGGCTTCAAGTTTTGTGCCACATGCAACACAGCCCTTTTAAAAAATATATAACTGTAAACTGTATTCTGATCAGCACACTTGATACAATTAGAGCATTGCTCTTAGCCTGATAATATCATGAGATAAGACAGCAAGATGCATAATTATAACTTTCCTAGCACTTCAGAGAGGTTAGGGTGCAGGCCTAACAACTACTCTGTAATTTAAAATGCAAAGTCTAAAAACTTTAAAGTGAATAGACTCAACTGTATCTCCCATGGTAGAACAGAGGGGGAATATATGACTATGTTGCATGCAGAGAACATCAGCTATAATTTGGATTGTATCACTCAAAGCAGAATGTAGACTTACAGAAGAGTATTGGGCCCTTGATCTTTACTAGATATTCAGGTGGATGATGGGGCCATGATGGGGGCACTGGGGAGAGGATGTTCAGAACGTTCCCACTGAGGGGCTTAGAAACAAGACCAATTTCTTTTTTTTTTAATCATCGTGAGATAGAGCATTACGAAATTCAAAATTGTTCATGATTGTGTTTCAGTTATACAATCTTCCAACACCCATTCCTCCACCAGTGCAATTTTCCAGGATCAGTATTCCCAGTTTCCCTCCTACCCCTTCAAGCACCCCCCCACCCCGTTTCTATGGCAGGTACCCCTTCTCTCCCCCTCTCTCTCACCTCTCTCTCTTTCTCTAACTTTAGACATTATGGTTTACAATACAGATGCTAAAAGGTTATCATGGCAAGATCAACTTCTAATGGATGAAATGCCGATGCCCTCCTTAGATATGTTTCCTAATGGGACAAGCCTTATGGTCTCTTGTCCCATTAGGAACATGGGGCAAGGGTTAACACAGCAGAGGAAAGGAAGAAGTTTCTCTCTATGGGACGATTTCTATAGAATCTTTTTGTGATAATGATGGGGTTGGTTTGCAGGGGATGTTTATTCATTTCTTCTTGGACCATGGTTTTAGGGCATCCTACACATCTGCAAATCTGAAGGTCTATTTGTCCTTTCTAGTGCCCCTCACTATTGATACTCACTGGTTAACAAGCTCTTGACAATCTCCTCAGAGGACTTAATGCACATAGGGAGCACATCCACTGGCTTAATTTCCTGGATTTAAGGGTGAGGCTGTCTCAGACTCAGGGTTCATCTTCCCTTCTGCAGTTGTGTCAAGGCCTGGGACTGAGGGGAAGGGCTTAGCTAGATAAGAGGATTCTAGATGGAAGAACAATTGGTACAAGGGCATAGGAGTGAGACTTGTGTTGGATGACAGCAGGAAGCTGGAAAGTTGGGGAGAAGGGAGTAAGAGATAATGTAACAAGCAGAGGAAATGAGGCAGGACAAGAACTGTGCAACTGTATCATGATTGCATGTCAGACCTTGAATGGCAGAAGACATATTAGACATACTAGACAATTAGACCCTGAGCAGAACAGAAAGTATTGAGAAATTTTAAAGACAGAAATAATTTGATTTTTTCTGTTCTAAATGAATTATTCTGACTGTTGAGAAAGGTTAAAACCAGGATGACTGGTTAGGAAACCAGATTTATAACCCAAGAACAGCTGGAAGTTGGAAGCTGCTCAGAATGGGGAGGAACCAGGAAGTAGATATATATCTTTTAGCATAAAACCCACATAGTTGTTGAATATACATCTGATTTCAATGTGAATGTGATGTAATGTAGTAACATAATGCACATCTCTGACCATAACAACTCAACTAAGACTGTTCACACTTCCTAAAGAAAGGAAAAGTAAAATTGATCCTTTTTTTTTTTCTTTTTGGGTCACACCCAGCGATGCTCAGGAGTTACTCCTGGCTCTGCTCTCAGGAATTACTCCTGGCGGTGCTCGGGGGACCATATGGGATGCTGGGAATCAAACCCGGGTCGGCCGAATGCAAGGCAAATGCCCTACCCGCTGTGCTATAACTCCAGCCCGCAAATTTATCCATCTTAAAAAAGCAAGCCTAAAGTCAGTTCAAACATGCATGAATCTTATAAAGAAGGCAAAGTGTTTATGTATACATAAATATATAAATCTCTCTTCCTCCATAGCTGCACGAGCGTGAATCCAGACCCAGCTCAACCAAATTCAACATGGGCAGCTCCTTGCAGAATGTCTCCAGCCAGAGAACTAAGCCGCAACCCCATGCCCGCCCAGGAAGGGAAAGGTATTTCTCTCGCGCGCTTGTCCCTTCCCGGGGATGAAGGGCGTGGGGACGCCATATTATGACGACCACAGATGGGGTTTACAAGCTTGCAATGATCGAATATCCAGAAGAAATCTCCCTGGACTTAGTTGTTAAAGTACAGAAATACAAAAAAATGTTGTCATTTCTCTTCACAACAGGTCTGACTCTAGTGGGGTGCTCCTAATAATAATGGTGAGGTTTGTGTTGAAATATTGAATGTAACCAAAGTAAATAGAAAGTAAAGTGAAATTTATCAGTTACAAGGCGGGGGGATTGGGGGGGCGGGATGGGAGGTGTACTGTGTTTTTTTTTTTTTTGTCTTCGGTGGTGGGATAATGGCACTGGTGAAGGGATGGTTGTTTCAGCATTGTATGACTAAGACTTAAGCCTGAAAGCATTGTAATTTTTCACATGGTGATTCGATATAACAAAATTAAAAATATATATAAATCTCTCTTATTAAAATTCTATAAATATTTAAGTGCATGCATAAAGCAATATTGATTAATAAGGTATATTCTTGAACAGCAGGTCTCTGGGGCACATTCACTATTCATCTTGCTAACTAAAATTCAGGCCAATTGATTACTAAATCCTAACTTTCTTCTTTCTTTAGCCTCTGTCAACCACCATTTATTCTACTGTTCATTTCTATGAAGTTCCCATTGTAGTTGTCATATAATTATTTGTCTTGCAGTATTTGTTTTTCACTGATTTGTTTCTGCTAGTACAGTCATCAAGTTTATCCATGTTGTTGCTTATTTTAGAATTTATCTTCTTAAGAGTTGGCTAATCTAATTGATGCATTTTATCCTTTCATCTGACATTAGACATTTAGCTTGTTTATGCATTTTGGCTTTGTGAACATTTCTTCAGTGGATATAGGAATTTATTTTATATCTGAGATTCTTCTTTTAATTATTTTGGATAAATATCCAGAAATGGAATTGTTGGATCAAATGGTAGTTCTGTTTTTAATTTCTGAGGTAATCTCATACTTTTTTTCATAGAGGTAGTATCCCTTTCATCCCAACTTACAATTCACAGAGTTCCAATTTTTCTATAACGGTGCCAATACTGAGTGAAATAGGTGATATATCATGTGGGTTTAGTTTGCATTTGCTTAACAATTAGCAACACTGAATTTTCCATATACCTGTTTGTCATTTGTACATTGTTTTAAAAGAGATAACTATCAAGTTATTAGCCCATTTTTAACTGGGTTATTAGGGTTTTTTTCTGGTAAGTTCTAGGAGTTTCTTATGTGACTGGATTTCTCACATCATAACTCTAAACAGTAGGAGATCCTGTCTTACTCTGTAAAGGTGGCATTGTGTGACATCATATGATCATGACAGTGTCCCTCCATCACCTTTACATTGTAGTATAACTAATTTAGAGAATGATTCTTTTCTCACTGAACAAGAGTAACAGGGAGAGGAACTGTCAAGGGTTAAGAGTCATTGGGGTCATCTTAGAATTCTGCTCATCACAATGTAGTGTGTTATTAAGTTATGAATATGATTGTTTTCCTCTGTATAGTTATAAATATAAAAAATGTTGAACCTTAGTCCAGCAAACATTTTGTGTTTTAATTCTCTAAACACTGATTTAGGACCAGTATTCTCATAATCATTGATAACGTACCTTCTCAAGTCATCATAATGGTTAATACATTAAGAACCTCTTCACTAAAAGGCATATTGTCTAATAATGTCGAGTATCTTTATTGGCTGTCTGTGGAAGTAAAATTAAATACCATTTTCATGATATTTAAATATTTAAATATGATGTTTTATATTTAAATAATATTTAAATTAATATTTAATGATATTTAAATTAATCAGGGTCTACATGATTTAAATATAGATTTCATTGTTCTACCTGGAACAATATTGGGTCACAATATCGTACAGAAAATAATGCTTTGCTTTATTGAAAAAATTGAACTCTGTACAATATGAGGGTGATCACATTGATTTCTTCAGTGAGAGACATGTCACCCTAGTGATCACCAAGATTGATTCATTTAATCTGGCTGGTTAGGCAGGTGTTGCCTTCCTCTCTCACTGCTCCATGTGCATCCTCCTGAAGAGGAACCCCCCCAAATAAAAATGGACCATTCTTAGTTAGAGGGTATATGAGTAGTTGTTCTCTCCTGCTAGAACTTCCAAACAAATTTTTAAACATGAGTTCTGAAGCTCATATAAGTTCAAATACATTCTGGGTCACTTTATACACACTGGTATATAAAATTTACATGAGTAAATAAAGGTGTAGAGGATATAGTGCCATCGTACTCTTAATTAGGGGACAGAAATACAAGGGTTTTAGTGTTGCAGAAATATGTATTAAAGCCATCAATATTTAATTTTAGTGTTCTGTAAAAATTGTGAATTACTTTGCTTTAATGTATAAATATGTAGTGTGAATAAAATGATCAATTTCTAATATGTTAAACAAGATATCTTTTAAACATTGACTTGTACATCCCAGGTAAGCAATTGTATACCTCAGTATGTAACTAGCATATAGGAGGTATATAAATCAATTTTAAGATACAAGGGCAGGTCAATAGAACAATTTTGTGATGTGGTAGTCTTAAAGTAGAATAAAAAGTCAAAAAAGGCAAGAATCGAAGAGAGTTTTTCTGGAAAGAATGAGGTAGGTTGCCATGTAGGAAGAAAAATAGAACAGAGTGAAAAAACGACAAGGAAAATGTTTAAGAAGGCAAGAAAAAATGGGGTTGATGTCCAGAATGGAAGGAGAATATTGGTGGGAGAAATAAAGGTCTTTGACAACAATAAAGGGATACCTCTGATATTTCTATGACCTCAATAAACTATAAAATAAGTATTATTCACTTTTACTAATTTAAAATATTAATAAGTTTTCATTAACATCCTTTGTGATCTCACAAGATGGAAAACTAAGTTTCATTTTCTTGTAGTCACCATATATTAGTCATTGTTGGCGCTTTTTGACTTTCATTCTGTGTCCTGAACAATTTAAAACCCTTTAAATACCATTTTTACATTTGACTTACTTTAATGTATCTGCTTTAGAGAAGAGAGAAAACTGGGAGCATTTTTTTTTGTAATCCCTAAGCCTGAAACATTTATGTGATTCGAGTTTCTGAGAGAAAAGTGTTATTGAGGCAGTATGTTTTGCTTAAAATGTGCTTTACTGAAATGTCACTGGTCACACACATTTAGGAATAAAAGACAGTCGCTGATGTAACTTGATAAGGTCACACTTTTCTCAGTCCCAATGTCACCTTAATCTCCCTTGACAATTTGTTGAGTTTCTCACTCCTTAAAATTTCTTTATGATAGCACTTTCAAAAGCATCACCAAGTGGAAACATTCGCGGGATGAACAACATATTAGGTTATTAAGAGTTGTGTTCATTGCAGCACACCATCAAGTTAACTCTACCTACAATTATGAAGAGGATTAATTAGGACAAAGCTATGTTGAGAGAGACTTGTTTAAGGAATCAAGAGGGGGTCCTGGAAAATGAGTCAGTTGCTGTACATATCAGTGCTTTAGAAAGAGGACCTGGAATCTTGAGATTACAAGGACTGTTTGAGACCTGAATGGAGTATTTAAATAAAATAAGTAAGGGAGAATTGATATGTTTACAGATATTTAACTTACTACAGAAATTAATTTTTCTTTTTTATTCTGTGTGTATACAGCCTCACAGCTTGGTCTGAACCCTGCCTACTTATTTAATCAAGTCTCCTGCTGCTCTAATCTCTTTTCCTCACTTAGGAAGTGAGTATATCTTCTGTTTCTCTTCTGCCCCAGACTCTGCTATCCATCCCTTCATCCCAGCAGTATCTCTGCCACTCTCTCTAGCTTCATACTTACTCATTTACAAATCCTCATGCTGCTTTCCAGAGGGAACCATCCTTGACCCACATCTGAACTTGGTCTTCAATATTTGTGTGCATGTTTTTACTTTTATTTCAGAATATTTAGCCATATGTTCGCCCACATATATTTATATTAATTTATTCTATTCATATAAATTATTGCGTGTGTGTGTTTGTGGTTTGAAACCATGTCTGGTGTTACTCAAGATCACTGTATGAGTAAAATGCAAACACAAAAGTTCATAAGTTTGTAACTGTACATCACAGTGATTATCTAATAAATTTTTTAAAAAAAGATTATAGTAAGAACTACTGACAGCTCAGTGCTCAGGAAACCATGCAGTGCCAGGGCCTGACCTCAGGGCTCCAGTAATCAAAGCATGCTCTCCTCCCTGGCCTAACAGGTTTAAATTCTATTCTTATTGGTTCTAATACATGTAGTCTCTTCCCCATTATTGGACACTGAGCTATGTTTGCTGTGTTCACCTTTTCTTTCTTTGTTTTTTTTGGTTTGTTTGTTTTGGGACCACATCCAGCAGTTTTCAGGGCTTAATCCTGTCTCAGCTGTCAGTGACCACTCCTGCTGGGTTTGGGGAACCATACGTGATTTTGGGGATTGAGCCCAGTTGGCCACATGCCAGGCAAGTGCCCTACCTGCTGAACTATTGCTCCAGGCCCATGGCCACCTGCTTATACTGAGTATGTAATGATGAATTCAGCATTAAAAAATAGTTATTTAAAGATGAGGATGGATATAAGATATTGTAGATTTTAAAGATCAGAAAAGAAATAGAGACATGTAACTCCAATATCTGAAGTCTTGTAGTAGAGTTGAGGAAAGTATTACTTATGGTATGTAAGAAATGTTAACTATTGATAGTCACATTTTATCTTCTATCAAATTCTGGTTATAAAATAAGGTAATGAGATCAAACTTGAAATTTGCAATTGATTACTTGCATATTCATTTTCTAGGGGAATTATTTTATGTCTATTTTTGATTAAAATATATATCATGATAAGCATACAGAATATATATGCTTCCAAATATCTAAATTCTAAACTAATGTTTGAACATTCTGAATCCATAAAAATAACCCAGGGCATATACAGGTGTTCAATATAATAAAAATATATCTCTTTACAGATAACTTTCTCTAAAAGATCCTTTTCACTTTACTTCTCGGTTGTAAAGGAAAGAACAAGGCCAGAATTAGAGAATGACAATGCAATATATCTTTGAGCAATGCAGGCAAGTTTCAAACAGTTTGAGATTCCTCACTAACCTTAACTAATTTTCCTTCTGAAATTTGATGGCAGCTATTATCAATTTGATTTATGGAATGATAATGATAGACTGTCAGGCTTTATAATTACTTGTAGCATAGGCCATTAAACATAACGACAGTGGAATTTTTAAAGGTATATTTTTGTTATGTTTTCTAATAAAGGTGGTTCATCTTTGTCATATTAAGAGCATGGAGGGAAAATGTAGGCAGAGGCAGAGTTTGCTGTGGAATGCTTCAGTTACTGCTTGCATCAAACGTCCAATGCCTCCGTTGACAGAAAAAGGAGTCTTTTGAAAGAGGCAGACACAGAGCAGTTAAAGAGCAAGGTCTCACTATTATAAATATTTAAAAGGAAATTGGAAAGTGGCATTAACAAGGAGTATATTATTTACTGGGGAAAATGGACTCATTGTAAACAGGCAACTGGATGTAAGGAAGAGGGATTTGCATAAAGTAAATTTTTTTTTTGTCAACTGGAAACTCTTATGTCATCGAGCTGCCTCAGCTGTCCAAGGACTAAAGCAATGTGAAACAAAGCAGTTAGTGCTCTCTAGGAGGAGAGAGTGTTTTCTCACTTTAAATTTCATATCGAAAATATAGAAGAAAGGCTATTACATGTAGACTCCTGCATAATGGTGGGAGAATAAAATGTATTATTCCAACCCATCTTTTGCCATCACATCAAATGAACAAAAGATGTTTTTTATGTTTCAGAGTAGCTATGCCATTTACTTATGTATTTATTTTTATTGAATCACTGTGAGGTAGAACATTACAAAATTATTCATGATTGTGTTTCAGTCATACAATGTTCCAACACCCATCTCTTCACCAGTATAATTTTTCAGCACCAGAGTCCCCAGTTTCTCTCCAACCGCTTCAAGCCACTGCCCCACTGCAGTCTACCTTTATGGCAGGCACCTCTCTTCTCTCTCTTTCTATTTCTCTCTCTCATTTTAGGCATTATGGTTTGTGATGAAGATGCTGAAAGGTTATTATCATGTATATCCCTTAACCTGCTTTCAACACTTAGTTCTCGTCCAGAGTAATCATTTCCAACTAATATGAACAAAATATATTAAAGCAAAAAATATTTACCAGTAGAAAGAAAAACACTTTATTTTATACATATATCTTAGAAAGTAAATAAGAGAGATTGTAACAGATGATCATGTCATGTATTTGCAAATGAATGTAGTAGCAATGGAAGAGAAGAGGGAAATGTGTGTGAGCTCCTCAATTGATAGAGAAGCTGTCATGTGAAGCATTTTGCATTAATAAGTGACTTGAACACATGGAATTAGCCATAGTTCTATGCCCAACATGAAAGTTAGTCCCTGCCTAGCTCCCAAATCATAATCTGGATGAAGATGATGTAATGATCTCACATGAAAAGCATCAAGGAATGTTCTTCCACATTATCAGAGCAAACAGATTGACCATGGTTATTCTGAGATGTATTATGTGTGCTTCTTCACTTATATCCTTCTTTGTTATGGGATGCTACTTTTTTGCAACTTGGCTATGTGGTGGTGTGTTTTAAATCCTACTGCTGGTTACTCAACTTTTAATTTTATAAGATGAAAATGATGTGCATTATCTTTACTATGAAGACACTATTTCAAAAATAATTTTTGTTAATGTGTATCATATTTGAGAGATTTAATGAATTTTAAAATCTAAATCATAAATAAGGACCTGGTGAAATTAGAAAATATTAAAATGATGCTAAAGATTATAAATAACATCAGCACTTAATACCATAGTATATTTTCCCAAGTTCCACTATTAGTTCATTTTAATATCAAGGTACATTTTAACTTAAGGTATATGGGCTGGAGCTATAGCACAGAGGGTAGGGTGTCTGCCTACCTGGGTTCTATTCCTCCGCCCCTCTTGGAGAGCCTGGCAAGCTACTGAGAGTATCTCATCTGCACAGTAGAGCCTGGCAAGCTACCTGTGGTGTATTTATTCAATATGCCAAAAAACAGTAACAATTCTCATAATGGAGACGTTACTGGTGCCTGCTTGAACAAATCTATGAGCAATGGGATAACAGTGATACAGTGGAGGTATAATATAATTATTAAATTTATTGAATAATTACTAAAGCAAGAGTGAACTATATTAGGGATACAGATCTCTATGTGCATGTACATGTGCGCATGTGTATTTTGTTGGAAAATATAATTAAACAGAGGATATTCTCCAGTTCAGAAAATCTTCCTCAAAGATTGGGACAAAAATCCTGCATTATTGAGTAAGCTTGAAAAGCTTACCCTGGTATCGAAATGGGCCAGGCCAAAGTGGAATGTAATTTCAACTAACTTATTGCAAAGGTGAAGTCGTACCTCATCTCTTTTTAGAGTCAAATAAACAATTTGTTACACAAGTTTTCAAGATAGAGGATGAGTTTTCAACTAAGAATACTTGATGCTACTACTTGTCACACATAGATCATTCTGATTTTGTTGATGCTAATCCTCGGGGTATTAGCATAATGGTTTTATACTGAAGAGAAACAAAGACCTCCTTTAGTTATGACAAAAGGTAGTTTTGAAACTAGGTGTAAAGGTTAGTTTCCCCACTGTCTCTGCAAAAGTGGGAGGCTAAGGGTGCTCTCTCTATGTTTACTGTTCACAGAGATGGTATTCTAGTCCTCAAAGAAGCATGACTGGGTCTTAGAGCTGACAAAAGCCTGTTTTACTTTCTGTATTTCAAAGAAAAGAAAAAGCCTTTGCAATTGCAAGTTTGCTATATGCAGTACTCTTAGAAAATGAAAGTGTGGACAGTTCATTTATCTTACTTTGGACAGTGAGAGTTGTGTTTCATTTTTATTTGTCCTAATAGTACACATACATATGAATATAAAAGTAAAGAGTTGGTCTGGAAGAAAACGCAATGTCTCTGCAATAGCCTAGAATATCAAAAATATAATCTTACTGTAAATCAGGATGTAGGTCTGCGCATATGTAAGGTATATTTTAATTTAAAATATAATTTATGTATTAAAGTGCAGGATACCATGGGGTTTGACCTTTGCCTTGCCGCAGGGAACTTAGTTTACCTTAAAGCAATGTCCTTTCTGTATGGACATAGCAAGACAAGTTTGTATTATGATTTGTAACTTGGAGCTGATTGACTCCAATAATATCTGCTCCTGGGCATCTGCTTTCTTAACTCAGTTGCCCTTAGTTCCTACCACCCCATAAGCAGGTTCCCAACGAGGAATGAAATGAACCCAGGGCAAGCTCTGAGCTACCCTGGTATCGAAATGGGCCAGGCCAAAGTGCCACAATACTCAACTATAAGTTGAGAACATGGTAATAGACAAATGCTGTCATGATCCAAAAGTAACGACAAGACTAGGACCCTGCCGGGGTTAGGAAGACTAACCTGATATGAGAACTGTGGTCTGGGAAATATAGTTAGATGTCCTCTAGAAAGAATCAAACTTTAAGTTTGATATATCTCTTACTGTGCTCATACAGAATGACATTGCTAGAAATATTAAAAGTAAATTTATTATAACTATTTAAGTGGATTACTAGCTGAGGAAGGAAGAAAGTGACACACCCTTGTTTGGATCCCACCCTTGAGTGGATCTCCTAGTTATCTGGAGTAATCTTCTTAGATGAGATTTTGTTAATCTCCTGGAGGAGTGGTTTTACCCCTCTTTGTTGCTTTGTAATGTTCAACCCACCTTTGTGTCACCACCCTATATGATTGCTATATAAACTGAGACTGTAAGAGAAGTAGGACAGAGGCAAGACAGAAGGGGTAGAGGTAAGACAGAAGCAAGAAGACACAGAAGTGGAGAGAGAAGACACAGAAGCAGAGAAAGAGAGAGGTCGGAAGAGACCAGAGGAGAGACTACAGAAACAGAGACAGAGATAGAGAGACAGACAAAAGAGAGCACAGCGACACACACAGAGGCAGAGCACAAGGAGGAGCCATCCCGATCCGGTCCATACACAGCAACTCGAGAGCAATGAACGTGAAGGGCAAGAGAGAGAGAGAGAGAGAGAGAGAGAGAGAGAGAGAGAGAGAGAGAGAGAGAGAGAGAGAGAGAGAGCGCCACCCTGAGAGCCCGAGAACAACACACACACACACACACACACATATCCCCCCCTCCCGCGTGTACGTGCTCTTTGTATTTTTTTACATTAAAGCACATTTAATGATTGTTTTATTTACCCAATTCAAGGGGTTGAGTTCACATTATCAGTACCAGATCAATTCATACTAAAGTAAAAAAAAAAATCAGTCAAGCCAGAAAAATAATACAAGGGTTAAGTTGATTCCTTTGCATGTGGAACATGCACCTGGGACAACCCCCAAGAGTGACCCTGGAGTACAGAGTTGGGAGTATCCCCTGAACAATTCTTGTGGCACAACACCAACCCCCAAATCAATCAAGCCGAGTATGAATGTATAGTTTGTCATTACAAAGATAATTGATTCTATAAACCTAACTGCATTTTCCAATGGGAGAGTAGGGAGGATAAATAATTTTTTTTTTAATTTTATTGAATCACCATGTGGAAAGTTACAGAGTTCTCAGGCTTATGTCTCAGTTATACAATGCTCAAACACCCATCCTTTCACCAGTGCCCATATTCCACCACCAAAAAGAAAAAAAAAACAGTATACATCCCACGCCCCACCCCCAACCACCCTCCCTGCATAACTGAAAAATTTCACTTCCTTTTTCTCTTTACCTTGATTACATTCCATATAACACAATACTCACTATTGTTGTTGGAGTTTCAATACAGAACTCACTATTCTTGTTGAAATTTATCCCCCAAGAATACGGCCCTATTGACAGGGAAATATTTGATAATTAGTTTTCCACTGATGAGAATGAAGAGATATAAAGTCACACGGCCGCAGTAGCAGCACGCAGTTTAGGATCTCTATATTTTAGTAATTAAGTCCAGGGAGATTTAAGTTAGAAATTGAATAATTTCCCTTCCTGGGGCAGCATGGAGCAAAAGCTTAGTTCACAGTCTGGAGACATGGCTGCAAGCACTCGCTGGAACCCCAAGTCATATAGCTGGCTCTGGATCCGCTCGTTCAGCAGCAAAGCGGCTGTGCAAAGGCATGGCCACCCGGGTCGAATCTCGGCGGAGATCGAGCTGGCACCGGCCCTGGCCCGAGACTGCCCAGGAGTCCCGCTGTTTCAAGTTCAATCTTTTGTTTTATTTTTCCCTTTATTGGAAATTTTTGGTTTTTATTTTTATTTTAAAAAAAGATTTATTACTCTTTTCTCTCTACTATAGAAGAGAAACATGATAGGATTGGAGTTCAATATCATAGTTTTCTGAGATTTATTGTGTGCTTTTTCATTTATATTCTTCTTTCTTATAGGATGCCACTTCTTTGTGAATTGGCTATGTTATAGTGTGTCTCGAATCCTTTCACTGATTGCTGACATTTTAATTCTATAAGATAAAAGTTATCTAAGTGGCCTTTACTGTAAAGACACCATTTAAAAATAATTCATGATAATGTTTATGATACTTGAGAGACTTAATAAATTTTAAAATCATACATAGAAACCAAGTAAAATTAGAAAGTATTGACAAGATGATAAAGATTATAAATAACATATAGGCGCTTAATACCATAGTCTATTTTTCCAAGTTCTTCTATTAGTTTATGTTTGAATTATCAAGGTATATTTTAACTTAAGGAATGCTATACTTAATAAAGCATATTTAATAATTTTTATTTACCTTGTATTATTTATCTTATATTTAACAGTGAATTTTAAATTATACTCAAGTTTGTAAAGTCATTAATCAAGTAGCACTCAATCTTCCTAGAGGCACTCATTTAAAAAATATTCTTTATGTTGAAATATCTAATATGCTACACCACAAATAAGGCTTGGGTGCCTCAAAGACAGCAGTCTCTCAAAGTTCCTCTGTATTTTCTCATGTTAAGTTCAGCTCTAGAAAACTGAATAATTTTCTGAAATTTAAGAACGTTTTAAGGCTTCTTAGACATAATGGCAAAATAACCTACATAAAATTTGAATAGTCTATTCATTAAATTACTTAATAAGCAGAAAGAGAAAAATGTATTTTATACATCTGTATTTTGCATTTGTATAGTGGTCTTAAATGCATCATTCACTCTCATCTCTTTCTTATTGAGATGATATTCCAGCTCAATACCTTCAGCAGTCATTTGGCTGAAATGGAGGTTGTCAAAACACCATTGAGAAGAACAAACTTAGTACTGTCTGATAGCTATTGCCTTTTTAAGTTTTTGTTACTCTCAGCAGTTCCCTTTCAATGGTTTATAATGCTCTGACTCTCAAGAAATGTCTGCTAGAGAACCTGTTTTTTAAAGTCTTAAGCCATTGATATGATGGCAATTTAATACTACTGTAATAGACTGAAGTTGTCTTTTTTCTTAAAGGAATTCTAAAATACTTTTCATCCTAAATTTTCATTTGCACTGATACAGAATGGAGGTATCTTGACCCTTAATAATTGTGTGATTAATATCTTGGGGGAGCCTGTTAATTTTTTTATTTCTTCTTTCTTATGTAAGATTTGAGATAATAGAGATAACAGATAATATGAGATTGAGCTAATAGACTTGATTAATATAAAAGTGAGAAAAGAAAGAGATGGATTGGGAATGGAGCAATCGCACAGCGGGTAGGGCGTTTGCCTTGCACACGGCCGACCGGGTTGGATTCCCAGCATCCCATACAGTCCCCTGAGCACCGTCAGGGGTAATTCCCGAGTACAGAAACAGGAGTAACCCCTGTGCATCGCTGGGTGTGACCCAAAAAGAAAGAGAGAGAGGGGGGAGAGGGAGAGACATGGATTGAGACATGCAGAAAGACTGACAGAGTGGGAAGCAAAGAATACTGTAGAAAAGGCAAAGTGCTATTTCTTTCCTAGGGTTGATGTTTAACATTTTGTGGACACCCTCGTATTGTGGGGGAGGAGTACTTGAAAGAGGATCTCCCACAGAATAAAAGTTGTAGGTACTTTGTTTTCTAAAAAGCTAATGAAACCAACATATTCTTTATCCATCCTTAAAGCTTCCTTATGCTTTCAGTTAGCATTTTATACTTTAATTTATCACTATAAAAGTAAACACTCACACAAAGTTTTTGAAGTTAGGAAACAACTTTAAATGATACATACTGTGTCAGTTTCTCCTGAATTAAATGATTTTTAAAATCTCTGGTTCATTGAATATAAAGCTCTCAGCTTTAGGGTTTAATATTTTGCTTTCTCTTTGATCTTCTCACATAGACTTACGCCACTTTAATTCAGGCTTCTGCGAAAATGCTTCTGAAGCATCACATTTGCCTTTTTTAGGACAGCTGTTTCCAAAATAAAAGCTATTGCATAAGGTTATAATGTAAATTTCCATGGTTGCAGATACTTTTTCAACATCTCTGATGGCAACTGACATCCTGAAATTATTTAAATTTGGGGAGAATTCTTAGATAAATCAGCTTGCTGCTTTTTTGTGTGAACAGTTTTTGAATGAGTTACTAAATTGGTGAACTTTAGTTTGACCATTCCAATCTGGCCTTGGCATTTGCAGGTCATTTATTTGCCATTGACACTAACTAGTTCTATGCATCATCACTTCTTGAGCTGAGACATTTTACTGAAATTACTAGACTGATGAAGTGGATATTGAATCCCTTAAGTGAACCATTTGGGAAAAGTAACATCAGGAATATAATTATTCACATTAGAAAGTAGAGAGTTTAGCCTGGCTAAAGTCATGAGAAAATTAAGATAGAACTGTAGCACTGTTGTCCCATTGTTCATCGATTTACTTGAATGGGCACCAGTAACGTCTCCATTGTGAGACTTGTTGTTACTGTTTTTGGCATATTGAATATGCAATGGGTAGCTGGCAGGCTCTGCCATGTGGGCGGGATACTCTCGGTAGCTTGCCGGGGCTCTCCTAGAGGGATGGAGGAATAGAACCCTGGTCGGCTGTGTGCAAGACAAATGCCCTACCCGCTGTGCTATCACTACAGTCAGGGCTATCTGGCTGCGACATCTGTCACCCCATTGATCACCAGAGTTGATTTGGCTAATCTGGCTGGCTAGGCGGGTGTCTCCTTCCTGCCTCACCACTCCATGTGCATCCATCCTGAAGCTACGTGCTCCATCGAAGAGGACAGTCTTCCCCGAATAGAGACGGACTGATCTTGGGTCGAAGGTATACAAGTAGCTGCACTCCCCTGCTAGAACCTCCAAACAAGCTCTAGAGAAAAATTAAGATAGTTTATTATTAATTTAAACTATATTCAGTATAGTCTTTTTTTTTTTTTGCTTTTTGGGTCACACCCAGCAATTCTCAGGGGTTACTCCTGGCTTTGCACTCAGGAATTACTCCTGGCGGTGCTTGGGGGACCATATGGGATGCCGGGGATCGAACCCCGGTCGGCCCCGTGCAAGGCAAACGCCCTACCCGCTGTGCTATCGCTCTGGCCCCCAGTATAGTCTTAATTTCTAGTTTATCTTATTTTCTGTGTAGAAAGAGCTTCCTACCTGTGGCTAGGTAGAATGATTATTGACCACTTTAAAATTACATGATCCTTACACCCCAGCCGAAGATGCTAGACTTGAATCTGTTTTGGATCACAAGAACCTTCTCAGTCATACCTTTGGTGAAGGGGTAGAGAAGGAGACGAGACACCACAATAATCATGCATCTGGAAAAGATGAAACCAAAAAAGGGATGATAGATTTTAAAGTGTTAGCCTGAAAGGTAATACAGTGAAGAAAACATTTGCTTTGCTGCAGCTGACCTGGGTTTGATTTCTGGTCCATCTCCAAGTGGTTCCCTGAGCATTGCCAGGAGTGATCCCTGAGCAAAGAGCCAGGAGTAGGTGTTGTGTATGTTGTATATACAACACGGTTGTATATGAGCCAACTCTTTCACCCCCAAAACAGGTTAAAAGTGTTAACTGTGTTAGTTATGGGAGAAGACTTTCTGAGAAACCTAAATAATCAGTTCCTGGTCTAAGCTTTCTGGCTTTTTCTGCACATAAAAACCTAAATTTGTGTGACATCTTCAATGGCACATTTTCTTGAACTCTCCTAAAAACTTACAGGAATGTTTTTTACTTAAAATCAAAATGACTGAAGAGTTGCCATTGTGTTAATGAAGCTGAAAGAAAGCAATTAAAAATCCAAATGTCTGAGAAATTGCATCCATTAAACCTGCATTATCCTGCTATTAGCAGTGGCTCTCTATCGTGTCATACAATAGATGTTTTTGATGATCAGTTTGGAAAAGATAAAATTACCTTATTTACATGTTTTTTTTTCTATTTACAATAGCTGTTTCCTCGATTTTTCTAGGGAACATATTAGTCACTAGTTTGCTGTGATTACTAAGCATGGTTTGTGTGATGATAGGAGACTCAATGTGGGGAATTTTGTATTGATAGAAATATATAGTTTTATCTCTAATTTGTATATATTTTTTACATGTGCTTATTGTGATCTCTGTTCTAACTTATTAGCAGACTCATACTTCCCAAAGAGGGTGATAAGGCCCTTAAAGAGGCTAGACAAATTCAGGTGGTTGTAGTATGGTCAGGGATAACTGGGGGAACTTTCTGTTTGTACCTTAACAAAGGTAGACTTGCAGGACAATGTTGAGTAGTCTTTTTCTAAAAATGGAACAGCACAAAACGGCCCCCTCTGCTCCTTAAAGACTATAATCCGGGAGGTCTATAACCCCTTTTGGCACCCAGGGACTTCTTATAGAAATGCACCTAGATTGTGAACTGAGCTACAATTCCATGCCGCTCGGGGAGGGGAAAGGATTTTCTCTCTCAACCCTTTCTTTCTGTGGGGAGATGGCAGCGGCAGCAGCAGTGCCCAAGTGGCATTCGCCATCTTGTAGAACTCACAACCCAGAGGTATGAGTTTGCAGTGACGTGGTGTGAAGGAGATCATGGGATGGGGGTGTTACCAGCACACTCTCTGCCCAGACGAGATCTGGAGCAGCCGTGCATGAAATGACCCCACTGCTCCTTAAAGACTATGATCTGGGAGGTCTACTAACCCGTTTTGGCACCCAGCGGCTTCTTAATAGAAATGCATCTAGGCTGTGAAAGGAGCTAAAATGCCAGACATCCAAAACCTTATGAGCTCATATAATCTTCATTCTCAACAATGGAAAACAAATTATCAAATGATGCCTTTTCAGCAGGTTTGATTTTTGGGGGGAAAATTCCAAATAATAATAGTGAGTTCTCTGTTGAAATATTGAATATATTCAAAGTATATAGAGAATAATGTGAAGATCATTAGCCACTCAGGTAGGGAGGTGGGTGTGGGAGGAGGGTATATTGGGGTTCTTGGTGGTGGAACATGTGCACTACTGAAGGGATGGGGGTTTGATCATTATATGACTGAGACTTAAACCTGAAAGCTTTGTAACTTTTTTCATAGTGATTCAATAAAATAAAAATTAAAAAAAAAAACTAACATCAGCGAAGTCCTTTTGTAACATTCAAGTGAAATTTGTTCTCCAGTTTCTTTTGCTATTGCAATGGTTAGAGGTTATGATGCTCCCATAATAATGCTCCCATCATAAGAATGCTGCTTCCGAGGGACATACTTTTAGTTGAGGCACTCCTAAAAGCCACTGAGAAATATTTATACTTTTGGTTTGGGACAGTATTGTTCAGGCCTTACCCCTGGCTCTGTGCTTAGGGAACACTCTTGGCAGGCTCAGTGGACTCTGTGGGATGCCAGGTATGAACCAGGGTCAGCCATGTGCAAAGCAAGCATCTTACCTTCTGTACTATCTCTCCAGACCTATCAGTTCATAATGAGGACTCATTTCCTAGGAGTACAAAACGTGATTATTTCAATGATCAAGATTAAATACCTTACAGAAAAATATGAGAAAAAAATCAAAGAAAAACTTGTGGGAAAATTATTGCTATTTATATAAATGACAGGAAGTTACTCTAACAAACTCATTAGAAATTCTTTAAAGTAAGTTGAAAATACTTTATACTCCTGGGGCAAGGAGAAAAATGAACAGGAAAAAAATTTTAAAGAAATGCCAAGATTTTTTTTAACATTCTAAAACAATGTTAATGATGATGCTTCATAAAAGAATATCCTACTATGATAATAGTGAAAATATTTTCTCATCTCGCAAGAAAATAAACTTGACAAACAAGAAAAATCAAAACAACTCTCTACCCAAATGAGTTCAGCCATTTGAAAGCGAAATAAAACAGATGACATTGGATATGATCATTGACCAAACAGCAGAAATGGTTCTGTGTTCCTTGTAACCAAATGCTGCTTATAATAGAATTATTAAGGTGTTTTTTACAAAAAGTACAACATGAGCTTGAACCACAGTGACTTTAATGACTTGAAGTGAAGAATAACTTTAAAGTCACTGTCACTGTCATACCGTTGCTCATCGATTTGTTTGAGAGGGCACCAGTAACGTCTCTCATTGTGAGACTTTTTGTTACTCTTTTTGGCATATCCAATACACCACGGGTAGCTTGCCAGGCTCTGCCATCTGGCTACTCTCTGTAGCTTGCTGGGCTCTCAGAGAGGGGCGGAGAAATTAAACATGGGTTAGCCACATGAAAGGCGAACACCTTACCGTTGTGCTATAAAATATAAATATGAAAAGAATTAGAAATAATAATCAATTCACTTAGGATTTCTGTTAGAGTGATCCTTTGAATATATATGTGCTCTAATGCATATTCTGTATTACTGCATCACTGTCATCCCATTGTTCGTCAATTTACTCAAGCGGGCACCAGTAATGTCCCTATTCCTCCCAGACCTAAGATTTTAGCAGCCTTTCCTTACTCATCTTTCCCAATGATTGGAGACTCTTTCAGGTTTAGAGGAATGAGACCTATCGTTACTATTTTTGGCATATTGAATATGCCACGGGTAGCTTGCCAGGCTCTGCTCATGCGGGTGGGATACTCTCAGTAGCTTGCCAGGCTTTCCAATGAGTTGAATATAATTGATAAACACAGAGATGGAGGCTAAAGTTTGTCTTATCTTTCAATATTTTTGCAATTAATGCACTTTTTTCTAGGGTCACTTAGAATCTATTCTATGTATTCTGTAGAAAAAGAAAATAGTGTTTTTAGGAATAAAACTTCTAAGTGAAATAAAATAGTAATAAAATATTGAAATGTTAAATTTTAACTAGGAGAAATATAGTTTTTAATCAATGGTAGTTCACAAGTTTACAGTTGACATTGTCCATTGACAATAAACACTGGTTTATGATATCAATGAATCCCTCTGTTTACTAAGATGAAATAAAACTTCTAGAGAATTGAGAGTAGTTATCAACAAAGAATATATGAGAAGGGCCTAGAACATTTTGCCTTGAGAAAAACAAAAATCAAGCAAACAAAACAGGTGCTACAAAGCCATAAGAGCACTTGAACTCTTCATTAGATTCAGGTCTACTTGAGTATCAAATAGAGAAATCCTTTAATTACTTGAAAAACACTAAATATGAGTATGTACTTTGTATATCTACAAAAACATTCTAAGCAGAGTGAAAGGCAAACACATCAAAACAACAGCAAATATTTCCCACCACTAGAAATCTACTCTCTATGTCCTGAAAATTGTTGAAGGGGAGAATTAGAGTAATTTATGCATTTCCGTAGGGAATTTTCCATGGTTAAAATAATGCAATTGGTAATAAAAATTTATTCTTTAGTGTAGAATGGTAGTAAATAATTACTTATATAATTTTCCTGATTTTTTCCCTAAAGTTTCAAAACTTTTTACTAGTAACATTGATCTCAGAAGAATATTCACTTCTTACTAATACCTTTGGTAAATGTTGTCCAAATATATTCCCTTAATTTACTTGTTGAGGAAAAAGCTATTTTCAAATTTTCACTGAATTCAATAGCTGACAGTACTTAAAGTGAGAGATGAAAACAACCTTATTAAAAGTGAAGCAAAAGAATCTGATAGGCTTCTTGAGGAGATGCAATCAATCTACAGTGTACAGAACTGTTTCTCAAGTAATATTGCCAAAACTATTTTTACCTGAATCTGCTTGAGCCTTTAGATATAGCATTCCTTTTGGTTTTTGGTAAGATTAAAAGTTGATTGTTGTCACAGGACAGAAAATAAATGCAAATGATAGAACAAATTGTCTTGACTCTTCAAGGAAGCTTGTACATATCAAAGAGAAGACTTCTAGTTGGCACTTTTAATTCAGTGCCAGGGCAACTGCAGGTGGACCTTTACATGGATAATTAGGTACTCACTAGCTATACATGAAATGGAGACTCTGTCTTTGGGTTACATACTAGAGATGATTAAACAATGATACTTTCTTTTGTTAGCAATAACAAATAGGTGGTTATATAAAAACTCTTTTTTTGATAGTTTCCTACAAAAGTGATTCTTGAAATAAAGGCATGCAGAAACTGAAAAGAAAATGTAATGATGCCTGCAATTTGCTTTAAAACACTTTTCTAAGTGGAGGAAGACAAAGGAGAACCTAGAGAAGGGAAGCTGGGACAGTGGTGGAGGGCCATTGACCCTGTAGTGGTGGGGGGGGCTGAGAAAGCATGACAAATGTAGGACAATAACAATAATATGAATATTGTTATACTGTTACACATGATCTCAATTACCAAACAAATGAGTAAACTATCACATAGGAAAAAACAGACAAAAATTGTTTTGCTAAAAATTCTCTTCATGGTAGTATAATTAGAACTCTTATTTCCATTATGTTCTATATTCTGTTTGGTTGTGATATTTCCATGATTGATAATAAACATAAAAGAACAGACTCTTTGGGTTCTTAGTGATTCTCAAACTTGTCTATGCCCTTGATATGTACAGTCACTGAATGGAAGGAATAAGAACTGCTTCCATAAAGACAGTTACTAGACATTCATTAATTCACCATTATGTTTTTTACATCCCGCATATGAGAGAGATCATTCTGTGTTGGTCTCTCTCTAACTTCACTCAGCAAGATCTATCCATATAGTAGCAAATTATATGACTTTATAATTGAATAACATTGTGATAATATATTACAGCAGTGGTATAGATATGAAACTGTTTTATTTATGTATTTGCTTTTTGGGTCACACCTGGTGATGCACAGGAGATACTCCTGGCATTGCCTTAGGTATTGCTCCTGGCAGAGCTCAGGGGACCATATGGGATGCTCGGAATCAAACCCGGGTCAGCTGCCTGCAAGGCAAATGCTCTACCCACTGTACTATAACTCCAGCTCCTGAAACTGTTTGTTTAATTGTACAAAAATACTGAGGATTGGCAGCTAACAATATGACATTGGAGTAACTGAAAATTTTTATTTTTGTCATTTTCATAATATTTAGAAAGCCACTCTGCTTTTAAATTATATTTTATTGCCTAATATATGTGTGTTGTATATACATATACATTGTATATATATAGTGTATAGTATATAGTGTA
Source organism: Sorex araneus (assembly GCF_027595985.1). Lineage (NCBI taxonomy): Eukaryota > Metazoa > Chordata > Mammalia > Eulipotyphla > Soricidae > Sorex > Sorex araneus. The sequence goes on along the minus strand of NC_073307.1, from coordinate 38,184,355 downwards.
TACCACATACATATGCATATATATGTTTAGGTTTGGTGCTCAGGGATTACTCTTGGCCATTTGCTCAGGAATTCCCCCACCAAAATGTTTGCCACTTTGAAATTATTAAAAATCTGGTATTGTTCACAGTTGTAGCACTGTTGTCCTGTTGTTCACCAATTTGCTCAAGCGGGCACCAGTAATGTCTCCCTTGTGAGACTTGTTGTTACTGTTTTTGGCATATCAAATATGCCACAAGGAGCTTGCAAGACTCTGCCATGCAGGCAGGATACTCGCAGTAGCTTGCCGGGCTCTCCAAGAGGGACAGAGGAATCGAACCCAGGTTGGCTGCGTGCAAAGCAAATGCCCTACCCGCTGTGCTTTTGCTCCAGTATTTATTACCAGAGCATAAGAAACCTTCCTAAGTATGTAACAAACCTATGAAAATCTTAGAATATGCACATCAGCTAATGAGCTCAACAGGTTGAGCGTGATTTTTTATGTGGGAGCTTAGTTTGATTCTGGCCTCATTCCTTCCCCCAGAGAACAGAGTCAAACATTACCCCTGAGCACCATGTGACCCAAAACACAAGAGGAAAAAGAAACTAGAGTGAGGGTATGACCATTGACTAGCAATGTAGTATTTCCTTTACCGGCAGGATATCCTCATGAACAGTAGAAAAGTGACCCGCCTGACAACCCATGAGAAGAAGCTAAGGCAAACCTGTTGACATACAAAATGAGACTTTCCTTCATGGAGTCTTTATTGATAATGCGCTGTCACAGTTTGAGATTGGTCTGTCTCAATTTACTTTCGGCAAACCCATATGGAATCTCAGTATTTTTTAATGTCATGAAAAATACCACGTCATTCCAACCATCAGAGCATAAAGCAAGGTAGTGCTGTGACACAGACAGAACTGTCCTGTGTAAATGCTGGGAGTGATCACATACATAGCTCTGAGGGTATCATCTGACCTAGTGAAATAGCCGACTTAGAAAAGGAAAGTCCCAGTTAGCTGTGTTAGTCATTTTATGTTTGTTTTGTTTTTGGCCACAACTAGCGGTGCTCAGGGCTTACCCCTGGCTCTACACTCATGGATCACTCCTGGTGGGGCTCAGGGATCATATGGGATGCTGAAGACTGAACTCTGGTAGGCTATATGCAAGGCAAGTAAGTGCCTTACCCACTGTACTATCACCCTCCGCCCTGAGAGCCGCTGTCTTCATGTTCTGTCTAGGCAGGCCTTGGCTTACACTGTGTACCTCCTTGACTGAGGAGTCAGTTCAGAGCGATCCTAAACTTTCTCCTTTCTCATCTAAACCAGATTCTCCCCACAGTGTGAAAGGAAGATTCCTTCTACCCCATTCCCCTGCTCCCAAGTTCTGTGACTTTTCATACATCATCTCCCTCTTGTTAGTTACAGGATGCTGTGCAGACTTGGTTTTATGTAAACTAGTATATTTAGGTTTCCTGAACCTGAGAGTTTAAACATGTTATCATCTCTGATATCCCCCAAATTATCAGAGGTCTTTGCCACACTAATAATCCATCTTTTTTCTTTCTCTACTTGTTAGAGAATTAACCCTATAGACACTGTCATTCCTCCACCACCCTGTCCAACATGTATTTTGCGACCCATCCAACAGTAGCTTGCAACCCAGAAAAAGAAGTGAATGAATAAGGGCTTTCAGGAGGCCCTTTATTGAATAGTTCAGTAATTTTTGTCTTTAGCAATACAATGCTTTGTGCCTGAATAAATGGCTGGGGACATTGAGCATTAACAATTGGAACGAAAGTCTGGAGAGAAAAGCTTCTGGATAAGCGCCAAGCTGCAGAGCAGGGCTGTGTCAGTTTCAAGGTCATAAGGAATCATGTCACAGAGAAGAGGGAACTGGAAGTCTAGAGTGGAAGATCAGGCACTTTTAGTTTCTCATGAGAGAGTTTATATTTATAATACACAGCACCGACTTTCAACCAAGATTGAGATTAAGAAGTGAACTATGCAGAAGTCAGGAATGAGGAACGTCCAGTCTCTGGATGACCAAAATTCTATGGTCTGGACCTATTAAATAATAGATAATATTTGTATATTTCTCGTAATGATGCTTTTTTAGCTACCCAATGACCTTTCAACCTGCATTTTGTGGCACAGAAGCAAGGTTTTAAGTATACAAATGGTCTTTGGCATAACAGTTATCCATGGGTAAATTACCCCCAAGGTACTAGGCGTACCTCTCTGAATGTACATGCACAGCATAGAATGTGTCTTGTGGCTGTGAGAGAAAAATTTGATATATCTATATATTAGGTGACTTTTCCATTAATTAATGTGGACCCTATTGGGTTTGTGTGTGCGTCATTACAATGACTTTGTCTAAAAATATCATCATCTGCTCATTTCACTCTACCTTTTATGCGTAGTGTGGGTTTCATGGTTTTTAGCTAGGACATTTTTTAAAAGGTAATTATGCCACATCAATCTATCTTGAAAACTAACTCCAAGAAGATAGTGACAGTTCCACAAGAAAAGTAGATCCGACCAAGTAACAAAGATAGTGACAGTCAGCTCTCCAGAGACCTATCAGGTATGGGGTGAGTCAGAAACTGTCACTGTTTTAAGCTGTAAGACAAAAGAACAAAGTTATTTATTGCATCGATACAGATGGCCAATAGGCGCAAGGAAAAAGATGCTCTTTATCACTGATTGTCAGGGAAATGCACATCAAAATGACAAGGAGTTGTCACTTCACAGCTGTGAAAATGGGCTTGATCAGTAAGACCAGAAACAAGTGCTGACAGAGAAATGATGAAGAAAAAGGACCTACATCTACTATGAGTGGTGATGGAAAGAAGTTCAGCTTCTATAGAAAGGAATAGAGAGATACCTCAAAACCTTCAAAATAGTACTACTATTTCAGTCTGCAATCCCATTCTTAGATATCTATCCAAAGAACACAAAATCACTCACTCAAAAGCACCTGTGCACAGCTATGTTCACTACAGTGCTATTTATAAAAGCCAAGATGTAAAACCAACCAAAAGTGTCCAAAAACCAGGTGAGCGAATAAAGAAGTTTCCATCTATATACACCGTTGACTATTATTTGGCTATGAGAAAAGATGAAATCTTGTTTTGACCACACAAATGGAACTGGATGTTAAATAATTCAAAGGGAGAAAGACAAATGGTGGAAGATCTCACTGATGTTTGGGATATAAAGAAACAAAGAAAGGGAAAAAATTATGTACACAAAAATGAACTCTTAGACTCAGAAGATAGTACCAAGATTACCAAATGAGAGAGTGGAAGGGGAGGGACCTTGGGGCAATAATGGAGGAACTTGCCCCTTTGCTGATGGGCTTGGTATGGTCACTTTTCAGCTATAAGACACATGAACATTTACACTTCTGCAAATCATTATTACCTATGCTTTTTCATTGAAAATGGCTTAAACAAGCAAAGATATTTCAGATTATTCACTGAGAAAAATAATGTGCACCAAGAATTCCTATAATCAAACCACTGACCGATGAACAGAGTGTGATCTGAAAGGAACCACGACAGATACCTTTGGCACAGGTATTATTGAAGAGAAATAACTCATGCTCTCGACAGCAGCTACACCAGCCCCTTTGCATGTCTGATGCTGCCGTGCTTTTTCTTCCTATGGGATTTCTACTACTTCTCTGCCTCTATCTGGAGACAAGCAAGATTGTTGGGTGTTCTCTAGACTAACTTCTTTTGTTGTCTGATTCTGACAGGACCTGGTCTCAGAAAGCCGCTCCAGCATTTCAATGTTCAAGCAATGTTCACTCAATCTTAAATTGCAAGTTCCTAACTTGCTGACAGAGTAGCAAGGAGGAGTATGTAATTGTGATATCTTTCTGCAGCCATTTGTACTCCAGCCTACATCCAACTAAGTTCAGAGAAAGTGACAGCTTAGCACAGTGCCCAGATCCTTCTGACTTACTCTAAAATACCACATGGTAACTGTCTTACTTACCCAAAGTGCTTGGGATAACACGGTGCCTAGATTTATCCTAGGTATTTGTTGTAGTTGTTGGTAGTGGTGGTGGTAGTTCGGGGCCATATTGAGACATGCTCAGGGGCTACTACTGGCACTGCACCCAGAAATTACTCCTGGCAGTGCTTGGGGACCAAACTCTGGTCAGCCATGCGCAAGGCAAACATCCTACTCATTGTGCTGTTGTTCTGGTCCTCCATCCCAGATATTCTTGATTCAACATAACTATTAAGATCTCAATTAAAATGCTTCTTTTATAGGAAAAACGACCTTCTTATCCCCCTTACCAATACCTTGTGCTATTTAAACACTGATAGATCATCAAGATGTTTGTTTGTCTGTTTGAAACTTGTATACTTGTGTGCTTCAGGGCTGCACCTGGCAATACTCAGGGCTTATTCCCAGCTCAGTACTCAAGGACCATTCCTGGGAAGCCACAGGAGACCATATGTGGTGCTGGGAATGGAACACAGGTTCATCATATGCAAGGCAAGCACCTTCATCCCTGTACTGTATATCCTACTGTTAAACATATTTTTTTTTGGCTTTTTGGATCACACCCGGGAGTGCACAGGGGTCACTCCTGACTCTGCACTCAGGAATTACCCCTGGCGGTGCTCAGAGGACCATATGGGATGCTGGGAATCAAACCCGGGTCGGACGCATGCAAGGCAAATGCTATACCCGCTGTGCTATCACTCCAGCCCCTGTTAAACATTTTTAATACTCTGAATAAAGATATTTTTGTAAATACTTGGTTGATTTTGTCCTTTCAAAAAGACTGTAGCGGGGCTGGAGCAATAGCACAGCGGGTAGGGCATTTGCCTTGCAGGCGGCAGACCCGGGTTTGATTCCCAGCATCCCATATGATCTCCCGAGCATCGGCAGGGTGATTCCTGAATGCAGAGCCAGGAGTAACCCCTGGGCATTGCCTGGTGTGACCCAAAAAGAAAAAAAAAAGAAAGAAAGAAAAAATGTAGCACTTTTGAGAGCCAAACATTCTTGAGCATCATCTTAATGTCGTTTTGTTTTGTAAAGCCATAGTTTGGCAAATCTTATGTATAAAATAAATAGCTATTAAATTAATTAATAATAAATGAGAAAGTGTGGGGCTGGAGCAATAGCACAGTGGTAGGGCGCTCACCTTTCATGAGGCCGACCATATTCGATTCCTTCGCCCCTCTCGGAGAGCCCGGCAAGCTACAGAGAGTAGCCAGATGGCAGAGCCTGGCAAGCTATCTGTGGCTTATTGGATATGCCAAAAACAGTAACAATAAGTCTCACAATGAGAGATGTTACTGGTGCCCACTCAAACAAATCGATGAGCAACAGGATGACAGTGACAGTGAGAAAGTGTGTATAAATTATATACAATACAAGTTATAATACATTAATTGTAGAATAAGGGCAAATTACTTTATGTTAAAAATTCAATTAATATGCATTTGATGCTCCACACCCTAAAAAGATAACTGATATTAATGTTTTTATCCTAAAATGCTAGAGTATTGCCTTTATGTTTGACTCTTGGGATACATAGAGTGGTGACCAACCAATTAGCAGGGTTCTGGATATAGATGTCAGATCACTGAACAAGAAACAACACCAATAAGTATGTCAATATATAATTTATATTCTTAATATTTATCTCAATTGTGATATTAAGGCTGTCCTGGGATCTTTGATGTAATGAGGGATAATACAGTTTAGAACTTTGATTGGTAAACTGTAAATCTGGGTTACGAAGTGTATGGTCAAGTTATTCTTGTAAATTGAATGTGTCAGAAGAAAGTGAAGAATGGTATTTTGGGAAGATGTATCAAGAACTAGTCAAAATTTGAGCATTCATTCTGTATCAGTTCCTCTCTAAACTGATTGCATTCAGCATGAACCACCTCCTGTTACATCCATGTAGCAGCTAATTGCATTATTTAATTTTGTTCTTATAGTCAAATAGTATACTCTATTTTTATGTGCAGCTTCTTTTTAAAAACATAGATGTGATTATTTTTATACGTTCTATTGGACTTACTGTATTTCCTCTAAACAAGTACATGAACTAATTCTTTGTTAACTTAGTATGCCATTTTAAAAAATAGGTTTTTGTTTCAAAATGTGCACCTGTTAATACTTGACCACTACACATATGGCCCAACTGAATCATCGTTTTAAAAATGTGAAAATTAAACCGGCAATTATATAAAAAAATGAAGAGTGAATCATTGTCCATAAATTTTCATACCAAAAAAAAAGGAGAGCAACGTCTTGTTAAAATTTGAATATGTGTTCCACCTGGCAAAAAATAATCATTGTTTTTGAAATACATTGTTCTTGTATTAATAGTAACTGCATTAGATTTAGGCATAATCAACCAAAGAATCTGTGAGAAACATTAGACTTGACTCTATTTAATTGCTCACATCTATAAAGTCTTTATAAATGATTCATAAAAAGAGCACTTAATTGATGTTTTTATTTTTCAGATTTACAATGTTAAAATTTCCCACCATAAAACTTTCCATTTTTAACCACAGAGTGGAAGTCATATAAAAGTGAAGAGTATTTGTAACATAGTCTGGATATTCTCTTTTCAAAGAGAGTCCAAGACATGGGTTTGTGAGAAAGAAAATCCAGCTGTCCTTTTTTTTCATTGCTGGCTAATGAGTAAACAGCTTGTGTTTCCATGTAAGATAACATAATGAAGTAAATTCTCCCAGTTCTGTCATAAAGAGTAGTTACTTTAATACTTCCTAGTGAACTAATAGGTTGTGGAGGAATTACAGCATAAATTTCTACATGTAAATGAGATTAGCCAAGAAGTAAATACAAAAGACATTAATAGGATGACTTCTATTATGGGAATATTGAGAAAGGAGAAAAAAGTAGCAAGATGCAGAAACCATAAAAATTAGAAAAGAAAATGTGTACCAAGCATTATTTTCTTGAGAAAAAAAGAAATAATTTCATATTTCCTAGCTATATATTTCAAAATGAATTAATATTTGGTATAAAGGTAACTGAATAAGCTGAATAAATTATAGGTATTATAAGATGGACTCATTTCCAAGGGAGGGGGAAATGAGTAAACAGTAGGATTGTGTAACAATAAATTGCTTTGGTTGAAAAGGGAATGCAAAGGATTGGAAGACAATGTTTCTCTCAGCATGTTGCAGCTGAGTAGCTTTGCAAGCCTTGAAGAAGGCAGTATATCTTTGCTGTGGGCCTAGGTCTATGCTTCCCAGATCTAGTATTATGACTGAAGAATTTATATTTAGACAGTGGAGTGTTTTCTGAATAACAGGTCTCATTTTTCACCTTCTTCAAACTTGACTCAACAGAAGAGAGTCTAGGCCTTATCTAGAGACAGCTTGTTTTCCATCATCATTTGATAAAGAAAACATATGGTCAGGCCCCAATTTCAGAAGGCTATGAGGTCAAGCTCCCCGTGGTGTATTTGATATGCCAAATACAGTAACAATAGCAGGTCTCATTCCCCTGACCCTGAAAGAACCTCCAATCACTGGGAAAAACAAGTAAGGAGAGGCTGCTAACATCTCAGGGCTGGGGCGAATGGAGACATTACTGGTGCCTGCTCAAGTAAATTGATGACAAACGGAATGACAGTGATACAGTGATTAGGTCACTATGAAGGACTCAGAGGTCATTTCAAGGTTGTCCGAGCAGGACACAGTGCTGTCCAGTTTTACCTTCTGCATAGTCCTGTCTTACTCTTTCTTCCACGAATGTTAATTCTTAAGATTTCCCCTAGTAAACTTCCTCCATAAATGATTCTCTGGAAAATCTTCCCAAACTGCCTCAATGCTATTTGCTTTTCACTGTGAGCTTAATGAATCATGACAAAATGAATATCTTCTTGACTGACATACCCTTATCTTTATGTGAGCATAAAAGACATGTTTCATGTACAAATACTGATTAGAAAGTGCCTGAATTATCTAAGACAAGGTACATTTCTTATGATAATCCCTGTCTAAAAGATCTAGATAAAATTTCAAACAGGTGAAGTTGGTTCTTATAAATTAGTTTTTCCTGTTTTGCCACCTATTCTGTTAATTTTCATGCCTATTACTTTGAGATTTATACAATAAAATTGTGTGAGGGTTTGTTAGTTATTTGTCTTCAGTAAAAGTTGGAAAAATTATGAGAAGAAGTAATATAGGAAAGGATCTTTTTTGTAGGGAGCCATTTTACCTTACTGATCTTATCCTGTCACTATTTGTTTAATCACTAGCTAACCCCATGCCACACCTAGCAAAGGTTGCCACTCCTAATCTTACTGATCTTATCCTATCAGCATTTGTTTATTACTAGCTAAATCCCGTGCCACACCCTGCATTTCTGTTGGGGGTCCTGACACCACCTCCTCCCAACAGGGAGGTATAAAATACTGTAACTGCCATAGAATAAATGCCTTTTCTCTCTCCTCCGGGCTCTGCGTCTGTTCTTTCGGCTGCGCCCTACGAAGGGTTCGCCCTGCTGAACAGAACGAGACCTCCACATCGACTTCCACACCTGGCGCCCAACGTGGCTGTCGAATTCACGGAAAAAGTGAGTATTTCTGAGGGTCGCCTTTCTCTTGGCACACACCGTGGTGCGGGAATGGCCTACTTACCCTCTGATTCCTCCATCCCTACCTACTACTGGGAATCCCCAGTTATTTGCATCCTTTGTGTTATTTGCATCCTTTGTCTCGCTAATTTTATTTGGATCTTAAATGAGATTTTTAAGGCGAGAAAAAGTCAGCCATTTTCAGAGATTCAGCACCGTGTTTCCGAAATTGAGATTTTTTTGAGGAAAAAGTATGAGAGTTCAGAGGCTTCCTCAGTCTTTGGGGATGAGGCACCCCCCATGCAGGGGACTGACTCCTCCTGCGCAGAGGCACCTCTGAGACTTTATCCTGTGACTTCTGATATCCCCGATCCCTCTCCTCCGGAACTTAAATCCTTGCCCCTGGAGGACAAGGCTACCCAGGTAGATGAGGAGGAGAGGTGTAAGCTGGAGGACAAGGCTACCCAGGTAGATGAGGAGGAGAGGTGTCAGCCGTCAGCTCCACCACTCCATTATCTGTCCCATGACACTGCCTTTTTTAATCCCCCATACGCCAGTGAGGCACCCCGCCAGCTTGCCCAGGACACCGCTGCCTTAATAAGGCAGGTGGTTCAAGAACTAGTGAGTGCCCTGCAGCCTTCTACCCTCTCCCAAGAATCTAGTGCAAATTCGGTCTCTCCTCCGCCCTGCCACACTCTAGCTTCAAAACCTATGGCTGCCTTCCCAGTTACCAGGTCCCATTCTCGGGCCCCCAAATACCCCACCTCTGCCACGGCTCCACCTGATGATGATCCCTCAGACAGAGAAGTTGAGGAGGCCGATCAGCCTGAGGAAGGGGCACATTCCCAAGAGGAAAATTCCCCTCAGGACATAGCTCCGCAGGCACCAATCCGCCAAAGCTACCGTAGATTGAAATTCGAAGACCTGAAAGATTTAAAGGCTGCTGTCTCTTCTTGCGGCCCCACTGCTCCTTTTACGCTTGGCCTTTTGGACTCCTTTTGTGAGGGATGGCTCACGCCGAACGACTGGTTCTCAGTCGCTAAGGCTGTCCTGAGTAGGGGAGACTATCTCTTGTGGAAAGCAGATTATTTAGAACGATGCCAAGAAATGGCGCGCCGCAACGTCGAGGCAGGAGGTTCTTCCTCATCCTGGATCTTTGCTAAATTTCAGGGTCAGGCACCCTTTGATTCTAATGAGGTGCAGGCTCAATTTCCCCCAGGGCTACTTGCCCAAATACATGTGGCTGCCCTCCGGGCCTGGAAGGCACTTCCCTCTAAAGGGTCGGTGGTAACATCCTTAGCCAAGGTTCGTCAGGGAGCTAACGAGCCCTATAGTGATTTCATAGGGCGCCTCACGGAGGCGGCTGAAAAACTCATGGGAAACGAAGAGACGGATAATGAGCTGATCCGCCATTTGGCCTATGAGAATGCTAATCCCATCTGCCAGGCCACACTCCGCCCCTATAAGCGTGGGAAGACCCTCTCAGAATACATTCGGCTATGCTCCGAGGTTGATCCCACCACCCAAAAAATAGGGCATGCTATAGGGGCTGCCTTCAAACAGTTCTCTATTCAACCATCGAGCAGTCAGAACAAGCTGTGCTTTGGCTGTCGGCAGCCTGGACATTTCTTAAGAAACTGTCCCAATAAAAAATCGCGGCCCAGACCTAGAAGTCCTTGCCCTAAGTGCAAACAGGGTTTCCACTGGGCGTCAGAGTGCCGCCAGAAGGCCAGGCCGGGAAACTGGGCACAGGGCCAGCCCCAGGGCCCCCAGTCCGCTCCCTCTCCCGTGTCTGGGGCACCTCAGAATCATGGGCCGTTCAACCCATCGGCATCCAGCCCCCAATTCGCTCCCTCTCCCATGACCAGGGCACCTCAAAATCATGGGCTGTTCAACCCATCGGCACCCAACCCCTCTGCAGAGCCATCCCATACTCAGCCGGATTGGATCTCTGTGCCACCTCCCGCACAATATTAGTTAAAGAACAGGGACCCCAGATAGTGTATGTCAACGCCTGTGGCCCTTTGCCATCTGGAACTTTTGGCCTAATTATTGGGCGAGGCAATATGCTCCCTCAGGGCGTGCAAGTACTCCCCGGGATTATAGATGCTGATTTTCAAGGGCAGATTGGAGTAGTAGTTGAATCACTCTCCCCATTTTCAGTCTTGGACGCTGGTGCGCGGCTAGCACAGCTAATACTCATTCCAATAACAACAGTACAAAAACCACCCCCAATGTCAGAGACTTTTGCATTTTTTGCCCAACGCATTCTTAATCACAAGGGCTTGATGACTTTAGAGATCAACAGGAAGGAATTTTTAGGTCTGATTGACACTGGTGCGGATGTAACGGTCATTGCTGAAAAAGACTGGCCAAAAAGGTGGCCCCTCACCCCCTCACTGACTCACCTTCAGGGTATAGGTCAATCCCAAAACCCTATGTTAAGCTCATTTACGCTTGATTGGCGCACCAAGGAGGGAAAATCCGGGATGGTACGCCCCTATGTTCTGCCCGGGATCCCACTCAATCTCTGGGGCAGGGATATTCTTTCACAGATGGACCTTATACTAATTGATGCCAAGGGCCTAGACATGCTCCTTTCAGCAGGTTATTCTCCCGGAAAGGTTCTAGGAAAATACCTCCAGGGCACGCCTGCGCCGCTAGCCCTCGACCCAGTGAAAAATGACCGTGCAGGCTTAGGTTTATTCTCAGTAACTGCCACTGCTCCTCCTGCACCCCATACGGATAAGATCATATGGAAGTCCAATGAGCCTGTATGGGTGGACCAGTGGCCGCTTCCCACTGAAAAATTACAGGCCGCCAGGTTGTTAGTGCAGGAACAACTCGCGGCGGGACACATAGAACCCACCTCTTCCCCCTGGAACACACCCATTTTTGTTATAAAAAAGAAAAACGGCAGTTGGCAACTGCTACAGGATCTACGAGCAGTAAATAAAACCATGGTCATTTTCGGGGCGCTTCAACCTGGACTGCCGTCCCCAGCAGCCATCCCTTCAGAAATGTATAAGATAGTACTCGATTTAAAAGACTGCTTCTTCTCAATTCCCTTGCATCCTGATGATCGCCCCCGTTTTGCCTTTAGTTTGCCAGCTATTAATTATAAAGAGCCCATGCAACGTTTTCAATGGAAGGTTTTACCCCAGGGAATGGCAAATAGCCCCACACTGTGTCAAAAATTTGTGGCTCAAATTCTTGCTCCCATTAGGGCACAATGGCCCGACATCTATATGATCCATTATATGGATGATATACTGCTTGCTGGATCTGACCCACAGGCCACTATGCTCTGTTGCAATCAGGTGATCCGTGCGTTTACTCAGTCTGGCTTTCAAATTGCCCCCGAAAAAATTCAGATCGCTGACCCTTATACCTTTCTTGGATTTCGTCTTCAGGGGTCCCGTGTACTTTTGCAAAAAACGCAGCTGAAGCTTACTTCATTAAAGACACTACATGATTTTCAACAACTGCTTGGGCATATTACATGGCTCAGTCCCTATCTGAAACTTACCAAAGGAGACCTTATGCCCCTGTATGACCTTTTGCGCGGTGATGCTGACCCTTCTTCCCCTCAGAGTCTGACACCAGCAGCCCGAGAATCCCTAGTTCTCATAGAAAAAGCGATTGAAGGTCACTTTGTTTGCTCTCTAGATTATCAGCGCCCTTTTCACCTCCTTATCTTCGCTACTCCTCATTCTCCCACGGGCTTAATTTGGCAGGAAAACCCTGTTTCTTGGATTCACCTTCCTGCCACACCAAAGAAAGTTCTTGTACCCTACTATCTCTTAGTGGCATCCTTAATTATTGAAGGAAGGAGTTTCTCTCGCAGACACTTTGGTCTTGAACCGGCTTCTGTTATTCAACCCTACAATAAGGAACAGATAGATTGGCTTCTTCAAAATACTGATGATTGGCCCATCGCCTGCGCTTCCTTTTCAGGAATTTTAGATAATCATTATCCCCCCAATAAGTTGATACAATTTATGGCTTTACATCAATGGGTTTTTCCTGTTGTCACTAAGACCAGCCCTATCCCTGGGGCTAAAGTGATTTTTACTGATGGATCCTCTAATGGCCAGGCCGCCTATGCCTGTGAGGGTGAGACTGTTTCTTTTTCCACAAAGGAGTCCTCTGCTCAGCTGGTTGAACTCACAGCTGTTCTAATGGTTTTTAAAAATTTTTCCCTTCTTCCTTTCAATTTATACACAGATAGTGCCTATGTGGCCTTCTCTATACCATTACTGGAGACTATTAGTTACATAAAACCCTCCTCCCCCGCAACGTCATTGTTTTTGCAAATCCAACAGTATATTCGCTCCCGGCGAGCTCCATTTTTCATAGGTCATCTTCGTGCCCACACTAACCTCCCTGGGCCACTGGCGGCAGGTAATCACTTGGCAGATTTGGCAACCCGATCTTTCACAGCGCTAACTCTACAAGCAGATCTGCTGCAGGAGGCCACAACTGCACATGCCCTTCACCATCTGAATGCTCAAACTCTCCGCCTTATGTTTAAAATCACGCGTGAGCAGGCACGACAGATTGTGCGCCAGTGCCCTTCCTGTGTATCCCTTCTACCCGTGCCTCACTTAGGGGTCAATCCCCGAGGACTAGTCCCTAATGTCATCTGGCAAATGGATGTCACTCATATTCATTCCTTTGGGCAGCTTAAATATGTGCATGTGACTATTGATACCTTTAGTGGGTTTATTTGCGCCTCAGCCCAGACTGGAGAGGCCTCAAAAAATGTCATTGCTCATGTCTTGCACTGCTTTTCTGTACTGGGCAAACCACAGCTAATAAAAACAGACAATGGTCCAGGATACACTGGAAAAAAGTTTGAGCATTTTTGTAAGAAGCTGCAGATTTCCCATCATACAGGGATCCCCTATAACCCTCAAGGGCAGGGGATAGTGGAGCGAGCCCATCTCACTCTTAAAACATATATTCAAAAGCTCCAGACAGAAAAGGAACTGTACCCAGCCTCACTTTCCCCTAAGACGTTACTATCTCACGCTTTGTTTGTCATGAACTTTCTTATACTGGACAAAGAAGGTCGCAACGCAGCGGACCGTTTTTGGCATACTTCCACCAGCCACACTTATGCAAAAGTAAGGTGGAAAGACCCTCTGAGTGGTCTATGGAAGGGCCCTGATCCAGTCCTTATATGGGGCCGAGGATCAGACTGCATATTTGATGCTGCTGATAGTGTAGCCCGCTGGCTCCCCGAACGACTGATAAGGCAGGTCGACACACCTGCTCTAGCTGAACCGATTTCCACCCAGAGAATAAATGAATCCTCTGAGGACAGTGTCCCTTCTGCCACTGCCCAGGAACTTGCTTCTGCTCAGTCAGCCGCGTCGGGAGTGACCAACTAGTGGTCTCGCTCACAGAACAGTTATTCAGACTTGGCCTGGCTGGAGCAGGAACCAGCGTTACTTCAAGACCGAAGATGATGCCCGTAGGGCAGGATCGGGAGTCTCAGTGTGAATGTGGTGAGTGGGGTGCGCACCCGCGTGAAAGAAGGACCGGTCCGAGCGTGTGCAGGAGTAAGATTTGTGCGTGTGCTCCTAGTGTGTGTGCAATTGTCTCATTATCTTTCTTAATTCTGCTTAGTTTTCAACAACTTTTGAGAAGGTTTTGCCAGCTTATATCAACAAAAGTGCTTTCTTGACCCATTTTTTCAACAAGCAGGAAACTGGCTGCTCAGGCAGAGAAACGGGGAGCAATGTTCCCAATCGGCCGACAGGGCTCACTTTGCCCTGGGGACTGCTCTTTCCTTTCTCAGTCTATCAGTTTTTTCCTGCCATTCTTGAAGGGTCAGATTGATCGATCAAGTATATATTTGTGCACATGTGTGATGTTTATTGTCTGACTGTCTGTCTCTGTCTGTGGAACACTCGAGTATTAGAGCTAGTTTAAAGTCAGTAATTCTTAGATCTGGGCAAACAAAATCAAGGGAGGTCAGAGTGATATGGAGCCCAGCAATTTAAAAGATCTAAGTATCTTTGGAGCTTGCTAGATTCAGGTCTAAACAAAGATTTCTAATCAGAATGTGGCGCCTACAAAGAAATTGAAATTTTCAATCCAGATTTCATATTGGGAGAACATTAATAGTTATTAACAGTTGAAATCCTCTTGAATTCTAGTAAGCTAAACATATCTATTGGACTTACATTCCTCACCCTCCACTTTTACAGGTTGTAGATTGGACCATGCCAGGACCCAGTATCTGGGCTAACAATTCCTTTCTTTTACCCCCTCCATGGGATTCACAGATGCCTCAGCTGCCGAATAAAGAAGAAACACCTTTTAATTTTTTCTCTAGGATACTCACTTGATCCTGTCTGCATTGGAGTGCCTCCCTGTCTCCCTCTTCACTTTCAGACTTGGATTCATACCAAGTCCCAAATTCATACTACCTCTGATCACTCACAAAAAGATTTTTTCTTTTCTGGTGATTGTGCATTATTTACCTGTCAATCATTTGAAGGTATTTTACACATAGCATCCATTAGACACCTTAAAATAATGTCCTTCTTACATCTATTTGAATTCTCAGCATGTAACATCATTCTATTATTTTAATCCTAATGGTGCAAAAAGTATAATTATCTAACTTCTCATTTTCTCACATTTACTATGGAAGATAGATATATTTTGTGGACATAAAATCATTGACACCCATGGCAATGCCTGAATATCCAGCTTATTTCTTGAAGATCATAAAATTTATGATCTTCCTCTCCATGCAGGTAACATCTATGATGCTGATATGAAACTTGAGGAGCTGAATAGAATTTCAATTGCTATTAGTCTTTAGTGATCTAGCATCTAAAAGTCTATGACTTCATATCTTGCACATGGTTTTCTTATTCACCTATAGAAGCAAAGTGAAAGCATTTTTGAAGTGTTATTCACAGTACAAAGTGAGTAAAATTAAATACAAAGTCATAACACTTGGTGTGTCATTTTTGTTTTAGATTGGAAAGTGTAATAGGCCTGCTATATGCTTTTGTGGGAAGGCGCAGACAAAACAATCTCTGCTTTTAGGATGAGTGCGTTATCTTCAGAGGAACCAAGCTGACAGAAGCCAGAGCTAGGTAATTAGCCGTGCATCTATGCTGTACTTTTCCCTTTCAAGAATCGGCAATCAGGGGCCAGAGTGATAATACAGTGGGTAGGGGATTTGCCTTGCATTCGGCCAACTGGGTTCGATCCCAGCAACCCATGTGGTCTCCCAAGCACCGCCAGAAGTAATTCCTGAGGGCAGAGCCAGGTGTAACCCCTGAGCATCGCTGGGTGTGATCCAAAATAAATAAATAAATAAGAATCTGGCAATTATCACTTACACAGTTGCATTTTGATGTTCTACACATCATTTCTTGGCACAATACATTTTAGGGTAAAGAACGTAATGTTTTCAGGCACTGACTCAGCACTTATGAACCAGTGCTGCTGCAGCCGTTCTGGGTTCTAAAAATGGAGTTGGTTTCCTTTTTACTATGACTTGCTCTTTTTCCAGATTTGACCTCAGATGGGGAAAAGATGAACTGTAAAATAGAGGTAAATGATGCGGGGTGGGGGACGGGGAGGTGGGGGGTGAGGGGGAGGTATACTGTGATTCTTGGTGGTGGAATATGTGCACTGGTGAAGGGATGGTGTTTGAGCATTGTATAACTGAGATTTAAACCTGAAAGCTTTGTAACTTTCCACATGGTGAATCAATAAAAGAATTTAAAAAAAAATAGAGGTAAATGTTGGAAGTCTAAGAGTTAGTTCTTTAAAGAGTGCTACTCATTTGTTTAGAATGAAATCTAGAGCATTTACAGGTCACACAAAACCCTGGCTGAGAAAAGCACTTATGATTTCTTTTTCCTCCTTTTGTTCAAAATAGAAAAACCATTAAGATTAACTGCTCTCAGTTTCAGTGCTTCTAATCCATGGTACACTCTGTTTGGGGGCCACACCTAGGTATGCTCAGGGCTTACTTCTGGGTCTCTCCCAGGTATCTGTGCTGGTGACACTCAGCAGACTGTATGTGATGCTGGCAGTCAAAGCCCTACGGTAAGCTGCTTTCAAGGCAGGCACCCGGCTCACTGAATTATCTCTCCAGTCCCCATGGTGCATTCTTTAAAAATCAGTTTCCTCGTTAGTTCATCCATTTTAATATATATTACAGAAGGGACTTTTCTGGAGAATATCACAGATTGAGCATAGACAGTTAAGAATGAAATTGACATGACAGCTGAGGTCTACCAATGTTTTTCTCACAAAGTAATAGACTAGAGCACTTTTCCTCACTTGCAGCAACTGCTTCCCTGGAGATGTGCTGTGGTTGTCATGTGATTTATTTTCCTTTTTAAAAAATGATATCTAATCTGAACAGGTGCTGAGAATGTCTCTCCTTAAAAGAAATTTTCTGTTTAAAAAAAAGATGAGGTCAAATAAACAATGTAAGTCCTGCATCAGTCAAAACTGTTACTTCAATCCATATATTCTTAAGCAGTAAGAATAAAATTCTACAAGGCTAATTGTGATTTCCTAAAACTCACTCTCTTCTAGAATTTATTTCTTCAATACTAATCTGATAGTGTAAATGTATATGAAATATAAAACATGCTTAATATAAGCTAGCTTCAGTAGTAAACTCTACTTTGTGATTTATATATGGTTTTAGAAACTCTTGCCATAAACACAAAATTTTGCATCATTTTTACTTGTATATTCACTGTTGCAATTTTACTTTACAATCCTATTCAGTGTTTAGGATATACTGTTAAAAGTCTGTCTTTTCTAACATTTGAATCTGTGATACAGTATTACATTCTCCATTCTGTATATCATATCTCCAAGACATATTTATTTTTAAACTAGACGTATTTTACCAGTTAAATTTGTTTACCTAACCCCAGTCCCTACCTCTAGAACTGCTAATCCATTATTTGTGGTATTTTTTAGGTTGCACATAGATAATCAATCAAACTTTGCTTTTTTCTGTATGACTTGATTCACAATGTACTCAAAAGCTACCCACATTTCATCCTGTGATTGTCTCATGATATTTACCATGCTATTCTGTGTCTTGTTCTTAATTTTGTTAAGGTGGATTATTATAATATATTTCATTACATTTATAGGTAGGAAACCACCCTTGTATTTCTGGAATAAATCTTCTTTAATGAAAGTTTGTGAGTCGTTTGTATATTATTGAGCTCAATTCATTTATATTCTATTGCAGTTTTTTACATAAATGTTCACTAGAAATATTTGTCTGTACATCTCTTTCCTTTGGTATTATTTTTTGATTTGTACCAGAGTAGTGTTTGATATAATAAAACTGGAGTTCACACACACTCGTACATACACACACACACACACACACACACACACACACACCTTGCATGTTTTGCAAGAGTTTATGAGGGATCACAACAGATTTTTGTTGAATGTCTTATAGGAGTCATCACTGAAACTTGCTGAAACTGTCTGGTACTGGGGGGGGTATTTGATTGAGTTTAAATTACTTACTAGTAATTGAACTGTTCAGTCTTGGTAGGTCCGATAGTTAACTGATTCTATTTTTGCAGTTTGTTCAGTTTATCGGCGTATTATTGCTCATAGGTGGCCTTATGATCCTTTGTACTTTTGATATCAGTTGTAATCTCTCCTCTTTTGTTCTCATAACTGAGGAAAATTTTGTAAATTTCATTTTTCTCTTAATAGAAATACCTCTTCATTTTGTTTTCTATTATCTTGTAGCTCCTGTGTAAGAATTACTGTGTTTCCTTCCTGTCATAACTGTCTTCAATTTGTTTTCTCTTTAAAAAAATTTTTTTTAATTTTATTGAATCATCGTGAGATAGTTACAAGCTTTCATGTTTGGGGTACAATCTCACAATGATCAAACACCCATCCCTCCACCAGTGCACATTCCCCACCACCAATATCCCAGGTATACCCCCCCTTTTCCACCCTCCCCCTGCCTCTAAGACAGAAAATATTCCCCATACTCTCTCTCTACTTTTGGGCATTATAGCTTGCAACACAGACACTGAGAGGTCATCATGTTTGGTTCATTATCTACTTTCGACATGCATCTCCCATCCCAACTGGTTCCTCCAGCCGTCATTATCTTAGTGATCCCTTCTCTATGCCATCTGCCTTCTCCCCTCTACTCATGAAGCAGTCTTCCAGCAATGGGGAAATCCCCCTGGCCCTTGTATCTACAGTCCTTGGGTGTCAACCTCATGTGATGCTACCCTACACACTCCACAAATGAGTGCAGTCCCGCTATGTCTGTCCCTCTCTTTCTGACTCATTTCACTTAGCATGATTCTCTCCATGTTTATCTATTTATAAGCAAATTTCATGACTTCATCTCTCCTAACAGCTGCATAGTATTCCATTGTGTAGATGAACCAAAGTTTGTTTACTAGTCATCTGTTTTAGGGCACTCCGGTTTTTTCCATATTGTGGCTATTGTGAACAATGCTGTAATGAATATATAGGTACAAATTTCATTTCTACTGTGCTCTTTTGCATCCTCGGGATATATTCCCAGAAGTGGTATTGCGGGTTCATATGGAAGCTCAATTTCTAGTTTTTGAAGGACTGTCCATATTGTTTTCCAGAAAGGCTGGACCAGTTGGCATTCCCATCAACAGTGAAGGAGCATTCCTTTCTCTCCACATCCACGCCAGCACTTGTTGCTTTTGTTCTTTTGAATGTGTGCCAGTCTCTGCGGTGTGAGATGATATCTCATTGTTGTTTTGATTTGCATCTCCCTGATGACTAGTGATGTGGAGCACTTTTTCATGTCCCTTTTGGCCATTTGTATTTCTTTTTTGAGGAAACTTCTGTTCATTTCTTCTCCCCATTTTTTTATGGGGTTGGAG
Source organism: Sorex araneus (assembly GCF_027595985.1). NCBI lineage: Eukaryota > Metazoa > Chordata > Mammalia > Eulipotyphla > Soricidae > Sorex > Sorex araneus. The sequence continues at coordinate 38,164,863 of NC_073307.1, read as the reverse complement.
GGTTTTTTCTTATACAATTCTACAAGTGTCTTGTATATCCTGGATATTAATCTCTTATCAGATGGGTATTGGGTAAATATTTTTCCCATTCTGTGGGCTCTTTCTGTATTTTGGTCACTGTTTCTTTTGAAGTGCAGAAGCTTCTCAGTTTGATGTAGTCCCATTTGTTTATGCTTGCTTCCACTTGCATGGTCAGTGCTCTTTCATCCTTAAAGATGCTCTTAGCTTCAATGTCATGGAGAGTTCTGCCTACATTTTCTTCTATGAACCTTATAGATTGATGTCTGATATTGAGGTCCTTAATCCACTAGTGATTGAGGTTTAGAGTTATGGTGCTACTTCCCTTTTTCATTATTAATGTTATACTTAAATATATTAGTCTAATTATAGTTACCATTATTTTTACTACTTTTAATCTTTACAATAACTAATAAGTGATTAATCTCTCACATTTACTACAAATTTATCATTACAGGTGCTAGTTACATTATATTTGCTCTCTGATCTTTAATTTGTTATTTACATATTAAGAATACCCTTTAAATTGTCTTATAAGACTACTTTACAGGTGACGGATCCTTTTCTTGTGTGTAAATGTCTCATTTATGTTGCAATTTTTTCAGTTATTGCATGTATGGAAAAATCTTATTAGAACCTTGAGAGGCACTGCAATGAGTATGTAGATTTTCACACATCTTCCATAAATTTGATATTGTATTTTAAGTTTTAGATCTTTTGTTTTCTTGGTGAAATTATGGACTAAAACATGGCTCATTGGAAGTTATCTTTAATAAGTTGTTTTATGTTATATCATAATTTTAAATGTACATATTTTAATATATATCTTTTAATATCATCCCATTGTTCATCAATTTGTTTGAGCGGGCACCAGTAACATCTCTCAATGTGAGACTTATTGTTACTGTTTTTGACATATTCAATACACCACAGGTAGCTTGCCATGCTCTGCCCTGCGGGCGCGATACTCAGTAGCTTGCCGGGCTCTCCTAGAGGGGCGGAAGAATCAAACATGGGTTGGCTTCGTGAAAGTTTAACGCCCTACCGCTGTGCGGATTTCACTGAGGTTTAATTTAGTTCTTTTAAGATACTCTAAGTTTGCATTTCTTTTAGATTTCCTAGTTTTTATCATCAGTGCTTGGAATTATTATCATCAATATCATTCTGGAAGTAAAAGATATACATTAAATAATACTTATTTTGTAGAATTAAAGCACTGTTTTGAACAACTATAGCTTTTAAAATATCCCAAAATTATTAACTATAGGATATGCACATCTAGATAGTTATAGTAGTTATTAATTTTGCCTAATATCTTGGGTTATTGTAAAGGACTCCAACAGGAAGAACCTCAGTAATTTACTTTTTAATTGAAATGGAAAAAAATACAAATTAGGTCCTTGATTCTTGGGATAACATTTTATATATCTTTTCCTAAAAGTTATCTGGCTGGAGGAGAACGAGTATGTTACACCTTTACCATATACAGAAAGAGATTTATTTCTATATTTGTTTCCCATGAAACTGAAAAGACAGGATGATTCTTAAATGAAGCCAGTCAGTCTTGTATACTACTTTAAAATTTCATGGCAGGGAACCTGAAAGTGTAAAGGCATGCACATGTCCTGGGTTTAATTTCTAGCCCTGGGAGATCCCTGAGCATCACCGGGTATGTCTCCCATACTGGAGGCCTGAGCAGTATCACAGCCTGGAGCCTTGAACTCATCGTACCGTTGACTAAGAATTTACTGTGGGGCCTAGACCACCTAAGCACTGCTTCAGAACATCCTTTCCACCAGGAGGCTGGCATCCTTGCACTGGTACTTTGATTTTTTAGCAATTTCATATACTTGTTAAAAAAATACCACCCCATTCCCAGTTGAAAGAAATTTAGGTAACCATAACTCCATCAAACAGAATACATATCTTATTATTCCAGACTTATCTAGCATCAACTATTTTTTACAGTAGTTATATAAAAAAGTTCACTTCCTAATTGATAACTCTTCTATGAATATCATATAATTTCATTCAGTCTTAGGTAATATACAGTACCATATAAATATTCTTAGAGATATGTAGTTAAATAAAAAGAATGTTGAAACTTACTTGAAAATTAAGATTTAGAGACAAAATATTACATCGTAATTATGTTAAATTTTGAAGAAATTCTTGAAATAAGAGTCATAAGTACCTGAAAATGGCTCATAAACTAGAGAGTTCTCCTTCATGATTTTGGAATGCATTTTATATAACAACAATGTGACTAGTTTTTAAAATTTTAATTATTTTTCTTTGATACAGTCTGCTTACCAGTATTTATAAATAAATTGTTAAAAGTTTCCATCATTTTAATGTTACTGGGCCATGTATTTAGATGCATAAAAATAGATGGATCATTGAAATATTAATAGGATCTTTCACTCACAAGTAGAAATATTTCCAGGTGTATGCCCTATTTTTTAGAAAAGCTTTTCTAGAATTACCAGGATTCATCAGAAGCAATAAATTTGAGAAAGAGAATATTTGGAGAATGCTTTTAACGCACACTTATTTTTCACTATAGAATTGACCCACAATCCTTTTGTAAGTACTTTCATCAAAATACTTTCATAGTTTTATGGTTTACAAGTATCCCTCTGTATTGTCTATGTAAAATAAATAAGCTAAATAAGTGGCCAATTAATAACATAAAAAAATCACATCTTATATTTTCTTCTATCATTAAAAATCTGTTATATTGGACTATCTATAATTTTTTTCTTTTTGGGTCACACTCAGTGATGCACAGGGGTTACTCCTGGCTCTGTACTCAGGAATTACTCCTGGCGGTGCTCAGGGGACCATATGGGATGCTGGGATTTGAACCCGGGTCGGCTGCTGCGTGCAAGGCAAACACCCTACCCACTGTGCTATCACTCCAGCTCCCAAAATTTTAAACAGACTGATAGAGTGTTTTTTCAGCAATGTGATTATATGTAGCTCATTAGATGTTACCAACTGTTTTGTTCTAGCGGACACCAGTAGCGTCTCTCATTGAGAGACTTATTGTTACTGTTTTTGGCATATCCAATACTCATGGGTAGCTTGCCAGGCTCTGCTGCACAGGCTCGGTACTCTAGGTAGCTTGCCGGGCTCTCTGAGAGGGGCAGAGGAATCAAACTTGGGTCGGCCTCGTGAAAGGCGAAAGGCTAGGATAGCACAGCAGTTGGGTGTTCAAACAGTAACAATAAGTCTCTCAATGAGAGACGTTACTGGTGCCTGCTCGAACAAATCCATGAGCAACGGGATGACAGTGACAGTGATTATAATGTTGCACAAGCTATAAAGTTATTTTTAAGAATAAATTTGTTTATGTTTTTAAATGGTTTTTTTAGCTGTGCGTGGAATTGTCTTTTGAGTATTAAGAATGAACTATTTAAAAGAATGAACATCAGCCTTGGCTCCTCTTTTCCTAATTGAGGTTTTGGTCTTTTAAATTCTTTCTCTGGAATCATCTAGAGGCTGATCTCAATATCTATCTGTACACAGGTTTTCACCTACATTAAATAAAGTGGATCGGTCTCAAATTATTTTCCTCTCTCATTTTCTCCTTTTTCTTCTTGACATAATTCACTAACTACAGTTGAGTTACTGATTGTGCTTTATGATAATCAAAACATATCATATAATAGTTTGAAATTATGACATATGATACATCCAGCTTTGCTCTTGTCTCTCATACTTAGAGAAATATGAAAGTGAAAAGACTAAGTAATATAATCTCTGTTCTTTTTTTAAAAATATTATTTCACATGCACATAGGGTTTATGAAATTTGCATTTGAATTTTAGGCTATATAATGTGACTATGTACACTGCTTCCTAGAACAGACATTTAGAAATTCTTCATGCTGAGATAATTAGATCACTTTATTTCCCCTTTATTTTCTTAATGTGTTATACAGCACATTGATATATATTTGTGGAACTGACTTCACATCACTAAAAGAATACGTTTGTTTTGGGGCCTACCCATTGCTGTTCAGGAGTTCCTCCTGGCTCTGCACTCAGAAATTACTTCTGGCAGGTTGCAGAACCATATGGGATGCCAGGTATTAAAGCCAGGTCAGTTTCTGTGCAAGCCAAGTGTCCTGTCCACTGCACTATCACTTCAGCCCAATCTTTGGGATAATAATAATTGTTTATTGGATATATTGGAAATATATCCAAAGCATTTTTAAAAGATTGCTACTAGTTTTTCCTTATGGAATTCACCAGCATAACTGTCTTGCTCTGGATTTTTGTTTGAATGAGCCATTTTCTTATATTTTCTAGGATGAGTAAAACAAAACCTTCTTGTTAAAAGAAAATATATTCATTGAACAATCTAATTTATAAAATGTAGCTTATAACAATCTACTTTATACAATAATGAACTCCTATTTCTATTAATTTATAAAATGAGTATACCTTTTCACACTACAGTAGAAAATGTGTAATAAAATCAGCTTAATGTTAGAAAAAAATTAGTTTTAGAATTGCCCCTTTAATTTTGTTATAACACACATATAGTTGGTTTTCCTTCTGAATATTAACATTTTTCAAATTTAAGAATCATACTGTACTCTTTATATATTTTACCAGTATATTTAATAAAATTATGAAGACCTTAAAAGGAGGTATTTCAGGCCAGATTGTGACAGAAATGTCTCTCTTCCAATAGAGAAAACATGAAACAAATTCCCTCATAGGTAGAAACTTATACTCAGACACTAATAGCATGTAAGACCAAGACCAACATTTGAGAAGTAGGTCTTTAAGGACTTGATGGAGGTCAGTTTTGTACACATCTATAGGTCTAATGTCAGAGGTCTGTGTCCATATTATCTTTGTACTCTCCCTCCAAGTTATTGGTGTCTTCTTCAAGGAAATACAACAGGCAGTTTCCTTATCTGCCTACTCCCCAAAAGGTAAAAGAAGGAAAAATAGAATAAAGTACTCAGTCATCCTAAGAAAGAGACCCATTACCTTGGCTTTCTAGATAATGTCTCTGACACTGTCCTATGTGCTGGTGTCCACAGGATCTGAATTTGTTTCTGGTTCAGAGGTTTGCAGTTCTGGCAGCCAACAGAACTTCTGTCACATGTCACTGTAATAAATGTAGAAACCATGACTATACATTGACTGCTACCAAGTTCAGATTGACGTACAGAGACAAATTTTCTAAGGACTTTTTTGTGTTTGACCTAAAGAGAAGACATTTGGTTTGGTAATAAATATGGGCTGTTTTCTGGGACAGAGGCCAGTGAGCATTATCAGCTATTGTCTATCTGCTCCAACACAGGCAAATTTTGCACCCTGGTTGGTGGCCCTGAGTTATTTGCTAGATTTCCTGGTTCTGTCAGACAACAGGACTTGTGATTTTGATCCTACACATCTACATCAATTTAATGAGATAGAAACCTGTTGCCAAAGTGACTCCAAATTAAATGACATTGACTGATATCTCCTCTTTGGTACTGCTTGATCTGCATACCCCTCACACTAAAATTGGAAGCTGGGGAAAAAAGTCACAAAAGGTGAGAAACAACCAACCTAGAACAGTAAGTTTAACCTGCTGAATGAGGTCACTTTTTCAAAACTGGCAGAAATGTTTGTTTTAGTTTATTCCTCTCAACTACAGAGTCAAGAAACATAAAAAAATAAAGATATAAAAAGGTTCTTAATTAAATAGAGATAAGTGATTTGTCTAATAAAGGATCCATAGTAACATTAATAAAAGTGTTGACTATAGTCAGCAGAATAAGGGATGAATACACTGAGAACTTCATCAGATGATTTAAGAAAAATTAAGAAAATACAAATTCACAGGAATGAAGGGTAGAATACGTAGAGCATTCATTAGTAGATGAGATGAAGCGGGCATAAAATGACCAGTGAACTCAAATGCGAAGCAGTAAAATACCAGGTAACAATTACAAGTGCCCCAGAAGAAGGAAAAGTCTAGAAAAGTTATTTGAGGAAGTTATGGGTAAAAATTCCTATAAACTGGAGACAGTGGGGAAGGAGACAAACATATAAAGCCCCAAAGTAACTGAAAAATGAAGGAGAAAGTTTTCCATACTTATTCCTCCCCACAAGAAAGTTACCTTGAGGAGGGTTATTCTGTTTCTTCCTTTAGCTATACATGATTTCTATCACTTGATCCACATTGTTAGCCCCAGAATCATTTCACTCAGATGAAAATAAAAGATGGAGGCCTGAGTATAAAATGGTGTGTTAGGCACTTACTTTGGATGCAGTTAACTTAGGTTTGGTCGCTGGGCCCACTGAACACAGTGCCAAGAGTAACCCCTGAGCAATTCCAGGTGAGGCCCCAAATCCAAATAATCAGAAAATTAAAAAAAAAAAAGAAAAGAAAGGGTAAAGATATAATGTTGATTAGTGTTGATAAATATAGAGCTGATTTGGGGCTGGAGCAATAGCACAGTGGGGAGGGTGTTTGCCTTGCACTTGGCCAACTCAGGTTGAATTCCCAGCATCCCATATATTCCCCTGAGGGTTAATTCCCGAGTGCAGAGCCAGGAGTAAGCCCTGTGCACCACCTGGTGTAACCCAAAAAGAAAAAAAAAAGAGCTAGCTGATTAATCAGTTATAAAGTTAATAAAGGTTAAAAGAAAATAGTCACAATTATAGAATATAGGATCAAGGATATGTAAAATATATCTCTAAAAGAATGAGAAACAAATATTTAGGAATCTTTAATGTATTCTAAGTGCTGTTAACACTTTATAATTTATGTTAAATATAAGTCTCATATAATTCACAAAGCAAATACCTGTAGTAAATACACATAATATGAGAGGAATCATGAAGAAAATGAAGAGACTATGTACAATATAAGAATCAGTATATAAGTGTCAATAATTACATATTGGCAATAACTATAAAGTAATTTATATTTTATTTAATTCTTCAATAAAATGATTTAGAGTGGCCAAATGGATAATTTAAAAAAAGTTCACCTATATATATGTCCTATGAGTATGGACACACAGAAAATGTGAACAGATGAAAAAGATAAGAAACTAAGACTTTACACTTTACAGACAAATAATACATTTGTGAATAACTGCCAAGACCTAGGAGTTTAAAATAGTAAAGAAGTAACATGGTCTATTCAGAGCCTTTTCAGTTTTATTTCTGGAGACACAAAAGATATTTTATACTCATCTGAAACTTAAAGGGCAACTTTCACAAGAAATATTTTTCTTGCCCCAGGAAGATAAAGGAGGGTTGGCTTTGATTGTCATTCTTGCAAGGACTGATTCTCTAAAATAAAAGAATTTGTGATATCAATGGGACAAATGTGCTTATGTAAGATACTAAAAATTAAAAATCAATTGTATTGAGTTTTGACAAGAATGTATAATTAATGGAACAGATACATATAATGTTAACATTTCCACTCCAAGGAATTTGAAAACAATATGTGTGTTTGTCACACACAGGATCATAACACACTACAAATAAAAAGCAATAAGCTATTTCTACAGAAAAGAATAAAGACTAGTCTCACAATTAAATTAGAAACAAGATAATGCATTGCTATGTCAGGCTGTAAAACATGTAATAATATTGTGCATAAACATAATATTGGTAATTTGTTGAGTGTATGTGTTTAAAATAAACAGAATCATAACTTGTTCTATGGGGTGCTGAATGAAATATAACAATTTCCCAATGAATGAATGAGTTCAACCATCATCCTATATAATCAAAAGGGTTGGGGAAAGCTTTTTGAAGAATCAAGCCCAGATAAAAATTCTCATAGAAATGTATGCAAAAATATACCATAAACATGATTATTTTTAAAGTGGTAAAATACAGGAATTAGGCAAAATATTTTGAAGTTTTAAAGAATATAGGAATGTTTGTAGAGGTGCATATGTTTCTCTGTATTGCTTATTAGAGTATAATGCATGCCTATTAGAGTATAATGATATCTCTTAATCACACAGACTGTGATTAATAAATACTTTTAAAAAATTAAATAGAAAGAGAAATAATGTGTGTAGAAATTATTTATTCCACAACATTCATATGTAGGCAGATTTTAAACCCTTTGCTTTATGATACTAAAATATTGTCTTGTCCTCAAACATATGCAAAGACAAAAGTGCTAAGGTCTACTTAAGAATTTTCTAGAAGAATGTGTAATATTGAAGAAGGTACTTGACTTTTACAGAAGTGGAATCATGGGATGTTTGAAGAAACTGGGAAGGACTGTTAAGAATTGCTTGAACAGAAATTCTGAAAATGCAAATGCAAAAATATGGTATACTCCTGAGAGTAATAGACATTCAGCATAAATGTCAAATAATATAGAAAGAGAACAGAAATGACAGTGTGACAATGGCTGGAAAAACATGAGTTATACTGAACAGCAACTGAAAATTTGGACTTTTTCCTGAAAACAAATGAGAAAATTAATCTGAACCTCCAAGAAATAAACTCTTGGAAATATAATAGCATCTATAAGACAACTATAGAAATGAATTTTCTATTAGTTAAATAGTATTACTGAAGTCACACTTATAGTTGACTTAGTAATCATCATGTGTCTCAGTAGAACTGCATTGAAGGTAGAAATGATCTTGACATTTGTCTGCTTATTAAAAGCCTTCTCAATTTATTTGGGGCCTTTAAAGTTTTTCCTTATTACAGAGTGTAAAAAGAAAACCTTCAAAATGTGAAAAAAAATTCAAATAACATTTGATAAGATCCTTTTCTAGAATATACATAAACATTTTGGTAAAAATAATAGACATAAAATAAATCTATAAAATAAACAAAGCTAGAGAACAAAGGACTGAATTCACACTAAAAGAAAAAAATCAAGGTCTTTTTTACAGCAAGGACAAAAATGAAAATTTTCTAAGAATTTATTGATCCTATAGAATCTTCTGTCTTCTCCAAAACATCCATTGATACGTTTGCTCCATGCCAAAAGATTCTCGTAATTTGTTCATTTGAAACACTTGCACATTTTTCATAGTTAATATAACACCAATAAGAAATTGGGAATATTAACTAGATTTCAGAAAATTTTACTTTTACTTAAACCTTAAACAAATATAACTCAGTATAGAAACAAATTGAATAGAAATAAATCCATAAACTTGAAATCTAGAGCTGTAGTTAATCCAGGGTCAAGGGGGTTCTAAGGGAGCATGTTGGGAGTTTGATGGACCAAGGATGAAGGATATTGATACTTTTGAGATGGTGGCAGAGTGAAGAACATACACTGCTAAGAGGCAGATACTGTGTTTTAGTTCCTCCTAAAACACAGATACACTAATGCTATCTTAATTTTTGGAGAGTGGTCACACCCAGCGATGCTCATGGGTTACTCCTGGCTCTGCATTCAGGAATCACTCCTGGTGGTGCTCGGGGGAGCATCTTTGATTCCAGGAATTGAACCCAGGTTGGCCTCATGCAAGGCAAATGCCCAACCAGCTCTACTATGGCTCTGGACCTGCTATCTTAATTTTTTAAAGTTTCCTGGTAGACTAAATTATAACTCATGGAACACATTCCTGAACATAATCTATTTATAATAGTTAGAAAATTTAAAAAACATGGTAAAAAAAGTTCATTGTTTTGACTAGCATTCTTAATATTACTTTCGATTCTTTCAGCGAATAATCAACAAGTTTATATTTCTTAGCCAAAGTCATTATAAAAAAACAGAATATCAGTGGATTCCCTTTGACCCACAAATTAATCACTGTGTAATTGCTAATATGTTATGATCTATCTAGATTGAAATCACAGCTGGGATGACACAATGTTACTTAAGAAAAGTTCACCCTGAACAAATTCTTAGTTTGCAAATTACTCTGAGGCAATTGAGAGTCATGGTTCTGAAAAATTTTCAATATTCTTTTAATATTTTTATTGTACTTACTCTCTTATAATTGTTTGATTAAGTTGCCAAAAATCTTTTTTTATTATTGAATCACCGTGAGAACAGTTACAAAGCTTTCCAGTCTAAGTCTCGGTCATACAATGATCAAACACTCATCCCCTCACCAGTGCACACCCTCCACCGCCAAGAACTCCAGTATGCCCCCCATCCCACCCCTCCCCCAACCTATGTGCAGATGATTTCCACCTTACTCTCTCTCCGCTTTGATCACATTCAATATTGCGACAAAAGATTCACCATTATTATTTGGAATTTTTCCTAACATTCAGACCTGCTGAAAAGACATCATTAGATAATTTGTTTTCTATTGCTGATATGAAGAGCATTTTGGATTTCTGATATTTTAGTCATAATTCTGGAGGGATTTGCCAATATGTAACTCAGGGCCTTGTTGGGGTGGGAAGAGGGGTCAGTTCCACCCCCCTCCCCCATCCTGTGAGGCCCTGCGTGTCACTTCACTTCAGTCTCATACCTGGCTGTCCAATAAGTTCTGAAAAGGTGGCAGCCACAGTGCCACCAGGGAGAAAAGGCAGAAGGGACAAACACCTTTCCCCACCCAGGATGGCACAGCACCATAGTTTAATGCTCAGTCCAGATTCATTTCTGCCAGAAGCACTGGGCTCTAAGGTTGATCTATGTTCCTCAGGGATCATGGCCATTCAGGAGCCAGGAGCCGTTCATGGGCAGCAACTTGGGGCCTCGTCAGGGCGGAATAAGGGGCCGGTTCCACTCCCATCCCATGAGTTCCCGAGTGTTGCTGTTCTCTCTCTAGTTTTGGGTAGGGGCAGAGGCTAGATCATTTATTTTCCATTGCTCACTTTGTATATCAGTAAATGTTGCATGGCTGCATAAGCAGCTGTGCATTTTGAAGGAATAGTCCTGTAGCCACATACCGGAGCCATGCTTGTAGAAGCTCATGGTCACTGGGATTCCATCTGGAGAAGGCGGGGAGACTGCACCTGCTCCATATGGGCTGTCCCGGAGATATCGGCTTGGTATGGGGCCCGGAATATTCTCCGGTGTTGTGGTGCCCGCCGTGTGCTGTGTGCTGAGTGCGGCAAGATGGTCAAGTTGTCAAAAATCTTTTTTTTTCTTTTTGGGTCACACCCAGAAACGCCCAAGGATTACTCCTGGCTCATGCACTCAGGAATTACTCCTGCCGGTGCTCCGGGGACCATATGGGATGCTGGGAATCAAAATTGGTCGACCGCATGCAAGGCAAACACCCTACCCATCGTGCTATCGCTCCAGCCTAAAAGTTGTGAAAAATCTGAAGTGCTTCTCTGCATTGACTATCTTGATAGGAGGTTATCATACATATATTCAAACAAAAATTTACAATTATAAAGTGCAACTTTATTTTCAAAGAATTCAGAAAATTAGAGAAGAGGCAAGAGTGGTGAAGACCAACAATCTGAGACACATTCTCCTATAGCTTTAGCACAAAAAACAAAAGTTCCCGCATTCCCCGGATGAGTTTATTCTTTTATAGTCATGCAGCAGATTAGTAATTAGGAAGAGTTTCAATCTGTTTAACAATAAATGTCAAAGCTTTAGTCTTAAGGCTGGAGCGATAGCACAGTGGGTAGGGCACTTGCCTTGCACGTGGCCGACCCGGGTTCCATCCCCGGCATCCCATATGGTCCCTCAAGCATGCCAGGAGTAATTCCTGAGTGCAAAGCTAGGAGTAACCCCTGAGCATCGCTGGGTGTGACCCCCCCAAAATAAAGCAAAAAAAAAAAAGCTTTAGTCTTGGAAACACATATATAAGATCTAGACTAATAATTTACCTTACTCTAATAAATACACCATGGAAATATTAATGTCTTGTTGTATTAATGTCTTGCTTCTAAAGTTAGTTCCCATCTTTAGTCTATTAGGAAAGAGCCTTCTCCACTGCAAGGCTATCTTCATGATCATGTTACCAAAAAAGTCACATGGGACAGAATACTCAGGAAAGTTCTGATAGTCGGATTTCAATGCCCTATGGTTATTATTCTATGATTCTTAATTTTTTTAATTTTAAAAGCCAGGTTTTATAAGTAAAGTCCAATAATTCCTTAAGCAAGAATTAGCAGCATTTATACTTGGCTCAAGTATTACCCTGGGCAGATTCTCAGCTACCCTAATTCTACTCAATGATAGCTGCCTGGATAGTACCATTAAAGAGACAGAGATTATACATGACAGATTAAAAGGCAGACAATCAAAGACCAGAAAATGTTTAGCTTCTACTGTTTACATTAAGATCCCTACATATCATGGGGGTGGAGTGATAGCACAACGGGTAGAGCGTTTGCCTTGCACGTGACTGACCTGGGTTCGATTCCCAGCATCTCATATGGTCCCCTGAGCACCACAGTTGTAATTCCTGAGTGCATAGCCAGGAGTGATCCCTGTTCATTGCTGGGTGTGACCCAAAAAGAAAAAAAAAAAAGATTCCTATGTATCCACATTCTTCCAGGCCTTTCAATTTATGTAGTTGTTTCAAACATACTTCTAAAATTATCAAAAAAATCCACACTATGTTTCTGAAAATGACGTTAATCTTCTCTTGCCAAAGAAACCTGGCAGATTTCTGACCACTCTAGTCCCTAAAATTCATTTACTATAAATTAGCAGTCTGTTTTTTATAGAGTAGCTACGTCTAACCCAGCAAACACAGTTTTCACTTATGTTTGTGATAAAATGAATGTGGCGATTTTGTTACTGTGGTTGTTTCTTTCAAACATCATACTATAGTTTTATATTTTGATATCACTCACATATGGCTGTATGAAAGAGATTGACAATTTGTTTTCAGAATTTTGGATACTGAAAATAATTTGCTAAAAAAGGGAATTATATTTAGAATTTGTAAGAAGTGCAAAGAAATAGCCATGATAATATCTTCTCAAAAATTATTTTTGCATGTTCTAGGAAAGAACTTTGTTGCTGAATAAAAATTTGCAGGTTCAAAGGGAAAGCAAGAAAAGCATTATTTAGACATAATTTAATGATAATTTTCCAACACAAGTGCCTCGTAACTGCTATACTTTCAGTGCTCAATAAATACTGAATTGAATAATCAGTTAATTCAAGAAAATAGATTAATGAATAATTGAATGCTTCTCTCAACTGAGGTGAAACCCCATAGGAAAAAAAAGAGTAAAGTCTATAAGAGGCAAAATTGAAAAATTTTATGTCATAGCTCTGTTGCACACATAAATTTTATTAAATATATATATACTTCTGTTACATATTTATACATATAAACATATATGCAAATACAACCCAACTGCCACCATGCTCCATGCCAGTTTTCAGCATGCTCAGGCCATTCCTCACGCATGAGTGAAGTCCCACAGAACCAGGTGATACGGAAATTTGTGACCTTGGACTCTAGGCTCAACAGGACCCGGGAACAGAGATTCTCTGCCTGCTTCCACCAATGTCCGGCAACCCAGGGCTCACACCCATAAGACCTACCAGCACCAGATAAATTCCTCACTGGTGACCTCCACTACCCAACTGAGGCCACACTCCAGGCTGCTTTCTGGACACATCATAAACACTTTCTATCCATTTTCCATCATTACTGCACCATATTTGATTGGGTTCAAATATGGTTTGAACCATCAGAACACCTATAATGGCTATTGAAGACCAACCAAAAAGCCTCCATCTCTCTTGGAGAGCCAGGCAAACTACTGAGAGTATCCCACCCACACGGCAGAGCCTGGCAAGCTACCTGTGGCATATTTGATATGCCAAAAACAGAAGCAACAACAGGTCTCATTCCCCTGACAATGGAAGAGCCCCAAATATGGCAACATTAAGGACAAACAAGGAGAGACTAATAAAGATCTCAGGGTCTATTTAGATTGCCAAAACGAAGAAGGACTGAAATGACTGTTTGCACTCTTAACGCACATACACTGGCATTGGAAGCATCCATCGAGGACCTGGTGGTGCAAGCACTGAAGATCAAGTTCAATGTCATTGGATTGACCGAGATGAGAAGGCATCGAACACATCACACCATTTTTGACACTGGAGAAGAACTGTTCCTCGGAACATACAACAGTAAAGGCATAGATGGTGTCAGTGTCCTTGTCAACAGGAACTTGGTCATGAACTTTGATTCCTTTGAATGCCAAACAACCCGAATCAGACACGTTTGAATACATGTGGCTCGTTGCTGGCAGTTTCCAGCTTTGTCATGTACGCATCAACATCCACCTTCAATGAAGAAGACATTGAGAGGTTCTACATGAAGCTGGAGAAGTTCAATAAAGAAGACCATACTTTCTACAAGGTCATTGTTGGTGATTTTAACACCAAGATAGGTCCTAGAAGGTCACCCAAAGAACTCCACATCAGGACTCATGGCCTAGAATGGAACGAACAGGGTGAGAGACTGTCTGAGTTCATCATGTTGACCAAGACCATCCAAGGTAATTTTCAGTTCTAGAAGGCTGAATATAAACGCTGGACATGGGAGTTTCCTTGTGGACAGTTCCACAACAAAACTGACCACATCATATTCAATCAACAGTTTTGCCTGACTGATGTTGCTATTGTCCTAAAATTCCAAATGGGATCAGACCACTGTCTCTTTCATGAGAAATTCTACTTCATGGAGAAGGGAGAAAGGGCTGCAAAGTTTAAGAAGAAGAACTCCCAGAATGACCACCAACTGGAAGCTCTTTGGAATTACTACAGCAATATGGGACGATGTGGTTGTTGACAACATCGTCGAGGAATATGATTGACTGGTTCAGCCCCTCCATGATTGTGCAAGGAATGCAGAAAGAGAGAGAAAAAACCACAAAAAGTCGCCTGTCTTCGGAAACTCTTGAGCTCATTTGCCAGCGTGGTCTGGCATGAGCATCAGGCAATCACAAGCTAATGTCCAAGCTCGCAAAGCTGTGCAGAACAGTGATAAAGGAAGATCTCAAAGAGAGAAGAGCAGCAGTGTTGGCCAATGTGGCAGAAGCCGGGAGAAGTATTTGCAATACCCGCCTGTCCTTCGCCAACTATAAGACCAAGATGATTGCCCTCCAACATCCTGATGGATCTATCACATCTTACAGAGAACAATGGAAAAGGTTATCCACGACTTCTACTCAGATCTCTTTGATAGCCACGTCCACCTGCCCACATACCAAATTCCGCAGGATGGATATGTCATTCCCAGAGTTCTCCTTTCTGAAATTCAACATGCCATTTCACTGGTAAAGAAGCGTACAGCACCAGTCCAGACAAGGTCAGACCCAAACACCTAAAGTATCTGCTGCCAGTACTCGTCAATACACTGGCTCAGCTCTTCACATCCTACTGGTCTGAATGTTGTCTGTCATCTACAAGTTATTCACTCAAGTAATCCTGAATAGGATTGGCAGAACACTAGACAAAGGACAACTACGTAAGCAAGCCGGGTTCCGAAAAGGATTCAGCACCATCGACAATATCCACATGGTGACCAAGCTCATTGAGGTTTCTTGAGAGTTCAAGATGCTGCTCTAAATTCAGTGATTTAAAGAAGGCTTTTGATTTTGTTGAGACTGAAGCAGTCATCAAAGCCCTAGCCAAACAGGATATTCAAACTCAATACCTCAGGATCCTCTGTGAGCTATATTATGGATTCACTGCCAGGATCTCACCATTCTACAAAGAAGTGGTCATTGACGTAAAGAGAAGGGTTTTTTAGGACGACACCATTTCACCGAAACTCTTCAGTGCCACTCTCGAGAATGTCATGTGACGACAGGAATGGTAAGGAATAGGAGTGAAGATAGACGGTTGGCAACTATACCACCTCCACTTCGCTGAAGGCATGGTTCTTATAACACCAAATATCATCCAAGCGTCACGAATGCTGGCCAACTTTGACCGTGAATATGGAAAGGTCAGACTGCAGCTTAATCTCATGAAGACAATGTTCATGAGAAACAGACTAGTACCTGATGTTCCATTTACCCTCAAAGGAACAAACATCTCTGACTGAAGCAGTTATGTGTCCCTAGGTCGAGAACTCAACATGACAAGCAACCTGGCACCTGAACTGCACAGGAAGAAGAGAGCTTCGTGGAACACCTTCAAGAGTGTCAAAGAAGTGGTTAAGAGGAGGAAGAACTTCCGGCTCTGGGCACATCTTTTCGACTCCACCCTTCTTCCTGCACTAACATATGCCTCAGATACCTGGGCCCTACGAAAGCAGGATGAGAACACAATTTGGGTATCCCAAAGAGGAATCGAAAGAGCTATGCTTTCACTCAAGTGAGAGAAGGAATCAGGAGTTCAGATCTCCGTTGACGATCAAGAATCAGGGACGCTGTCTCGTTTGCCAAGGTTTCAAAAATCAGATGGGCCAGACACATAATGTGATTTAGAGATGACCGTTGGACTAGAACTGTCATGGACTGGATTCCATGGGACATCAAAAAATCGCATGGCCACCCACCTACAAGATGGTCAGACTTCTTCGTCAAGACCCTAAATGAATAGTTTGAGAATCTGTGTTCCTGGAGCAAGCAGACGCCATTTAGCTATGCTAGTGCGCGACAGACGAATGGAGAGGTTACTGGCGCCTGCTTGAACAAGTCGACAAACAATTGAATGACAAGTGATACAAGTTCATACAATCTAAATATAAGCATATAAAATATATTTATATTGAATATATATAACTGTTGACCACATAGTCATCATAAGAGCACATGCATAAGAAAGATGAACAATAACTATTACTAGGCATACAAGAAGCTAATATATTGTTAATATAATATTAGTATAACATTAGGAATATAATATTAGGAGTATAAGAAGCTAGAAAATTCTGCCCTATATTAAGACAATTTTTACCTTTATGAATTTGCCATTTAGGTGATCAATAAGTGTTAAGAAATGCCTTTTTGCACATATACTACATACTGATACTGCCTTAGTATGAAAACAATAAAGCAAACAGTTAGATAATTATATTTATTATATTTAGAAAGCTAATTCACACTCACCTACTATTGTCCATATGCTATGAATAAAAGTAAATTGGTAATATTTATCTTGACAATGATATTAAAAATTGAAATATTATTCATATATATGAACTTATAATTCATAAATCTACACTTTCATTATTAAAGTCAGATCCTTACCTTGATGTGATTTGAGTCTATCTCTAATAAAATCACTCAGGAATAAAATTAACAATGCTGTAATGTAATTTTATTGCTGCCTCATCTAATATTTTAAGCAAAGAACCTGATGCCCATTGGTGAAGGGATGGGTGTTCGAGCATTGTATAACTGAGACTTAAACCTGAAGGCTTTGTAACTTTCCACATGGTGATTCAATAAAAGAATAAATTAAAAAAAAAGAACCTGATGCCTATGAAGTATCATGACTAGTATAAATATGTATAACAGATTCTTAGAGTCACTGGTATTTATTTTACCTAATAGGAGGAACATGTAAGCTAAGCACTTCATAAACAATATACAAATAAATGGATTAATAGAAATGAATTATGTGTTTTGCTGTTGTTTTGCACCCCCTTTTATTGCTCTCTGCTTAAATTTTTTTCATAATTCAGTGAGATAAAAGAAGGAAAGGAAAGCAAGCTGAGGTGGGAAACTGCCACGTTGCAAAAGGCAGGAAAACATGCTTTTTTCTAATACAATTATAGTCAAGATGCAAAGTGTGTGATTAATCTTTTTGTTTGCAGGTTTTTTCTAATAATGCATGACATATCTGCATCATTTTGTTCTACTCATGCAAATAAGTAGATACTTTTTCATAGGGAGTGCAGTTTAATCCGCTCTCTGAAAATTAACTTTCCAAGAGTTTATAAGCCATCAGTAACAGCAAGGTTCTGATAGAGCATTACCTCATGTCTATATTTTATGATAGAACCTATGGATTCTAATTCATGAAAATATAATGAGTACAGGCTATAAATGAACATAAGCAAATGAACAAAAAAATTTTGACAAGTTACTAGTGCAAAAGAGACTAATGGCAAAGTGAAGAATAGTATACACATAGAGTAAACAATTTGTAAAATGAAATAGAAAACCTTCTTGTGGCTCACAGAATTCTTATTTCCTTTATGCGATATGAACACCATATATCCATTATTTTATATCCTTTATCCATAAAACATTATTTTATGTGTCCTTTATACTGAACTATGATGTTTATTTTTTTTAAAGTTATGAAATGTGTTTCTTCCTCCTCCATAAAATTACTCAAAATATGCAGCAAGAACAGTTCTGTCTAGTAGAAACACTCTTTCCAATTTATTAATCATCACTAAAATGGTATAAACTTTATAATATTTAAGTTTTCTTAACATTCATGATTATCATTCTCCTTATAAATTGAAAAAGATAAGAGTCTTTCAATGAATTTCTGTGCACCTAAAAAAAATGTAGTTAATAATGTAATAAACCCTGTGTCAAAAAAAAAATTGTTACAAACATTGTAACAAAAATTGTTACAATGGAGGTATAAAATAATTTGAATTTTATAAAAAGTGCTGCATATAAAAATGTACAAAGTGAAGTTAATTTTTACTTAAAAAGAAAAATACACAAATTAGAAAAATATAAAAATTTTGTATAGAATCATGAGAAAGGCCCTTAACTGAATCTTAGTAAAATTGGTTTAAAATAAGAAACAATAAAATAATATGTAAAACACCAAACACCAGTAACTGATACCAAAAATTAAAAAAAACACAGATAATCTGAAACCATAAATAAAAATGGGAGATGAATACAGATGTAACAAATCTTAAAAAAATTTTCAAAAATGTGATTTTATTTATTAAAAAAAGTATGTAACATTAAAAATGCCTAGAAAAACACAAACTACCAACAGGCACAACAGAAAACTCCATAATACCTAACAAGGAAATTAAATTAATAAATAAAACAATAAATTAAAAAATTATCCATCATAAGGGAAATTTATCAAACTTATAACAAGTATGCCTCAAAATTGTAGCATAAATCAAATTGGAAAACCCAAAATAAATGCTTAGATCATCATCCAATTGTCTTTAAAACACTGAATCTTAATAAGATTTGTTTTCTCAGTTGCCAAACATATCACAGTACACATAGTAGATATTTAAGTCAAAAGGGATGCAAGAAGTACAAACTGCCTAAATACACTAGATTTGCAGGACCAGATCAGCTGAGAAGAATAATGATGCTATGGTACTTCATTCCTAGAATGTCAGTACTCTACTAGGCTTCAATACACCTACTCATTCCAAGATTATTAATATTGTCACCTCCCAGCCCTTTTCTTTTGCAAATTATTTATTCATTTATCTATTTTTTGGCATTTTGGTCCACACTTGGCGATTCTCAGGTGTTGTTCCTAGCTCTGCCCTCAGGAATTACTCCTGGTGGTGCTTTGGGGATCATACGGGATATAGAAGATCAAATTTGGAGTGGTCACATGCAAAGCAAATGCCCTACCTCCTGCACTATTGCTCTCGTCCTGCAAATGACTTTATGACATGACAAACTTTTAGCAGTACACAGAAACTCCAGATAAGAAAGCATATCATTGTTTTGAACTGCAAAATTCCATGGTGGGGATAGGGAAGAAATTTCAAAACAATTACCCCTGTGCCCCCAAAATAAGTTATTTACTAAAGAAAAAAAGGAAAATTGCTGTCATTTTTTAAAAAAAGCATGTTATGGGGCTGGAGCGATAGTACAGCGGGTAGGGCATTTGCCTTGCAAACGGCCAACCCAAGTTTGATTTCCAGCATCCCGTATGGTCCCCCAAAATACCACCAGGTGTAATTCCTGAGCGCAGAGCCAGGAGTTTTCCCTGTGCATCGCCAGGTGTGACCCAAAAAGCAAAAAAGCAAAAATAAATAAATAAATAAATAAACAAACAAACATGTTACTCAGGTGTAAAAAATACAAACACGTGCACACGGAAGGGGTGATGTTATGTGTGTTCTCAGGCTCTCCGGGCAGCTCTCTCTCTCTCTCTCTCTCTCTCTCTCTCTCTCTCTCTCTCTCTCTCTCTCTCTCTCTCTTTCTCTCTCTGCTCGTGTTCAGTGCTCTCAAGCCGTTGTGTATGGACTGGATCAGAAGATCAGAATGGCTTCTTCTTTGTGCTCTGTTTCTGTGTGTGCCACTGTGCTTTCTTCTGTCTTTCTATCTCTGACTCTGTCTCTGTAGTCTCTCCTCTGTCTCTCCCACCCTCTCTCTGTCTGTTGTCTCTCCTCTGGTCTCTTCCAATCTCTCTTCTTCTGATCTCTCTCTTTAGAGCCTTTCGCTTCATGCTCTTTCTTTCCCCTGCTTCTGGCTCTGATGATTTTTTTTTCCGCTTTGTGCTCTGCTTCTGTGTCTTGTCCCCTTTGCTTCTGTGTCTTCTCCTCCCACTTCTCTTACAGTCTTAGTTTATATAGCAATCACATAGGGTGGTGACACAAAGGTGGGTTGAACATTAACAAATCAACAAAGAGTTGTAAGACCACTCCTCCAGGAGATTAACAAAATCTCATCTATGGAGATTACTCCAGATTACTAGGAGAGCCATTTAAGGACAAGATCCTATCCAGGGTGTGTCACTTTCTTCTTTCCTCAGCTAGTAATACACTTACGTAGATTTAGTTGTAGTAAATCTACTTCTAATATTTCTACCAATGTTATTCTGTATGAGCACAGTAAGATATATATCAGACTTAAAGTTTGGTTCTTCCTGAGGATATCTCACTATATATTCCATACCACAGTCCTCAGGTTAGGTTAATCTTCCCTGTCCCATTAGGGTCCTAATCTCTTCATTACTTTTGGATCATGACAACATTTGTCTATGACCATGCTCTCAACTCATAGTTGAGTATTGTGGCTCTTTGGCCTTGCCAATTTTGATGCCAGTTTGCTCACAGCTTGCCCTGGGTCCATTCTGTCCCTCATCGGGACCTTGCTTTTAGGGTGCTACAAACGAAGGGTAACTGAGTTGAGAAAGCAGATAACCAAGAGTAAATATCATTGGAGTCAATCAACTCCCAAGTTACAAAGCATAAGAACTGTCTTCCTGTGTCCATACAAAAAGGACATTACTTTAAGGTAAACTAAGTTTCCTGCAGCAAGGCTGAAAAGACAAACCCAATGTTATCCTACATCCAGGGAATTAGTTTTGATTTAAAATGACATTTATGTGCAGAAACAATATGATGTCCATGCAAGTCTTCTGACCTGTTTTATTAACACTAAAGACAATGCTCCTCTGTCACCTAAAAAAAATTAAAAAATTAGTTTCTTGCAATACCTTATCATTTAGTAACTTTAGAAAAATGTTTTAACTTGAAAATCTTCTGATGACATTCTAAAAATGTATAGGCTACCACTGAGCTTTCTAGCTTACTACAATATTGGAGAAGGAACAGGAGAACATTACAGCTAGCTACAAAAATAACTTCAAGGATATCTGAGTCACATGTTTCAATTGCAGAACTCAAAACACTGCCTGAGACCACCAACCCAAGGCCTAGTCTGGACCATCCAATTTTAGTGTACTAGATTCTTAACAATGAAAGGGACATTCTATTAGAGAAAATGGTATTTTGTCTTTGTAGAATCCGTTTACTAGAAGAGTCTACAGAGAAAGCCTATTTTGGAACAGTTCAGTGTGGTATATTGTCAGTGGGTCTTGTAAGACTTTCCTGTCACTACTCTAGTTCCTTGCTCACCCAAAACAGGAAGTGCCAGAAGCTGCCGTGGAGGCTAGGCTTGCAACTCTTTTAATTAATATCAACAATTTCAAACACGCTCTCAAATTTGTCTAAACATTTTAAGTACAACATCACATAGAATTTTGCATCAAATGCCAAAATCATTCTGTGAAAATGTTTTACAATACAGAAGAAAAAGAAAAGATAAAAACGGGTAAATAAAGAACCTAAAGATCAGCAGAGCTGAGACAGGCAAAAATAAATGTGGGGGCTGGATTTCTGCTTATTTCCCAGCCAGGTTTTGGTCGTTCACAGTTTTGCTGCATTTTAATCTCCCCTGTGTTTCTGAAAGTTATGTGAAACTGAACAAATCATCAATCTCCGCTGACTGGTTTCTAAGTCTCATTTTTTTTTCTGCACCGAGGGAAATTGGGAAAACAAAGAATTAGCCCAGGAACCACAAAAGTGAGGAAGCTTCACGCAATGCGTGACTGTAAGCTTGAGAAACCAGACTAGCATAACAGAGTATTCCCCTAGACCACCTAAAAACCAGGGAGGACAAGGAGATTTTTAAAAATTAAAAATAGGGGCTGGAGCAATAGCACAGTGGGTAGGGCAAAAATAAAAAAAGAAAAAAGAAAAATTGCAGGCCACAAAGAAAAGTACTGAAAGAAATAGAACAATTTGAAAGAATCTACTTAGAGCAAAGTATGTTGTTATGCGGTTATGATAGTTCGCTATTATTTTCAGTTGGATAAAGGGAAGGAATACCGGAAGAAAGGAATTTGACTTTGTTTTATGATCTAAACACACACACACACACACACACACACACACAAATGCAAGAAAATATGTAGTTTTTTTTCAAAGCTGATGGCAGAGAAAGAAGCTGTATTTATCTCTTCCCACAGAAACAGTGAATCCATTGCTAAATGTGAAATCTATCTTCTCAGAAATGTGGACTTCAACAAGCAACTGAACAAAAAGCACAGCACCCAAATGTACAGGAGAGAGAGAAGTATATTCTACCTGAGAAAGAAAACTGGCCCAACAGACAGTGAGTTGCCGTCCATAATGAATATCTATTTTTTTTCTTTTTGGGTCACACCCAGTGATGTACAGGGGTCACTCCTTGCTGTGCACTCAGGAATTACCCCTGGTGGTGCTCAGGGGACCGTGTGGAATGCTGGAAAACAAACCCGGTTTGACCGCATGCAAGACAAACACCCTTCCCGTTGTGCTATCATTCCAGCCCCCGTAACCAGTATCTAAAAGGTGAAACTTTTCCCTAAGAATCAGTGGTGCTGAGAAGAACATGCCCAACAACTCAATCATTAAATAGAGAACAACAGAGATGAAACCCTAAATTAAGGACTATAAAGGAGGAAAATAATTATAGGAAAAAAGAAAGGAAACATAGAAAGAATAAGCTCTTACAGACCTCTGTGAAGATTCACTTGGCCCAAGACCCAAAACTATTCTGCCAAGCACCTACATTGTCACCACAGATATGTATCACCACTGGTACTCAGCATTTCACTGAGAAGCAAGATAACTCCCAAAGTAGGAAATGCTGTCAGAAAACATCATGAGATCCTCTTCCATCTTCAATAACACTAGCATTTTTGGGTATCATTTTTCAACCCAACCCCATTATTGAGAGTGACAGCCATCCTGTTATGCTGCCAGAGCTTCCTGAGACCCTAGTGGCTGGTATCAAGAGGGTCTCCCTGGTCAACCAAGCAGGTTCTGTCCCTACCAGCCCCTACCTGTCTATTAATTATTACCCACAGTCAGGAAATCAGTCCTCTAAAGCTCCTGCACCCTACTCCCCTAACAAATGGGCCACTCTTCCAGTGAGTAAGCCTCTCTGCCTCTGACAAGGGTGGCCCAAACACCAGAAAAGCATGTCACGTGAGTATACTTCAGCATTCTGCCCACTAACCTTAGCTAGATCTGGAAAAGAGTTCAACACGCTCATCTCATGATAACAATTTGCCAGTATGGACACAATAGCACAGTTCACCAACACAGAATACTCAAGATTCACAGTCAAGCCCAAAGCACCACAACCTGATTGACACCTGGCACTATAGATGGTTCTCAAATACCTCCAGGAATGATCCTAAAATAGAGAGAAGTAAGCCTTGTGTACTGTCAAGTGTGACCCGTCCCCACCCACCCTCAAAATAAGTTGTTGTGGGAAAACATAAAGACCTGAAAACATAAAATACACAAAATAAAGCAAAATAAAAGATGCACTCCAGAACATCAACATCACCAAGGTTATATGGAGACTCAATTACAAAGATAATGTAAATAAAATATTTTTTAAAAACCTAGTATATCAAATTTAACAGCCTTTATACTCTAAGGAAGCCAGAACAAATGAAAAAGGCAATATATTAGCTGGAAGAAGATATTTGAATGTCACTCATCTGATATGGATTTAAAAAAAACCATAGAACTTGCACAGCAGAGCCTGGCAAGCTACCCGTGGCATATTTGATATGCCAAAAACAGTAACAAAATGGGCTTCATTCCCCTGAACGTGACAGGGATGGATGGAGACGTTACTGGTGCCTGCTTGAGCAAATCGATAAGCAACAGGATGACAGTGATACAGTGATACAGTGAACTGATAGAACTGATACAACTCAATAAAAAAGTATCCGACTCTCAAAAAAAAAAGGGTAAAAAGAGAGCTATTAGCTGCTCCAAGAAGTCACAGAGATAACCCACAGACATAAATATATATATATATATATATATATATATATATATAGCATCATTTATTGTTAGGAAAACACAATTTTTTTTTATCGCAATGAGATATCACCTAACCTTTGAAACAGTGGACTATATTGGAAAAGACTGGAAGGTGTGAAATGCAAAAAAATTTGATTGCTGGTACATTATTATGACCCAGATTTGATTCCTCCGTCCCTCTCAGAGAACCCGGCAAGCTACTGAGAGTATCACACCTGCACGGCAGAGCCTGGCAAGCTACCCGTGGCATATTTGATATGCCAAAAACAGTAACAACAAGTCTCACAATGGAGACATTACTGGTGCCCGCTTGAGAAAATCGATGAACAACTGGATGACAGTGCTACAGTGATATTAGTAAAATGTAAATTCTTGTAGCCTGTATGGAAGAGGCAGTTAGGCCCACATGACTTACATGATCACAGTTTGGTACCAGCAACATACTGTCACCTAGTCATCACTGAATGAAACCTTGAAGGCACCCAGCATTGCTGGGATGCACTAAGTAATCCCTGCACCCCAGCACTGCATCTTCATATTATTGGACTTAATTTATTGCCCAGCTGGTCAAAAATTACTCTGGTAGCAGAGGATTCCATACCCTCTGACTACCTCTTAGGAAATGCCCTCCAATAAATAAATAGAACACATAAATATATGTGTTCTATTTATTATATATAAATATATATTTATATATTAATTTATATAAATTATATATTATATTATTATTATATTAATAGCTCACATGCTATTAAAATGTAGCATTTGAGCCCTAGGCATATATCTTAAAGAAATGAAACACTAATTATAAAGGATATTTTCACGTCCGTGTTCACAGAACACAATGGAAAATGTTTGTATCATTAATGTATGACTAAAGGAAAAAGTTATGGTAGACATACTCATGGAAAACTATTCTACTCTGGAAAAAAAAAGATAAGTTTGTGACTTTCTGCAACATGATTGGGCCCTGAGTTATTTATGCTAAATAAGTCAGGAAATAAAAATATAATTACCAAGTTATTTTATCCTTATGTAGAATACAATAACCACCATAAATAAGCAAAAGCACATTAAAAAAAAAAAACTCTAGAACTCTATAAAAGTTATGGTGATCATCAGAACTATAAGACTAGGTAGTGGGGAGACTAACTCCTAAGGATAGTAGCAATAAGGGCCAGGAGGATCCCTCCACCACTTGGAAGTCGATCTCATGTGCTAGGGGAAAAGGCAGCTGGGATACTATTAAGTAAATAATGGTTGGAGGGCTTGCTCAGGGTAGTAGATGGTGCTGAAAGTAGACTATGGATCAAACATGATGGCCACTTAGTATCTGTATTGCAAAACAAAAAACCCAGAAGGAGAGAGAGAGAGTAAGAGGGAATATGCCTGCCACAGAGGCAGTTGGAGGGTAGGGAGGGGTGATGGGAGGGATACTAGAAACATTGGTGGAGAATGGGCATGGGTAGAGAGATGTGTACTCAAACATTGTATGACTGGAATGTAATCATGCAACTTTGTAAGTCTGTAACTGTATCTCACAGTAATTCATTAAAATTTTTAAAATTTTTTTTAAAAGAATATGTAGTTCTTTGTAAAAAAACTAAGGCTCATCAATGGGCGTGAGCACTCGCTGGCTCTCCGGGCGGCTCTGTCTCACTGCCTGTGTTTGGTGCTCTGGAATCGCAGTGTGTGGCTGTTGGTCAAGGGCAGGCGACAGAAGGAAGAAGGCCAAACTGGTTGCTCGATCAGTTAATTATTTTGTTCCTTCTCTGCTTCTCTCCTGGCTCTGGATCTCTCTCTCTCTGGATCTGTGGACCTGGCCCCCCAACCACTCTTACCACCTAGTTAAATCCCTCCAGCATGAGGGGGTTGGGGCGTACACATAGGTGTGGTCACAGTCAATCGGGGTAAGGTTCCTTTCCCTCAGGGGATGCTTCTCCTAGGACTGATTCTCTTTCAGCAGGAGGATCCACCCAAGGGCGGAGTCCCATGAGTGTGTTTCTCCTCTCCTCATCCAGCAAACATATAAGCATTCATAATATTAATCATTTTGTATGGGCACAATAAGAAATGCATTAAAGCTTATAGAATTGCTCTCCTGGAGCAATCTCAATCTCAGACTACAGTGCTCAGGCTAGTTTAGTCTTTCCTATCCCTAGCAGGGTCCTAGTCTCATCATTACTTTTGGATTATGACAGCATTTGTCTATGATCGAGCTCTTAACTTATAGTTAAGAATTAGGCACTTTGGCCAGGCCCATCTCGATGCCAGGGTAGCACATAATTCACCATTTGCCCTGGGTCCATCCCGTCCCTCGTCAGGACCCTGCTTTTAGGGTGCTAGGAACTGAGGGCAACAGAGGCTTAAGTGGAGAAAGCAGATGCCCGGGAATGAATAATATTCGAAGCCAATTAAGTCCCAAGTTACAAAAGCATAATATTGTCTTCTTGTGTCTATATAAAAAGGACATTGCTCTAAAGTAAATTATTCAAAAGGCATAAAGAGAGGAGAAAGGCAATATTATAATATTCAGTGTCCTAAGAAGGTCTGACCTTACAAATTAGCAGAGTCAGATTAGGGGAAAGCTGATTAACTGTTTTGGGGAAGAGAGCATAGAGAAATGATTACAGCTAAACAAAGGGATGGGAGCACTGTGACAGGAGTAACCCAATAAACCTAAACTGCCTGAAGCTATGTTATCCTACAGTTCTTTGGGGGGAAGAGCTTTTTTTGTAGTAAATTTAGCACTAGAAATTTGTTGGTGGATCTGGTAAGTCTCATACACTTACTGAGGTATTGAAGCTATACTCATAAGTCCTTATTGGTAAAGCAATGAAAATCATTAAGATGCGTTTTAAAATGCAAAAATGAAAGCCAGAAGGAAAAATAACTGAAGGATGAGAAGAATACTGATCCTTGAAAGTCAACATAAACGTTTTAGATGAAATTATATGCATTAATGCACTAAACACACACTTAATCAAAGCACTGGGGAATCCATCGACTAAATATGGGCTAAGGGAGTGTTTCATTATCAGGTTGTATAACTTATTTTCTTAAGCTGACCTGAATGCACCACTCTGCAATTGTCCTATATTACATTGCCTTAGGAGAGAAGCTACATCAGGTTTACATACTTGTGACAACAATAAATGAGGTGAGTTAAGAACACAGCTGCAGTTTATTGAAGTACAACAGAAGGCTCGACAAAGAATGAAATTTGCAGGCACAACTTCTGATTGCCCTTGTCTTTGACAGCCTTCTCAGTATAATAATATGTTGCTGAAATAAGTCACACAGAAAAGATGACATAAGCTTGGGATAGAGTGATATATAGTGGAAGGAAGAGTCTTGACCATGATTATGGTTAAAATCATAGCACGATGGCCGAAGGTGATAAATTTTCAAAATTTTGCAGACATTTCAATGTGGGAAATTTTTCATGAACTGCAGATCAGTGTCTCTCTCACAGACATAAGCATAGTTGGTCTAGGTACTGAATATAGTGACTTTGCATGTAAATACTCTGAAACATTGTCCTATAGACAGAAGCCCCATAAATGGGTGCTAGAAAAGTCCATTCTTCCGATGATTACTGGGAATTGACTTGAAGTACTAAAAACTACAGTTGGTCATTCTATTGACTGACTTGCTTCCTACCTCATGCTGTCTAGGAAGACGTAATTCTCAAAAACAGTAGGTTGGTAAAGACCTGGTGATAATGATAACGATGATAATGATAATGATGATGATGATGATGATGATGATGATGTTAATAATAATAATAATAATTACAAAAACTGAAGGAACAGTTTTGAATACTTTATATGAATTTTTTTGTGTATTTCTCAAGCAGTTATCTAATATCCATATATTTCATTGTGGGAAAAATGAATAAGCTTAGGCTCAAAATTCTTTAAGACAAATGCCCCAAATTATAAAACTAGTAATTATAAAACTTGATATTTAACATGTATGACTTTTATAATTTAATTAGTAATAACAAA
The DNA here is from genome assembly GCF_027595985.1 of Sorex araneus. Classification (NCBI taxonomy): domain Eukaryota; kingdom Metazoa; phylum Chordata; class Mammalia; order Eulipotyphla; family Soricidae; genus Sorex; species Sorex araneus. The sequence goes on along the minus strand of NC_073307.1, from coordinate 38,136,402 downwards.
AGGGCTCTATATTTTATATTGGATGGTAGAGGAACACTTTCCTAATAACGTTCAAAACAACTATAAAGAAAGCTACCTTTTCAGTCTAAACACCATACCAGTTTGTCTCAATCCACACTAAAGCTATTTTGACATGCAATGGTAAATTAGAAAAGGCAAGGTTTCTTGATAGATGCCAGAAAATTATGTGTTTCTTAAAAACTACCCATCCTATCAGGATCTAAGGAGGCAATAGTTGCATATTTGCACATACTAAATTGAGAGCATAGAATGGTGTTAAGCATTCAAGAGCCCGCCCAGTTGGTCTGTACCAGAGAGTATCTGCTCAAGTCTGTGAGCATGCAGAGTAAGCACTCCCATGCCCATCTGTTTGGGTTATAGTTACTGTTTTCAAAAAATGAGCAGTTTGGAACTCTGACCAACAAAAGCTTAGAATCATGCAGTTATGCTAGTGTAGTTGAAGCCTTATTCTCAGCCCAAAATCAGTAAGGGAGAAAATAAGAATTTGGCTCCCAAACAATGTATTTTGGGCTTTGATCAGTGTGCTGGAGAAGTGGATTATCATCACAGGAAAACCCAGCATTTTAAAAATGCATGCTTAGAATTTGCTCAAATGTAATGAGACATTTATTGCACTGGATAATTCCACAGTTAGAGCTTATCATCTTAGGAATACTCCTGGCAGTGTTCTGGGATATCTACCAATGGAGTTCAATTATGTAGGGATTAAAGTAAACCACAAAGCAAGACATCCTGCATGTTCTTACAATTTGTGTTTTTTTTTTTTTTTTTTTTTTTTTTCCTTCTCAGAGGCCAGCTCTAGTGCCTAGAGAATATCCTTGGTTTGGTTCAATTTGAAGATCAAAAACATGGAGCAAAAGTGCTCAGACTGTATTTAAACACAATCTTCTCTTCTTATTACTGATTTCTTTCATCCAAGAATTAATCTCTTTTAAATAAGAAACATGAATCTTTCCATGGTTACACACTGGGGTATAGGGAGGAATGTATCGGGATTTTAGATAAAACCATGTTTTAAAGTACTATGTCTCAATGATAACAAAAGCTACTTTTCACTTACACTATGTTGTTTCTATAAAGAACTTTGAGGAAATTAGACTAGAAATGACCATTTCAAACACAATCTGATGGGCTGGAGATAAAGTAAGGAAGGGCAGGGAGGAACAGGAAGGGTGTTTGACTTGCATGAGTCATTGTCATGACTTGCATAGATTCCTCATCATCCCATATGGTTGCTTCCCTGAGCATCACCAGGAGTGATCCCTGAGCACAGAGCCAGAAATAAGTCCTGAGCACAGAGCCAGGAGCAAGATATGAGCACTACTGGCTGTGACCCAAAGTAAAACACAATATGAACACATTCAGGTGTCCAACTGAATCAGACGTCTGTGGAATCAAAACGAGGCTTAAAAGTTTTATTTGACAGAGTCCTTGACCCAAGAGCATTGAAGACCCTGAGCACTGCAGGATGTGGGCCAAAAACAAAATCGAAACAAATTGCCTTGAGGAAGAGATTTAAAAAAAAATTTTTTTAAGTGGCTCATGGGAGAGCAAGATACGAATGAAAGCAAAAGCGAAGAGCGTCAGGAAACAAAGTGCTTTTGAAAAGAAAACTTAAAATTTTCTTTTACAGGGGGCTGGAATGATAGCACAGTGGGTAGGGCGTTTGCCTTGCACGTGACCGACCCGGGTTTGATTGCAGCATCCCATATGGTCCCCCGAGCACCACCAGAAGTAATTCCTGAGTGTAAAGCCAGGAGTAAACCCTGAGCATCGCCGGGTGTGACCCCAAAAAGAAAAAAAAATCTTTTACAGAGAGGATGGCTTTTTTGTACACCGAAATTACAAAAGCTTATTTTTATTACAACCATGTTACCTAAGTAATGAAAAACAGGTACCAGAAAGGCATAAAAGATGAAAAGAGAAATGGAGCAAAATGCCTAGAACACTTTAAAGAAACAAACAAAACATGAGCAGTAGAATGTTGCGTCTGCAAGGATTTAAAGGCCCCATTATTGTTAAACCCCAGTAACTTTACACTCATTAGAATGAAGCAGCAACCCAGGAAGTTCAGGCCTGAGTGAGGAAGAAGGGGGGATTAAACAAGCCAGATGTCCATTCCTTGCTCTCCTCAACTGTATTTCAGTTCCTCAAGAAATACACAGTAAGCTATTCCTCAGATTCTCTCCTACAAAATTTAAAATTGAAGTCAGCCTAATGGATCCTAATTAAAAACACCCATGTCATCACGGGCATGCTGTTCATGTCTCTTTAGCATACCTTTAGTGGAACTGAAAACATATTTTGTTTGTTTGCTTGTTTGGGGACCACACCTAGGCCACACCCATATCCTGGCTGTGTTCAGAGCTAGGGTGATATAGGCAGACCTCTTCCTTATACAGGGAAGGCCCCTCCCAAGACCAGGGCAGTGAATTTCCTGGGAAGTGATAGCCCTGACCTCTCAGAGAACTGGCGCCAGTGCCAGTCTGTAACAGATCCTGAGGAGGCTGGACCCCCCTCTGCTAGAAGCTCCAGAAGGAACAAAAAGCCAGAAAAGGAATTTCAAAGAAGACCCGAACCACTCCCAACTTTGCCCCCTTGACAACTTTCTTAGCAAAGGACTTTGACCTAGGTAGAAGCCCCACTTGGGGTCAGCTTGGAGAAACCCTGTAAGAGCTATCTTGAGCAAAGAAAGGGCACGCATACGCTGCCCTCGATCATGTGCTGCTTGCACCTCCTTGCCGAGCACATGTGTTGCCTGCATTTCCCCTCTTGAGAGGTATACTTTCATGATTTCCTGTCTAATGCTGAGATGGGGGTGGGTGGGGGCTCTCTCTGCCCTTGGAGAAGCTCGGGTTCTCTGTTGAGCATGTTACTCTCAACTCTCTCCCACTTTTTATTCCTCCTCTCCTTTAAAATCCTCCAAATAAAATCTGTTCACTTCACTGTCTGATTACAAAATTGTTTTCTGCGAGGCAAGACAAGTACAAGTAACCCTGGGTCCTGAATAGCAGAGAAGGATGGAGAGAAAATGACCATCTTTCTCCTCCCCACTTCACATAAGTCACCAGTTAGACCCAATGACACCAAGGGGACCTCGGTTTTCAGAGGTCAAACCTGAGTTGGTCACATGCAAGTGCCCTTCCCACTATACTATCTCTCTGAACCCTGAATTGAAAATATTTTGAACTGGAGAAGATAGTTCATGTGGTAAAGTCCGCATCTTGCATGAGTAAGCCCCTGAGTTTGATCCCTTGGTACATCATGGTACCCCAAGCACCTCAGTTATTGCCCTAGTGGTCCGCAAGCACCTAAAGACAAAGCACTGAATTGTCAGGCCAATGCTGTTGGGATGATGTTACACAGAGTAGTCCTTGGCCCCTGCAAGCACCACTTGATGCGTCCCATATTGAAAAATTTCTTAGAAATCATTTTTTATTCAGACTCACTTACAGACTGAAAGTGTCACATATGTATTCTTACTATATGACAGTCAAAAGGATACTTACTAGCACTTCTGCCTGAGGGTAGGGAATATACGGAAGAGAGTCTGCATAAAATTCAAGCCTCTTCATTAAATCTTCATGCTGTGAGAAGTTAAAGTGGCAGACTACAAAATATACCAAATCTATTGCATTTCAATGTGCAAATAATTAGCTGAAAGAGAAATAGGAAAAACAATTCCATTTGCATTCACATTAAAAATAATTAAATACCTTAAAAACCTTAATCAAAACATTTAAAGGTTTATGCTCAGATAACCTATAAAATAGTGTTTAATAAATAGAAGACACAAAAGAATGGAAAGATAGTTCATGCTCATGAATTGGAGGAATGAATATGTTTAGCTGGCTATACTACAAAAATCACTATAATCAATACAGTTCCCAGAGGCATTCTTTAGCAAAAGTGAATAAAGACATTATAAAATGTTTTGGGGATTATAATAGATCCCAAATCAGAAAAATATTCTGGAGGGAAAAAGAAAATTTAAAAAATGAAATGAATTTGCTCATCCGAAGTCATACTACAAAATGATAGAAATTAGAGTAGCAAAAATGTAAAATCAGACACATAAATCAATGGAACAGAATTAAACTCATACACGGATACTAATTTACAGTAAAATACTCAAGAGTATACAAGAAAACAAGGAATATCTGCAATAAATTTTGTTGGAAAAACTGAACTGCTACATGAAAAAGAATAAAATTAGACCACTATCTAGTGCCATATACAAAAATTAATTGAAATGATTTAGATAGTTGGATGTAAAACTGAAACCATGAAAAACATAAAAGGAAATACAGATCATATACTTCATGACACTGGACTTAAGGAATGTGTTTGTGAACTCAGGCCCAACAGCAAGGTAAACAGAAGCAAAAATAAATACATGAGCCTACACCAAACACAAAACCTTTATGTACTCAAAAAAATGTATATCAAACAAAAAACTACTGTACTGAATGGGAAAACATACTTAGAAAACACATTGAAAAACATGTTTGCACATCACATATTGAGTCCCCTATTAATATCCAAAATACCTGATGAACTCATAAACCTTATCCCCCTAAAAAAGCCATCAGTTTTAATGTGGGGGAAAACACATAAATAAGATATAAATATAGAAGAAACATCAGTAGCATTGTTGCTACTGTTTTTGGCAGATCGAATATCCCACGTGTAGCATACCAGACTCTGCCGTGCAGGTGGGATACTCTTGGTAGCTTGCCGGGCTCTCCAAGAGGGATGGAATCTTTTAGGGTGGCCTCTAATCATTCCATTTGCCCTTAACGGAACATAAACCTTCGAATGCAGCAGTTATGTGTACCTAGGTCGAGAACTCAACATGACAAATGACCTGGCACCTGAACTTCGAAGGAGGAAGAGAGCAGCGTGGAATGCCTTCAAGAGCATCGAAGAAGTGGTTAAGAGGATTGAAGAACCTCCAGCTCCAGGCAGATCTTTTCGACTCCACCATTCTTCCTGCACTAACATATGCCTCATAGACCTGGTCCCTATAAAAACAGAATGAAAACGCTATTCGGGTATCCCAAAGAGGAATCGAAAGAGCTATTCTTGGAATATCACATTTCTTTCAAATGAGAGAAAGAATCTGGAGTTCTGACCTCTGTCAATGATGGACAATCAGGAACACTGTTTCATTTGCCAAGGCGTCAAAAGTTAGATGGGTCAGACACAAAATGCAATTTGGGGATGACCGCTGGATTAGAGCTATTACGGACTGGTTTCCACAGGATGTCAAAAGAATGAGTGGCCGCCCACCTACGAGATGGTCGGACTTCTTCGTCAAGACCCTGAATGAATAGTTTGAGGCTCTTCGTGTTCCTAGAGTGAGCAGACACCATTGGACTACACTAGCATGTGACAGGGACAAATGGAGCCATTATTGGTGCCCACTCGATCAAATTGATGAACAATGGGATGACAAGTGATACAACTGATACAAGTGAAATATAGATGACTACATATATTTATAACTTATATATACATAAATTATATATAAATATATATATATAAATTTATATATAACTGTAGAGTAATACCTGGGATAGGTCACTTGCCTTGCACACAGTCAACTCTGGCTGATTTCTCGATACCGAGTATGGCCCCCTGAGTCCCTCCAGGAGTGATCATTGAGTATAGAGCCAGATGTAAGGCTGAGCACCACCAGGTGCAGCCTTCCCAAACAAACAAACAAAAAGAGACATAAATATTGCCACTAGATAGATGAAAATACATTTATCATCTCACGACTAGGAAACTGCAAAGGCAAAAAATGATGCTACCACCTTATACCAGTGGAATAGCTTTACTCAAAAGAAAAATATGCAAGCATTAGAGAGGATATTGAAAGACAGTCCCCTTTGCACATTGTTGGTGGGAATGTAAATTGGTGTAGCCACTATGAAGAGCAATTTGGACATCCCTAAAAAAATGTAAAGCTAGAAATCTCATATGATTTAGTTATCTCATATCTCATTTCCGGGAAAGATGAGTGTAGCTCTACCTTAATGTCAATAAACATAAGCTCGAGCAAATAAATGCTTGAAAACAAAATCAGATATGCAATAATGCTGCCTAGAATGGCTTTAATTCAGCAAGAAGTAAATTTAGTATTTAAGAGTTTCCAGAATGGCATCAACTCTAAATTTGTTGAGCAGAATTGGGCACTTTTCCATTTATGGTTCCATAAAACTTTCTAACTGGCCTCTTTAGATCATTCACTTATTAAATGCAAATTATTCATTTAGACCATGAGTTGTTTGACTACAGGAACCCTATATTCCGTAGAATATAAAACAACTGTCCTTAACTGTCACTCACTTTGCTTGGGTTATTAGCATTAAGTGCTTCCTGCTTTTTTGCCTTACTTATTTTTAATTTCTGTTAAGAATAAAATTTGCAGGCCAAATATATGATTATTCTAATGACTACATGATTTTTTAATACATGAGTCCTGGATTTAATTCCTGGTGCTGCGAAAATAACAAAAATAATAACAAAAGCAGCATCAAAAACAATCATAATAATGCTTGTATAAATAGTCATCGATATATTTGATAAATTTATATCAAATTCTTCTTGGGCTGGAGCGATAGCACAGCAGTTGGGTGTTCGCCTTTCACGCGGCCCACCCAAGTTCAATTCCTCCGCCTCTCTCAGAGAGCCCGGCAATCTACCAAGAGTATCAAGCCCGCTCGGCAGAGCCTGGCAAGCTATCCGTGGCGTATTCGATATGTGTAACAGTAACAATAAGTCTCTCAATGAGAGACGTTACTGGTGCCCGCTCGAACAAATCAATGAGCAACGGGATAACAGTGACAGTGATATCAACTTCTTAAGGCACTGGGCCTATTCCAGAATGGAAGACAGAACCCCTCCCCTCTGGCTAGGTCCCAGAAACTCCACACCAACCTGTGCCATACAAAACAGTCCCACATCACAGAGATGCCTGACCCAAGGCAGGACCTGCCAATCCCTCCTGGCTATCTGGGGAGCTGCTCAGGAAAGGGGAAACTTGGTTCAAACCTCTTTCTTTCTAATCCCAGAGCTCTTTGTCTCCCACAGAATTTTAGGAAAAGCTACAAAGTCATGTAGAATGTGGAATGCTTTTGTTAAAGATAAAATGAGAGGAGAAAGAATTTGAAATGTAAAGGAGGAGAGGCTGGGAAGCAGTGCCCTGAGGGGTTCTGGGAAACTAATTATATGGGTCTTTTTCAAACTGCCTTAGCTTGGGGCACTGTGTAGTGATTGGGAGTAGCTGCCAGGATGGGGTCAAGGAAAAGGACTTTGAATCTGTCTGGGGATCTGTCTTTCTTAGAGTCTTAACTGTTGTTCGTCTCCTGTGTGGGAGGAGTTCTAGCCTTATTTTTAATTTTTATTTTAAAGTATCAATGAGTTACTATTTAATGGTAAGCTTTCATGCTTCCAAAATTTCCCATTACACCCTCCACCAGAGCTTCCCTCCTCCACTGTCTCAGAGTCACCTCCAAACAATGCCCCCTCTCCCCCAACCTTTATCCCCTCATCCCCCCAACTGCCTACTAAACCTCAGTTCTATAGACCAGTTCTTGGTTTAGGACCTGTGGTCTTGGATTATTTTTCTATTCTCATTCTATGTTTCTTGCGTCCTAAATATAAGAGAGGTCATTCTGCATTTGTCCCTCTTTTGACTGACTTCGCTCAGCATGATAGCCTCAATTTCTACCCTCAAACATCTAGCTGGCTGTCTAGAATATTTGAGACTATTGCTCAAACCTGAGGCTCAATTTAGCACAGCTTTTTATCAAGTAATTTCTTATATTTCCAAATGTGTCTTGGTTTTCTGACTTCCCCAAATCCATTGCCAAGGGGCCTAGCTCCCAGACTACCTACTTCAGAGTGGCATCTTTACGTCTTTAGTGCTGGGTATGTTAGGGTCGGCAGATCTCTGCCCGGGGGAGGCTCGGAGAGACAAAAGAACAAAACCAAAACAACTCTTTCTGCAAATGCATGGGGTTTATTTAAGCCAATATAGCTATATTGGGACCTTCAATTGTGCCTCAATAGCGTGGCATAACTGAAGGTCCCGAACTCAAAAAGCTAGCTGTTTTTATACCCTTTTGGGGGAGAAATGAAAATCTCACATATCAAAGGGAATCACATAGGTCACTTAATTTGCATATCTAAACATTTGTTGACAAATGAAAATCTCACATATCAAAGGGAATCACATCTATATATCAAAGGGGATCACACATATTGGGGGAAAATTACATGTATTGGGGGAAAATTACATGTATTGAATCAAAGGAGAATCATACATATCAAAGAAAATCACAGGTATTGGATCAATAGGAAAACCATAGGAAACCATAGGAAAACCATACAAAAGGGAAAACCACACCTATTTCACTTAATATGCTAATTTCAACATTTGTTGACCATTCCGAGCAAATGTTTGTTTACAGTTCCTTGGGGCAGTTTGTTGGCCCATTTGGTGACAGAGTCCTGCTCAGCAGTAGGTCCTGAAGACATCTTTCAAAGCAGTCAAGTAGTTACAAAGGGCAACTTCAGCGGTTAACCCTTAACCTGCCCTTCAGTTCTTGACTCTTAACTTGCCCTCCTCTTCAGGTAGTGCAGCCCTCAGCCACAGAAGCCTGCAAATGCCAGATTATAGCAGGGCCACTTTGCTGAATAGTGTGTAGGGCAGACAACAAATACCCTAAGGCATAGAGAATCAGAACAAGTCTACACAACCACAGGCTCAATCCTCCCTCCTTGCACTCTGTCTAAAATGTCTCAATCCAGAGAAAGAATGGAAGGTGAAGAAATCTGTAAGACTTATATCTCTCCCAAAAGACTAAGTCTTTAAGAACATATTAAAACGGAAACGCAGTCTTATGGATATTCTCTTTCTCTCCATCACCCAAGTAACCCCACTGAGCATGCTGTCATAAGGAGTATTGGATCAATTACAGACAATAACATACAGGTAAGACATTGTCTGGATTCCTTAGTATTTCTGTGTAGCCCTTATTCCCACCTTGAATTTAAATGAGAGATCTATGCATCTTAAGACCCTACAAGTACTCCCATACATGTTCCAAGGCAGAGAGGAAATAGGAAGAAGGAAAACCAGAGAGAAGAAAGACAGGGACTGAACTTGCTGGTCAAATTCCTTTTGGATATTTTGAATTTGAAAGTCCTGAATTTAATTTCAGTTGAGAAACCCCTTCCACAAATGGCTTCCTTAGGTGCATTTGATGAATCTGTAATTTGTAGAGGAGAAAAGACTGCAAGTACTGTACTGAGAGAAAGCTATCCTGATTAGTCACAAAATGTGAATTCATAAAAAAAAAGGTGGAACTTGTGTCAAGGCAGGCAGACTCGCTGAGCAAAAACATGCCCTCAAAGTTGTTCGCTGATAAAGAACAGGTGATCGGGGAAAAGACTAAGCAAATGAGGATTAATTGAGAAAGCAGATGTGAAACCTGGTCAAAACCTTAAAACAGCAAACTCCTAAAGAGGACACTTGCCTTCTTTCTCTGCACACAAAAGTAGAAAGATTAGGACAAGTTGTTTATCTTGCCTTTAGGTTTAGGTTTGCAGATGAGGAATGTCTCAGGTGACCAGCCCAGGAAGAAATTTACTGTTTGTTCTAAGTCCTCGGGTCTGCAGCCCATCCCTTCTCTATTCTTTTCTAATAAAAACCCCAGACAAGAGTGTTGTATTGAAATATGAGCCTGTCCCAAACTGTTGCCAGTAAAGCTTTCTCTCACCCATCATCTTGTATCTTGTTTAGCCCTCAAGAGACAGAAGACCAGACCTTTCAGTCCTGCTTCTGATTGTTATTTTTATTGCCAACATAATGCTAATTATTTTTGTGCAGTACCTCAAAACAACCTGAAGTCTGCTTAAGAAAATATTAACTCTGTAACAGGACCGGAGAGATAGCACATTGCTTAGGGAGTTTGCCATGCAGGAGGTCAACCCGGGTTCGATTTCTTCATCCCTCTTAGAGAGCCTGGCAAGCTACTGAGAGTATCTCGCCCACACGGCAGAGCCTGGCAAGCTACCCGTGGCATATTCAATATGCAAAAAAACAGTAACAACAAGCCTCACAATGGAGACATTACTGATGCCCGCTTGAGCAAATTGATGAGCAACGGGATGACAGTGATACAGTGATACATCTACCCACACAGAAGAGCCTGACAAGCTCCCCATGGAGTATTCAATATGCTAAATACAGTAACAATAACAGGTGTCATTCCCCTGACCCTGAGAGAGCCTCCAATCCTTGGGAAAGATGAGTAAGGAGAAGCTGATAAAAATCTTAGGGCTGGGAGGAATAAAGACATTACTGGTTCCTGCTCGAGCAAATCAATGAATAATGGGATGACAGTGATACAGTGATACATCTACCTACAAACTTTACAAGAAGATGGGGTCTGTGATTAGCTTAAATTGTTTATTGCCAGGGGTATGGAGCTTGTTTTCACACTACTGATGTGGGTTAGACCATATGGTTCCCTGTGCCCCACCAAAAGTGATTCTTGAGCACAGAGTCGGGAATAAGTCCTGAGCACCCAAAACATTTTTTTTAGGTTTCTTGCTAGAGACGTTTCAATAAACCTGACATTATACAAAGACACAAATCTTTATTATCTGCATAAGAATGAGAATATTAAGCTTATCACTCAAGACAGTACCACAGAAAGGGAGCAACAATCAAATATGCAAAGGCTATGTCAACCTGCAGTTTCCTTCCAACTAGGACTGGGCTTCTGTAAATCAAACCAATGCCACTCAGATACACTGTCTCTTATATCCTGGAGTTAAGACCAGTAATAGGACATACATAGTCTAATAGTTCCTAATCCTCATATGAAAATGAATCACGTGTAGAGTGTGTGAAAACAAAGACCCCAGGACATGCTGATGCAGTTCATCTGGAGAAATCTTATGCCACCTACTTAAAAAGAACAACACACTCTTTAGGTGTTTCTAACCTAAAGTCACTACTGAAAACCTTATTTCTTACCTCTACTGGAAATGGGTTATGATTATGATGACGACTGGAGAAGACCAGCTCATACTTCTGTACCTTTAAGCAGCAAGATTTGCTTGCTAGACTTGAGGCTGGTGGGGTTTTTGTTGTTGTTATTGTTGCTGTTTTTTTTTTTTAAAGGTTTTAACTGTCCTTGTGTCTGAGTTAAGATCTCTAGATTTCCCTGCCATTTTTCTAAAGGTTTCTAGATTTTCCATGTGGTGCCCTCTAGTGGTGATTTTCATGTGGTGGTGCCCTCTAGTGGTGATTATTTCACTTAGTATCCAGTTTCAACCAGGCACAAACTAGAAAGTTATTTGGTACTGAGATAGTGAAATCTGCAAAAGTTCTCATTTCTTTTTTTGTGAGAGTAAGGGGATAGTCATATGACAACAAATTTCCTTCACTAACATAGGAGATTTTTCTAAACTATAAATGTGCATATCTATGGATTTAAAATATAGTATGTATTTAATTACATATAAATACATACATTTATATATTTACATAATTACATAATCATAGAAAATTACATATTATCTACATAGGGTATTTTAAATGTCTTTGTAAGTATAGTTTAAAATATTTTTGAACTACTTCCTATAGCTAAGGAAACATCTCAAGTGCTAGAATGTAGGCTAACAGGTACAAGGTCCTGAGTATGATCCCCAATACTACATGCCTTCCCCGGCACTGTAGGGGTTAGTCCCAGTAGCCCTAGGCCAGTAGCCTGCCAGCCTGAGTAGATTCAGGAGTGATCCATATAAAAAATTTAAAATTGTCTTTTTAATGCAAATTTAATTTTAAAATAAAAATTTTCAATTTTTCAAATAACTTCTTTCTCTATAGGTGTCCCCTTCTCAGTAGGCTAATATTTTTCTTAGTAAGGTAGAGTTAACCTTCCTAGGAGGCTATAAGATAAAGCTAAGAAACTTTGTCACTAAAAAGATGTAGCAGGATATTCTTGCAAAGAATAAGAGACCTAATTCATGACCTTCAAAATGTGGAAAAGTGATGTGATACAAGAGAAATTTAGAGAGTTGGGCCACCACAGCGTTTCCCATGGTTCTGTGTCACCTATCTGCCTTAAGGCACATCTTTGAAGCATGGATTCCAGAGGCCAGCAGACGAGTAAGGTATACTCTGGGCTGCAGCCTACTCCCCTAGGGATCACAGGAAACGGTTTAGGCTTCTAAAGGAAGCTTGGCATTTATCTCAAAATTGCTTCCCAGGGCATACATGATTTATGCCTCAGTGTTATCAGAGGTTAGAAACTAGGTGAATTTGAGAAGTCTTTCTCCTCAGCACCTGATACAGTGTGCAGGTTCAGATCTAAAAATCTCTTTCCCATTAGCTGAGGAGCATCCATATGAACTGGGAAACCAGTGAAAGAATGCAACCATGGCAAAGAAATGGGAACTTCCTGAAGGCAAGGTTTGGGCCTGAGTTCTGGCAAAAAGTATGCAAAGGTCAGGTGATACTGCCATCACTTGATGGAAACCAATGAAAACATACTGCGCAGGCCAGAGCAAAACCCCAAAGGTCAGTGTGTGGATCTGGGAATCCTTCTCCCCACAAGCCTTAAGAAAAGGTACCAATCTCCCCTCACTGCAAAGCCCTCTCAGGAGGTGGGGAGGTTGTGTAGGTGTGGGAAGCGTGAAAGGACCTCTAAAGACAAAATTTCTCCTCATGAAGAATGAGGAATTTAAAGAAGACCGCACAAAAGGTGTCATTCAGAACAGGAGCTATAGTACAATAAGGTAGAGTGGCTGTCCAGGACTCAATCCTCCAGCCCTGTGAGGACTTATCCCTGAGCACAGAACATGGAGTCCTGAGCACCGGTGGGTGTGCCCCCCAAAAAAAAGGTGTCATTTATTGAGTAATTAAAGTTGTTTCCATTACTATTTTCTTAAGTATCTTCCAAGACAAAAATATGTAAGACCTAAGTAATAAAAAAATTTTTAAACCAATTACTTTCATTTGAATTGAATTATTGAGTAAAAGAGTGGTATGTGTGTGAACACACACATATACATATGTATATGCACACAGTTAAAGATCTAATCTTACAAAAGTCTTATAGTTTAAAAAAAGCTATTCTATGTGGCAGAGTTCTTTTGGCTTTTATTATTTACTAAATTATTTACTTATTGATCATTCCCAGCTATGCTCAAAGCTTACTCCTGTCTCTGAGCTCAGAGATCACTCCTGGCAGGGATCAGGGACAATATATGGTTTGGGGTTCAAGTACAGAAATGGCAGTACAATATCTACTCTACTATCTCTCTGGCCTCCAATTTAATTTTTTAACTTTTAAATACTTGTTTTATGCATTTATTCTTTTATAGGCCCCAGAATTGCATTAAGTTGTCGAGGGTTCACTGTAGTTGTCCTGGAAGAGCTGATGGAAAGACATGTGCTTTGATCCTGAGTTATACAAATAACCTGGTCTTACAATAGTGCTATATTAAATTTATCTGAACTCTGTCCCTGATGCTGGCTGTTAGGACACAGCTGTGCTCAGACCCACACCAGGACCACACTGGATACTACTTTGGGATTCCCTTCTGAGAGCTGAACGCTTTATCAGAACTGAACTGGACCACAGAAGATCAGCTCACAAGGGGATGTGCTGTCCTTCCTTACACCCACCGGTCTGCAACCTGCCCTTTCCAAAAGCAGATTGCCCTGGTTTCCTCCGTAAGCAGCTGCTGCTTATGATCCTGCAGGTGATGTGGTTCTCTGGAATGTGAGCTGACCACATTCCAAGCTACCAGCTGTTGATTAATGAAACTCTTTCTCTGCCTGTCATTTTCTCTCTCTCAAGTGATTCCTTTCAGAGGGCAGTGGAACTGGACCCTCATGGTTCTATGCAGAGATAATTGAGCAAAAGTAAATGCTTACTGAGTACTTATTTTTAAGAAGTGGCTAACACAGTCATATTGGGATAAATAGATTTCCTTGTAGAGATACACGAGTTGTAATTTGAAAATTCCTATATAGACTATTCTAAATGACAAGGCTAGTTTTTATAAGTTATTATATGTTAAGATGTATTTTTGCTTTGAAATTTAATTCATACGATGGAAATTAGTATGCTTGATGGAAATATGATGGAAATTAGTATGCTTACATTTTAATTCTAACATTTTCCTTATCGTAATTTGTAACAGAAAAAGAGTAATTCCATCTAATTCGTGATTTGTGACATCAGATTTTTTAGGTCAAAGCTAAATTTTAGAATAAAATTTTAAAACTACACAGAAAATCCTTCTATTGCTACCTCATGCAAAAAGTCACATAGATTACTGCCAATTTTTTCTAAAATGTGCATATAAAATATTCAAAGAAATATAAAATATATGAATCATTTTTTTTAACCTCAGCTTCTTTCCCCTATCTTATAATAGCATTGTGGGCAGAAATATTAGGGCCTTGGTAATGTGAAATGGCAAAGACACTGTCTCTGAGCAAAATCCATGCAAATGCAGAAAGATGTTTGAAATACAGGAGCCATTTGAGGACAGAAAATCCTTTGCAATCCAGAATTCCAAGCCTAGAGCCTGGGCTGGACCCTCCAGGAGGAGCAGTGCCAACTCAGAAACAAACAAACAAAAAATTAAGAATATCAAACAGCCCAAAGCATTTCCTTATTGTTAATACCCTAGCAACAAATTTGGGGAAGGGGCAGTTTGGGAAACCTGTATAAAAGCTAACTGTTCAGTGGCAAAGTTAGTGTACCTCTAAAAGATGCATTCCCCATTCTGGGGGTTGCCCACAGCTTTGCTAGGGATCTGTAGCTGGCTCTCTCGCCTCTGTAGAATTCCACATTCTCTCAAATGTGTAACTTTACTTTTTCCTCTCGCATTTACCAACTACACATACCCTCCTTCACTAGTTGTATCATTTCTCAAATCTGTTTCTGTGGGGGCAGAAAGGGATCCAATCTGAGCAGAGATGACTGATTTCTATTCCTGAAAAAAAAAAGCAAATTCCTCACTCCAGCTTGAAACCATGGATGCTTGAGAAAGCAAACGGTAGGAATTAATTTCTGCACCATGAAGATCAAGTGGGACTCAAGAGCAGTTTGATGAGGCAGGAAGAGCTGGTAAGGAGAAAGTGTCTCTACCATGAAGGGTACTCATCACAGATTTTACTCATTCAGTCCAAACCACCAACCACCACTGCCCCACACTTCCCCAGTGGCTGATGTGGGTGAGGAGAGGAAGATGAGAGATTCCCCTCTGGAAGCTACCATTTCGCTTCTCTCCACTTCACATAAGTCACCTACAACCTTTGTATGGAGAAATGCTTTTAGTTGTTGAAGAATAGAGGAAGTAGAATAAAGGCATTTCTACTTAAATTGGTGGATTTATGAGAACAGTAAGTACCTTGCCCATTAACTGTTATACCAAATTGTTATACACACAAAAAAAGACCATGGTCGTGGAGGGTGAAATATGAAATATGTCTAACTTTGTCCCTGATTCTGGTAGATTGGCAAACTCAAAGGCTTTGAATTTGCCTAGGGATAGAAATATCTTTGCTTTCAAAGTGATTCCTTTAGGCCACATTCTATATGTCATACTAAAGAGATAGTTCAAGGCAAGGTAGGATTGTGTATTAGCAAATCTGAGTCAAAATGGGGGGTTAAATATGCTAGAAAGTCCAATCATGTGATCACAGAGCTGGGGCTTTGACCCATGCAGTAGTCTGCCCTCTCCTGTAGAGAGGCAGGTAGAAAATGAGTTTATCCCATGCTCAATGACTCATCCAATAATGCCTTTGTTATAAAGTCCCAGTGAAAATTGCAGATGTTGAACCCTGTGAACTTCCTGACTGGCCACACTTCCTGAACACTGTCACCCAATGATACTAAGAAAGTAACACTTCATCGAGGATAACGGAAACTTCACTCTCAGAACTCTTCCAGACCTTGATCTATGTAACTCTTCCTTTGCCTAATTCTGATTTGTAGCCTATCACTATTTCACAATTGCATTAATAATATATGAGGAGTATGTTTTTGGGCAAAATGCTTAGGCAGATTTAATACTTTAACCTATAACCATGCATATTAACTGGAAATGATTAGAATCTAGTTTTCAGAAGCTGTATAATAAACCAAACTATATCAAAATAACAACAAAAAAAGCAAGAACCCTAGAAATTCCCACATCAATCACCTGTTATCCTTCACAAGTTCTGAGTGAAGCTTCCTTGCGGTGCTGAATTCTTGTTAAGATTTTATATGCCACATGTGAATATTTCAAAAAACAAATTGCAAAAATATATTATTTAAAAGTCTCCATAATTCATAAATTACACAAGATTTCTAAAGTCTCCCTATAAGATCCAAGTAAACTGTTTTCTCATTGTATTGTAGTGTTTGGACCCTCACAGTAATAGTCTAAATTGCTTACATGCCCATCCACGCCACTCAAAATTCACACCCTATGGTTTTCTGGAAAAGAAATGCCTATCTATCTCTTTGTAAATAATTTTGGGTACTTCTTAAAACTACATATTCTTCATATTGCAAGAGAAATGATGACTTGTTAATAACCATAGGTTAATCTATTCCATATCTATGCTAAGTAATGTAAAAAGAGGAAAAAATAAGAAATTTCTACTTTTAAATAATATGCTATTTTTTCTAATTCTTTGCCTTCATTAAATTCCAAGAGGATTAAAAACATCACATTGAATTTCCTTCAAAGGGTCTCCCTTCAAAAGATTTTCTTCTCTACAGCTTTTACTTTTCATACACACGTTTTCTTTCTTTTTTAAAAAAAATTTATTGAATCACTGTGAGATAGTTACAAGCTTTCATGTTTGGGTTACAATATTGTCTGCCATTGAGGTAGGGGGAGGGTGGGATAGGTGGGGTATATCGGGCACACTTTTTTTTCACACCAATACATAATAATTTTACAGTACCCTAAGGTTCAAGAGGTACCTGACTCTGCAGAACATGAAGTCTGTTCCAAGTGTGTATAAAATTCAAATAGCTCAAGGAAAGTGTAGAATGTTTTCCTAATCTAATGGGAAAGAATAATAATCTGCTGTACACTAACACTTCATTTTGTTAAAACACTTCATCCATTATATAAAATGTGTTCAACTTAATTTCTTTCTTCTCCCTTTTCTCTTTTTCCCCTTTGGTTGTTTTGGTCACATCTGGTGATGGTTAGAGGACCAAGCAGTGCTAAGGGTTGACTGAAATTAGATCTCTAGGTTTAATTGTCAAAAAATGATTTTTTAAAAAATGATTTATCCCTTTGAGCTAACTTTCTAGTCCTCTATTACTCAATATCATCAATATCAGTGGAATAATTTACTTTATTTGTAACCAATGCAGGCAGAAAAAATCTGATAGAAGGTATACTGTCATTCATGATTTTGAATTCCAGGTTCAGTGCTAGAAAAATAGCTCTAAGGGATAAATCATTTTTTAAAAATTGACTCAGCTACCACAAACAAGTGAGACTATTAACTGGACAATAAAAAGTTATTGCTATAATCCTTATACAACATACATACATACAAAACACATTTACTGTGTATGATTCTCAGAAAACTTTCCATATTTATCCAAATTGGGATATACTTTCAGATTATTTTTTCAAGGATCAGTCTCAAAAGAGCCTAGAAAGAACGGGATATTTCATTGGTATTGCAGGAACTTCGCCAAATTTATTTAATGGCCCTTTTTACTTTTACTAACTTCTACTGACTGCTGACAACTGTATTTAATACTAAATATGATACTAAATATGTAGTTTACACATATTTAGTATCATAATTAATATGTAGTTAACACATATTTAGTATCAGAGATATAAACAAAAAGAATAAAAGTTTTGATATCATCAAAGTACTCTTGCAGAATTTCCTCTTTGGCCACGCTAATCTTATATTACACACACAGTATGTGTTTTTGGAACAAATTAGAACATCTGTAAAGATGGCAAAAAGCCATAAAGAGTACTAGAAAAGCCCTATTTCATGATTACTCACTCAGGAAAAATAATAGTCACGGAATAGTCTGCCTTGTATAAGTCTACTTTAAATTAAAACTTAATGTCAGTGTATGTAGCAAATGTGTAGAGGGGTATTTGTCTCTTGTACTTTTTGTGGGGATGACACACTAGTAGGGCTCAGGGCTCACGACTTGCTCTGTGCTTAGAGACCACTCCTGGGGGGCTGAAGGGATCAAATGGGATTCTGGGGCTCGAACCTGGGATAGTGCATGCAAGGCAAGCACTCTATCGATTGTACTATTCTCTGGCTTTACTATTGCTCTGACCCCTGTGTGTTTTCCTCAGGCAACAATACTTTAAATGTGCTTAAAGTTTAGGTAAATTTCCCCATTCAAATCTTTTTTTCGCATATTCCTGCATTTTTGCAAATACAGACATGCATTAAGACAGTTATTTGTTTCATTGCAAAAATGTGTATATATATTCTGTTTTCAAATCACACTAACATAGTCATCAAAATAACTATCACCAATATGTGTCCTGTTACATATCTACCTGTAGTATAGATAACTATATTTCAATGGGGGCCATGTGGCCCCCACTCTTTTATCAAGAGATTCTAGAACAATGCAGAAAGACAGCCGTAGCCTCAAATGCTAGTACGCATGAACTTCTTGATTTTTCACTTAAAATAAGATTTCCAGAGCAGGATTTCTTCTTTTTTTTTTAAGATATGCTATTACAAGTTACTTTGAGAACATCTGGTATATTGGAATGTATGTAAACACATAAATAAACATGCACAGCTCCCTTTATACCTTTAATATTGCCTTTTAAACTCCCATCCAAAGTATACAATTTGTACACCACATTTCAAACAAAATTTAAATCATCTCCAAACTAATGACATCCTAGTACATGATCCATGAAGTTATATAAAAAGTTCTGTTTTCCTTGAGAATGCAGAAATTTATTAAGTGATGCTGCATGCACAGTAAGAAGTCATGGCAGATACTCTAACAAGATCTGGTTGTTTGGGTTTCCATCAGAAAGCTGACATCATACCCATAGGTATTGAATTATCAAGATGCTCATCTACTCTGGGCAAAGAAAAGACACAGGCAGTGTTTAATTCGAAAATGAGCACAAGAAGAAAAGGTGGCATCCTTCATAAAAATGTGTAAAAGCAAAAAGTTCACTACGGTTTAAGTGAATTTTTAGTGTATGTGTGTAGATTATTGCAGGACAGTTTAGATTTTCTTCTGAGATCCTAGTACAAAAGAAGTGTTGATTTTTTTAACTACTCACTGGAAATTTTTCAACGGTCTCCATGGCATAAATACACTTTTATAGGCATGGCAGAAAACCTGCAGAGGCACAGATATGCAGAGATAATGGAATGTTGTTAATACACAGGCAAGATACCCAGTTCTTTCCCTTCTCTCTTCCAAATTAAAAAGTTTCTGTCACAGGGGAATGGAAAAACAAACAAAAATGAACCTCTTCCAGGCCATCAGCAGGTAAAGTTCCAGAGACTGAGAAGTACGAACAATTTCACATTTAAAGGAGTGACAAGATGTCCATCTCTTAGAGGGGGTGGGTAGGACTGGATCACACCCAGCAGTTCTCAGGGCTTACTCCTGGCTCAGGAATCAGTTCCTGCTGTGCTCACAGGACCATATGCAGTGCCAGGGACCAAACCCAGGTCAGCGATAATGTAAGTGCCTTAATTTTGTACTATCTCTCTAGTGCATTGCCATTATCTTACACTGATTCGAATTTTAAAAGTCTGTTACTTAGGGAAAGACAAGGCCACCCTGTTTCAGACCATCAGCTGTTTCATGGGCAGCAACATAAAAGAGGGGGAATATATGCTGAAAAGATAATAGTGAGGGTCACATGCATAAGACATCACCAAGACTGAAAGTTTATGAGAAGATCTCAGATGTTCTGATGTCATGTATAGCCTTCACGGAGTACCAGTCGAAAATATCTGTCCATTATCCTAAAGGTGTGATCAGCCTGAATGTTCAACAGCTGGTTGGGCACAGAAGAAACTGGTATACATTGGTATGTAGCCAATGGAACAATAATCTGGGATAAAAAAAATAAAATCCTGCCCTTGGGGAAAAATAATGGCTTTTAGGATGATTCCACTAATTAAATTAAATAAGCAAAGCAAGGAAGTAAAAGATAATTATCAGATGGCTTCACTCATGTGAAACTCATATTCTTATGAATTAATAGATCAAATGAACTGTCAAGAAACAATGAAAAGAACTTCTAGACTTAGTTAAAACTATGGTTATTGGGCAGGGTGGGGTGGAGTAATGGTGAGAGTATTGAGTAAAAGGTGGCTTTGTGGGATATGGCACTGGAAATTTGGGGATAGATGAGTGATGTCAATAATACATGTGTGTGTATATATATATATGTACATGTACATACATACATGTATAAAGTTATTAACTAAATCCTTGAAGTTCTATAATAAACCAATGATTTAGTTCTTATGAAATTTACAACTTCACTACAATCCAATAGGTCAATAAAAATAAAAAGTAAAAAGTAAAATTTGAAAAAGAATTTTAAAAATATATTATCTGAATCTGCAACAAGGGCAGAGGTACACAAAGAAGCAAATGTTTCACAATAGTCCATGATATCAGCAAAGAAAATAAGATCAAATCAGAAAACACTGAGGAGACAAGCCAAAGTATGAGACAGTATTTTTGGAAAACATCTTACAAAGGAATTAAGTACAAAATATACTGCTTGTGTAAACACACAAAAAGGAAGGGGGCACCACACTAGGCACAGGGCAGCGGCTCTGTATCTTTCCCGCTGCCCGTGTTCGGTAGTCTCCAGCTGCTTCCCCAACCCCGGGGAGGTTGATGGTGATGATGAGGCAGGCGAAGGAAGGAAGGAAGGCCAAATTGGTTGGTCTCAGTTGCATTTTATTCCAATATCCTTTCTATACATTCTGTCTCTCTCCCTGCTTCTTCCTTCCCCCATGCTACTTCATTCTCCTTCTCTGGATCTGGATCTAGTTTTTCCAGATCTGGCACTGGGACTGGCCCCCAGCCACTCTTACAGCCTAGTTAAACCTCCCAGTATGAGGGGTTGGGGCTTACACATAGGTATGGACACAATTAATAGGGGTAGAATTCTTTCCCTCAGGGGATGCTTCTTCTAGGAAAGATTCTCTCTTTTTTTTTTTCTTTTTGGGTCACACCCGGCAATGCACAGGGGATACTCCTGGCTCTACACTGAGGGATTACCTTTGACGGTGCTTGGGGGACCATATGGGATGCTGGGAATTTAACCGGGGTTGGCCACGTGCAAGGCAAATGCCCTACCCGCTGTGCTACTGCTCCAGGCCCTAGGACAGATTCTCTTTCAGCAGGACACCTGGCCAAGACCAGAGTCCCATGGGTGTGTTTCTCCTCTCCTTGTCCAACTAACATATAAGCATTCATAATAATAATATTTTGTATGGACACAGCAAGAGATGCATTAAGCTTATAAAATTGCCCTCCTGGGGTCATCTCAATCTCAGACTACAGTGCTCAGGCCAGATTAGTCTTTCCTATCCCTAGCAGGGTCCTAGTCTCATCATTGCTTTTGGATCATGACAGCATTTGTCCATGACCAAGCTCTTAGCTTATAGTTAAGCATTAGGCACTTTGACCAGGCCCATCTCGATGCAGGGTAGCACATAACTCACCACTTGCCCTGGGTCTGTTCTGTCCCTTAACGGGAACCTGCTTTTGGGGGTGCTAGGAAGTAAGGGCAGTTGAGGCTTAAGTCAATAAATAAGATGCCGGGAGGGAATAATATTCAAAGCCAATTAAATCCCATGTTACAAAAGCATATTAACAACTGTCTTTCTTTGTCCATACAAAAAGGACATTGCTTTAAAGTAAACTATTCAAAAGACATAAAGAGAGGAGAAAGGCAATATTAACTTACAATACAAGTTCAGTGTCCTAGAAAGGTCTGACCTTACAAATTAAGAGTCTGATTAGGGGGGAAAGCTGATTAACTGGTTGGGGAAGAGAGCATAGAAGTGGTTACAGATAGACAAAGAAATGGGAGTGACTCGGGAGCACTTTGATGCTCCCAATATACCTAAGCTCCTTGTGGCAAGGAGAACAGGACATACCAATGTTGTCTTAAAATGTTTAGAGATTATTGCCAGATAAACCCAAACTCTTTGTGACAAGGGAGAAAGGACAAACCAATGATATCTTACACTGCTTAAACATCAATCAGCAGGAAAAAAAAAATCAATCCAAACATCTGAACAGGGGTTCTTAGTGTAGCTCAGGGGCTTACTTGTAAGACTACAAAATTGTTCCCTTGTGCCACCCTATGCTCAGACATGGTCCCAGTGGCTCAGTTTCTTTGTGGCGATTCTGCTGTGTGTGATATCTAGTGCTGGAAGTGATTTTAGCTGAACCACTTCAGATATATATGATCACGGAAAGTAAATGATGTGAGTATCACAGTCAGAAAGTGTGGCGACTGGTGAGCAGAAATGAGAACACCACTGTAAGTCCCTCAGGAGCACCACAACTCAGGCATGCAAGTACTAAACTGAGGCATATATACAATGCCAAGTTACTGCAGCAATAAAGAAGGGATGAGAAGGAAGGGAAAAATCTTCTAAACAGAAACCTCACCCCAAAGAATATGTAGATGGAAAATAGTCATATGAAAGGTTGTTCAATGTCATTTCATATTGGAAAATTATAAACTAAAATAACAGTGAGTTTATGCTGAGCCACAAAATATACCTCCATAAAACTAAGAAGATAGAGATTGTATCAACGATCTTCTCAGACCATGATGTACTGAAATTAGAAATAAATCACACACACAAACAGAAAATGAAATCAAACACCAAAGAATTAAACAGCTCACTATTGGACAATGAATGGCATAGAAAGGAAATCAAAGAGGAAATCAAAAGATTCCTTGAAATGAACAAAAATGAAGACATGAGTTACCA
Organism: Sorex araneus; assembly: GCF_027595985.1. Lineage (NCBI taxonomy): Eukaryota > Metazoa > Chordata > Mammalia > Eulipotyphla > Soricidae > Sorex > Sorex araneus. Next base: position 38,113,322 of record NC_073307.1, on the reverse strand, counting down.
AACTTTTGGGACACAGAAAAAGCTGTGTTACGAGGAAAGTTTATAGCTCTACAAGCATTCCTCAGGAAGGACGGACGAGCCCACATAAGTAAACTAGCCTCACAGCTTAAGAGCTTGGAGAATGGCCAACAAAAGGAGCCCAATCCAAACAGGAGGAAGGAAATAATAAAACTCAGAGCAGGAATTAATGAGATGGAAACCCAAAGAACAATCCGAAAGATCAATGAAACCAAGAGCTGGTTTTTTGAGAAAATAAACAAGATCGATAAATGTCTAGCAAGACTCAGAAAAAAAAGGGAGAGAAAAAACCCTAATGCACTGAATCAGAAATTAAAAGAAGGACATTTGAGAATCTTTATACCACAAAACACTAAAACCTCGAGGAAATGGATAAATTCCTCCTATAGCCTCCCAAGGCTGAACCAAGATGACCTGGAATACCTGAACAGACCTATCACCATCAAGGAAATTTATTTATTTATTTATTTATTTATTTATTTACTTACTTACTTACTTACTTACTAATTTACTTTTTGGGTCACACCCGGCAATGCACAGGGGTTATTCCTGGCTCTGCACTCAGAAATTACCCCTGGCGGTGCTCAGGGGACCATATGGGATGCTGGGAATCAAACATGGGTCAGCCGCGTGCAAGGCAAATGTCCTACCCACTGTACTATCACTCCAGCCCCATCACCATCAAGGAAATTTAAACGGTAATAAAAAGTCTCCCCAAGCACAAAAGTCCTGGTCCAGATGGATTCACTAGTGAATTTTTCCAAACCTTTAAAGAGAACTTACTCACAATCCTCTTTAAGCTTTTCCAAGAAATTGAAGTATCAAAAACAGTTTCTATGAAGCAAATATCACCCGGATACCAAAAGCAGACAAAGATACCACAAAGAAAGAGAATTACAGACCAATATCCCTGATGAACACAGATGCACAGATCCTCAACAAAATATTAGCAAATAGAATCCAACAACTCATCAAAAAGATCATACAACATGACCAAGTAGGAATCATCCCAGGGATGCAAGGATGCTTTAACATTCGCAAGTCAATCAACATAATCCATCATATTAATAAGAGAAATAATAAAAACCACATGATCATATCAATAGATGCAGAGAAAGCATTTGACAAGATTCAGCACCCGTTTATGATGAAAATTGTCAGCAAAATGAGCATCGAAGAAACTTTCCTCAATATAGCCAAAGCTATCTACCAAAAGCCCATGGCAAGTATCATTCTCAATGGGGAAAAACTAAAAACCTTCCCTCTAAAATCAAGCAAAGGCAAGGTTGCCAGCTTTCGCCACTCCTATTCAATATAGTACTGGAAGTCCTGGCCATAACAGTTAGACAAGAAAAAGATATCAAGGGCATACAGATAGGAAAGGAAGAGGTCAAATTATCACTATTTGCAGATGATATGATACTATACTTGGAAAACCCTAAAGACTCTACAGAAAAACTCCTAGAAACAGTAGATTGATATAGCAAAGTGGCAGGATACAAAATCAACACTCAAAAGACCATGGCTTTCTTATATACAAATAATGAAAGAGAATAAAGAGACATTAAAAAACAATCCTGTTCACAATAGCACCTCAGAAAATCAAGTAACTTGGAATCAGCTTAATTTAAGAGGTGAAGGACCTATACAAGGAAAATTACAAAATAATACTTCAAGAAATAAAGGAGGATACTAGGAAATGGAAACACATCCCCTGCTCATGGATAGGGAGAATTAACATGATCAAAATGGCAATATTGCCCAAAGCAGTATACAAATTTAATGCGGTCCCTATCAGGATACTCATGAGAGTTTTCAAAGAAATAGACAAGACACTCCTGAAATTTATATAGAACAATAAGCTCCCACGAACAGCTTACCAATCCTTGGAAAAAATAAGATGGGTGGTGCCACCTTCCCCAACTTCAAACTCTACTACAAAGCAGTAGTAATTAAAACAGCATGGTATTGGGATAAAAACAGACCTGCAGACCAATAGAACAGAGTTGAATATCCTGTCATAGACCCCCAAATATAGGGGCACTTAATCTTTGACAAAGGAGCAAGAAATGTGAAGTGGAACAAGAAAAGCCTCTTCAACAAGTGATGCTGAGAAAACTGGATAGCTATCTGCAAAAAAAATGAACTCTGACCTCTGTCTAATGCCAGGCATAAAAGTCAGATCAAAGTGTGTTAAAGACCTCAGTATCAGACATGAATCTATAAGGTACATAGAAAAAAATGTAGGCAGAACTCTCCATGACATTGAAGTTAAAAGCATCTTTAAGGATGAAACAGCACTGATTATGCAAGTGGAAGCAAACATAAACAAATGAGACTACATCAAACCAAGAAGCTTCTGCACTTCAAAAGAAACAGTGACCAAAATACAGAAAGAGCCCACAGAATGGGAAAGAATATTTACCCAATATCCATCTGATAAAGGATTAATATCCAGGATATACATGACACTAGTAGAATTGTATAAGAAAAAAACTTCCAACCCCATCAAAAAATGGGGAGAAGAAATGAACAGAAATTTTCTCAAAAAAAAGAAATACAAATGGCCAAAAGGCACCTTAAAAAAATGCTCCACATTGCTATTCATCAGGGAGATGCAAATTAAGACAACAATGAGGTATCACCTCACACCACAGAGACTGGTACACATTCAAAAGAACAAAAGCACCCTCTCCGCCCAGATTTGACCCGAGGGGTCACACATGTGCGGCCTCTCCATTGCTCAATGCCCATGATCCTGGAGGCCCACTACTTTCGGCACCAGCATCTTCTTACAGAAATGACTGTAGACTGTGAACTAAGCTACAGCACCATGCCGCCAAGGGAGGGGAAATATTTTTCTCTCTCGGCTTTTTCTTTCCCTGGTGGCAGCATGGCGACCGACAGCTTATAAGTCCCACTAAACAATGGTAGAAGTTTGCAATGATGCGACTTCTGGCAGAAATTTCTCTGGACTTAGTTACTAAAATACCAGAAATCCAAAACCGACCTCATATGCTCTTTATTCTCAGCAACGGAAAACTAATTATCAAATGCTGCCTTTTCATCAGGTCTGATTGTTAGAGGAAAATTACAAATAATAATAGTGAGTTTCCTGTTGAAATATTAAATGCAATAATGCAATCAAAGTAAAGAGAAAGTAAAGCGAAAATCATCAGTCACAAAGGCAGGGGTGGTGGTAGGGGGGGCGGTGGGTTGGAAGGTATACTGGGCTTTTTGGTGGTGGAACATATGCACTGGTGAAAGGGATGGGTGTTCGATCACTGTATGACTGAGACTTAAGCCTGAAAGCTTTGTAACTCTTCACATAGTGATTCAATAAAAAAAAAAAAAAAGAACAAAAGCAACCAGTGCTGGCATGGATGTGGAGGGGTAAAGGGATGCTCTTTCACTGTTGGTTGGAATGTCAACTGGTCCAGCCATTCTGGAAAACAATATGGACAGTCCTTCAAAAACTAGAAATTGAGTTTCCATATGAACCCACAATACCACTTCTGGGAATATATCCCGAGGATGCAAAAAAGTACAGTATAAATGACATCTGCACCTATATATTCATTGCAGCATTATTCAAAATAGCCAAAATATGGAAAGAACCTGAGTGCCCTAAAATAGATGACTGGTTGAAGAAACTTTAGTACATCTACACAATGGAATACTATGCAGCTGTTAGGAAAGATGAAGCCATGAAGTTTGCTTATAAATGGATAAGACATGGAGAGTATCATGCTAAGTGAAATGAGTCAGAGAGAGAAGGACAGGCATAGAGGGACTGCACTCATTTGTGGAGTATAGAATAACATCACATGAGGCTGACACCCAGGGACAGTAGATACAAGGGCCAGGGGTATTACCCCATAGCTGGAAGCCGGCTTCATGAGCGGAGGGGAGAAGGCAGATGGAATAGAGAAGGGATCACTAAGAAAATGATGGCTGGAGGAACCAGTTGGGATGGGAGATGCATGCCAAAAGTAGATAATGGACCAAACATGATGACCTCTCAGTGTCTGTGTTGCTAGCCATAATGCCCAAAAGTAGAGAGAGATTATGGGGAATATTATTTGCCATGGAGGCAGGGGGATGGTGGGAAAATGAGATATACCAGGGTTATTGGTGTTGGGGAATATGCACTGGTGGAAGGATGGGTGTTTGATCACTGTGAGATTGTAACCCAAACATGAAAGCTTGTAACTACCTCACAGTGATTCAATAAAATAAAATTTAAAAACCATAACAGTGAGTTAGCACTGCACGTTTATTAGGATAGCTCAAATACAAGTAAATGAATAGCACCAATGCTGGTGGATATAAACAGGGAGAGCAAAAAGCTTTCAGATTAAGAGTAGAATGCAAACTGGTGCTGTGATTTTGGAAGAGAGTTGATTGGTTTCTTGTAAAGTTCAATATAGGTTTACCATCTGGCCAAAGATAGAGGACTTTTAAAGTCTAAGTGACTTTAAAATTTATCTGAATCAAAACATGCATGCAAAAATTTAGGGTGGCTTTTTTCATAATTGCATGAACTAGTAGCAGTCAAGCTATCTTTTAATAGGTGTTCAGTAAACTATGAACTATGGTGCATACAAAATCAAGAGAAACAAGCTGGCAAACCATGAAAAGAGAGGTGAACTTTAGATACCTATTGCTAAGGGAAATAATCCACTTTGAAAAGGCTACACACTATAGGATTCAATTTATAAGGCATTCTGGAAAGATCAAAAATAAAGAAAGTAAAAAGGTCAGTGGTTGCTGTGGGGTTGGAAAAAGCAAGGCAGCATTGAGAATTTCTGGCACAGGGGAACTTTCAGGCTGGAACAACTCTTCTATGCGATACTTTAACTGTGGATATATGAAACAACATTGCTAAGATGCATAGTAATTCACAGCCCCAAGAATGCACCTTAATGAGAACAGGACTTTTAATAACTTAAAAGTTCATGGGACTGCATAAAGAAACAGAGTATGAAAATATATGAGACAAATTCACAGAATGGGGTTATAGAACAAAATGCTGCAAAAGTGATTTTTGGAAAAGAGTATAAACATAATCCAACGGAACTTTATGTGAAATAATGTATAATATCCTTACAGAGAAGACTACATTTTGATGATTCTGAAACTGATAATATGAATGATGATCATGACCAAATTAATTGACCGCAAAAGGTAGAAGCCAAGTTGCCCATTCTTTGAGTGAAATTTTATACATAAGCCGAAAGAGGGGGATCACATGACCTAGATGATGATGATGATGGACTCAAGTTAGGAGAATCATAAGGAATTTTTAAAAATTTAATTCAGCACATTTTATCATCAAAATAAAAATTCATAGATATATGAGTATAAGCATGGGTAAGTATAAACACTCATTCCATTGATCTGTCAGATCAAAGGGCTCAAATACTGATGGGCACTCAATTAGAATGAGCTCACCTATTCCAGCACACTGTTTTCAAAAATCATTCTTTCAAATATCTCTCTCTGGAGAAAAGTCTAACTTAAGACTTAGGTGGGGAATATAATAGATGAACTGGGGACGTTTTATAGTGCCAGTAAGACAGGAAATGTTCAGCACACACTGCATTCACCATGACATTTGTTAAAGGACAAAGGATATAACAGAAAGAGCTCCCAGTGGCCTATGCTGAAAAAGTTTGTGAATAAATATGATTGCATTACAGCCAGTACAAAAGCTATTGAGTCTATACTGACACAAAGTGACAATTTGCTCTTAAAAAATGGGCTGCATTCTAAAGAATTCTAAACACTTCCTTCTAGAGCACAGTATAGAAAGGATGGGGCTAATTTAGAGTGGTAAAATATGGCAAAGAGTACATCATTCAGATATTTTCTTTTATTTCTGTTTTTCAAAGGAATTTCTGTTTCAGTAATAAATCCATGAGAGAAAATTTTTATATTTAACACAGTGTATTACCTCTGTACAAATGAAAAAAAAAGCATTTAATGTTTCTGGGCCAGTATGACTGTGAATTTCTTTCCAATGCCAATAGTTGAGAGCACATTTGAAGTGCTACAAAATTTCAAGATATATATGTAAGTATATGTATCTGTTTAATTGTTTATGTAAAAAGACAAATAGATACTCAATATCAACATTTATATATCATACTTATAATATGTAGCATATATATGTGTGTATATATATAAAATCAAAGATTTTTTTAATATCTAGAGTTTTCCACTGCAAAAATATAAATCTAAGTATAATCATTAGAGAAATTTGAAATCAAGAGGCATCTAATATATTTACATGGATCACTGTTCCTTAAAATCATTAAGGATAGTTTCTGAAGAGACAGTGCAGTATGCAAGATGTTCACCTTGCATACGGTCGACCATTCTTAGCACCACATATGGTCCCTGAGCCTAGGAGTGATCCCTGAGTACAGTGACCAGAGTAACCCTGAAGCATAGCAAAGTGTAGCCTCAAATGAAACAAAACAGCAGCAACAAAATCAAGGATTTAAAAAAAAATAGAGTTGAAGCAATTCTCACAGTTAAGAGGAAAGGCCCTGGAAAGTGAGTACAGCAGGTAAGGTGTTTGCCTTGGATGAACCTACCCAGCTTTAAGCACCCCCTACCCTCCAACTCCCTGGCATTACATGTAGACCCCCAAACCTAGAGAAATCCCTGAATGTAGAGCCAAGAGTAAGCTCTCAGCATGACTGCCTGTGACTTTCCCCAACCTCCCTTGCTTCAAAAAAAGTTGGTAAATGTAACATGGGTCCTCTGAATGGGAACCTGGAGCAGAAAAATGGCACTAAAGGAAAAAATACCAGACTGTGAACAAAGTATAAACTTTGTTTTTTACTACTAATTAATGTTGTTTGTTAATTGTATTAAATGAGCCCCACTGATGTGGTCAGACTGAAAAAACAAATCCAACTCAAACAATCTATCTATATGGAATCATCTTAAGTATGACAGTAGAGATAGGTCAGAAGCAAATGATTACAAAAGATATGAAGTGCACGATTTACACAAAATTGGCAGGGTGATATTAATATCAAAGCACACTGCAAAACAAGGAACATTATCGGAGGTTTTCAAAGGAGGTTATGGAATGATTAAGGAAAATTTTAAAGAGAAAGTTAAAGGAGATTTTTCAAAGGAAGTAACATAATCAATTCGTCATGAAGACACAAAATTCCCAAATGCTACAAGCAGTGCTCAGAAGGGCTGGTGGTGACCAATCCAAGTTTCTCTGACCAATGGTGCAATCCTGAGAGTAATTCCCAGGCCCAAATATGTGTTTCTCAGGAACAGTGCTCTGGGGCACTCCAAGGCCATGCCCAGCAGCACTTGGGGGGGGGGGGGCTACGAAGTATCAGGGATTGAACTCAGGCCTCCTGCACCCCTCCATCTCGTTGAGCTGCTGACCCAGGCACAATGTTTCAAGGAATGATTTTTGAATCATGTGGATGTTAATGGTCAGGTGTATTTCACTGTAAAGTTGAACATTTAAGCCAAATAAAAATGGCTTGCATACCATGTTCAAGCTATACTATAAAATAAAAATCTTCCAGTATATTAGATTTAGTATATTAGATATTTAAGATTATATCTATTAAGATTAGATCTACTGATGTTAACTGAAATTAAAAATGCTAAATATCTTTCATTTTTATGTAATTTAGGTTCACTGTTCCATCACAAAATAGAATTATATAGTGGGGGCAGATATCATTTACCATATAGCTCGAGGCAAACTTTCGGTCTACCTAAGCGGTGAAACAGAAAAAGTTGAAAACTAAATCAATATACTCAAACTTCCTCAAATAGTGTCCTACACCATTAACAGACAATGTATCATAGAAGAGTTAAAGTCTCTTTAGAGCCAGAGAGAATAACTGTGAAGACAATGTTATTTGCACTTTTCTATTAAACGGAAGCAATTACCTGACATTGCTCACATAATCAAATGAAGTAGAAATGGAATGTCAGCCAAAGGCTCACCGATAATGTGTGTGCTCTGTAACACTTGCCTATTGGGCATATCTTCACCAGCTCTGCTATTTGGGCATTTATTAAGGGAGCAATCATCTGGGTTTCTGAAGTTCTTACATGCAGGGGAAGGGGCAGGGAGAGCAATAGCATTTTAGTCAAAAATTGTTTCTCTCCAGAAGCAGTTTGACCCTTCTGATATAAAAAGCAATTTCTTAGCACTTGGAATGATATTCATGATTCCCCTGCCTTTTGCCATTTTTAAATTCATCTTTCACATTACTGACAGAGATATTTCTTCATAACTTAGATTAACTATATTAAGGATGTTAATATAAGTCTTTGATACTTTTCTACTAGTACAAATGAAAAATTTTACACCCTTTGTATAAGATCCTCTGATCTTAACAAGGTAATTATTAAGTATGTACATAAATATTCTCCACCTATTATACTCAGTTTCTGTATTTCACATTATTATTCCAATTTCAATTTTAGTGGCAATAAACATGATTAAAAATATTCTTCAATCTAATTCCCCCCCCTTTCTTTCCTCTTCCCTTCCCTGTTTAATGCAAACGATACCTGCAGTGCTCTTGAGCTATGTGGTATCAGGGATTGACCCAGAGACTCACACATGCAAGGCACTTGTCTTTTCTTGAGCCATATCTCTGGCCCTCTACTTGCATTTTAAATGAAATTGTATGAAAGAAAAGTGTTATAATTCTGATCAGTATTAATCTCAAATTTACTTTCTTTACTAAGATCATCTGAAGAAATGTGGCTTCCTTCCTCCTGGTCATATCTTGCCAAAAAGCTCCAAAGTCTCTATATTTATTTTGGCTGGAGTTGGTGACGTCCCCAGTGATGCATGGCAGCTGCTCCTAGCACAATCCACAATAGAGCTCAGGAGTCCATGCAGGACATCTATTCCTAGCATAATCCCTAGTAGAGCTCAGGAGTACTGGACATCAAACTTGAGGTTCCCCATGCAAAGCACGAGCTTTAGCTTCATGAGCCATCTCTCAGGAGACCAGAACTATACTTGTCACCCTTTATTTTGCTCTGAAAATCAATAGCTAGAAACATCAATACGTGTGAACTTATATGTACATGTACCTTTATACATTCTTCATGCATATGAATAAACATTAAGGATTATATCACTTGTGTCACTTGTTATCCTGTTGTTCATCGGTTTGTTCGAGTGGGCACCAGTAACAACTCCACTAATCTTGGTAACATGCCAGTGGAGCCAATTGGCGCCTACTGGCTCCAGGAACACGAAGAGCCTCAAACCCTTCATTGAGGGGCTTGACGAAGAAGTTTGACCATCTCATAGGTGGGTGACCATGTGGCCTTTTGACAACCCATGGAATCCAATCGGTAACAGCTCTAGTCCAGCAGTCGTCTCTAAATCGCATTACGTGTCTGGCCCATCTGATTTTCGACACCTTGACAAAGAGACAGCATCCCTGATTCTTGATTGTCAATGAGGTTGGAACTCCTGATTCCTTCTCTCACTTGAGTGAAACATGATACTCCAAACATAGCTCTTTTGATTCCTCTTTGGGATACCGGAATAGCATTCTCATCCTGTTTGCATAGAGACCAGGTCTCTGAGGCGTATGTTAGTGCAGGAAGAACAGTGGAGTCAAAAGATATGCCCGGAGCTAGAGGTTCTTCATTCTCCTAACCACTTCTTCAACACTCCTGAAGGTGTTCCACACTGCTCTCTTCCTCCTGCACAGTTCAGGTGCCAGGTCATTTGTCATGTTGAATTCTCAACCTAGGTACACATAACTGCTGCATTCGGAGATGTTTGTTTCGTTGAGGGCAAATGGAACATCAGGAAACTAGTCTGTTCCTCATGAACATTGTCTTCATGAGATTCAGCTGCAGTCTGACCTTTCCACAATCATGGTCTACATTGGCCAGCATTTGTGCCACTTGGCTAATAATTGGGGCTATGAGAACAATGTCATCAGTGAAGCGGAGGTAGCATAGTTGCCAACCTTCTGACTTCACTCCCATTCCTTCCCATTCCAGTTGTCGCATGATGTTCTCAAGGGTGGCACTGAAGAGTTTCAGTGAAATGGTGTCGCCCTGCCAAACCCCTCTCTTTATGTCGATGATCGCTGCTTAGTAGAATGGTGAGCTCCTGGTGGTGAATATGTAATACAGCTCACAGATGATCCTGATGTATTGAGTTTGATCATCCTGTTTAGCTAGGGATTCAATGACCACTTCAGTCTCAACAGAATGAAAGGCCTTCTTTAAATCACTGAACGTTAGGCAGAGCAGTATCTTGAACTCTCGCAAAACCTCAATGAGCTTGGTTACCATTTGGATATGGTCGGTCATACTGAATCCTTTTTAGAGCCTGGCTTGCTTGCATGGTTGTCCTTCATCTAGTATTCTGCCAATCCTATTCAGGAAGACTCAAGTGAATAACTTGTAGATGACGGACAATGGGCAGATCGGGTGATAGTTGCCAATGTCGTAGATGTCTCCCTACTTGTACAACAGGACGGTCCTGCTGGTTTTCCACTGGGAAGGAACCTTGCATTCGGACAGGTAGTGTGTGAAGAGCTGAGCCAGTGTATTGATGAGTATTGGCGGCAGACTCTTCAGGTGTTTGGGTCTCACCTTGTCTGAAATAGCTGCTCTACACTTTACTGACACAATGGCATGTCAGATTTTGGAAGGGTGAACTATCCATCCTGCGGAATTTGGCATGTGGCCAGGTGGACGTGGCTATCAGAGACTCGAGTAGAAGTTGTGGATAACCTTTTCCATTGCCCTTCTGGAAAATGTGATAGATCCCTCAAGACGTCAGAGGGCAATCATCTTGGTCTTATAGTTGGCGAAGGAAAGGCAGGTGTTGCGGATACTTTTCCCAGCTTCTGACACAATGAACAACACTGTTGCTCTTCTCTCTTTGAGGTCTTCCTTTATCAATTCTCTGCACAGTTTTGCAGGCTCACACATTAGCTTGTGATTGCCTGAGGTTCGCATCAGTCCGCGTTGGCAAATGAGAGTGAGAGTTTCCAAAGACAGGCAACTTTTTGTGACTTTCTCTCGCTGCATTCCTCACACAATCGTGGTGGTGCTGAACCATTTGATTGTATTCCTTGTCAATGTTTTCAATGACAGCATATTCCCATATTGCTTCAGTAGTGCTGAAAAGCTCCAAGTTGGTGGTCATTCTGGGAGTTCTCTTCTTAAACTTTGCAGCCCCTTCTCCCTGCTCCATGAAGTAGAATTTCACATGAAGGAAACGGTGGTCTGATACCATTTGGAATTTTGGGACAACAGCGACATAAGTCAGGCAAAACTGTTGATTGAATATAATGTGGTCAATTTCTTTGTGGAACTGTCCACCAGGAGATTCCCATGTCCAGCATTTAGATTCGGCCCTCTAGAACTGCGAGTTATCTTGGATGGCCTTGGTGAACATGATGAACACAAACAGTCTCTCACCCTGTTTGTTCCATTCTAGGTCATGGGTCCTGATGTGGAGTTCTTCAGGTGACCTTTTAGGTCCTATCTTGGTGTTAAAATCACCGACAATGACCTTGTAGAAGGTGTGGTCTTCTTTATAGAACTTCTCCAGATCCATGTAGAACTTCTCAATTTCTTCTTCATCGTAGTTGGATGTTGGTGCATAGACGAAGAAGATCGAAACTGCTGGCAATGAGCCACGTCTATTCAAACATAAGCGTCCGATTGGGTTGTTAGGCATTCAAATGAATCAATACTCATGGCTAAGTTTGTGTTGACACAACACTGACACCACTGACGCCTTTACTATGACATGTTCCAACGAACAGTTCTACTCCTGTGTCGAAAACAGCGTAGTGTGTTCGATGCTTTCTCGTCTCGGTCAATCCAATGACGTCGTACTTGATCTTCCGTGGTTGCACCATCAGTTCCTTGATGGATACTTCCGATGCCAGCGTGCATTAGTGCGTTAAAAGTGCAAACAGTCATTTTAGCCAGTCTTCATTTTGGCAGCCTAGATCAGTCCTGAGATTTTATCAGCCTTTCCTTGTTCATCTTTCTTAATGCTGCCATATTGGAGGCTCTTCCAGGGTCAGTGGAATGAGGGACATAGTTGTTACTGGTTTTGGCATATCGAATACGCTATGGGTAGCTTGCCAGGCTCTGCCCTGTGAGTGGAATACTCTCTCGGTAGCTTGCCAGGCTCTCTGAGAGGGATAGAGGCTTTTAGGACAGCCTCCAATCACCATTATAGGCGTTCCCATGGTTCACTTCATATTTGAACCCCATCAAATGTGGTGTGGTAATGATGGAAAATGGGTAGGAAGTGTTTATGATGTGTCCAGAAAGCGGCCTGGAGCATGGCGACAGTTGGGTAGTGGAGGTTGGCCAATGAGGAATTTATCTAGCACCAGAAGGGTGGGTCTTATGGGTGTGACCCTTGGGTCACTGGAGATTGGTGGAAGCAGACAGAGGATCTCTGTTTTCAGGTCCCTTGAGCCTTGAGTCCAGGGTTACAAAGTTCCGTATTACCTGGTCTGTGGAACTTCACTCATGGGTGAGACTCGGCCCGAGCATCCAGAAAAGCGGCCTGGAGCATGTCGGCAGTTGGGATTATATAAACATATATAATCATAATTCTGTTGAATAAAGTAGCCACAATTACCTATATTAATGCTGTTGCCTTTTTAGAGTTAATTATCAAATCAATTTTGTGATGTCAAGTATTTTAATGATAGATGTGGGATTTGATACTTGAAGTAGCCATTGGGGCTGTTCAAATATTACACAGCCTGTGAAAAAAGTGGAAATCAAACCCACTTTACTCTAACCAAAGCCAATATAGTTTCATTTAGGCCATTTAAATTTTTAAAATTCAATTTATATGCTTTTATTTATCAAATACATTTAAGCATCCTATTGTTCATTTATGTACTCTCATAACTTTTCCTTTATTTCATACACATTACCTACATACAACTGTATCTTTAAATGATTTTCCTCATGGGTATTTCTGGCACAGTGAATGGAAGTTCCTTACACTAGAGCATATATACAATATACATCAAATGAGATTTTCACATTAAAATCTACTTAACAGGAGAAAAATGTTAGCAATTCCATACAAATAGGACATCAGATGTCATCAGTCAGGCCCAGGATGACATTAGCTATATAATGAAGAAACATGTATTATTTGGATGCTTAAGTTTTAAGTCAGTGAAAAATTTAAATCTTGATCAAGATGGACACTGAAAATGAAAATTCACACTGTGAGAGAAATTATACATAATCTTTAGGGTAGAATGTATGCTTTTCTCTGACACAGCTTTTCTTGGGAGAAATCATTTCAAAATCTTGTTCAATTTAAATGGATTTTGTAAAGTTCAATTGTTCATATCAAGGAAATTGTATTAAAATAACAATCTATTTCAAAGCACAGGCAGCAAATTACTCTAAAGGGATGCAGTTTTTTCATAATATTAAGGTAACATGTAGAAATTGCATTAAAAATTGGTTCATAAAAATATGGAAAATTACTATAATGTCCTTAAAAGTGAAGGTATACTAGAACTTAATACTTGAGCATAAGAATTAGTTTTGTGTAAGGATGTTGTTTTTACTCTTATAGAACTGCATAAATGGCGCTGGGTGAAGTACAACAATCTTCACACACTCTCCTCTAAGGAAATTTTTTTTGACCATTTTCAGCAGTTTATTTAACATCGACGAGGAATATGATCAACTGGTTCAGCACCTCCATATTATTTATACAAACAATACAAAATAAATTTTGGTTATTTTGGTCTGCTTTAGGGTAGGGGTTGGGGTTTCAGGATGGAAACATCCAAAATATGGTGGTAGGAAGATGTAATGCTGGTGGTACTGGTGTTCAAATATTAAATGTGAGCTACTTTATAAAAATAAAGGACTGTAGCACTGTAGCACTGTCATCCTGTTGTTCATCGATTTGCTTGAGTAGACACCATAATGTCTCTAATGTGAGACTTGTTACTGTTTTTTGGCATACCGAATATGCCACGGGTAGCTTGCCAGGCTCTGCCATGCGGGCTGGATACTCTTGGTAGCTTGCTGGACTCTCTGAGAGGAACAGAGGAATTGAACCCTGGTCAGCCTCATGGCAGGCAAACGTCCTACCCACTGTGTTATTACTCCAGTCCAATAAAAATAAAATTAGCTTCCTCTTCCGTGAGTGGCCGTCGGAGTTCCCGAGATGGTGCGCTACTCGCTGGACCCCAAGAACCAGACGAAATCATGCAAGTCCCTCGCGTGCACTTCAAGAACACTCAGGAAACAGCTCAGGCCATCAAGGGCATGCATATCAGAAAGGCCACTAAGTACTTGAAGGGTGTCACACTGCAGAAGCAGTGTGTGCCCTTCCAGCATTACGGGCGTTGGGAGGTGTGCCCAGGCCAAGCAGTGGGGCTGGACACAGGGTCGTTGGCCCAAAAAGAGTGCTGAATTCTTACTGCACATGCTTAAAAATGCAGAAAGTAATGCCGAACTCAAGGGTTTAGGTGTAGATTCTCTGATCATTGAGCATATCCAGGTGAACAAAGCACCCAAGATGCGCCGCAGAACTTACAGGGCTCATGGGCTAATTAACCCCTATATAGGCTCTCCGTGCCACATTGAGATGATCCTTACTGAAAAAGAACAGATTGTTCCTAAACCTGAAGAGGAAGTTGCAAAGAAGTAAAAGATACCACAGAAGAAACTGAAGAAGTAAAAACTTATGGCCCGGGAATAAGCTCAGCATAAAATAAAAATCTAAGTAAACTGAAAATAAATAAATAAATAAATAAATAGATAAATAAATATAAAATTAAAATTAAATTAAAAATAAAATTTAAAAAATGTTGTTTTTAGATGATAATTCAAAGTTATGATGTTTTGGTGAAAGCTAAAATCTATACACTGCAAGAAGTTTTTAGAGGGGCCACACCAGCAGTAATCCATGGTCAGTGCTATTCAAGTCTGCTTCGTGTGTGCTGTGGGCCTGATCTAATCATTGTATGCTCAGGAGTGTCCATGCCATGATGCTTGAACTCAGTGCTGGAGACCCCCAAGGCCACACTCTGCCATGTCGGGATGAAAGTGGGGATACAGAACCAGAATCAAATTTAGGGCCTTGCACATGTTTGGTATGTGCTTGCCCACTAGCCCTAATACACTCCCAAAATCTTTCTTCAAATTTATAAAATAAAGGTTTGAAGAAAAACAGAGCTCTAGAAAAGCTAAAAAATGTGGGGTGGGGGACAATATTTCCTTTAAGAAGCTGAAAATGGGCAATTAAATATGTGGCCCCCTCACCACAAAGCAAAGAGTCCTCTCCCACCCCTGAAAAAGATGTGAATTCTTCCTAAACAGTTTTATATGGCTAATCAATCCAAATCAAAAGCCAAACAAACTTTCTAATAGAATCGGGAATCTACCTTGCAATTTTCTTCATCCTGGATGGAACTGGAAGAGATCACGTTGAGTGAAATAAGCCGAAAGAAGAAGGACAAACACGAGATGGCCTCACTTACCTGTAGTATATTGAATAACCAGACAAAGGAATGCAATGCAGCCAAGGGGCAGGATGCCTAGATCAACCTTGACCCCAGAGTTTAGGGAGGAGGACAGAGATGGAAAGAAGTTGAAGTGTGAAAGAAGAAACTGAGTACGGGAAGTATTGGGGGAACAGGCATAAGATTGGGTACACTGGAAATGTTGGGAAGTGGTATAGCTATACACCCAAACCACAGACTCAAAAACACTGAAAATGTGAGATTCAAACTGCAACCACCAAACTTCAGAGTCTGCCTATCAAGGTGGTAGTCTGGGCGTGGGGGTGGTGGAAAAACATGGAGACATTGGTGGAGAGAAGTTGACTTTGGTGGTAAGGTTGGTGCTACAACATTACATGCCTAAAACTCAGCTATCAAAAACTTTGGAAATCTCAGTTGTTTAAATAATTTAGAAACAACTCTGAGAAAGAACAAAATTAGTGGATTTATGCTATTTCATTTTAAAACTTGCTTTATAAAGTGTCAGAAATATAAAACAGGGGTTAAGGCATTGCTGTGTATGCAGCTGACCCTAATTCTATGCTTGGCATTGCATGTGCGAGGTGCCCTGAGGATTGCTAGGAGTCATTCCTGAGCACAGAGCCAGAAACAAGCCCTGAGCACCACCAAGTATGGCTCAAAAGCAAACAAAATATTGTTTTAAAGCAACAACACTGTGATATTGGTACCAAGAAAGATAATAAAATAGAAGATAAATTCCAGGATTAAACTTACACATGGGTAATTAAATTACTTCTAAAATGCTGCAAATTAATTTAGTCTATTTTAGTGTAATATAATTCAGTCACTAAGTGGGGAAAAAAATTCCTAAAGGCTGTTTTAAATAAAATAAAATAATATATAAAATAATTTAAAATAAGCTACAGGCCTTAATTTAAAATTGGGGAAAATTAAAACACCTCTTGAAGAATGAATAGACGAAGAAATTTTGAAAATTAGTTGTTTAATTAGTCCTCTTAGTTATTAAGAGGACGAATCGGCTCCAGGCACATCTTTTTGACACTACCATTCTTCCTGCACTAACATATGCCTCAGAGACCTGGGCCCTACAAAAACAGGACGAGAATGCTATTCGGGTATCCCAAAGAGGAATCAAAAGAGCTATGCTTGGAATATCACATTTCACTCAAGTGAGAGAAGGAATCCGGAGTTCCAACCTCCACTTATGATCAAGGATCAGGGATGCTGTCTCACTTGCCAAGATATCGAAAACCAGATGGCCCAGACACGGAATGTGATTTGGAGATGACCCCTGGACTAGAGCTATTACGGACTGGATTCACGGGACATCAAAAGAATGTATGGCCTCCCACCTACGAGATGGTCAGATTTCTTCGTCAAAACCCTGAATAAATGGTTTGAGGCTCTTCGTTGTCCTGGAGCAAGCAGACAACATTGGGCTACACTAGCACGCAACAGGGAGGAATGGAGACATTACTGGTGCCCATTCAAGCAAATTGATGAGCAATGGGATGACAAGTGATACAAGTAAAGAGCATCTTATCTTTGAAAGACACTATTAATAAAACAAAATAAAAACTCAGATTAGGAAAATCCATATCTGATAAGATGCTTATGTCTTGAGTATATTTTTTAAAGTTTTCAAAATACAAAAAATAAGCAAAAATTGGGGCTGGAGCTATAGTACAGTGGGTAGGGCATTTGCCTTGCACGTGGCCGACCTGGGTTCAATTCTCAGCATCCCATATGGTCCCCTGAGCTCTGCCAGGAGTGATTCCTGAGTGCAGAACTAGGAGTCCGCCCTGAGCATCATCGGGTGTGACCCAAAAAGCCAAAAAAAAAATTATACACAAACTACTTGAATATTTTTTTACCAAAATAGATACCCTAATCAGAAACACCTATATGGAAATGTGTTCAGTATTATTAACCTTCTGTAAAATATTATAAAAACCACAGTAAGTTTCATTCTATACCTTTAGTTATGTGCAGTTTTTTAAGATAGCATACCATACTTAGGATAAGGGAGAAATGAAATTTTCAAACACTAGTACTAGAAAACAATCATTTCAAAAACTGTTCAACTTTATACCTGACATCTAATCTAGTGATTCTATTTTTAGATATACACCTGAAAACAAATGGAGGTGTATGCTCCTACAAAGAATTGCACATGAGTGTTAATGGTGTTCTTATTATAATCGTTGTAAGCAAGAAACACTCCAAATATGTCTTGAGTGAGTTTTAAGTTAATTATTGTACATACATCAAAAAAGCTAATAATCACTAATACACAGAATCAATGAATGATACATGCAGCATGGGAGAAACTCAAACTGATATCAAATAAAATAGAAAAAAACACACATAGGGTATAGACTGCAAGGTCTTCTTTATATAAATTTGTGGCAATGCAAATAATCTTTAATGGCAAAAAGCTGATGAGTGGCACAGACATTTTATAAATATGCAAAGGTAAATGAAGTAACAAATATGCTCATTATTTTGATGAGAGATTTAAGTATATGTTTTCGATATCCATGCTTTATCATTTGTCATTTGTTATCCTTGTAAATTAGCAAGGTAACAGTGAATATAAAATGCACGTTCCTGTACTTTATGATTACAAACTAAAAAAATCAGAATAGATAAAATTTACTAGTTTGTTGGACTTCCTCTCTACAAAAATAATTATAGCTTTGCATTTCTGTCAACCACTTGGTATCAAAGTTCATGTGAAAAGAGAAATGGTTGGCATGTGGAATATCACAAGTCTTCAAATAAGAAGTCTCCCAATTACTTAGGAATGATGAAAATTATTGGTAGAAATAACTGCATCAATACTAAGTTCTAGTTTGTTCTTTATTCAAATGGAATGAAGGGGAGGGAAAGAGGGACAGACGGAGGGAGGGAGGAGAGAGGGAAAGGGAAGGGAGGGAAGGAAGGAAGGAAGGAAGGAAGGAAGGAAGGAAGGAAGGAAGGAAGGAAGGAAGGAAGGAAGGAAGGAAGGAAGGAAGGAAGGAAGGAAGGAAGGAAGGAAGGAAAGAAGGAAGGAAGGAAGGAAGGAAGGGAGGGAGGGAGGGAGGGGGAGGGAGGGAGGGAAGGAAGGAGGGAAGGATGGGGGAGAGAGAATGGAGAGAAGAGTGGAAGTGAGAAAAGAATAAGCTGATCCCTTTAAATACTGAAGACTACATCTGTAAACAGAGCACAGCTGAACTTCTATGATGTAGCATGGTATGTCAATTCCACAAGACTCAAATTTGTAAAATGTACATGAGTTGAATAACAAAATTTTTTCTTCATGTAGCATGATGGTTTAAGCATTCTTCTTTACTAAAATATGTGCTACCTTTTATGAAGATATTTTTAAAGACAAGCTACAGGACTAGACAGGTAAACTGAAGAATATCATAATCATCCCCTCAATCATAAATGCTGCCCTATTTGCCATAAAATAAATTTCCCTCAGGAGATTTATTTTTTAATGAGATTCTTTTTTTAAGTATATGCAACATTGATTTACATTGTACATTTTTAACTCTACAATTAAATATGTGTATTAGTCAAGACACACACAGATAGAATTTTCATTTTAACCATAAAATCTCCCTAAGGGCAATAGAAATGAAAACAGTTACAGAAAGCTTATTCTTGTTGTTTCCATCAGCTAAATCCCTTTTCTAAGCAAGCAGGCATCCACTGAAGTAAGAAAAGAAAAGAAAATTTAAAAACTGAGCACGGCATTATAGAAGATAAAACAAGTAGTAAGAAAACATCCATCCACTGGAGTAGAATGTTATATATTTCCACATGATGGCATATGTCAGGAAAGATAATAAATGTGCTGGAGACAGGGTGCTCGTTTTGCCTGCATCTGACTCAGGTTTGATCCCGGGCACCACAAATGGTCCTTTCAGCCTCAACCAGGAGTGGTCCCTGAGGAATCAGCCAGGAGAAAGCTCAAATCTGGGCTTGGCATCCAAACAAAAAATATATTATTTAAAAAAGATAATATTTGTAAAGTGTGCTTTGAGAACTTGAGGCTGATTCTCATTAGGGATATTTCCTTCCATTTCAGTCTTCTACAAGACCAGGTCCAACCCTACTAGGATCATTGACTTAGAAATACCCATCACATGTGTGTGACACTCAGTCATCTAGGACATTGCAACTAGGTGCTGGAGCTTGTACTCATACACACAAGGAAAAGTATTAGAAACTGTCAAAAAAAAAAAACCTTGACACCTGTATGATAGTATTTTTCCAACATGCTTCATATTTCATAAAGACCATTATTGCCGGAAGGACACAGTATAAGAAAATATTTTTCTATCATATATACGTATATATTATATGTATTTGATTTTAGATGTTTATATTTGTGATTTAGTTCAAAATGCCTGAAAAGCCTTTCTGGCCCCGCGCGAGATCGACCCCGGAGGCAACTGAACCACTTTGGACACGAGCGGCGCCCCCAAAATGCCTCCAAACTGTGTGCTCGGAGCTTCTGGCCCAGGCGCTGCCAGTGAGTGATGCAATTACCAAAAGAATTTTCCCTGGACTTCATATAGAAATCCAAAACCGCGCGGCTGCGATAGCCGCCTAATATCTCTTGATTGTCAGCAACTTGTAAATGTTCCTTTTTGGCAGGGCTTACCTTGGGGGGAAACTCCAAACAATAGTACTGAGTTTTTTGTTGAAGGGTAAAAGATTGTAGCGATAGAATTTTAGGCAGAATTTTCCCTGGACTTTATATAGAAACCCAAAACCGCGCGGCCTCGGCAGCCTAATGTCATCTAATCATCAGCAATATGAAATGGTTCCTTTGTAATGGGTTGGACTTTGGGGGGACCATAATAGGGTTAAAGTTTGTAGCGACGTGTAATTTCTGGCTGTACTTTCCCTGGACTTTATACAGAAATTCAAAGCCGCGAGGCCCGCTGTCATGGCCGCGCAACCTATTGTCATTTTATCATCACCAATATGAAATGGTTCCTTCTTAACGGGTCAGACTTTGGTGGGAAATCCTAACAAGAATAGTAAGTCTTTTGCTGAAATATTGAAGGCTACCAAAGTGGTAGCCATCTCTATAGACTGAACTAAGCCATATCCCCACGCTGGCTGAGAAGAAATATCCTTCTTTCTCGGGAAGAAACGCGGTGTGGCGTTAACCATAGTATGATGTCCATTGAGCTGACACGGACCTGGTGGCGTGGGAATGGGATACAAGGGAATAAATTATTATGTACTTGGAACAGCGGGACGCTGGTGGAATCTCGAGCCGGGGCCGATACCAGCGTATTACCTTTGGTTCCAGAAACTGCTTGCAGACATTCTACCAGGCTATCAACTAAGCCAGAGCCCCACGCCTGCTGATGACGGGAAATAACCATCTTTTTTGGTTTGTTTTCCCTTTGTCAGGCAGCGTGGTGATTACTAAACAGGCGTGATCTCGGTGGTGCGGGACGAGGGGGGAAAAAATATGTAACAAACAGCGGGACTTAATATCTACATTCTCAGCAATGGAGAGCCATCAAATGCTTCCTTGACAGTGGGACTGTCTTTTCTTTTTTGGGGGGAAACACTAGCAACAATAGTGAGTTATGTGTTGAAACATGGACTGTAACCAAGATAAAGCGTAAATGAAGTGAAACTTATCACTTACAAGGGCGGGGACTGGGGGGGCGGGAGGGGGCGGGAGGTTTAATGGGGTGGTTGGTGATGGAATATGGGCACGGATGAAGGGAAGGGTGTTTGAGTATTGTATAACTGACATAATCCTGAGAACTATGTAACCCTCCACATAGTGATTCAATAAAATTTAAATTTAAAAAAATGCCTGAAAAGTCAATGTATACTCCATAGCAATCACTTATGTATTATAAAGACTTATATAACATCACTGTATATCTTTTTTTTTTTTTACATCACTGTATATCTTGATTAAATTAGTTGTAAGTCATTTAACAAATTAGCACATGACATACCGCAAAAGAATACTCAGCTATATACCTCTATAATTCCACTTAGTCTTAATATTAAGAATTCAGTAGGTCTGCTTTGAGAAACACAGATTTAACTAATGAGATTTACCCTTCTGCCATTAAAAGAGGAAAATAAAATGAAAAAGAACATAATGAAGCTTTGGAGATGGTTCAAAGGACTAAGTACACATTCTTAATGTTGGAGTCACAGGTTCAATTCCAGGCCTGAATTCCGAGCACTGCTAAATGTGTCAGTGCTCGGTACTCAAAAAAAACAAAAAGGGAGAGAAATAATACATATGAAATACAGGTTTTTAAAATGTAGGATACTAGTGACCCCAGAGTTCACAGAGAAACAAAAAACATAAGATCTGATGCCCATTATTGTCCCAGTCTACTGCCTGGAAAGCATATCCCAGCTACATCTGAGAAAGAAAGCCATAGTATGTCCTTCACTTAATATTTTCCCTTTGTTCCTAGAAATTTTCACTTAAAGTAAAACAACCTGCAACAGAAGCAAGCCTTCCACTATCATTCATCGGAGAGGAAGAAAATTACCTGAGGATCTTTTGTACAGGGAATAGGAAGAGCACGTTAATCTCCTTCAATTGTAGATTATTTTGGAAGTGTGGAAATGTCAGTACAGCAAGAATTTTTCGGGTCAAGTACAAAGCAGAGCGAGCTGCATAGTACTCTCCACACAGACAGACAATGGGCATCCATACACTTGGGGGCATTTCCTAACAGCTATGAAATAACCATATGAAAACATGAAGGTAACAATCCACCCCTCAGAGCAAAATACCTCATTATTCAGGAGATAAAAGCAGAGGACTTTGAGGCATTTTGCCTCAGATTAGGCATAAATAAAAAATCGGCCCTAGATCAACCTAACAAAACTTAAATGTATGAGAATGTTTCCAATAACTTAATAACATCCCCAAACAAAACCTTAATATAGTGATATGAATACAAAAACTCCAACATCCAAGGGTAACAAAGCAACAAAAACAGGTGCAAACAACTAGCAAGCTATGATGCATGAGAAAAACAAAGCAAGCCAAACCAGTTGATCTTGAAAACATAATCAAGAACTATACTTAAAAAAAAAATACAGTGCTACAAGAATGAAACACAAGACAGATTGAAAAATTCCATCTGACTCCCGACTCACAAGTTGAATTACTTATAAATGGCATTGAGACTATATAAAAACTCCCAAAATACATAAAAAAATACACAAACCATTTAAGCCTATAACTAAATAAATAGATCCTAAATCACAAACACTAAAAATGCAATGATGTTGCAATTAAAGAAAAGTGACAATAAAATGACAGAGAAGTGGCTGTGAACCTGTTTGGATAATATTTTTATTGAGAGCAGGTTAAACCCCTCCTCGCTGTGCTCAGTGAGATCAACTGTGATGCTGAGGATAGAATGGGGATCATCCTAAGCAAGGGAAGTTCCCGTAAGCCCTATCCAATCTCTCCAGTACCCTAGATGACTAATATTTTATATACTTTTTATATAGAGTTCTGATGATAATTTAAAGCAACTGGAACACCCACATGTGTAATAAATGGTGGAAAACCCAAGCACTTTATATAATATTTTGGAATTTTTTAAAGTAAAATATACAAATGGTAATATAAAAAAGCAATTCAACTCCAAAGCTTTTACTCAGGAGAGATGAAAGCATTTGCTCTAAGTCTTATTTGTGAATGTTTATACTTTTATGTAATAATGCAAAAATAAAATCCAGATAAAAAATGAGGAAAAAGGGAGCAAATTCTGATATATTGATAAAATGAAATACAAATTCATCTTTAAAAATAATTGATTCATCATGAGACAAAGTAATCAAACAAACTACTGCTTTAGAAACATCATCAATATAAGAATCTAGTATCTTCCATAGAAGTACAGATTCTTCTGAAGAAACATTGGCATGCTCCTTTTGGGTTCCTTCTTTCCATATGTATTGCCTCAAGTGTTCATTGTCTTCTTTCTGCTTCACAGCAAAAGACCTGGACAGCTTAAAAACAGAGCTAGCAAGATGGTACAGTGGGTACTGTCAAATGCTACAGTGCCTTAATTGCAGTCCCAGGAACCCCATGTGATTCCCTGAGGCCGCTAGGAGTGATCCCTGAGCACAGCCAATTGTGGCCTACAAACAAACAAAACTGTTGGTTCTCACTCTCCCTCTCCCTCCCTCCCTCTCCCTCTCCCTTTCTCTCTCTCCCTTCATATCTCTCTCTCACTCTCGCTCTCACTCTCTCTCCTTCTCTCCCTCTCTCCTTCCCTTCCTCTGATTTTGAGCATTACGTTTTGCAGTACAGACACTGAGTTATCATGTCTGTTCCTTTACTGACATTCAGCACACAGTTCTTATACAGAGTGATCATTTGCAACTCACTATTATTCACAATAGCCAGAATCTGGAAACAACCCAAGTGACCAAGAACAGACGACTGGTTAAAGAAACTATGTCACACCTACACAGTGGAATACTATGTAGCTGTTAGGGAAAATGAAGACATGAAATTCACTTATAAATGGATGGACATGGAGAGCATAATGCTGGGTGAAACCAGTCAGAACAAGAGGGAAAGGCACAGAATGATTGCACTAATTTGTGGGACATTAAAAAAAACTTAGTCTGAGACTAGTACCCAGGAGATGTTGACCAGGAGGATTGACCGATGCATAGTTGAACACGTGCCTAAGGTGCTGGGAAAGAAGGTATTTGGGATAGAGAAGAAACCACCAATGGCAAAACACTGTCTTGCTTGGTTAGGAAAAATACATCTCATTTCTTTTAAAGTATTTATCAAATTGAATTTGTGTTCTATAAACTCTGGTCAAATCTTATGGGTTTATTCAATTGATTTCAAGTTTCTTTTCATCATGAAAAAAATAAAATGCATGAATCTTCTGAGTTCAATTTCTCTCTTTGATTCATGTTCCACAACTTTGTTACAATAGTTGTGGGATGACATTGTTGTGTCCTTTCCCCCTTGCCACAAGGAGCTTAGGTTTATCCTGTTCACACCCATCAAGGTGCTCCCGAATCACTCCCATTCCTTTGTTTAGCTATAACTACTTCTCTATGCTCTCTTCCCCAAACAGTAATCAGCTTTTCCCCCTAATGAAACTGTTAATTTGTAAGGTCAGATCTTTCTAGGATACTGAACTTATATTGTAAGTTTATATTGCCTTTCTCCTCTCCTTGTGTTTTTTGAACAGTTTACTTTAAAGCAATGTCCCTTTTGTATAGACACAAGAAAACAATATTATGCTTTTGTAACTTGGGATTTAATTGGTTTCGAATATTATTCATTCCCAGGCATCTGCTTTCTCAAGTTAAGCCTCAGTTCCTAGCACCCCAAAAGTAGGGTCCTGAGGAGGGATGGGACAGACCCAGGGCAAGCTGTAAGTTATGTGCTACCTGGCATCGAGATGGGCCTGGCAAAAGTGCCTAATTCTTAACTATAAATTAAGAGCTTGATCATGAACAAATGTTGTCATGATCCAAAAGTAACAACGAGACCAGGACCCTGCTAGGGATAGGAAAGACTAATCTAGCCTGAGCACTGTAGTCTGAGATCGAGATGGCCCAGGAGAGCAATTCTATAGCCTTAATGCATCTCATACTGTGTCTATACAAAATGATTAATATTATGAATGCTTATGTTTGCTGGACGAGGAGAGGAGGAACACACTCATGGGACTCTGTCCTGTCCTAGAAGCAGCATGCCCTGAGGGAAAGAACTTTATCCCTATTGACTGTAACCACACCTATGTGTAAGCCCCACCCCCTCATGCTGGGGGTATTTAACTAGGCTGGAAGAGTGGGTTGGAGGAGAGATCGAGAACCGGGAGAGAAGTGAAGAGAGAGACAGGAGAGAATGGAATAAATGGCAACTGATGGAGCAACCGGCTTGGCCCTAGTCTCCTCCTCCGTCTGCCCCATGGCCCAGGCTGCTCAGGTTGGGCGAGCAGAACAGGACTGAACTCCACGAAACCCCTCGGACGACCGAATGGGAAAGCCCTCAGGTTTGACTCTTGGGCGGGGGGCGGCGGGGGGTGACTCCAAACAATAATAGTGAGTTTTTTGTTTGAATGTAATCAAACTAAAGAGAAAGTAAAGTGAAATTTATCAGCTACACAGGCGGCATGGAGGGCTGGGGAAAGGGGGGGTAGGGGGGAGGTTTACTGTGGTTCTTGGTGGTGGAATATGTACACTGGTGAAGGGATGGATGTTCAAGCATTATGTAACTGAGACTTAAGCCTGAAAGCTTTGTAACTTTCCACATGGTGATTCATTAAAAAAAAAAAACAAAAAACTCTTATTTCCTTTTTAGATTTCAGTTCTCACTTGTATGAATATATGGTTTTAAAACCATAAATTGATAATAGATTCTTTTCTTGGAAGAAATTGCCTTATCTTTCAACATTTATTTTTACCAATTTCAAATCTTGATTCAGTTTAAGAATCATTCTCTGAAAAACTGTCCTTACTTTTTCCATACAAGATTGTCTCATTTAATGAACTGTATTATGTTTATTTTTAATTGATTTTGTTGTTATACTTTCCCATAATTCTGAAAATGGAAAATAGTTGGGGGGAGTGAGCTTTCTCCAGAGGTGCTCAGAGGTTACTTCTGGCTCTACACCAAGTGGATATGTTATATGTGATACCCAGGATCAAATCCAAGTCAGAGTAGGACAAAGTAAACACCCTCACCACCATACTATCGCTCTGACTCCTAAAACACTTTTTTTGAGTATCACTAATTTATCATTTTCAAGTGTGTATTAATTATTAGATTTTGGAGGATTTTCCACTCTCTGTTTTGCAGTTTAACATTTTTATCTGACCTATTTTACTCTAATTCAAAACCTGATTCATTTTGTTAGCTACATGTTTAGTTCAACAATTGTATTTCAGACCTACTTGTAGTTTCTTTCTGTCCTTTATATAACCTGATCATATTAAACTATTTATTTTATGCACAAAGTCAACAGAAATTGAATGCTGATCTTCAGTTGGAATCTTATCACAGTGGGACCCTTGTGGGTAGGGGCTCAGCCTGAGGTGTTGGGGTAGAGGGGTGATAGGACCCTGGGAAAATGGTGGAGGAAAGTGGCCACTCTTGTGGAGAGTGTGGTGCTAGAATGTGTTTTACAGGAAAACCTTCTATTGGCAGTATTGAAACCTACATTGTCTAAAATACAAAAGTAAAATAAATGTTAAAGTCTTTATTTTAGATTTGGCATGGGAAATTTTTATGTATAATTCTCAAGATGCAATCTGGACTTCGGGGGATAGGTTTTCCTGAGATGCTTTTACTCTAGTTGTAGGACTTGATGAACTTTCAAGTTGTAAATTCTCTCATGCATTTTGCATTTTTAATTGCAATCTTCAAGTGGACTTTTTTCTTCTTTAATGGAGTTCAATGTCCCCTGGGTGTGAAAATGTCCCCACAGCATTTAAACATTTCTTATGCCCAGCTGATGTCAGTTGCACTAGAAGCATTTTACTTTTTATTTATAGGCTTGCATTTCCACACCATGAAGTTAATGAAATTCACATCCCATATTGAAGTATGAGCCTAAATTTCTGAATTTTTGTAAGCGGCATTCTTTAAAATGGCCAAAACTTACTTACTAATCTCCTTTCCAAGAGGGGGATTTTATTTTCCCTTCCTGGGAATCTGATTGGTTTTGTGACTGCTCCAATAACCAAAATGTAGCAGCAATCTTGAAATGCCTATTCTAGAATAAAAAATATTAGAAGGTTTAGAAATCTTTGCTTTTGCATTTTGGGACACCCTGGATTCCTGTGTAAGAAGTTCATTAATCCATCTGAAGAGAGTACATGAAGAGACAGTGAATAAACAACTATGTAAAACATAGTTGTTTCAGCCTGAGACTTGAAAACAGTATTAGCTTCCTTGGGCTACAATGGCCCAATAACACAAGCTGGGAACTTTCAACAACAGAAACCTATTCTCTCATACTTCTTGAGATCAGTAGACTAAAATCTAGGAATTGAAAATCAATGTTCCCTCTAAGATGCTAGTCAGAATCCTTGCCTCTTCCTAGCTTCTGGTAGTGGCCATAAAGCCTAATTCCTTTTGCTGCTGAATCAAAGCCTGTGTTGTCATATGGCATGGTTTAGCTGTGTCTCTGGCTTTTATAAAGCCATCAGTCAGGTTGCATTAAAGGTGCACCATACTTTAGTATGACCTTTATTAATTGATTCTATTTTCAATAGCATTCAATTTCTCCAAGTTCACATTCTAAGACACTTGAGAGTTAATAACATCAACATATCTTTTACAAGGATAGAATTGAATTCATAATGGTCCACCTGCTGCCCCAAATTTAAATAAATAAATTTAAAGATAAAAAATACATTCTAGCTGCTCCCGAGATCTTAGTTCATTTTAACAGCACAAAATTTCATTTAAATGCCATCAACAAAAAATTCTCAGTGTCATTATCTGAATTATCTAAATCAGGGATTCTTAATATTTTTCCACTTGCAACACCTTTTCTCATTATAAATTTTTACATATAAGTTACAGAAATTATAAAAGTGATCTAAATTGGTATCAACTCAAATATTTAATGATAATATATTAAGGAATTTTTTTAACTATTTATTTTATTGAGTCACCATGTGGAAAGTTACAAAGTTCTCAGGCTTATGTCTCAGTTACACAATGCTCAAACAGCCATCCCTTCACCAGTGCCCATATTCCACCACCAAAAACCCCTGTTTACCTCCCACTCCCCCACCCCTCACCCCCGCCTGTGTAGCTGATAAATTTCACTTCATTTTCTCTTTACCTTGATTACATTCCATATTTCAACACAAAACTCACTATTGTTGTTGGAGTTTTTCCCCCCCAAAAAACAGCCCTGCTGAAAAGGAAGCATTTGATAATTAGTTTTCCATTGCTGAGAATGAAGAGATATGAAGTTGCGCACCCCCAATAGGATTTCTGTATTTTAATATTTTAGTAATTAAATCCAGGGAGATTTATGTTAGAAATTGCAACATTTCCCTTCCTGGGGCATTATGGGGCAATGGCTCAGTTCACAGTCTAGAAACGTGGCTGCAAGCAGTTGCTGGGACCAAAAGTAGTCTAGCTGGCATCCGGATCATGGTCGATCAGCAGCAGAGTGGCCGCACAAAAGTGTGGCCACTGGGGTCGAATCTCGGCGGAGCAAGTGCTGGTATCACCCCCAGCCCAAGACTCTATTAAGGAATTTTTTTGAAAAAATATTTCTTTTCATATATTTTCATGGCCTCCACATCAGTTTTATACCCCTTGTATTATTATGACCTAAAACTTTAAAAGCTATCATCTAAATCTCATATTTCTGATACTGTGGGCTTGCTCCATCACGGGATAGAATTACTCTCATTTCTTCACATCAGAAACTTAAAAATTAATTATCTGATTCCAAAATACAGTGTAAGTACAGGCATAGTATAGAAACGCTCATTCCAAAATTCTCAAACAGCAAATTTCAATCTATCTAAATGAAGTGCCCCAAAAATTATCTTCTTTGGCTCAATACTTTGTTCTATGGGTAGTATCCTAGCCTCAGCCCACCAAGATGAAAGCCCCACACTGCCTGAGGAGGTCCCACTAGCCCACGCCTCCATAAACTTGTGCCTTTGTCCTCAGAGTCATTCTTCTTTTATTTCATCCTGCCTCTGTACTTTCCAGTCCAGTTTATATATTTTAAATTTTTTTTTTATTTTATTGAATCATCATGTGGAAAATTACAATGCTTTCAGGTTTAAGTCTCAGTTATACAATGCTGAAACAACCATCCCTTCACCAGCTCCCATATTCCACCACCAAAAAAAAACCACCAAAAACTCAGTATACCTCCCATTCCGTCCAACCCCCCCCCCCGAATTGATAAATTTCACTTTACTTTCTCTTTACTTTCGTTACATTCAATATTTCAAAAAAAAAACCCTCACTATTATTGTTAGGAGTTCCCCACTAGAGTCAGACCTGTTGTGAAGAGATATGAGGTCACGCGGTTTTGGATTTCTGTATTTTAGCAACTAAGTCCAGGGAAATTTCTTCCAGATATTGGATCATTGCAAGCTTGTAACTCTCAACTGTGGTCATCATAATATGGCAGTCGCCATGCCCTTCACCCCCAGCAGGAAAAAGGCGAGAGAGAAAAATACCTTTCCCCCCCTGGGGGCATAAGGCCGAGGCTTAGTTCTCAGTCTGGAGACATTCTGCAAGGAGCTGCCCATACTAAAAGTAGTTTAGCTGGCCTCTAGAGTCCCAGTTTATATTTTTGCTGGTATGAAATTCTCAGTTCTGAGCTAGATAGGTAGTAAAGGGGGTGAAGAACTCGCCTCACATACAGCTAAACAATCCCTGGCCACATATGATCCCCTGAGCACCCCCAAGAATGATCCCTAAGAGAATGAGGAGTAAACCTTGAGCACAACTGGGTATAGCCTAAATTGCAATCACGTCCTCTCAAAAGAAAATTTTCAGGCCTTTCAGCCTTCTGTGAATTTTCAGAGAATATGCCACATGATAAAGGGGCACCCCACAGATCCTCCTAAGTGAAACTAACTCTATTCTTGGTTTTGGTTTCTGATAAAGTGGCTGATCAGAATCATATATATATATATATATATATATATATATATATATATATATATACACATATATATATAGTTTTTTTCTTTTTTTTTTTTTGAAAAACACCCCTAGCCTGGTTACTGGAACACACTATCTGTATCACTGTATCACTGTCATCCAGTTGCTCATCAATTTGTTCGAGCAGGCACCAGTAACGTCTCTATTGTGAGACCTTTTTTCACTATTTTTGACATATTGAATATGCCATGGGTAGCTTGCCAGGCTCTGTCATGAGGGCGAGATACTCTTGGTAGCTTGCCAGGCTCTCTGAGAGGGATGGAGGAATCAAATCCGGGTTGGCTGTGTGCAAGGCAAATGCCCTACTCTCTGGGCTATTACTCCAGCCTACACTATCTATATAGGCTGATTTTTCCCCCCTGAATTATCAAATACTTATTTTTTTAATCATTTATTCCTCAAATTATTTTTGTTTGGGGTGGAGAGTACACCTGGAATTCTCAGGGCAATGCTCTGGCTCAGTATTTGGAGATCATCCTCAGTGGTGCTCAAAAGACCATCTGCTGCTGCAGATAGAATATAATCCTCTAGGATGCCAATCATGCACTCAGCTGTTGAGTTATCTCTCCAGCTCTAAAATATATGTTACTCACATTTTATTGTAAAAAACAGAGGAACCAGGGTTTAACTTCCACACGTTGCCTGAAATCTTCCACAGCTAAATATCCAAGTTTATTACTTGCAGCTTCTATTGTTTGCCAACAGAATATAATAGGTCAACTCCTCAGCTACCTTAGAACACAACTCATCTTTCCTCACATGCCCAGTCATTCATTTCTCATATCTATCTGAAGCTTCATCTGAAACTCCTTGTCCTTTCATAT
The DNA here is from genome assembly GCF_027595985.1 of Sorex araneus. Lineage (NCBI taxonomy): Eukaryota > Metazoa > Chordata > Mammalia > Eulipotyphla > Soricidae > Sorex > Sorex araneus. The sequence goes on along the minus strand of NC_073307.1, from coordinate 38,082,231 downwards.
TTTAAGAAGCATTCCAATTATCATCACATATGTATAAAAATATTTATGTAATTAGGATAATGCAAGCTTTAACTATAATTTTCTTTTTGAACACTTACATCATGTCTGTTTGGCAGTGTGCAAGTTGCTTTATCTCTCTCAGACTGGACCATTTCGCTACTTTGTTAAGACTATAAACCTATGTTGCTACATATCTTCACCCTGTGCCAATTTTTTTCAGAGAAGCATAGGTCATGTGATTTTAAGATGTGTTCTCATAGAAGAGTTCGGGTTTTTGCTTATGTCATTTAATGTTCTGCCTCTCGTAGTTGTTTTTGCTTTAGCTGGTGGTTTGATTTTAGGAGAGTGAGTGAACATAGTCCATGCATGGCTTCCTCCACTTCACTGAGTAAATTATTTTAAGTCAGAACAAGTGGAATCTCAATAAATATTATTCACTGCAGGATGAATTTGGCTAGCTGTATTTTTTAGGTCATTTAGCAATTCTGAGGAAAAATAAATGAACTGGTGATATATAATTTTGAATAAATGGATGAACTATAGATTATTTTGTTAATACATAAAGGTTACAAAAATAATTAAGAAGAAACTGATAATTTTGTCAGCTATTTTGATACAATCTCTATTTTCCCACAAAGTGGAGAAATATGTGTTAGTTGTGATTTGCCTTGACTTAGAAAGCTTCTGCATTCAAAATTAAAATGTTAAGCCAAATAAATATCAAAAAGTATCAGGTACAGAAGAACAGGAAGGATACAGAAAGAAATTATTTTAGGCTTTTTGTATAATAAATAATTTGGAAGATGACTTTATAAAGCACATTTTATTAAGAAAGCAATTCTAACACTTTAATGCTAATTCTTAAAAGATAATACAAATAGGCCAAAGTATTAAAAGCTAAGTAGAATTTACGAATGTTTAGGGAAAAAGGTGAATAATTTTAACGGATAAAAATTACATCTCTTTATTGGTGAAATAAAACTAGCAGTGGAAAAAATGCTCAATTCCACTTATATTTCTAAAATTAATTTTCTGGTGCATGAATAAATAAATATTTTCCAAATTTTAATATGAACTTCTTTAAACTGCCATCTTGTTTCTAGGAAACATGTGGTTGTCACATATACTTGTCACAAAAGCAATTACTGTAAGTGCATTTCCAAGTAGCAAATAAAAAAAGTACATCATTACAAAGTAGTGTGAATGCTCATTCTCACAAAATTAAAATAGCAGTAGTAACAATCATAATAATGTTGCCACTTAAATGAAGCTAAGGTCAGTTCAGAGGAAAAAGCCTAGTAAGTAAACAGAAAAGGGGAAAACAAAAAGGATCTCAAAAAGACAAACCCATATTACTTTGTGACTGAGAACTCTGGGTTCAACGGGACCAGGTGCAGAGGTCCTCTACCCATATACCTCCCCAGCCCAACCCCCAGTCTCCAGCAACTCAACAATCACACCCACATGCCACCTCTGGCTGGTGGCAGATAATCTCGACATCGGCCACCATCTAGATCGTATGTCCTCCTCTCCCAGAAGGGAGCATAAGATGACACATGCCATAGCTATGTCTCCAGACCCCACACCAGGCTATTTCACTCAGGACGACCTGAAATGGGGCAGGTGAGACCCTTCCACATACCAAGAAACCCAGCCCCAGCAGCCGTAAACCTCCAGAACTCAACCATGCTCACAGCCACTCTCCACATACTCGGGTCCACGAGCTTCACCCACGAGTGAACCTATTCCTGGACTGCGCGACACTGCATACCATACAACCTACCCATACTCCAAGAGTACTGCACCACATTTTATGGGGTTCAAAGTAGGAGGCAACAAATCTTAGAGAGATTTTATTTTATAGATATATAAGAGGGCTGGAGTAATAGCACAGCCGGTAGGACTTGCAAGGGCTGACCCGGGTTTGATTCTTCTGTTCCTCTCAGAGAGCCTGGCAAGCTACCGAGAGTATCCTGCCCACATGGCAGAGCCTGGCAAGCTACCCATGGCATATTTGATATGCCCAAAACAGTAACAACAAGTCTCACAATGGAGACATTACTGGTGTCCGCTCAAGCAAATCGATGAACAACGGGATGACAATGCTACAGTGCTACAGAAATAGATATATAAGCACACAAGGCTCAACCTTTAACAACATGTTAGTGATCTCTTATAGATATCTGGGCTTAATGGCCCCTGAATGAAATACAATAATCTTCACACTCTTTCCCCTAAGAAAACTTTTTTATAGCATTTTCAGCAGTTTTTCATAGCAAACAATATATTATTTCGGTTCAGCTTTGGGACAGAGGTTGGGGCTCAGGATGAAAACATCCGAAATATGGTGGTGGGAAGGTGCAATGGTGGTGAGATTGGTGTCTGAATATTAAATGTAATCAAATATTGTGAATTACTTTATAAAATAAAAAACATTTTTAAAAAAGGCAAACCCATATTTTCAAATGAATTGATGCAAACGTGGAAGAGAGAAAGCATGAGCAATGCAGAGAACAGCAAGGAGATAAAGAAGCTATGGAAAGAATTTGTCAGACTATGTATCACAAAGCACTTTGCATGATTTATTACTGGAATTGATTTTTTCAAGTAATGAATTCCAGGATAATTTTTGATAAGAGTAATATTTTATATAAGCATTTATGCTCAGTTGAAATCTATTACAACTTTTTTAAGTAAATATAAGCTACTGAAGAATGTAGATAATTGAAACTATAAAATCCTAGCAATTAGAAATCTAGGAATTACATTTTTTTTAGTTTTGCAGTGCACATATATTATTTTTTAAATTGTGTATTTATTTATTGAATCACCGTGAGATATAGTTACAAAGATTTCATCTTTGAATTTCAGTCATACAATGATCAAACACCCATCCCTCCACCAGTGCACATTCTCCACCACCAATGTCCTCAGTATAACCCCCCTTTACAGCCCTCCCTCTGCCTCAATGGCAGAAAATTTCCTCATACACTCTTTCTACTTTTGGGCATTATGCTTTGCAATATAGATACTGAGAGGCCATATGCATTATAATTTAACTGCTTTTAAAATTATGTTCTTTTAAAAATAAGTTTTTAGTTTAAAATAATTTTAGCTTTTCTTGTTACAAATACTTAAAATAGGATAAATGCTTGAAATTACTTCCTTTAAACTGTGAAGTCAATAAAATATTGTTACTCTATATTCATAGCTACCATAAGGATTAAAAGTTCTACTTTCAAACATAAAAATATTTTATTTTAAAAACTTACATTCTAGTGCATTTTTAATTAAGTTATACAATTTTTCAGTGAGACATCTGCCTATTTTGAAATTTTAAATTGAGTACTAAGGTACTAGATATTGCAGATTTCATGGCCTCCAGTAATAATGACATAACTCAAGACTTTGTCCCATTGTTTGATAAAAGCTAGCTCAAATTTTTCTTCCAAGGAATAGGAAACAACCTAAGTTTTGAAAAATAAAAATAAATGTTATCAACAGAGGAAGGTTAACCTAAAGAGAATGATGACTCTCTAAAATCACTCATTTTACCTAGTAATGAGTTTATCCTAACTAATTATTACTGAATTTTCCCTCCAGTTTGTCAAGTGAGAAGTGGACAGATGTTGGAACCAGCTATTTGAACTTGGAAAGAGTTTCTACAGGACAATTAAGATTGTTGAAACCTATAGTCAGTTGATTGTGTTGAACAGCATACCCTAGAACAAGAGCACAGATTATGTATAACATAAAAACATTTTTCAGTCAAAGTCTACTTTCAAATTTCTTTGTCAGTAAATTTGGTTAACATAAAAGCAAAGTTATGCTACAAGTCTAAGAAGATACACTGAAGGGAGGGGATTATTAGCTCCGCTTTTTAAAATGCTCTGAGCATCTATTTGCTTAGTTCTCATTCACCCAAGTGGTGATAAAATAATGTTTTCTAACTCAGGTCATCAAAAAGAAAATGCGAGGATAGTACGATTTCTGTTTCAAATACTACCTAACTTGCTTAACCTAATACATTTTTCAAAAACTACACTATGCTCATTGCACCTTCTAATATCAAAGAGGATATTTTTTATAGATACCACCCCCTGATGGGTTTGGATGAACCTCACGCATGGGGGAGCCGGCAGAGGAACCCAGATGTGCAGGACCCGAGACCAAGAGCTCCAAGGCTGCTCGGATCAGGACTGGGCCTCTTCCACCCAGATCCCCCATTTTCCAGTAACGAGGCAGTCACATCCAGGGACTGTGCCCAGTGCTGTCAAATACCATCAATGGCCAATATGCAGAGACTATAAAACCAAGTCCCCGGAAGAAAGCGACGCAGTCTCTTGTCCCCGTGCCTGGCTGTCTTCACCGGGTACCCCTCAGAGAGGATGGGTTGCATTTCCATCCCCCCACCCCCCGAGCAGAGCCTCAACAGTTGAGGACCTCCAGAACCCATCCATGGCCATACTCAGGCCACTTTCCACACATTCGGACAAGCTCAGGCATGGGGGAGCTGGTAGAGGAACCCAGGTGTGCGGGACTCAGGGCCAAGATCTCCAAGGCTGCTCGCATCAAGAATGGGCCTCTTCCACCCAGATCCCCCATTTTCCAGTAGCTAGGTTGTCACACCCAGAGTCTGTCCTCCATGCTGTGTAATCCCATCAATGGTCAACATCCAGAAACTATAAAACCAAGCTATAAACGGCTGCGCAACATCTAATAGCCTAGTTCTCCCTCTTAGAGAACCTGACAAGCTACCAAGAGTCTATTGCCCACTTAGGAGAGCCTGGCAAGCTCCCCATGGCGTATTCATATCCAAAATACAGTAACAGATACATTCATGCCCTGGAGAGCCTAGCAAGCTACTGAGAGTATCCCACCTGCACAGCAGAGCCTGACAAGCTACCCATGGTGTATTCGATATGCCAAAAACAGTAACAATAGGTCTCATTCCCCTGACCCTGTAAGAGCCTCCAATCATTGGGAAAGACAAGTAAGGAGAGGCTTCAAAAATCTCAGGGCTGGAGCTGGAGCAATAGCAAAGCGGGTAGGGTGTTTGCCTTGCATGCGGCCTACCCGGGTTTGATTCTCAGCATCCTATATGGTCCCCCGAACACTGCCAGGAGTAATTCCTGAGTGTATGAGCCAGGAGTGACCCCTGTGCATCACCGGGTGTTACCCAAAAAGCAGAAGAAAAAAAATCTCAGGGATGAGTGTAATAGAGACGTTACTGGTGCCCACTCGAGTAAATCGATGTACAACAGGATGACAGTGATATAGTGATACCACCCCTGAAGCACTACATTGTCCGTGAACTACTCATGGTGATACCCCCCAGAATGTAGTGAGGCTTGAGCCAGCAATGCTCAGGGGCCTCCAGGTCACCCAGCAGTGACACAGCATCATCAGAACATATCCAGAAGTGCTTGGGGAGGTCTTGTAGTGCCAGAGTTTAAACTCAGGCCCAAGCATATGACAGGCATGTGCTCAGCCACTTGAGCTATCGCCTAGCCCAGATATTTTTATATTAATTCTAAGTCAATAAATTTCACATTGCAACATGTGGTATATACCAAAATAATTTATAAATTTCTCACTTTCACTGTAAGTTCCATAAAAGCAGAGAACAATTGAAGATTTCACAGAGAAAGTCATATTTTTAGGTATTAAACCCTATGTTTTAGATCATCTAAAACTCAGAAACATGTATCCAAGTTTATCTTCTCAGGAGACTGTCATTCAGCAAATAGCCAGTAGGGTAAAGAGTCAAATAAAACACAAAACCCCATGAATCCCACGTTTTCCTTTTTCAGAAAAATTATTGCTTTATTAGGGAGCTCTTTACCCCTATGTAACTGGAACTTAATGTCTCTTCTCACTCCTCACTATGGTGGGGATGTGTGTGTATGGGGGTGGGGTGTAATTATTGGGGTGGAAGCCTGGCCTGTGTCTGTCAAAAGAGGATGAGATATCTGAAAATACAAAACTGTTTATTACAAAGTCATTGCTGGGGTTTATCTTCCATGCACAGACTGGTATATAGACAGTGAAACTTGAGTGAGACAGCTGTACAGGCATGTAATATTGAAAGCAACCCTTTAATTCTGAAGCCACTGGACTGAATTTCCTTAATTCTTCAAAATAGGGACTTGAAATTACCCACTAACATTTTAATGCTGATTACAATTCTTATTCCATTATCAAATATGGTATAGGGCTAATTTTTTAAATATCACTAGACCATTTATGCTTAATTATGTCATCTTAAAATTCTAAATTGTCAATACCTGCTTTCATTAGTTATTTGTCCATACATATACATGCTTACATTTCTTTAAAAAGTAGTTATATTAGGTTAGAATATATACATAGTATTTACAAGAATTTCTGAAAACATTCCATGTAAACTTTACATTTATATAAGAAGATGAGCATGATAGGGAAGTATATTATCTAAATTCTGCACCTGGCAGAATTCATAGAACTACCAAAGATTTCTGTGTGATTCAAATAGCATATGCAATGTTTATACAAGTATAAAGTAATTATTTATAACCTATTTTACTAAGATTAATAAACCCAATAATTATGAAAAATAAGTGTACTAATTTGCTACAATTTACAATAAAATTTCTGCATTTTCTATGTCAGACTTTAAGAAAAAGTATTAAATATTTGAGATAATTCTCATAAGAATACTAATTTGCCATCACCTAAAATTTATATCACAGTACATACACATACATATTACATTACAGTACCATTAGCCACAAAAATCCCCCATATTCTTTGATGAAAATCAGAAGGTACAGACATAAATCCAATTATTACCCAAAAGGTTACTGCCCAGTAAAGAATTCACAAACATATGGTTACAAATATTATCTATCTCTGGTTAATTTATTTTATAAATATTAACAGTCACTATTATATTCCAAGTAAATTTAGTGATTCAAATGTGATCAGTCTCTAGTGTCTGAGATTAACCTATAGTATGATATCTATGAGAAGAAAGCTACAGATTCATTAAGTCAAAATAAACTGAATGTCTTTAGATAATTTGAATAAGTCAATTATTTTTCTTGAACAGTGTAAACTTTAATACAATAGATGAAAGCTAAAAATATAATTCAAGAACATTTAATCAAAATTAATATTTATTATGCCTGTAATAGGTAGAGAACTAGTGAACATTGAGTCTACATGATTAGAAATGTGCCACAATTCACAATGACACGAACAACATAGTGTCTGTTGAACATAATGAAAGTACAAATAAATGAAAGCACACAAAATATTTTTTCATGTGAATGTATTTTAGTATTATTAACTTAAAGACAATCAAGAGAAAAGCACAATATTTAATGTTTTAATATTATGAAAAACCCTTATAAGTTCCTTAAACATCAGAACTAGCTGATTTTATGACTGTGAAACATTTGGTTGTTGTGGGTTAAGTAAGTTTTGCCACATTTAAAACTCATGGTTAATAAGCAAAACAACAAAGTATGTGAATTATTTGCAGAAGACCAGGAATAATCCTCAAATAATCTTTAAGGTCTAAAATGTCACTATAATTCTTCCTCCATCTCCTCCTCTTTCTATATCTCCTGTCTTTGTAAGACATATATTTATGTGTGTGTGTGTGTGTGTGTGTGTGTGTGTGTGTGTAGGGGATATAAGTGCAACTCTAAAATCTCTATACATAAGAGGGATAGTCTATTATGTCAAATAAGTAATTAACTCCTTAAGCTACTTTTATGCATTCCTACAGAGAAATGAGAATATTAGCTTGTTTAATGCAGATAGAGAAAAACAAAAGAGTAAAACAGTAACTAACTTAAGATTGCAAAGTCAAAAGCTCTTAAAAAAGAACAAAAGATAAGATAAAGTATAAAGATGGTCCTAAAGACAAACTTAGTTCATTTCTTATCTTAAAAATAATCTTAGAGGGGCCGGAGCGGTAGCACAGCGGGGAGGGCGTTTGCCTTGCACGCGGCCGACCCAGGTTCGATCCCCGGCATCCCATATGGTCCCCCAAGCACTGCCAGGAGTAATTCCTGAGTGCAGAGCCAGGAGTAACCCCTGAGCATCGCTGGGTGTGACCCAAAAAGCAAAAAAAAATAAAAAAATAAAATAATCTTAGAAAAACTGTGAAATGGAATATTTCAAGCTATGATTTTCTATTTATATTCCTTGAAAAGGGGTTTGTAAGTTGCTTCTCCATCTACCCCCACTTATTTCCTTTTGGAATGTATTTTAACTTTAGACATTGTATTTCTGACATTTATGGAAAGATTAAAATAATTTGTGTCTACAGGGAATGGGTCCTAAATTATATAAATTGGTTACAATATTAAATTACCTTTGGAAATTTTCTGGGTTTAGAGAGGTAATGCCATTCTGGAGCATGCAAGCTGAGTGCTAAGTGGTCCTAAGGAAAGTAGTATCATATTGTTGCTTTATTTGGGGACTTTTGTATGGTATCTAGGTAAAGTTCCTGAAAGTATTGCTGCCTGAAGTCTGGCCTAAAGGCAAAGGTGACATGTCAGTGCTTACTTCATTGGGCTTCTGTCTTAAATCTTAAAGTAGCTCTGACTGTCCTTGCAATGTGACAGGATAAATTCCTCTCCTGCTTAAGACACTTCGGAATTATTAACAGCCAACAGAATTCTATGTCGTCTTTCAGCCAATGAATTCTCAAGTCCTAGATATACTTTTCAGTTCTCATGGCTCAAAGTTACAGAAGCTTTGACACACCAAATTTCCCCCCTTTATTTGGTTTATAGGAAACTATTTTTTTCCTCAAACTTTTCTGTTATATACCAAACATCACTCTAGTAAAGGATAATGTCTTGCAAAATGCATTCCTTTCAGCACTGTAATTTTTAATTTGGTCACCATGAAATTGCAAAGTTATTCATGTGGGTTTCAGGCATAAAATATTTCAGGCCTCCAACAAATACACCAATTCCTTCATTAGTGCCCACTTGCCTCCACCAATACACCCTCCCCCCTATTATTTACCTACAACCTACTAAGCTTCTATAATTGTAGAAGCACTTAAAAATTATATACTGCACTGTGGTTTACAGCACTGTTGCTGATAGGGTTTCATAGATAAACCCTAGACTTTAACACCTTTCAGCACCCCCTTTAAGCACCTCCTCCCAGTTGAACCCTCCCTCCACCATAGACATTGCCTATTCCCTGTCCTATCCCTCAGTCCCCTCTGCTGGCATGTTTCCTATTTAATACCAGTTGTCACGTTGTTTCCATTGTGCTTGACTATTATGTTTCTTTGTATCCACATATGAGAGGGAAAAGTGAACTCTGACCCTTTTCTAATGCCATGCACAAAAATCAAATCAAAATGGATTAAAGACCTTATAAGGTGCATGGTGGGGAGTGTTTTTCCTCTTTATAAGAGTAAAGAGAATTCTCCATGACATTGGAGCTAAAGGCATCTTCAAGGTTGAAACACCGCAGACCAAGCAAGTAGAAAAAAAGATAAACAAATGGGACTACATTAAATTATGAAACTTTCTTTTGTACAAATACTCAATTTGAATTCCTGGTCTTTGAGTTCTAGTTTTCAATGTCTAGACACAGATATTTTCAGTGCCTTGTTTATATGTACTCTCTATTAATCAGCAAGTTTTCTCTCATACTTAAAAATGGAATCACTAATGTTTTCAACAAAGCTATACTAACAACCAAAAACAAAAGAAAAGAAAAAAGAAAAAAGTGTACATGATTCTTACATGTACTGGCTGATCAATGCTGCACAACCTAGCAATTAGGCTAGGGATGGGACTCCAGTAGACAGAAATATGTCTTACATGTTTGACCTCTGACATCATAAAACAAAAAGGAAAAGAAACTTAGGGGTTACACATCCATCTACTAGCAGCAATGCACTTAAATCTCTGTATCTCTATTCATCTTTCTAGATACTCTCTCCCTTCGTTGAGAGCAGCATTGTCTTTAGCCTATTCAGTAAAACAGACTCCTCACTGCTATCCCCACTTTTAGTTCTCTAAGGCCCAATCATCAGTGTTCTTTTAAGAATGTGCAACTAGATCCTCTAGTAACTGCCTTAGCCAAGTCCAAACTATTTGAGGAAAATGAGGCTAACATTGACAAGCTGGTCCTCCAATGTCATCTTAATCATTTCCCACATTCTACGCACCCTAGTCCCATTTATATGTAGTGGTAGGAGATAAAACTTCCTATTTAACTTGGGCTAATTTCCGTTCATCTTTTAGGTTTCCATCTGAATACTATTTCAAAGTGATGTCTGCATACTGCCCCATTTAATTATATCTCCACCATTTAGAAAATCTCTAATTAAACTGTTCATTTTGTAGCCCTTCATATCATAAATATAGATAAAATATATGTGTTATATATTCGTTTATATATGTATGTATATAACATGTATACTCATATGTGCACATAGTTAGCACTGTCTGTCTATAGCACTGTCATCCCATTGTTCATCGATTTGCTCAAGCGGGTACCAGTAACGTTTCCATTGTGAGACTTGTTACAGTTTTGGCATATCGAATATGCCACAGGTAGTTTGCCAGGCTCTGTCCTTCGGGTGGGATACTCTCGGTAGCTTGCTGGGTTCTCTGAGAGGGATGGAAGAATCAAACCTGGGTTGGCCACATCCAAGGCAAACGCCCTACCTGCTGTGCTATTGTTCCAGTATATGTGCACATATATACTTAGAAAATGTTGATTCAATATCTAGAGACATTGACCTCCAGAATGACTAGCCAATACTTTTATGTTCATCTAACACCTAAACTTTGAATCTAGTCATAAGAGAAGTTTAGTTCTTAAAATCTTTAAGGCAAAGATATCAATCTTAGCCAAGAAAATAAGCAAGTCCATAAAGCTAGGCATGCCATATCTAGATTACTAAAATGGTGCTACAAAATAGGATTGGACTTTTCTATTGACCATTCACTTTTACTTTACTTTACTTCCTTATTGCCTTATTGTTAGAAATATCACTGGTTTCGGGATTAGCATGATAATATAGCAGGTAGGGTACTTGCCCTGCACATAGCCAACTTGGGTTCAATCCCCAGCACCATGTATGGTTCCCAAGTCCTGACAGAAGTGATCCCTGAGTGCAGAGCCAGGGGTAAGCTCTGAGCACTACCAACTGTGACCCCAAAACAAAAATATAAAAATATATGTCATTATGATTAGAGAAATCAGCTAAATATTTCTATGCTGAACAGAGTCAGTATAATTTATTTTTTAAAAATATTCTATAGCTATCATAACATAATTATGTTGATTATGTGCTAAAATTAAATGACTGACACTATAGAGCATATGAATGATATACTGGGGAAGAAGTGTTGTAAAATATGATGCACAGTATTAGAACTAAATTTGATATCAAGTTCTGAAAATTACTAGTTACCTGGTGGAGAAAGAGAATGTCTTTGTATTTGTATTATTGTTAATAGAAGTAGAGTCACATTTCCTTGTGATAAGAATTTTTGTGGGATTATAAAAGAATATATATTAGAGAAAATATATTGAGTCCTGACATAGTATCAGAAGCTGTAATGCTACTGATAATTAAAGGCTAGTGATACAAACTTATTATATAACATAGTCTAATATTTTCACTGTCATCGTCATCCCATTGTTCATTGATTTACTCAAGCAGGACCCAGTAATGTTTCTATTCCTCCTAGCCCTGAGATTTTAGCAGTCTTTCTTTACTCATCTTTCCCAACGATTGGACGCTCTTTAAGGGTCAGGGGAATGAGATCTATCGTTACTGTTTTTGGCATATCGAATATGCCACGGGTAGCTTGCCAGGCTCTGCCTGTGCAGGCGGAATACTCTTGGTAGCTTACCGGGCTCTCTGAGAGGTATGTATATTTTATATATATATGTACATATATATATATATTACTACTGATTTAACCAAAAAAAGTGGAGGCTGACTTTGACATCAAATTCCATACACATTTTCTATATGTATGTATGTATGTAATTAAATTTGTTCTTGACTCCTACTTAAAAAAAGAAGAGAACAATAGAGTATTATTGACAAGAGATAATATTTGTGAAGTACTGAAAGAAAATAGGTCAAAACTATAAGCTTAGATAACTATATTTATGTGATATATGCATAATCTCTCACAAATAAAGGCATTTTAAATTTAACAAAACATAAAGAAGTGTGTTGCCAAATCACATTATAAGAGATTCTACTCCTTCTGGTAAGGGTAATTAATAGAGGGGAAAATGCCAAAGAATATTAATCATCTTATTGTAGATGTATTATCACACATAAGCTATATATTACACTACGTAGAGTAACATGTATGTAATGTGTATATATCATAAATTATATATACTTGTATTACTTATTGAAATATTTATCTTAGAAGAAAAATAACACTGTATTGTATGAATTATATGAGTAAAATGACAAGAGTATAATGAGCAATAGGAGCAAATAAAATTATATCTGTGAAAGAGCAAAATATGATTTGAAGGTATATAATAAAAAATCCATCTAAAAATAAATCATATTAATCAGAATACAAAATGATTAATATAATTATACAATTTTATAAATATGTATAAATACCATGTGCATACTGATGTAATAATAAAATCGATAAATTAATATGTATTAATTATTAACCATTATTTTACACTTCAGAAAATCAATATTTAATAATTAATAATAATAAGGTGTGATATATCATGTTTATATGAGACTGGATCCCCAGTTTTCCATGCAGCCAGTATTCATTAATTACTAAACTGCTAGAACAATTTACTAAAATCCGAGAAATTAATCAGAATTTAGTACTGTATTTCTCTGTAATATATTTGTGCTGACAGCTCCCTCTTCTCCACCCTTATTCTCTCCCCTTTTGCGACTCTTCTTCTCCTCTCCTTTTTTCTTCACTCTTCTTGCCACCACTTCTCTCCTCACCTCTGATCTCCTCTTATTCTCTCTTCTTTCCTCTCCTGTCTCACTCTCCTCTCTACAGTGTAGGAGAGATTAAGAGTGAGGGTATTCTCATGTATGTGAATTAACAGGTATTATGTTATCTAAAAGGCAAAATAAAAAATTGAAACAAAATGCTAATAAATGTGTATTTTATGAAGTCCAGGACTAAAGTATTTCTGAAAGCAATTAAATTGTATATGTCTAGCCATATTACTGTTGACATTCAACAAAGATTAAGCACCCCAAAGAATCATTAATTACTTATAATGCTTTGTCCTGACAATAGCACATTTTTTATCTCCTTTCATTTCACAGATGATCCTGGCCTGGGAACAATTAAGGAAGTTTTCCAATTTCAAATAATATATTTTTCTTTGTCTTAAGATATTGTGTTGGAAAGACATTAAGTAGTGATTATGATCCCTAATGTATAGCTTTATTTAATTCGAATGATTTATTTCACCGTAAAATTTCCTTCTTAATACAAATAAATTGTATTTTTTAACATCAACACTCAGTATTTCTGAAACACTGAAGAATTTGAATAATTTAAATATCAGATTCATTTATTTTTACATTAATGTAATTATAGAAAGCTGGACAAACATGCTTATATTTTGTCAAGGATAGTTTAAAAATGAGGATACGGAAAGGAAGGAAAAAGAAGGAATCAAACTTTACAATTTCAACAGATATAACAGTAATACAGCAGAAAATATATTAATCCCAATAATTTATATTTAACAATTAATTGGTCAAAACATTTAGATACATTTACCCTTCAACTTCTAGGTTGACAGATGTTAAAAATTAAACAACCTGTATATTATTTACTTATGTTAATCTGACACTCAGCATTTTGAACTTGTTTTTTTAACTCTCACTAGGAAGTTTAATTTTACTTTATATCCAAATAGTCATACTTGACTATAAGCAGTTAATAGTATTGGTTATTACAAGATCACTCTACTCTGCCCCCAAATGAGCCACCTAACTATCACGTAATGATCTCCCTAGAAAGACAGTACCAAAGTACAGAAATCTGTCCAGGTCTGGTTCATTTCCAATTTTAGATTTGTTCTTTTATCTGTTACTTTCCTCATTGGCATTATTCCTTAATGCAAAACAATGAATTATGTATATAATTTACAGCTGGTTAAATGAAAGAAGTGATTTAAAATATGTGACTGTGCTTCCTGAAATGGTTACTAACCTTTACATTTAGAGAACAAGCTAAGAGGTGGCATTTGCAAAGATTTCCCAGGATGTTATTAATATTAACTATTTAAGGTATGCTCTGGATAGAATTTAATAAAAAGTGATTTTTCTGTTCTTTGCAACAAAAAAATTGGTCCAACTTATATAATATAAATCAGAGAGCTGGTCTGTGTGCTGTGATCTCATCTGTCAGAAATGAATTATTGTCATGAAGAATTAAAGAGTATCTCATACAGCTCTCTCCTGACCTACAGCACTGGGGCAGAACCTACCCAAGAATTCCACTTTTCATATGCTCCGTGCACTAACAATGAAATTCACTTTCTGCAGTTACAGAAGCTAAAATGAAGCACTACTATATCACCAGTCATTCTGCTCTTTTCAACTGTTTGCTGCAGAAATCCTCCTTTCCCACCCTGTCTGCTCTTTGTGTGTGTGTGTGTGTGTGTGTGTGTGTGTGGAGTGTGTGTGTGTTTGGTCACACCTAACTGCTCAGGGCTTGCTCATAGCTCAGTCCTTGTAGGGCTCAGAAGGGTGGTAGGGATGAAGCCCAGGATGGTCACATGCAAGTCAAGTTCCCTACCCACTACTATCTCTCTGACCCCCATCACTCTGTGTACTCTTTCCTAGCCCACTGAATCAGAAGACTGTTTACAGCGTGAGAGAATGAAACTACCCAAATGGTTTGTGAGCATGGCAAAACCTTAGGGAAGCTGTGCCTTTTCCAGTGCCCTAGCATTTGGTATCTGTAAGGCAAAGTTCAGCATGAATATTTATGCACAAGGTATGGAGTCAGACAGTGAGGTGTCATGCTGCTTGGATATATATTACATTTACTGAACCAGTGTACTATTTAACCTTCATACGTCTAGTACCGTTTTCTACAATGAATAGCTGCATCAAAGGGAGGTTATTAGGGAAATAAATAATACACATGAATTTCTCACCCAGTTCTTGGCACGGTTTTCAGTGAGGGCTATTAAAATTTAAGCAGACAGGGGTTGGAAAGATAGTGCAGTGAGCAAAGCTCTTGCCTTGCATGCCGTCAACATTGGTTCAATCCCTGGCACAATATACGATCTCCTAGCACTGCCAGGAATGAGCCCTGACATGGAGTCAGAGGTAATCATTGAACACTGCAAGCATCACTTCAAAACAAAACCAAAATCTCCAAATTTAAACAGACAAAATAACTTAGTTCAGTTGTAATTTACTAATGAATTCAGAAAAGTATAATGTGCGACATTCATGCAGTTGTACTTGCCTACTTTAAAACCCAGTACTGAATTCCACTCTGTGTTGAAACTTTTGCCATTTTTCAAACATTTCTTCCTTACAATTAGAAAACAACCTTGAATTTTACTGTACTTTGTTTTCCTTTCTGAACCTGAGTTGAAGCAACACCTCAAGTTTAACACCCCACAATGGTACTTATTTTAAGCATCAATGCAACATTTATAATGACATGGTTTTATACATAAAACATTTCAATACCACATCTTCCATCATAGTGTCAGCTTCACTCCCCCATTGTCCCCACTACCAACCCTAATTCCTTTTTCAGTGGTATGCTTCTATTAAAGGCCAATTCTCAGTTTCAATTGCCTTGGGCATTTGTTCTTTCCTTATTATGTTTCTTTATATCCCAATATGAGAGATATAAAACAAAAATTGCACTCCTATGTTCATTGCAGCATTCTTCACAATAGCTAAGATCCAGAAATAGCCCAAAGAACAGATGACTAGATAAAGAAACTATGGTACATGCACACAGTGGAATAATGCTCAGCTATAAGAAAAGATGAGATCTTTTTGCAATTTGCTGTTATGCTGATAGATCTGGAGAGTGAAGTTAGATGAAATCAGGTGAATAGGGAAAGATACAGAATACACTTATTATTTTATCCTCAATTCTACCACTTCTTCTGGGATTTTCTTGTTGAGGAGATGTGATCAGGGAGAGTGAAGCAAAACCCATAGCAATCTCCTCAGTTCTTGTCTTCTTTCAATTAAAGACCTTGCTGGAAAGATCCTCACAGGGAATCTCAAGCTCAAAGTGGAGTTTAAAAGAAAAAGTTAAAAATACCAAGTAATAAAGAAAAGTTTAAGAAAATATTGTTTTATGTATGAAACCTGAGAGTCTCTTCCCGCATGCCTGGCTGTCTTCCCCGGGGACCCTGAGAGGGGATGGACTCCAGTTTCCCTCCCTGCCCCAAGCAGAGCTCCTGGTGGCTGAAGACCACCAGTACCTAGCCACAGCCATGTTCAAGGCCCCTCTCCACACGTTCAGACAAGCCTCACACATAAAGGTACCAGCAAAGGAACCCAGGTGTGTGTAATCCCATCAATGGCCAACATCCAGAGACTTAAAAGCAAGCTCCCAGAAGCGTGTGGCTGATTCATGATGAAACCATGCCATTATCAATGTTGTAGATCAGGGTGCTTAAAATTAGAGCCGTTGTTGGGGGGGGGAGTGTTTAAATTTGGGATGTTGCTTTAACTCGGGTTCAGAGAGCAAGAGCTCAGGCAGGCATAGCTATACCTAGAGAACAACACTCACTGCACTGACAACAGAGACAAAGCATGGAATTGCCAGTGGAATTAAGTAATCTCTAGATGAGAAATTCAACTGACTCAACAAAGAACTTCTTCAGAAGATGAGAGTTTCACACAAATGGAAATGAAGGAACTAAAGAACACACTAGCAGACCATAGAAACAGAATCTCACAGGGAGAGAAATGTTTAGAGATATGTTCCTGAAGACAAATTATTCAGGCCAGCACTGATAAAGAAGTTGAAAAGGAAAAGAGAAACAAAAGAATGTAAGAAAATGTAAGGTACTTAGTAAGCAAACACAGGAAGAATATTCTCCAAATTATAGAAATAAAAGGAAGTGAAGAGAAAGGAAAAGGGAAGAAAAGATTAGTGGGAGAGATAATATTTAGAACTTCCCTACTCTCTTCAGGGAGGCCATTGCACAGAATCAAGAGACCAAAAGAGTACCAAAACAACTCCAGTGGAAAACAGTATGAAGACCTCTCTCTGTATACTTAGAATTGAATTCCATATGACCCAGCAATTCCACTTTGGGGCATCTCTCCCAAGGACACATAAACACTCTCACAAAAGGACATATGTACACCATTATTCATTGCTGCACTCAGAACCACAGCTGAGATATGGAGTCCACCTATGTATCAAACGATAGATGAACGCATTATGAAGATGTGGTATATATACACAATGGAATATTATGCAGCTTCTAGGAGTAATGAAGTCAAGCAACTTTCTAAAACTTGGTTGAAAGTGGAAGATACCATGTTGAGTGAAGTAAGCCAGAAGAAGAAAGAGAAACATAGGATGATCTCACTTATCTATGGAAAACAGACTACTGGACCTGGACAAGGAAATGTATTATGGTAATAGGGGGATTCTAGATCACCCTTGACACCAGTGCTTAGAGAGGAGACAGAGAAGAAAAGAAATCAAGAGGAGAAGAAGAGAATAAAAAGCAATGGGTTTAACAGAAATCAGGTCTTTAGTTATACCAGTTATATGAATGAGGGAAGAGTCATTTATCCAAAACACAGATTGAACAGAACTGAAAACATGAAATCTAAGTGGTGAACAATGATAATTTTTAACATGCTTGACAAGTTGACAGGTGGGGGGAGGAGTGGGGTTTGGGATGGAGAGCGAACATGGAAACACTGGTTGAGAGAAGTTGGCAGTGATGGAGGGATTGGTGTTGAATTATTATATGCCTCAAATGCAACTATCAGAAACTTTGTAAATCATGGTACTTAAATAAATTTTTTTAAAAGGTACTAAAAAATAGACCTATACAAACCAACAAAAGTAATGGTAACAACACCAAACAGCCCAAAAACCCAAGAGAAAGAGAGAGAGAGAGAGAGAGAGAGAGAGAGAGGGAGAGAAAGGGAGAGAAGGAGAGTCAAGCTTCATAAGAATGACAACAGAACAACAGATCTTCCATATGAAATGATACAGGTGAGAAAATAAGTGGAATGACATATTCAAATTGCTGAAGGAAAGAAACTTTCAACCTAGGGTTCACTATGTAGAGATATTACAAAAAAAGAGAAATTTTAGATCAATTTCCTTAGTGAATCTAGATGCAAAAGTCCTCAACAAGAATTTAGCGAACCAATTTCAACAGTACAGGAAAGAAAATCACACATCATGATCAAGAAGGATACATCCCAGGGATGCAAAGATGGTTCAATATCACTGTATCACTGTCATCCAGTTGTTCGTCGATTTACTCGAGCGGGCACCAGAAATGTCTCTATTCCTTCCAGCCCTGAGATTTTAGCAGCCTCTCCTTATTCATCTTTCCCAATGATTGGAGGCTCTTTCATGGTCAGGGAAATGAGACCTATTGTTACTGTTTTTGGCATATCGAATACACCATGGGTAGCTTGCCAGGCTCTGCCAGGAAAAGACCATGCTTAGAAAAAACCCAGGATTTTAAAAAGTGCCCTGGATGAGGGGCTACAGTGACAGTACATGGGCAGGAACTTGTCTAGCTTGCAGCTGAGACAAGATAATTCCCTGACATCCCATATGGTTTTCCCAAGCCCACCAGGAGTGATCCTTGAGCACCACCAAGTATGGCCCAAACAAAAACAAAAACACCACAGATGTGATGAAGCAGAGGACAAATCATAGAAGAAAGGTTCAGTGAAGTTTGACAAGGCAACAGAAGTGACTCAAAACTGAGGGGCATGAAAGAGTGTACAGCAGGGAGAACGTCTGCCTTGCATGTGGCCAACCAGATTCAATATCTGGCACTCCATATAGTTCCCCAAGCCCACCAGGAGTACAAGAAGTTAGACCTGAACACAGCCAGGTGTGGCCCCAAAACAAAAAAAAACTGAGAAGAAAATAGATTTCTTGGAAAATACCCAGAGCACCAATGAGTCACATAAGCTCATCCCACATTTACTGGGAATGACGCTGCCCTTAAGAATAGGGAGCTTTGGGGCTATAACCTGATATATTCTAAGACTATAAGCATCTTGAGGGGCCAGAGAGATAGTACAGCGAGTAGGGAACTTGCCTTGCATGCAGCCAAACTGGGGTCAATCCCTGTCACCCTATGTAGTCCCCTGAGCCCCGCCAGTAGTGATACCAAGACTAAGCCAAGAGCACTACCAAGTGTGGTCCAAAACCAAAGCAAAGCAAAACTGAGAAACCATCTTTCTGGATATATGCTCAAAGACCTGCATCCCTGGGCCCAACCTCCAGTACTGAGGGTCCCCGCAGAGAAGTAGAAGCAGGTCTTGAGCACCGCACGCTGGTGTGGCCAACAAGGAACAAACAAGAAAGAACAGAGGCCAGAGTGGTAAGACAGGGGGCAGGGCATTTGCCGTGTGGCCAGCCTGGTTCAATATATGCAACTCAATTAACATAATAGCACATAGCAATAAAAGGAAAGATAAAAATCATGTGATCATATCATTGATGCAGAGAGAGCATTTGATGAGGTTCAACAGTCATTTATGATAAAAGAAACTCTTAAAATTGGGGTGAAAGAGACCTTCCTCAAGTTAGTAACTGCTATCTATAAATAACCCATAGTCAATATTATTCTTAATGGTGAAACCTGAAAGCATCCTAGCTAAGAGCAGGCACAAGACAAGGATATCCACTGTCTCCACTGTTATTCAACATTGTATTAAAAATCTTGGTAACAGCAATCCAATCAGGCAAGAAAAAGAAATCAAAAGGATACAAATTGGACAAGAGGAAGTCAGATCATCTCTATTTGAAGATGATATAATAATATATATATTAAAGACCCTAAAATCTCCATACAAAATCTCCTTGAAACAATGAACCAATACAACAAAGTCAATGCAAAAATATCAGTTACATTTATATGTATACAAATATTGAATCAGAGTACAAAGAGATCAAAGAGTTTCATTCATCGGAAATAGAGTCAAAAAACATCAAGTAGCTAGGAATAAACTTAACCAAAAAGTAAGAAATCTATACTATGAAAATTTCAAAACATTCAAGAAAGAAATTGAAAATCTTAGGAAATGGAAAAACATTCCATGCTCATGGATTAGTAGAATCAACAGTGTCAAATGACCATCTTACCTAAACTACTATTAAATTATATGCAATACCTACCCAAATTCAGACAACATTTTTCAAGGACTTAGAACAGTTAATTATAATGTTTGTGTGGAACCATAAAAGACCCCGCATTACCAAAACCATACTGAAAACAAGAAACTTGGAGGAATCTCACTACCTAACTTGAATCTATCCTATAAGGCCATAAGGTAGCTAAGCAGTGTGGTGCTGGAATAAAGACTCTCTTATCAATGAGTCAGATGAGAACATCTAAGGAGAAACCCCCGTATATATGGTCAGCTAACTTTTGACAAAGATGCTGATAGCATGAAATGGAATAGGACAGCCTTTTCAGCAAATAGTGTTGGGAGAATTGTATACCACATAAAAGAAATTAAAGTTGGATCCATATCTCATACCTTATACAAATGTCAACTCAAAGTGGACAGAGACCTTGAGATCAAACCTGAGTTAACCAGTACATTGAGGAAAACATAAGCATACCTCTCCAAGACCTAGACCTCAGAGGAGTTTTCTATGAGTTGATTGCAATGGCTACAAATCAAAACTAAACAATTGGGACTACATCAAACTTTAAAATTTCTGTCCAGGAAAAGAAACATAGGTTAAACTAAATGACAGCTAACTGAGTGGTATAAAAATATTTGCACTCAAAACATCACATAAAGTGTTGGCATTCAGTATCTACGAAATCTCACAAAGATCAAAAATTAAAAATATCAAAATATGGGGAGAGGAAATGAACACCACATTTCTGTGAGGATGAACAACAGATGGCTAGCAAGCACATGGAAGAAAAGTTTACCATCACTTTTTATAGGGAAATCCAAAACAAGACAACAATTAGATAACTCACATCAATGAGAATGGCACATACCAAAAATACTGGGAATAAAGTGTGTTGGGTGGGGATGTAGTGAAAAAGGAACACTCATCCATTGCTAGTGGGAATGTTTTCTGATTCAACCCCAATGGAAAACAGTATGGAGGGTACTAAGTAAACTCAGAATACAGCTCCTATATGACCCAGGATTTCCACTTTGGGGTATCTATTCCCAGGACAGAAAAACATTCATTCAAAAGAAAGGATGCACACCATTATTCATTGTACAATAATGTACAAACTCAGTACAATAGCTAAGATTTAGAATTAATCTAGATATCCTATAATATATCATTGAATTATGCAGATCTGGTATATGCTCACAACGGAATGCTGCACAGCTGTAAGGAATGATGAAATCGTGCAATTTGCAGCAATATAGATGGGACTGGAAACATCATGTTAAATGAAGTAAGCCAGAAGAAGAGCGGTAAACACAGAATTATGTCACTCATATGTGTCACTCATAATAATTCTATGAATGAATGCAATGTTGTAAGGGTGGGGTGTATTCCCTGATCAACCTTGCCCCCAGATTATAGGGAGGAGAAGGAAAGAAAGAATGAAGGGGAGAGGAAGAAAAGATATATGAGAAGCAGTGAGGGCAAGGTCAGAGGAGCCAGGTACAAAGATAGTGTTAAAGAATGATAGAGCCAAATATCCAAACCATTAGTCAACAACACAGAAATTAAGAGACCCAAATCTTAACAACCAAACTTAGAAAGTCAGGCTGGGTAGAGGAGGTCTGGGGGAATTTGGGAGGAAACCTTGGAACAATGGTACAGGGATATTGACACTGGTGGTGGGATTGGTGCTGCAATACTGTATGTCTAAAACTCAACCATGAATAACTTTGTGAACCATGGTGCTTTAGTAAAAATTAGCACAGCAGGTAGGGTGTTTGCCTTGCATGCAGCCAACCTGGGTTTGATTCTTCTGTCCTCTTTGAAGAGCCCAGCAAGCTACCGAGAGTATCCTGCCCGCACGGCAGAGCCTGGCAAGCTACCTGTAGCATATTCAATATGCCAAAAACAGTAACAACAAGTCTCACAATGGAGACATTACTGGTGTCCACTCGAGTAAATCAATGAGCAACAGGATGACAGTGATACAATAATATATAATAAAAAATAAAATAAAATAGTGGGAAATAAGGGACATTTACAGCCCTTTTTACCACTACTTTATCACAGAACAAATGAATCTGGGGATAATTAAAAAAACAAAAAACAGAAAGTATTACTTCCCTGGGGTTAGACTGTGGGGTTCCCTGGGATCAGAATGTGGGGAGTTCTGTCAAGTTAAGCTAGAAGCTGAAATGGAAAGCACATTAACGAACATAGTAATACTATCAACTCCTATACTTATTCCATACTTCTACCCTAAAACAAATTTAATTCCCCTGTTCTGCTGATGAAAACTATTTATCTTCAATCCTCTTGACAGTAGGAATTGTGTCTTTCTTATAGCTATGTCTCCAGTTTGGAATAATCTTTGAATAGCTTTTGAATAAATAGATGCCAAACCCTTGTCAACTTTCTGTATAGTATGTCGTGTCTCTTACACAAAATGCCCACTCCGAACCTTAAAAACTTAAATTCTGATGCATCTCTTTAATTCTGTTCCTTTAATAAACTGTGATTTTCTTAAGTAAACACCATGCTTTATACATTTCTGATATAACGCATATCCTGGAAAAAAATGTCAATACAATGAAGAGCTGAATCAATGGGCCTTTGAATTCAGTATTTCTTTATGACCACACTTATTTATCTAAAGCTTTGTGGTTCACCAGGAAGCAAAAAGCAAGCAAAGCTATACAAATCTT
Source organism: Sorex araneus (assembly GCF_027595985.1). Classification (NCBI taxonomy): domain Eukaryota; kingdom Metazoa; phylum Chordata; class Mammalia; order Eulipotyphla; family Soricidae; genus Sorex; species Sorex araneus. The sequence goes on along the minus strand of NC_073307.1, from coordinate 38,059,163 downwards.
GTCACAGTGCAGAATACTTTTCCCCTATAAGCAAAAGCATTTTCATGCCAGCACATTTCCTAGATTAGTTTGTTTTTCTCTATAGAAACTTGTCTTGAGCATACTCTGGGTACTTTTCTAAAGATTTTCTAAAGATTCTGATGTAGAATTATAACTTATTTGACCCAAAAACACCACTATCAAACAAATCTCTTAGGCCACACTAATTGGCTCTATTTTAACACCATTCTATCACAGAATACATAATTATTTTGTTTAGAGCTTATCTAAAGGAGATCCTGCATTCCAAAAATAATCAGATAAATTAATCATTCTTTCATTTCCTTAATAAATTCAACCATTCTCTGTCTCATCCTATAAACTGCAGGTGCCATAGAGAAAGAAATAGATAGTACAGTAGATAAGACATTTGCTTTGCACATGACTGACCTGGGTTCAATCCCCTATACCCAACACGGTTCCCAGAGCCTCACTGGGAATGATCCCTGAGCACAGAGCCAGGAGTAAACCCTGAGCCCAGCAGTGTATGGACCAAAATTCAGTAAACAAATACATAAATAAACTGCAAGGGAATCACAGTTTGGGAATCGATTCTAAAGGAAAGCAACTCTTCAAGTTTGGAAATTTTATTCTTTTAAGTACTCATTGTATGAAAATCTGTCATGTGAGAAGGTACAGACATTAGTACACACATCAGAGATTTCTTATGAATGATTTCTCTAGCCAATGAAATGCAGTTTTCAAACTTAGAATAATAGCAAATTCTTGATAATTTTGCAACTTGTTACCAAAGCTAACTAATGTGCTTTAAGCTATAAATATATGTGTACAGATTGAAATAATTTTTATAGAATAAAATAGAAAGTGGAATTCTCTAAATTCCTATTTTCTGGAAGTAATTTTCCCAAACACTACATCTTTCTAGTAATTTCTAACATTATTTTCTGTTAGTTTAGCCTCAAGGTATTAAACAAACATGTTTGAGTGTAAGAGTCACAAACTTTTTGTTTTTAAATATCAGAAAAAACTTCACTAATTTGTCTGTGTTGGTTCAGGGTCATTTTAAAAATCTGATTATCAACAAGAGCTTTTTACAAAAACCATGAATAATCATGAGGACAGCTATCTGATATTTATGTACTTTGTCGTTCTGCTCTCCTATGATAGTGAAGTGGCTAATTACTATCCAAAGTAGTCAATTATAGTCACAGGTAATTAACTGCACTAATTATCTGCAGGACTTTTCTGTACAATAGAAAGTTTTAGTATCACAAGTGAAATTTCATTAATCATTTGAAGTGTCAAAGTGTATTATAGTCAGTAAATGTACATTGCATTCTTATTTATGCTAAGTCTACTGTTATGATTACCAAGGAAGGTTATGAAAAAAAAGTAGAAATCTTTTAAGAAAAAATTATTTTGACCTATTTATCAGAATACTCATATGCACCACATTCTTCTTTTGAAAATGTTATATACACACAAGCAAACATATAAAATTCAGGATTAAAAAAAAAATTGCTTCACTGGGAAGATAGTATAGCGGGTACTTGCTTTACATGAGGCTGATCTGCATTCAGTCCCTGACATCTCATATGTTCTCCTGATCACTGCCAGGAGTAATACCTGAGTGCAGAGTCAGAAGGAACCTCTGAGCTGTGCTCCTCTCCATCCCATCACTCCAAAAAGACCAGAATCGCCTAGAACAAATACTGAAAATATAATTTAGCTTGCCCTTTTGCCTCTTAAAGGAATCCCAGAAAGAATCAGTGTGTATTGCTTCAACAACTCCCACATAGTAAAAGACAGTCTCAAAACTTTGAACTTGCCTAATTTCTATGCATGCACAGCAAATTTTGTTTCAATAATCTAGAAGATGCAGATTTTCACTAAAAATTGCAAAAACCAATGAAAGACCCAAACAGAATCAAAAGAAAGAGAATCATAACTAATTTTACCGGGGGTGGGAGGAATCCTTGGGGCATTAGTGGAAGGAAGCAGACACTCTGATCATGAGTGTGGTTTTGTAACGATGTATTCAAAAGACCAACATTAATAGGAATGTGAATAATTTATTTTTGTCAAGAAGGGGGAGAATGTTAAAAAGATCATTAAGGTCATGGGAAAGAACTTCATCAGAATAGAAAACAATTACCTCACCTGTGTGAGCATAATATTAATCTCAATGAGTAGGAAGATGTGTCTCTGACTAAAATGATGTGTGAAAATTCCTGTTATATAACAGGAAATTTCCTGTAATATAACAGAAAAATATATAGGGGTAAGAGTAGCTAAAGATAAAATTGTGTTACCATTAAATGTATCTAGAGAGGAAACTGCCCTCTCACAACGTCCAAATCCATCTTGGTTTTCACTAAATTATATTTGCCTCAAATTATTAATTTAATTTTTTTTATTTTTGTTTTGGGGGGCATAACCAGCAGTGCTGAGGGCATACTCCTAGAATCAGTGCTGCAGGATCACTCCTGTTGGTGCTCAGGAGATCGTATCAAGTGCTTGGGATCAAACTGGGGTTGACAGTATATAACCTAAGTGCCTTAACCACTATATTGCATTTTTGTCTCTAAAATAGATTTTATAAAAGCTATTTTTTATTTTAAAAATCCCTATTTTTTTAGCCTAAAGAGTCATTTTTAGGAGGATGTAGGTTTAATTAATGGCATATAATTAAGGTATTAGAACCCAAAGATAACTTTGAATATTTGAAGTAGAAAGATACACAAATGGCAAACAGCACATGAGAAAATACACATCACTAGAAAATAAAAAAATATAAGACCACAATAAATATATACTTATTATATACTAGAGTGACTATAATGAAACCCTTAAAATGAAAACAGAAAATAGCAGGTATTAGTGAGGATATGATAAAATTAGAAGTAGATAAGTAAATTACATATGGCTGATAGGAATGCAAAAGTTGTTCAGATTCTGTAAAAATAGTCTAACGGCTCTTCAGTAAGTTAAAAGTAGGGTTGCCACACGACCCATCAACTCTTTTCCTATATATAAAACCAAAATACTAAAAGCAGATATTGAAACACATTTTTTTCATAAATAATCATAGCAACATATTTATAATACAAAATATAAAATAACATATTATGAAATTTTAGTGCAAAAAAGAATATATCACTGACATATGTTATCATTTATGTACCTTGAAAACATTACACAAATTTAATAAGTCAGAGACAAGTGGCTACCTGTCATATTATTTGATTTCATGTACATGAAACATCCAGAAGAAAAGAAATCCATAGAGGTAAGAATCATATTAGTAGTTGACTGGTGGGAAAGTAAAATAGGAAGTAGATGTTTAATGAGTGTAGGATTTCCTGTTGGGATGAGTCAAATAATCTAGAATCAGATAGAGGTAATGCCTGTTCAATATGGGGAATTCATTAATATGTCACTGAATCACACAATTTGAAATGATTAAAATAGTAAACACTATGTGTGTTTTTTACCGCAATGAAAAACATTAGAAATGAAATTGAAGACAACCTTGCTTTTAAGAGTGGATGGGAAACTGGATGATGATGGTGGAAGTCATTTCAGACTGGTGGTGCAATTGATATTGGAACATTGAATACCTGAAAGAATTGTATTGTGAACCATGACGTTATGTTAAATAAAGTTAAAAAAAACTGGTCTCAACATTGAAAAAAAGTTCTCAAAAATAATATTCCACTTTTGGCGTGTGCCATAGTGTTTAAATAAGTATATTTCACCCTTAAAGCTTTGTTCATCAAGTTTTGTCACTATATTGCACTTCTCATGATGTTCTTTCAACCTCCAGTTATGATGCCAGAGAGAGGACAAGTTATGTTTATTCTATGGTGATTAAGAGTACATACTTTCCACATTTGTCATTGGCTAATGTTATATGATACAGTTTTTCAAATATTGTAATTTAATTAATTAATTTGGGAAATAATAAATGGCTTGAATCATTGAAAATTAAGCTACGTCCAGAAGACTGAAAATAGAATTGCCATAATTCTTCAGTCACCTAGTCATGCTCTTTCAGAATCTGTTAAAAGTTATGCTGTGATTTATAGTTTTGTGCCCTAGACAATGATCTCATGTAGTGGTTTAACACCAATTTTTGCCATCAAGATGTTCAATAATAATCTGAAAGAAGCAGATCTGTACATCAAATAGTATAAGACTGTTATTCAAATTAAGAAAAACAAGTTATTCCATTGACACTTATGTCCTTATGGGCAATTTGCATATATTAGTTCATGTTGCAGGGGAAAATGTCATAGTAGACACAGTGACTTATTTATTTAGAATTATTATTTAGAGTTGAGGTTAATTACTTTAAATCCAAGGACGAGACATCCAATCACCAGTATCCATAGGGAGTCAAAACTCTCACTATCTGCCAATATGAATTTCCTCATTGCAGACTAAATACTAACAAATCAGAAAAAAAATTCAGACAAAGGAAGAAAGGAAAAGTAAGATTCCTCTTTTGCTTCATAAAATATACTATTCATATTTCTAAAGCACATACTTTAGATGGTGAATATTCCCTAGAAAGGAATAATATTAATAAACTCAGTAAGTGGCAATAAAGGAAAATTAGGAGCTGGAGCAATGGTGCAGGATGCAGGGCAATTGCTTTGTACCTAGCCAAGCCAAGTCTGATCCCCAGCTCCATATAAGGTTTCCCACGCCCTGCCAATAGTGATCCCTGTGCACACAGCCAGGAGTAATCCCTGAGTACAGCCACATATGACTCAAAAGCAAAAAATAAATACATAAATAAATAAATAAATAAATAAATAAATAAATAAATAAAATGAAAGCAAATTGAAGAGCTAAACTAACTCTACAGCACAAAAATTAAAGTCTGAAAGATGAGCTACATTGCAGTCAGAAGATTTTGAAAACAGCAGAACTATACTTTGGTTTTAAGGTATGAATAAAACCAAAGAGAGAAAAATGACTTCTGTTGAGTCAAGCACCACCAGTAAAAATCCAGTTTTCCAAATGAAACGGCATGTGAAAACAATGAGAAAGAACCACATTTGACTGAACTCAAGAGGCTGTGTTAGGATAAAGTAAACAAGAATACAATGAAAAATGCATGAATGAAATCAGAGTACCAAGTTCCTTGAGATGCCCAAGAGGAGTTTGAATTTGTGAAACGGAAAGGAAGAAACTTCCTTTGCCATCTACTAAAATTGTCAACCTAAGATTGGTTGTCATAGGCAATTCACTGTCACTGTCACCCCGTTGCTCATCGATTTGCTTGACTGGGCACCAGTAACATCTCCATTTTTAGACTTCTTGTTACTGGTTTCCCCCCCCCCCCCCCCCGCATATTGAATATGCCACGGGTAGCCTGCCAGGCTCTGCTGGGCGGGCAAGATACTCTCTGAGAGGGGCAGAGGAATTGAACCCGGGGCATCCGTGTGCAAGGCAAATGCCCTACCGCTGTGCTATCGCTCCAGCAATTAAAATGAGAAAATTATTGAGCCAAGGAAACCAACTGGAGGGTCTTAGGATGAATAAATTGCTTAATAAAAAGAGCCCAAATAGAGTGAAAAAGTGGGAGTGAAAAAGGTGTAAAGAATCATATATTAACAAATAAATAATACATGTAGACAAAGTAGATGGTGGAGAGAAGTACAGAGAGGCAACAGCGGTATAAAGTGTGGAATTTCGTGTTAGGAATGAAGTAGAAAGGAAACAAATAGAATTTGTTTTGTTGATTTTAGGTTTGAGGTAATATTCAAGAATTTAAGAAGAAAACATCAAGAAAAATGTTGCCTTCTCCTACTGACCTCACAAAACTTTAAGGTTAAAATGAGGAAATATGTATAAAAGTATTCTCTAAGATTACATATGTAAACATAGCTTGGGGAGGATTTTATTGTTACATTCTTATTTAAACAATTTACAACACTGAGATCTGAGAATGTATTCAAAACTGAATAAACTAACAAATGTCTCTTGGAGATTAAATTTAAATTGTAGAGCATGGAAAAGTCTGCTCTTTAATGTGGGTAAATTAAGAAAATCAATAGGCTTTTTATTTGATACTCAAAAAACCAATATAGTGATTCCAATTGTAATTACGATAGCTTTTAATCACATTATCAAGTCACATAGATGAGTTCACTGAAATGTTACCTAGAAAATATGTGACACACGTACAAGAAATGCAAATAATTTTTCACCTTGTAGCATATTCAATAATGAGCATATGTTCCTTTGGGGATGAAAATGAAAATAAACAGCACTATTGATTGGACACACTGTATTTTATCAATATTTGCAAGTTGACTAGCACTGTGATGAATTAATTATTCTATAAAAGTCAAAGATATGAAGTGCTGGACTGGAGAGACAGTACAGGGGTTAAGATGGTTGCCATTTATGCAGTCAACTCTGGTTTCATCCCTAAGACCACATATGGTTCCCTAAGCACCCTCAGGTATGATCTCTTGTAAAAACACAAAACACAAAAAGAAACGGGGGCGGGAGGAACACCTCACTGCACCGAGCCAGGCACAGGGCGAATGAAGGAGCAGAGGCAAGCCGATAGGTCTCAGTTGCAGTTTATTCCATTCCCATCTTCATTCTCCTCTGATTCTCCTCCTGCTTCTTCCTCCCCCATCCTACTTCATTCTCCTTCTCTGGATCTCGATCTTGATTTAGCTTCTCCAGATCTGGCCCTGGGACTGTCCCCTGGAACTCGCCAGCACTCACCCCCAGCCTCCTCTCACAGCCACCTTAAATCCCCCCCATCTGGCTCTGGATGTGGCAGGCTGGGCTTACACATAGGTGTGGTTACAATCAATAGGGTGTAAAGTTCTATCCCTTAGGGCATGCTTTCACTAGGACAGAATCTCTCTCAGCAGGACATCTGCCCAAGAGCAGAATCCCATGGGTGTGTTTCTCCTCTCTTTGTCCAACTAACATATAAGTTTTCATATTATGAATCATTTTGCATGGACATAGCAAGAGACGCATTAAGCTTATAGAACTGCTCTCCCCAGGTCACCTTGATCTCAGACTACAGCACTCAGGCCAGATTAGTCTTTCCTAGCCCTAGCAGGGCCCTAGTCTCATCGTTGCTTTTGGATCATGACATGACATGTCCATGACCAAGCTCTCTACATATAGTTAAGTATTAGGTGCTTTGGCCAGGCCCATCTCGATACCAGGGTAGCACATAACTCACCGCTTGCCCTGGGTTCATCCTGCCCCTCGTCCGGACCCTGCTTTTGGGGGTGCTAGGAAGCAAAGGCAGCTGAGGCTTAAGTCCAGAAAGCAGATGCCCAGGAGTGAATATTTGAAGCCAATTAAATCCCATGTTACCAAAGCATATTAATAAATGTCTTTCTTTGTCCATACAAAAAGGATATTGTTTTAAAGTAAACTATTCAAAAGACATAAGAGAGGAGAAAGACAATATTAACTTACAATACAAGTACACTGTCCTAGCAAGGTCTGACCTTACCAATTAACAGAGTTTGATTAGAGGAAGAGCAGATAAACTGGTAGAAGTGGTTGCAGATAAACAAAGGAATGGGAGTGACTCGGGAGCACTTTGATGGGTGTGACTGATATACCTAAGCTCCTAGTGGCAAGGGGAGCAGGACAAACCAATGATATCCAACAATCTCCAAGCACAGAACCAGAAGCAAACTCTGAGCACCATTAGGTGTGCCACAATCCCCCCAAAACAGATATGTAGCACTGATATACATATAGCACATAGTGATGATTTAATTTAAAAATATAGATTATAATTATATAATATTCTATATAATCTAATTAGCATCTTATAGAAAAATAGCATATAGTTGACTTTCACACAATCTCTTATTGCTTAATTTTGCTAATGCCATATAGAGGTGTTTTTATTTCTCTTTTGTTATTTCTCAGGACATGAAAAATGTGTGAATTAATATATGAGATTTTCTCTCACCTCCAGAACTCAGTATTCTGCTCTACTTGGCAGCTGTAAGGATTACATAAGTCAAGCTAGAACTGAATTTCATAATTGACAAAGTACATGTCTTTAGTTAATGGCCTTTTGTTGAAGAGCAGAGGATAAAGGAAGCATATATATAGGAAAAATGCCCAACAAAATCCTTTATTGAGGATTCCCCATTTCTAGGTATTTACTAACACAACATACAACAGTAAATTATCAGAATATCATTTTCTGTTCAGTATTGTACTCCTCCTTAAATAATGTTTTTAATGTTTAGCTTTGTTTGCATTCCTCATAACATCTGAATAAAAAGCAAGCCTCTTGAGATCAGGAAATTCATCTCACCCTAAATTCTAAACCCAGAGCCTATAAGTGTACCTAACACTTAAACAATTAATGTTATTTGAATGGATAACTGCATGCATATTTGTGGGATTTAACAAAATTAAAGAATTCTATTTTCCCCTATCTCCCCAGGGAAGGACACATTTGATGTGTTTGATGTGTTAATTTGATGTGTTACTCTAACATTGAAACTTACCTCTGAGTCTCCAGAGGCTAATCACATCTACAAATCATATACTGAATCATACCTACAAATTTGCCAGTATTAGCTGAGATAATATCTGAAAATGGAGGAAAAAATAACTAGAAGCTGGAAATACATAAAATTTGGATTGTTCTGTTTGGGGGCCACACCCTGGATGAATTGAGGACTTTTGTCTATGCTCAGGGATCACTCTGCTTGGTGCTCAGGCGAATATATCAAGAACTGAGGATCAAATGCTTGCAAATACTCTACCCATTGTACTGTTGCTCCAGCTTCTTATTATGTTTATACCTCTCTTAGAAACAGTTGCCCTTCAGAGTCTGTGGAAAATATGGTTCCATGTATCCAAGCTGTGGTGGGATATCTTGATAGAAACATTGCAGTGGACACTTGTTTAAAACAGCAAAGAAAACTTACCCACAAACAACCGCATGATCATGCTGAGGGAAAGAGAATGAAGTCAATTTCAACAGAAACAAGGGCTTTTGTTTTTCAACGCTAGAGGGAGATAGGAGCTAGTGGTAACATCCTAGAGAGGTCAGAGGAGACTGGTCAAAATAATTAGTCCATCTGTGCTTGCTAATTAGCATTTATCAAATCAGGCTCCTACCATCACATAAACTACAGGAAGACAGGGATCCTATCTTTCTTAATAGGTACATTTCAAAGGGAGGGCTGCTAGGTCCTTAAGGAAGATATTCCTGGATTGTAAAACTGTCAAGAGCCTGGGAGATTTACACATCCAGGTGCAGAGAAAGAATTTATAATTGCAAGTTGTCTTAGGTAAATGCTCATAGAAAAGGAGGTCAGGGGCCAGTAGTCACGAAGTCTGTATAAAATTTAGTGAAGCTGAGGGGACTATTAAAACTATCTTGATGAGAACACTTAGAAAGTTACTAGAATTAGAATCATAACACGGGAGAATAGCTAGAAAGTTCAGGTCAGTAAGAACATGCAGCCAGGTTATTCCATGTAGAAACATGTATTCCTCTAAATTGCTTTTATTCTAAGTATATATTTGATATTTTATTAGCATGTTTAGATATCTTCATGAATAACAATTTTCAAAATTGGTATAGTATCCCCAGGAAAAGAAATACTGTTTTAGATACATTAATATATTTTTCTTCAAATAACACAAAATACTTAAGTTGCCCATTTGAATTCCTTATGTAAATCAGTTACTCTTAGAGTATTCTTAGAAAAGTTGCCTATATTTAGATGTACAGTTTCTTTGTCAACTAGAGTCTTTATGATGTCAATTCCATAGTACTGTGGATTGATATATTGAAATAGTGGGTATTAAGAAGGCCACAATTCACTGTAAAAGCATGAGCTGCTATCATCATTAGCAGCAGAGGCAGCAGTACCATTCTCAGTAAGATTCAAATAGATTCTCTGAACCAAACAAATGAAACTGCTGCTGGTAGCTACAAACTAAAAATGTTTCATACAGAAAAAAAAGATTCTTTCACAAGTCTTAGGCAATTCAGTACTACTTTGGGGGGAAAAAACAATAGGGCAAGGCACAGATACAGTAAAAAACAAAACCTTATTTTTATTTTGCTATCACTAAGCAAAATAAAGTGCAAATAAATAAAAATAAAACCAATAGTTCTTAGATAATATTATTGTTAACTTGATTATGTTTGGGAAAGAAAACAAAAATTCTCATATTCTTAAATCAAACTAAAATGCACACTTTCTTAACATCTCAATTTCTCAGTTTCTTTTAGACTTTGTCAAGTTATTTGTAAACCAGTTAGAAATAAAATTCTAGAAAATATCTACCAACATATTCATATACATTATCTGTATAACATGGTCTGTAAGAACACACACTACTCTTAATAATGCTTTTAATTACATAGCCATCTTTTTCTAATTCCTGACAATGCAGTTCATATAATTTTAAATAAAAATTATCTGTACTGCTTACAGAAGTTCATTATATTTCTGTGCCACATTATTTATTTCACTTGTATCACTTGTCATCCCATTGTTCATCAATTTGCTCAAGCAGGCACCAGTAACGTCTCCATTTAATTGCTGTCATGTGCTAGTGTAACCCAATGGCATCTGCTCGCTCCAGGAACACAATTTACTTGGACATATTTAATACTTTACCTTTTAACAAGGACAGAACAGGAAGATGGTCTACTCTCTTAAGTATAAATTTGTAGAACTAATTTTGTCACACTGCATCTTTTGCATAATTACATTTATGGGTTACTTGGAAAGCATTGTTCTTAATACATTTTTACTTTTTGGTTAATTGTTTAAAAAAACATTCAATAGAAACGTCAGAAGGAATATCAATTTAGCTCAGCATATTTTTTTAATTTGGGTAAGTTTAGAAAATTTACGACAGAGAAAATAGAATCTGCTTTCAAGAGTAAATCCATGTGAGAAGGGTATTTAGAATCAAAATGCAACTTGAAATATTTTCTATATCTTTAAATTATTCCATTTCTTAAGCATTGGTAGAAATTATTATAGTGTGGTACACTTCTAACCCTCCAGTAAAGTTAATATACTTAAACATCCCTTTAGTCCCATATATCTGGTTCCTGGAGATAAGGAAACAAAGAATAAAATGTGAGTAACTTGCACAAGGTCAACTGGATCACAGACAGTGAAGTCAGAACTTGAACAGGACTCTGGGCTTTCAACTTTCCCTCCAAACATGTTATATGAAGACTAATTTTAATTTTCCTTCTTTATTGAATAAGTATTCTTTACTTTTCTCATGTAACTGATCTTTAAAAAGAATTTAATACGTTTGATAGTGCACATGAATGTTTATTGATACAGCTTAGTAGGATAACATTGGTTTGTTCTTTCTCCTTGCTGCAAGGAGCTTAGGTTTATTGGGTTACACCCATCACAATGTTCCTGAAGCACTCCCATTTCCTCAGTATTCATCTTTAACTTCTCCTTTGTACTCTGCTTCCCCTATCTGTCAATCATTTATATCCCCAAATCAGATCCTTGACTTTTAAGGTCAGATCTTTCTAAGGACTCTGAATTTTGTATTTGTAAGTGAAATACTGCTTTCTTCTTTCCCTATGTCCTTTGTATAGTTTACTTTAGAGCAATGCCCTTTTTGTATAGATACAGGAAGACAGTTAATACTATGCTTTTGTATTTTGGAGCTAACTGATTTCAAATAACATTTACTCCTGGGTATCTGTCATATTTACTCAACTTAGCATCAGTTGCTCTTAATTCCTAGCACCCTCAAAGCAGGGTCTCACCAAAGGGACTGGATGGATCCAGGGCAGGGCAAGTGTAATCTACCCTGACATCAAAAGGAGAAAGGCCAAGTGCCATAAAATTTATAATAAATTAAGAGTATGGTTGTGGACAAATTCTGTCATGACCCAAAGAAAAGTGACTGGACAAGGCCCCTGCTAGGGTTAGGAAGGACTAATCTGGCCTGAGCACTGTAGTCTGGGATCTATAGCGAGATATCCCCAAGAGAGCCACCCTATAAGCTTAATATATCTCTTACAGTGTCCATACAAAATGACCAGAAAAATCATTAAGAAGTAATCTAAGATAATTGTTTATGGAACTAAGGAAAGGAGAAGTATGTCCTTAGATAAAATTCTGCCCTTGAGTGGATCTCCTAGCAAGAGGAGATCTCCATCTTAAAAGACCTTTCCTGGAAGGATGGGAAGGGCTTTATCTATGCTGATTGTGCTATCTGACTTAGGTGTAGTTGCTACCCCCCAACCTTGGTGTTTGGGCCTTGACAAAGGCAGCAAGAGTGGGAACAGGGAGACAGCATGAGGGACAGGAGACGATGGGAGTGAGGGGCAGTGTGAGGCTGGAATGGGGCATGCAGTGGAATGGCAATAGGCGCACAGGGAGAATGGAATAAACGGCAATTGATGACCAACGAGCTTAGTGGCCCTGTTCCCTCCTTCATGCATCTGTTGTCAGCAGCGTCAGGCCTGGGTGGGGAAGCCGTTCATGGCCACCTAATGCACGTGGCAAGAGGATGCACACTCACTCATTGAATACGCACAGCTTCTGCAAGTATAGTAAAGCAAAAATAAACTGTAATATCTCTTATGTGAAATTCTGAATCTAAAAGATTATGTCATTAGGGCAAAGAAGTCCCAGAAAGCACAGACATATGCTAGACTGCTGCAGAAACAATCGTCTTGAAAACAGCTCCTCACTACATGGAAGAAATGTTCCTCCTCTCAAAGACTTGCCACATGAAGTTGGCTTGCTCATAAATTTGCAGTCTGAATCCACAAATCTCAAGAGACCTGAAAAAATCTCCGAGTGAGAATTTAGTGTAAAGTGGCTGTGATTGAAAAGGAGTATTTTCAAATGCCAGGCAGGCGCAAACATAATCTGCTCGAAAGAACCCACTTTCAATTCAAGCATCTGGGAATATCCACTGATAAATTTCTAAGAGAAAAAACAGATATTTTCTCTGAGAAATATATATGTATGTAGCGCTGTAGCACTGTTGATTTGCTTGAGTGGGCACCAGAAACATCTCCATTGTGAGACTTCTTGTTACTGTTTTTGGCGTATTGAATACACCACGGGGAGCTTGCCAGGCTCTGCCATGTGGGTGGGATACTCTCGGTAGCGTGTCGGGCTTTCTGAGAGGAATGGAGAAATGCGGTTGGCTGCATGCAAGGCAAACACCCTTACCTGCTGTGGTATCACTCCAAAAAATATATATACATATGTATATGTATGTATATATATTATTTCAATATTTTAATCACAAAACACTCAGGTTTAATGAAGAAGACAGCAGTATCATATGTGTGGAGACTTCAAGTGTTGAAGTTATGAAATATTAGTATATTTACTATTTCAGTAACTTAAAAAAATGAAAAAAAAAGTTAATAAAAGCTTTCTTGATAGTTGATCTACCACTGTGGTAACTGTGGTGTGGGTTTCTGCTAATGAACTCACCCTGTCGGTAGACTCATGAGTTCTTGGAATTCTGGGGTTTTCTTCTGCCCTGGGCCAGAGACCCCTGCCTGATCCCCTGAGTCAGAGTCTGGGCACCTTTTATCTGACTCTTGCCTCAGCACCTGGGACAGATAGTGGTGCTAGTGCCCATTTCTTCCTGGTCAGTGTGTGAGGAACACACAGATACACACACACACACACACACACACACACACACACACACACTTTGTATTTATTGCAGGGAAAAGAAAGACAGTAAGGAATTTATTAGAAGGAAATATAGATGCAAAAACAAAATTGAGCCTTTAAATCTATCGAATTGGCAAAGACATTATGTTTTCCACCTCAGTTTTGAGGCATCTATATAGCTAGATTAGGGCAACAGGACCCATCATGCTTCTTGTAAATTCATGTCCACTAACACCACAGCCCCGCATAGGATTCTCAGTCTCCTAATTCTAAATGGAAGAGGTGTTGCTCTGCCCATACTTCAAGAAATTCTTGGACATCAGCAGGGTAGGACCCAAAATTTCAACTCAAGTCTGACACTAACTCCTGAAGAGAGCAACAGTAGGCGAGGGCAGCTGTCCCAAATAGCCCTCCACTTCACATTCCTGACTGGTGTTACCTGAGCTTCTGACCAACTGGCTACAAAATAAATGTTGCCACAATCTTCTTAGACTTTTGGTGCCATACACAAGCCCAGGGCATTACTATGCTTCTGACTGATTGGTTATAAATCAGAGGTTCCCAGAACTCCCTCCTTAGGTGTGATTAATTTTCTAGAGTGGCTGGCAAAAGTCAGAAAATCCATTTACTCACTGGACCACTGATTTATTATGACAATATAACTAAAACAAATGGAAGAGATGCATAGGTTAAGTTATAGAGAAAAGAAGAAGAAAAGCTCCCTTGAACTCCCCAGGATATACATTCTGCCCAAATTGTTATATATTCAATGCTTAGGCAGCTCTCTCTGGCATCCTTACTTTGCTCTTTTCCTTAGTACCTACGCATGAATGACAAAATCATTGGCCAGACGGCTCCCACACTGAAGGTTGGGGAGTGGGAAGTTCCACATCTCTGATCACATGGATGAATCTCCTTTTCAGGCTTGCAAAAGCTACTTCATTTATATAACAAAAGATACCTTCATTACATTCAACACTCAGGAAATCTCAAGGATTCAGGGATTGTTGCCCCCTGGGACTCAAGACCAAATAATATAAAGAGGATTGGCCCATGGTAGGAAGCATGTCACCAAGGGAGAGGGGGAGTGCAGTTAGAACAAAAAGGAACCACTACGGCAATCATAGTTGAAAATGATCACTCTGGACAAAAAATGAGTGCTGAAAGGAATTAAAGTGATATGCACGAAATCCTTTTAGTAACAGAATTGCAAACCACAATGTGTAAAAGGAAAACAAGAGACAGAGAAAGGGAGAGGGAAGAAAAGTATCTACCATAGAGGAAGAATGAGGGACAGGGCAGTAGTTGGGGAGGATGTGGGAGAGAAACTGAGGACTATGGTGGTGGGGTATGTGCACTGGTGAAGGGATGGAAATTGGAACATTATATGACTAAAACTCAATCATGAGCAACTTTGTAACTATATCTCAGGGTGATTCAACTAAAAAATATACTGTATCACTCTCCAGTTGCTCATTGGTTTGTTTGAGCAGGCACCAGTAACATCTCCATTGTGAGACTTCTTGTTACTGTTTTTTTTTTTTTGGTATATCAGATACACCACGGGTAGCTTGCCAGGCTCTGCTGTAGGAGTGAGATACTCTAGGTAGCTTGCCGGGCTACAAAAGAAATCATTTCGATTATATGAATGACAAAATTACATATCTTATAAATCATAACATTACAACCCCAACATAATGGCTCCCATCTTTTCCACATGTCCTTTCCCTGATTCTCCAATGAAATATTCCCAAACACCCATTAAAATCTTTGTATATTTAAATAGCTAGGAAATTAAAGAGCCATTTCATTTTATCGCAGCCTAAATAAAATTGTTACTTAGTTATCTAGCAATTCATATGCAATTGAGTTATTTCTAAATGTCATGCTTAAAGGTAAAATAGTCAACTAATAAATATATAACACAGCTACCAATTACAGTTTTTTACAAATAATCATATGTTCAAGAATTCTACCCTTTGAGAAAATCAACTGAGAACTAAAATTTCAAGTGTTGTTTTCTCCTTCTGAGTATTTGTGTTTTAACAGTAAAAAGTGGTTCTGAATTCCAACAGAAAGGATTGTCTTTATAATTAATGAGAAAGAAGAACTTTTCGCATAGTTTTTTGGCAGGGCTGCTTGTGCTAATTTTCAATAGCTCAAGTGTGGCTAACAGAAATGTTCTAAATATCATCTTTGTTCATACTGCTTTTTATTCAATATGTTTTGACAATGACACATATTTCAACATAGAGATCATTCAACATTACAATACTTTAAATGCCATATTACAATAAGGATTGTGCTGCAATGTTTGGTTTGTTTTTTTCTTGATTTCTATGGCAACAACATCATTACCAGCAGAAAATTCAATCAGCAAAAAGAAAGACTTTGTATTAAGAAATCAAATAATACTGGTGTTTACATATATTTGGGACCTATCAGCTGCTTCTCAAAAATAAGTGATGGCAATATAGAAAAAAGGGTCAAGTTTCTTCCATGTTCCCAAAGAAACCAGTCTAGCAGGGTCTCCAGACAATAGGCAAATAACTGAAATAGTAAGCCAAATAGTTTGCCTTTAGCTGCAATACACATAGAAAATGGTACCAAACTCAGTTTTTAAGTCTGAATAACAGGTAAAATAATGGCATCCTGGTTCTGAGACATTGTGGGGAGGGGATGTTGAATAAATTGAATGCCTCAGTGTGAAAATCCTAAGAAGCTATTTGGTGCAAGAACATTCTGAGAGGTGTGCAGGATTTGATCTGAACTCACTTTCCATGACATAGCTTAAGTATTTATACAACTATACAACGGACCAGATAATTACTTCAAGCAGAAGCTTAATCATAGTAGAAAGTCCAACTCAACTATTCCTTTTTCTATACAAGTACTAGTTCTGTCTCCCATAATGAATGAAGTACCAAGAATGAATTACCTCACTTTCTTTTATCTTTACCAAAACAGCACTATTAAAAATCTGCTCATTTGGGATATTCTGAGAAGCTGATGTCATGAAGAAATTAGAACTACAAGAGAATAACTAAAGGTAATGCAATGACTATAAAACATGCAGAGAGTCTCTTGCCCGCACGCCTGGCTGTCTTCCCCCGGGCCCCTCGGAGGGGATGGGCTCCAGCTTCCCTCTACACCCCAAGCAGAGCTCTGGGCATCCGAAGACCACTGGAACCTAGCCACAGCCATGCTCAAGGCCCCTCTCCACACGTTTGGACAGGCCTCATGCATGAAGGTACCGGCAGAGGAACCCAGGTGTGTGTAATCCCATCAAGGCCAACATCCAGAGACTTAAAAGCAAGCTCCCAGAAGATATCTTATAACCTACTTCTCCCTCTGGGAGAAACTGTTGAACTACTGAGAGTTTCCTGCCCACATGGGAGAGCCTTGCAAGCTTCCCATGGTGTATTCATATGCTAAAGCCAGTAATAAGCTGGATCTCATTCCCCTGACTCTGAAAGAGCCTCCAGTGCAGAATCATTGGGAAGGCGGAGTGGAGAAAGGCTTCTAAAATCTCAGGGATAGGATGAATGGAGAAGTTACTGAGCCTGCTCAAGAAATCGATGATCAACGGGATTTCATGATTCGTGATTCTTGATAAAACACACAGAAGTACAGTGGATAGGGCACTAGCCTTGCCTGTGGCTGACTCAGGTTTAATACCTGCCATCCCATATAGTTCTCCAGTCCCACCAGGAGTGATCTCTGAGTGTAGAGCCAGGAATAAGACATGATCACAGCTATATGTGGCCCCCAAATTAAAATAGTAATAATAAAGATAAATTTTAAAACATTTTAAAATTGATACTATATAAGAACCAAGGAGTAACAAGAAAACCCATCAAACAATAATCCTAGTCAGAACTCCTATTGAATCACAGTTTCAAATGAAAGGTCCTGGGTGGGACCAGAGAGATAGAAGAGCAGTTAGGGTGTTTTCCTTGCTTGTATCCCATCCACATTCGATCCCTACCACTGCATATGACCCCCTTAGCACCTCCAGGAGTGGTCTCTGAGCACAGAGTAAGCCCTGAACACTGCTTGGTGTTAACAGAGAATTTCAGATGGCAGAAGCAGATTATGACACAGAGGAAGTTTTAAAGAAATACGTTTTAAAGTTTTAAAGCTGCATTACTGGAAAAATTAATTCCTTGGGGACAAAATAAGGAAGGAAAAAAGTAAATATCTTAACAAACAAGTAACATAAGTGTTTATGCTGACAGAGGTTGGAAAGCTGGCGGAGTAGATTTTTTAATGGGCTGGTTTTGGAAACAAAGTTTTTTGATAAGACAAAAGGGACGTTAAAGGTATGCTCCTGCCATTATGATGGGAAAGTCAGCCACAGTTAATTATTTGTTGGTTCACAACATGAATAAAGATCTTATGAGAAGAAACACTGAGAGAAGAATAAGTCGAAAGTTTATAGAAAACAAAGGATTAAGAGTGATAACTTAGTGTTCCAGTTAATTATGTTGTGCAACAAAAACCCAAGCTTAGAATTAAAAAAGTGACATTTATTATGTTTGTAAATTCTGAGTCAGGGATTTAGGCAGAATACAATAGCAATATTTTGGCTTCCTGACATTTAGAACCACAGCTGGGTATTATTAAGGCAATGCTGATGTTAGAATCCCCATGTGTTTGTCTCTTGGTCTCATGATCTTTCTAAGACAGTTATTTTAGCCCCAACAATTACAGTGTTGGTTATTTATTACTTAACATCTCACTTTGTTTTCTGACAACGATTTTTTTCAATGTTCAGGGACACTTTAAACAGCTCTTTGGTATTGCAATGAATAAAATTATTCTTTCTAAATTACTAGCAGTGAGATTTTGAAAAGGTTTAAAGCACCACCAAGCAGAAGGGATATCCAGAACAGAACTGCCTATGCATATTAGCATATTTGACAATTAGCATTGTTAAAGCTCCTAAAATATTCACTATTTTCATTTTTCTAATTTATATTACTATAAGGTCTCTCCCAAGAAATTATATGTATATATGATTTTAATGATCTCAAGTCACCTAATAGGGCTGTTGGTGAAAAGTAAGCCAATTTCTTTTGCTTAAAATTCTCTCATAAACGTTCTAAGGCTCTCTTTTTGTTGTTGTTTATTGAGGGAGCCACATGCAGCTGTGCTCTGGGAGTACACCTAGCTCAGTGCTCATGAATTATTCAAGGAAGCATTCAGCAACTATATGGGATGCAGGGGTCAGGGTCAAATATGGGTCCACTCTATGCAAGTGCCCTACATATTGTACTATCTCTTGGGTTCTGGGGATCTTTTTAAAGAAAATAATTTAAGACAAAATTTTATTTTTATAGTCAAATTCCATCCTTTATTTTTTATTTTTCTTCATGGTTTCTGAATTTAGCAACACTTTAAAGTGGTTCTGGATAATTCAATTCAAGCACTGCTTTTTCAAAAATTGAAATTTTGATTTATCTTACCTCCAGAGATTTATATAAGTGAAGATGGGCACTTATAGAAATAGAAAAAAAATTATTGTTGTAGATGAAGTGTTAAAATATGCCAAACACACTGTATTTCACTCCACACAAATGCTAAAAGTGTGGACAAAAATTGCAAAAAGTATTTTTATAGAAGGGGAGGAATAGAAGCCATGCCCCTTCTCACTCAGAACTTATAATTCTCTATATTTCTCTGACTTGTTGCCCTTAAGAGAGCAAGAAATCATCATCAAGGCCATAACTGGGTGCTGCTTCTTCAATTCATATCAATGAATGTTATTTCTCTTGCACTGGTTTCCATTTAAACAAAGAATCACTAAACCATTTCCAATCTGTACTGGTGAAGAGTTTATTAAGTCTGAACGAGGGATGTAGCTTAACAATGGAGGATAAATCTCAGCAGTAGAGCGCATGTTGTGCATTCATCAGTTCCAGCACAGAAGAAAAAAAAAACTTTTTTTTTTTTTAAATACAAGCATCTGCTGCAACCAAAGCCCTGTCAGTGAAGTGTGAAAGCAACCTGTCCCTAAGGTGTCTTGGCATAGGAGTCTAACCAATAAATAGGAGGGGGGTGTCTAAGGGCTTTATATATAATAGTGATAGAGAAACAGTCATGGGAACATCCTGACATTTTGCTTCTCTAGATCCCTAATACTACAACTCCATTCTTGGAACTCTCAATTCCAGACTAACTGAAAGCTAAATAAGGAGGCACGTTTGTATATTTCTCAGTCCCTTGTGACTGTTAATAGTTTTGTAATAAATATTCTTTCAAAAAATCCTGAGTAAGTTTCTTCCTCATAACTGCAAAGAGCATAACCAAAGCAAAGTACTGACAGGTTTTTTTCACTGGTTGGTTGTTTTTATAGGGACCACACCCTGCAATGCTAGAAACCAAAGCGAACACCAGTAGTAGTTGGCTCAGAGGTTCTAGGGATACCTGAGTCACAGCTGGCTATGCTCAAGGACCATGTGGGGCCGGAAACAAAATTTGAGGTCTTTCACATGGTAAGGATTTGCTTCACCACTTGTGTGCTACCTTTTCTGTCCCTGACATATCAAGCCCTGTATTCATAGTCCTAATGACTACTCTTGGCTCATTAGAACTTAGAGACCTGAGCATATTATCATAGTTACAGCAATGACTTATAGCAGTAAGAAAACACAAAACAAAGTCAGTATGGAGGAAAGTCTTCTGGACTGGAAAATCTCCAAAATACAAGGTTTCAAGATTGCTTTCACAAGGAGAAGCACAGGCTGGCTTTAATTCCAGTTATGAAGACCTTTGTGAAATGTTTACATGAGATATTAGACCTCATCATTTCTATTGGGGATGGGACACATAGGCACAAGGCACCGGGTATATACGAGGAACCTCAGCTCCTAGAAGAAAATGAGACCAGAAAAATAAACCATATTGTTTACTTACATAGTTTAGATACAGTGAGTTATCTTCTGTCATCTGTGGAAAAATAGAAACCTCCAAATCCAAATTCCCAGATACAAGTCAAAAGCTAACCTTATTGGAACCAAAGAGATAGTATAGGGGTTAAGGCACTTGCCCTGCATATTGCAGAAAACTATATGATTCCTAGAACTACATCTGGTCCCCAAGCACTGCCAGGAGTGATCCTGAACACGGAGCCAGGAGTAAGCTCTGACCAGGGCTGAGTGTGTCCCAAAAACAAAACGAAACAAAAATTTGAATTAAACAATCAAAAGGTAGATTTGCACGCCAACATTTCTAAGGATAATTGTCTCTATATTCCCCCTTAGTGGTTATCATTTTTCTCTAAGATAAAATGACTCCAAATTTCTTTGTATAGTTCTTCAGTGAAGCCTATAGTAACTTTTGTTTATTAAATTTAGCCATTACTAAGGTAATGAGCATGAGTGTTTTGGGTATAAAAAATTATTGCAATGAGTCTACGACAATATATTGCCATTCTATTGCTTTGTCCTTTTTAAAAAAATTCAAGAATTATCCTATTACTCATCACATACATGTGCATACACAAGTTTTATATCTTATAAGTCAGGAAGCTTTTTTTTAAGGAATGATGGAGAGGTGAAGAGATAGTACTGTGTGTGGATAGCATGCCTGCATTGCACACAATACACCTGAGTTCAATCCTGGCACTATATATGGTCCCCTAATCACTGCCAGGAGTGATCCCTGAGCACAGAGCCAGGAATGTAATACCTTGAGCAAAACTGCAAGTGGCCAAAAAACTCCAAAATAATAAGAGTAACAAAAATGATGAAGAAATGATGGAAGATGTAACTGTAATACTTAAAATTAAAATGGTACCCACTTGAGTGAATAAGATAAATAAGAAGTGGTTCCTTTTATTCGCCTCTGTTAAAATGTCAGTGCCCTATTTCTAATCAAATGAAATAGTGATGCATTTATTCTGGTTAGTTTAACTACACTGCTTCTGTCAAATTAAATAATTAAGTAAAACATTAAGCATATATATTGTAAAAGATATCATATTAAAGACTTTTACTGGATTATTACCTCAGTTTGCAAAATTCAGCTTTTTCATTAAGGGAATGTTCTAGAAATAGAGTTGAAGCTGAGTCTGTCCTC
This sequence comes from Sorex araneus, assembly GCF_027595985.1. NCBI lineage: Eukaryota > Metazoa > Chordata > Mammalia > Eulipotyphla > Soricidae > Sorex > Sorex araneus. Next base: position 38,037,405 of record NC_073307.1, on the reverse strand, counting down.
TCTGAAGGGAATCACAAGGCCACCAATACAATTTCAGTCTGAGTTGCAGACTTGAGAAGTTCCCACTATTCTTGTCCTTTATAACAGCACCTACTTTTCACTACTCCCTCCATCTCCATTAGTACTATGTGAGAACAACCTACCTCTTTATTTTTTTCTAAGACCCACAGGAAAGATGCCAATACAGTTTTCTTGAGTAAATACTTTTTATTCATTGCTAAGTTTTACATAACTCAGGAGTCTCATTTGGATCTATTTGATGCTTACAAAGATAACTATTTTATATGCTATTTGCATGGTACTCAAAAAATGTGACCAGATTTGTCAGACCCATTGGAAATTCTTGGTTAAACATTTAAAAGTACTTTTTTAACAATAGATTTTAGGACTGGAGAGAGGGTTCAGCAAGCTAGAAGGCATGCATTGTAAGTGGGATGCCCAAGTTCTACCCCTAGTGTACCACCTGGATTGACCCCTGAACAGATGGATAAATACACATTTTTGTTTGCTCTTTGTTTATAATTTTGTATTTATATTATAATTTAATAAGATTAAATAGCATTACAAGTTTTAGTTTTGATGTACAAAAGTATTGCATCACCACTAAATTGTACATGAACTTCCACAGTCTTTTATTTTTTTGAGACACCATGATTTACAATAATGTTATTGGCAGTGCTGATTGCGTAAAACATTCCAGCACCACAACACCATTCACCAGAGTATCCACTTCCCTCCACCATTGTACTAGTGTCCCCCACCCCAATTCTCCTCTGGACTCCAACCCCCTGGCTCCCCCACTGGCCCCCACCTCATAATAAGAATCCTATTGGCTGAGATGTGACCCCTGCAGTCGCACGTGTGCTGCCTCTCCGCAGCTGCAGGAGAATGACCCCAGAGGCCAGCTAAACTACTTTTGGTACCGGCAGCTTCTTGCAGAAATGTCTCTAGACTGTGAACTAAGCTGCGGCCCGATGCCTGCCCAGGAGGGGAAAGGTTTTTCTCTCTTGCCTTTTCCTTGTGGGGATGATGGGAGAAGGGCGTGGCAACCGCCATATTATGAGGACCACAAATAAGAGATACAAGCTGGCAATGATCCAAATTCTGGCAGAAATTTCCCTGGACTTAGTTACTAAAATACAGAAATCCAAAAGCTCATATCTCTTCACAGCAGGTCTGATTCTAGTGGGGAAACTCCAAACAATAATAGTGAGTTCTTTGTTGAAATATTGAATGTAACCAAAGCAAAGAAAAGTAAAGTGAAAAGTGAAATTTATCAGTTACACGGGCGGGGGGGGCGGGGTATGGGAGGTATACTGGGTTTTTTTTTTTGGTGGTGGAATATGTGCATTAGTGAAGATTAAGCATTGTATAACTGAGACTTAAGCCTGAAATCTTTGTAATTTTCCACATGGTGATTCAATTAAAAAAAAAAGAATCCTATTAAAGACAGATTTCAGTTTGTGTTGCCTTTGGATCTTTGCTATTTCCTTATTATGCTACTTTATATCCTACATGTGAGGATTATCACTGTCTTTTTAAATGATTATGATAATGACAATGACGACGACTATGATGATAATAATGATGATTTTGTCTTTTGTGTATGCTCAGGGTTACTCAGGGGTTACTCTTTGCTCTGCACTTAGAAATTACTCCTAGTGATGCTTGGAGAGGACTGGAGTTATAGCACAGTCGGTAGGGCACTTGCCTTGCACACGGCCAACCTGGGTTCAATTTTTCTGTCCCTCTCGGAGAGCCTGGCAAGCTACCAAGAGTATCCTGCCCGCACAGCAGAGCCTGGCAAGCTACATGTGGCATATTCAACATGCCAAAAACAGTAACAACAAGTCTCACAATGGAGACATTACTGGTGCCCGCTCGAGCAAATCTATGCACAATGGGAGGACAGTGCTACAGTGCTACAGTGATGCTTGGAGAAATATGTGGGATACCAGGGTTTGAACTCCTTGGCTATCTGCAAGGCAAGAGCCCTACGCAGTGTACTCTTTCTCAATAATAGTTTAGGTCAATATAATTTAGGTCATATATAGTTTAGGCAGAGTCTCTTGCCCGCATGCCTGGCTGTCTTCCCTGGGGGCACCTCGAAGGGGATGGGCTCCAGCTTCCCTTCCCACCCCAAGCAGAGCTCCCGGAGGCCTAAAACCACTGGAACCTAGCTACAGCCATGCTCAAGGCCCCTCTCCACACATTTGGACAGGCCTCATGCATGAAGGTACCGGCAGAGGAACCCAGGTGTGTGTAATCCTATCAAGGCCAACATCCAGAGACTTAAAAGCAAGCTCCCAGAAGATATCTTATAACCTACTTCTCCCTCTGGGAGAAACTAGCAAGCTACTGAGAGTTTCCTGCCCACATGGGAGAGCCTTGCAAGCTTCCCATGGTGTATTCATATGCTAAATCCAGTAACAAGCTGGATCCCATTCCCCTGACCCTGAAAGAGCCTCCAATGCGACATCATTGGGAGGGAGAGAATTCTAAGATCTCAGGGAAAGGACTAATGGAGAGGTTACTGAACCCGCTCGAGAAATCGATGATTAACGAGATTTCGTGATCCTGATAGTTTAGGCCATATGTTTACAATAGTGCTGACATGTATGGTTCTGGTGTATAATCGCCTCCCCACCACCAAAGTGTTCCAGACCCCCACCCATGCCCTTTTGTCCTAGCCCACTCATTACTTTTAGTCCACCTCATCATTCTCCCACAGTCCCTCTGTTTTCCCAGTGTTATTCGGTTTGGGGGTTTTGTATTTTTAAATTTCGAACAGCTGAAACAGACACACCAAAATAGTACATCTTTCTTAATAACAACTATAAATACTATAAATACATAGGCAATAACTTTTAGTTTGAAAATTTTCTTGAGGATAAAAAATAATGAAGATATCTTAAAGGATAAATAAAAATTCTCTAAGACTCTAACATTAGTTGAGTGATCTGAAGAACTACAAAAAGTCTCAGTAAGAAACTGGGTGACCTGAACCATTCACATGGTTAATTAGAAAGTTCTCTGCCCTTCCAGATAAATATTGCTACTACATCACAAAATCAAAATTAAGTTTATATAATACATATCACTTAAATATAGTTATAATCTGACTAATTTTGTTTTTGTCTGGGTAGAAAACCTTAGATATTTGAACCAAGATTGGTAGTTAATTTCATTTTTGGTTTGAATATCATATGGCAGAAAAATATGGTAAGTAATATATCACTACAAATGCTAATTATACTATTAGATTTTCAGTTTGGGAAATGTACTAATAGCACATAAATTTTCTTGAAACTCAAAAAATAAATTGCAGGGCAGTATAATCCATAGATACAAAAGCAGTGGTCATAAAAGCTCTAGTGACTATATCCTAAATCTTGCTCCAGAAAATTCAAGAATGCGCTAATTTATCTGGAAATAACACAAGTGCCCAATTATCAGAGTAGATAAAGGGCATGTGATAAACAGTAATTATTTAGCTATAATAAAGAATGAAATCATGTCTTTTGCTAAAACATGGATGGAACGAGAAGGGACCATAAACTAAATAAGTCAGAAGGAGATAGTCAGTGGACTAAGAGATACAAAGGGTGGGGCACTTGCCTAGCATATAGCCTACCTATTCAATTCCCAGTATCCCAAACGGTCCTTCGAGTCCAATCAGAAGTAATCTCAGAACACAGAGTCAGGAGTAAGCCGTGAGTAGAGCTGCGTGTGGCCCAACCACCACAACAAAAAGGAGACAGATAAACAAATGATCTGACACCTCCAGTGTGCATTAAAAAGAATCAAAGCAAGGAAATATAATGCCCAGCGAAATCAAATCCTTAAACACTGACCGAAGATGTGAGATTATAGAGAGAGCGTTCTGCTGAAAGTACCAAATAAACTATGATGGGGAGTGTAGTGTAACAATACTGAGCCCTTAAGACATATAACACATCTACACTCTTGTAAACCAGTGTTACTTTGATGAAAAATAAGATAATAAGGAAATCTTTTGCTTATGCAGTCTGGAAATGATGATAGTCCTGATGTCGATCCATATCCTGGTGTTTCCTGTTAATGCTGGTGTAGCCAGGCCAGAGACAAAGCCCTACTGTGGGATGATGCTTCATCCCGCCTGGGGCTCCGGGCGCACACAGAAGGAAAGTCTCCTTCCTTCTGCTAAAAGATGACATTAGCTGAAAGTAAATGAAGATAAATCTATACTTATAACTGTTGTTATGATTTGGTCAGTTAAGTATCACGATAAAATAAACTCTTTCTTAGAAACAATATTAAAAATGTTGACACAATTGTTTTAGATATCAAGATACATTGAGTTTTTATGAGAGATTATTCTCATAAAAGAGACTGCAAGCCTAAGGAAATGACAAAAGGGAGAGAACCCCAAATGGCATTGTGGGTTTGTTATGGAACTGTTCACATTATTGAATTGTTCTTATATAGGTTATCCAAGAATAACAAGTTTGAATTTAGGTAAAAAATAACCTTAAAAAATAACCTTTCCCACATATCTTAGAATTATTGTTCTTCCAGTGGGTCTTGTGCACTCCCCAAACTAGAATTGTATCTTCTTTCCCTTCTTCTATCTTTAAGATATCTTTACTATGACTGTTTTATACATTGCTATTTAAAACCACTATCCTTAATAACATCAAGGAAAATAGCATAATACTTATTTCTGAGTTATTGTTCTTTCATAAGCAAATGGTCTACATATAAAGTGTTGAGTTCCAAACAATAATCAAAAAATTAAAAAATTCAAAACTTGTCTTTTTAAAATTAGTATTTTCAGAAATTTTTCTTAATTTTGGCTTTCTCCTTTCCCATAATTACTTGTTTTTTATTATGCCACTCTTTGCTCCATGATTTTAAGTATATAGTCATTATTCCAACTTTTCTACAGCTTTAGTTGTAGATTACAAGAATTATAAGAGTTACATAGAAATACTGCAAATTTTTCATGTTGTTGTTGTAGGTGGTGGTGGTTTTTGGCCACACCTAGCAGTGTTCAGAGCTTATTCCTGGTTCTGCACTAGCGGTCACTCCTGATGGGCTCAGGAGACCACACTGGGTGCCAGCAACCAAACCTGATTGGCAAGTTCCCCACTCATTGTACAGAAGGACTTTTGCTCCAATACTGCAAATTCTTTAGTTGTCTCAAAACACATTTATTATCATAGTACATTTCCCATGTATAATTAAAATACAGAACTTTCATTCTCAAGCTAACCATTTCTTAGAACTGCTGAAAATGAACTTCTTATTCTATAAAAAGTATTGAAATATCTCTTTTAATGTTTCTTTTTTAATATATCTTTATTTAGGTTGCTCTCATCCAAGGGTTCTGATTCCTATTAATAATCCAAGCAGTTTTTAAGGATCAATTAAAACTTTGTATTAAATATAACTTCCTCCTAATGTTTTCCTGATGTGATATATTCAGTCTCTTAAGATTTTGATTGCATTTTAATTTCCATCCATGATCAATTGGTCTGTGCAAAGTACTCAGACAATGCCATAAGTTGTAAGCACAGAGTAGAAACCATATTAAAATAATCACTCTCCACCAGATATTTTAAATCTTATGCACCCAATGAAAAGAAATTTCCTTGGCTACACTTTCCTAGGAATAAACACAAGAAATGTATTATAATACATCATTGTGCATAATTTGATTCACACATGATAAATTCTAAGAGTTTTTACTATTTCTTAGTTCTGGGTCAAATATCTTCATTGGCAGATTCCCCAGATTGAATTCCAGGAAGGGTTCCTTTTTAGCTCTTCATTCACAGAGACTGCTTTGAATTTCCATGTATTTCTTTTCCTGTTACATTGATCACATATTCCTCTCAGACAATTAAATTCTGTTAAAATATAGCTCATATTATATTCTTTTCCAGTCTTTGTGGAAATTTCTATTAACCATTTAGCAAATATGTATTGACCATATGTTGAGATAGCCCCTAGTCTATGTACTGATGTTACAATAAGATGACAAACAAAACCCCTGATACCAAAGATTTTGCTTTTTAATGCGTGAAAAGAGATATTAGATATATAATTAACATACAGTTTGGAAAATGATGTGTGCTCTGAGGAAAAATAAGCAAGAAAAGGAAAAGGGAGTTCCCCTTGTGTGTATTGTGTGAGAGTTTGGCTGGAGTAGCTTCACTCAGAAAGTGATATAGAAGTAAAGATCTGAAGAAAGTGAAGGAGAAATTCAAGTTAATGTTTGAAATAAGAGCATTTCAAACTGAGAGAAAAGTAGGAACAAACACCTTTAGTTGGGTTTCGGCTTGAAATTACTGGGGGATAGTCAGAATACTGGAGTATGTTGTAAAGAGCAAATAACAGAGGGAAGATCAAAGAACAATGTGGAGCAGGGAAGGAATATATTGCATGGAAAATTTGGGGTGATTGTTCTGGGATATTAATCTTTTAGTCTTATGGAATGAACAAAGGGGAAGCCCTGAGCACTGCCAGGTGTGGATCTCTGGGAAAAAAAAAAAGATGCCTAGGGAGGCAGGTCAGTGATAAACCATTTGCATATTCAGAGGGTCCTGAATGACATCCCCAGCTCCACAAAAATAAATAAATAATAATAGAAACAAACATAATGATAACTTGTGTTATTTTTTCTATTTACAAGTCATTCACCAGAGAATTAGATGATTATCACTAGAATGCAAATTTTCTATTCCCTCAAGTAAATTGACTGAACAACAACCAAAGCAATTAAGAAAATATACCAAAATGTTTAGCCCTTTGGAGGAAAGTTTGTGAATGATTATTACTTTCTTCTTTCTTCATTTATATTTCTTATTTCACTACATATGAGAATGAAACACTTTTCTAACCAGTAAATAATATTTATAAAAGAAAAATAGAATGAGAAGTTTCTAGTATTTCATTAGATTTGATTATCTTAGGACTTAAAACAGAAAACTATTGCAAAGAAAATATAAAGCATTTGATACCAATGTTCACTTCATAAATATTTCCATTCACTACTTCCCATGATCTGAAAGAAAATTAAATCCAGCACAATTTGAAACTGTGGCTTAGCATAGTGTTATTCCCTGAAAGTTTTATTTAAATTCTTCTGTTGTAGCCAAAGTGCACATTTTTTTGAAATCCAGTTGATCTATATCATCGTGTGTATGCATATATATATACACACACATATATATATGTATATATATATATATTTCTGGAAACCACATTCCATTTCAATTTTCAGGAAACTTCAATGGGAATAGTCACACTTTCCAGAGACCCACCTCACAGAAACCCAGCTTCCTTGACTGGCCTACATTTCTGGCCTTTGCAATTAAACCACAAATGACTTGCTAAATACTGCTTTGGAGAAGAAACCATGCAGTCTCTGGTATCATTCTTCTCTGATTTTTTGCATAGGAAGTTTCTTCACGTTAATTACTTTCTTTTCAAATCAAGAGAATAACAATCAGTGAGGAAAGTAAAAGTGGGAGACAATAGAGTAATAAATTGCCATTTCTTTTGTGAGTAATAAATTGCCATTTATTTTAAAACTGAGAATGTAATCAAGAGTGATTCTTTAAAGATCACATTGCAAACGTTCATTTCTCCTTAGCAGCAACTTTAAGTTACCAAGACTGAAAAAAAAATCCAAATATTGTCGTTTTTGGTTCAAAAAAACTGGAGTTTTAAGTTATATACATTTTTTAAAGTTTTACTCTTAAAATATATTCTTAGTGTTCTTAAAGTAACTTTGGAGTCATTACACTTATTCGTGATTTTCAAATCAAGAATATCTAATTGAAACAAATTATGTCTAAATGTTAATTAATGTTTTGAAAACATATTAAGTAACAATTATGTGTATGAGAGAAAGTTTTCTCTTCCCAGTAGGGAAGACTGATATCATAGGTTGAGTAAATAGCAAAGTCATGCTCCTTTGTCTCCCTAGCCTTTGTTAGGAGGTGAAGACTTGACATGCCCTTTGTTTTGGAAAAATGCAAGTGATCCTGTGAATTTAGAGGTAAACTTGGTAATGTGACTTTTTTCTTTCTGGGAGCTGAGAGCAAAGTACTTTGTCAAGAGGTTACTTACAAGGGATAAGGAGCAGAGATAGGAGGCCACAATAATGACTGGGGGGGGTCTGACCTCCTTTACTATATACTGTGCTAGAATATACTCATTCTATCTGATTCCTGCTTGGACTGAAGGCTGAAAAGTTAAGACCGGAGTAAATGTTCTGCTGTCAAATTATTGTGTTGGCAGTGTGAGACCAGACCACATCTCTGAGAGCTGGGAGTGAGAATGCACTTAGAAGAAGGAATATTCTAATTGTCAATCATTCAGTGACATGAAAATGAAGCTGTAAGCGTTTCATTGCAAGTGCCAAATAAACTAACGTGTCTGTCAGGATCCTGAAAACAGTGTTATTAGAGAATTTGAACACTCCTGGATGGTAAATTTGTTTTTGTCAAGACTAAAAACTGGGCCAAAGAGCATCTTGAGATGGCCCCTGAGCCCAGGGCATAGTTGGTGGTCCCACAGTTGATTCCTACCAGATTTCCCTTCCATTGTTTCCCTCTTTCTAGGTTCTAGAAATTATAGCTTTCTCCTGCCTGGACTTTGCCAGAAAAATCACCAAAGAGCTGAGAAGTGGTATCTGATACAACAGGATGGTGAGATAAAGTAAGATAAAATTAAGTAGTTTTCAGTTTGTGTGTACTATTGAGTCTCATAAACCAGGTAAGTCCTACAGTCAATTTTTTTAAAGAATGAATAGATGTTATCATTTCAAGTGTAAATTGTTTGACCTATGTTCAGAATAACACTGAAATAATGAAGGTTTGTGAAAATCATCTCTGTTGGTTTTCTAGTCTCACATCATGAACCCATTTGCAGACTGTCCCTTGGTCTGAAACAGGAGTCTAAGAAAGCATAAGGCAAAGGAGGCCAGGAAATAGATGTGAGTTAGTATTATAGGGAACACTATTCCTAATTCTGTATGCAAGCCAGAGTATATCCAAATAATCAGAATGGTAAAAAAAAAAAAGGCAGCAGCACCCTGGTATGTTAAAATGGCACCCCAGATTCTTTGTTCAGCGAGAATTTAAAAATATCTCCAGTGTGGGGCACTGTTATGGACATTGGCATAATAGAATAATGAAAAACAAAGTGCCCTGGCTAATAAAAGTGATACAATTTAAAATTTTAATAAAATAAATACCAGTTGACAGAAATAAGAAACTGAGAAAATTCTAAAATGGGAGAATAAGAAGTGGGGGGGAGAGTGGCTATGAAATGAGCAGCTGAGTGAAGTGGGGTTCTCAGTCAGAGCAAATATAACAAAGGCAGCTTCTTCAAGTTGATTGTGGACATCAGACACCTGTGAGGAATTTAGAACAGTTCAGTAGAGTTTTTGAGCACATTAAAGATTTTGAATATACTAAATCCAGAAGTAACTTGGTAAAGAAAATACTAGTGTTCTGGATTATGAATAGTAGGCAAGGTATACAAGGGCCTTAGAAATGTGTGTTAAAGTGAATTATTTTGTTACCAGAATCTGATAGGACATAAGGATACTCAGACCATACAATTAATGAATGGCAATGCAAGCAACCAGAGGAACTGAGAAAAACATCTGGGGACATAGATCTGGAGCAGAACAGAGATAACATTGAGGAGACATGTTTGGATATCATAGAGACAGGGCTCAAACCAATGATAACTGATTAATCAAGACAGTAAAGAGGGGCCGAAGTGATAGTACAGCAGTTAGGGCATTTGCCTTGCAATCGGCAGAGCTGGGATTGATCCCTGGCATCCCATATGGTTCCCCCAGCACCACCAGGAGTAATTTCTGAGTGCAGAGCCAGGAGAAACCCCTGAACATCGCTGGGTGTGACCCAAAAAGCCAAAAAAAAGAGAGAGTAAATAACAGTCGTAAGCAATACTCATATTTCATTCTATAGAGAAGAATCGCTTCAAAAGAGGTAGACTGATTAAAGAAAAAAAAGTATAAAAATAGCAAAACTACAAAAACATGTGAGTTATTCAATAGTAAAAAATTCTGCAATGAGAAGTGTATAATGGTAAAAATTTTTAAAGATTGAACTTGTTTAGGAGGGATATAAGAACTACAAAATGAAAGTATTAGAAGAGCAATAGGACATGAAGCTAAATATGACAGTGCAATAAAGAAATTCAGATGAAACCGTTTTAGGTCAAGGACCTCAAACTTTGAATCAAGAAAGTAAAAAGAAAATCAATATAGTGCTAATGGTGCTAATGGAGTGCCAACCACAGAGAGGGCATTGAAATAGGAATTTATATACATTTTTAAAAGTTAATGAATAGAGAATAATGAGTGGAGTAAAAAAAAAAAAAGTAACATTTAAAAAAAATAAGAAAAGTAGTCCCGGTGGCGGCCATCTTCCAGAACTCACTGGGAAACCCAGGTATGAGGCAGCAGTAGCAGCAAACGCCTGGCCTCAAAGGATAGGGAGGAGCCGGCCCTTCTCCTCCCTCGCCACAACGGGACCCTGGGATGATGCCCAAGAACAGCCTCCAGCTACTTATGGTCTTAACGGCCATGACCCCAGAGACACACAAATGCATTTCAGAACCGAGCAGCTCTTGTCAGAGATGTCTCCAGACCCTAATTATTAAAATTTTAGAATCATATGCTATTCATAACCAGCAATACAAAACAAATTGTCTAGCATTGTCTTTTTGGCAGGTCTGGGAGTTGGGGGAAAATTCCAAATAACAATGGTGGGGCTGGTGTCAAAATATTGAATGTAATGAAAGTAGAGAGAGGGTGATGTGGAAATTACCTGCCACACAGGCAGGGGTAGGGGTGGGACGAAGGTAGTCTGGAGTTTTGGGTGGTGGAAAATGTGCACTAGTGGAGGGATGGGTGTTTGATCCTTATATGGCCGAGAATCAAACATGAAAGCTTAGTAACTGTTCTCATGGCGACTCAAAAATAAATTAAAAAATATTTTTTAATGAAAACAATTAAAATTTAAGGAAAGCAGACAGGGAAGTGCAAGTGGAAGAGTGACACTGAAGCTACTAATGACAGGAAAGCTCATAGTAATAATGAAAATATATGGGCAAAGATGAAAATTAGATGGATGAAATGTAGAGGAGAGCATTCCTTTTGAATTGTCAAGACAGATCTAGTTCTTAATATTTCAGGATGAATAAAAAGTTCTACATGTAAATCAGTGCTTTATCATTTCAGTTCCTGAGGCAGGAGGCAAGGTAACTAGCAGAAATCTCAGGGCTGGAGTGAACATCTGAAAATGACTCAAACTTTTTTTGGACACTGATTATAAATCATTCGTGCTTCTAAAGAAAAATATTGCATTTTAAAATCCACCTTCCTTCTTTTCAGAAACTCTCACCCAAACGTCTCAGAGGACTGCCTCCAGATTCACCCCGGGCAGCTGATGCACAGGACTTTGGTACAGGGAGACACATTCATATTCACAGCATCTGACAAAAGAGCTCTAATGGATTCCCAATTTCTTCATTTTCTCACCACAAATAATGCCACCAAAATTAACAGGTGTTTGAGGTATTTGTCTGTTGGAGGTAAAGTTTTAAAATTCACACAACGGTTCATCCTAAAAAATATGTGTGTGTGTGTGTGTGTGTGTGTGTGTGTGTATTTGTGCAGTAATCTGGTCCAGGACAGAACTAGGGTCAACTTTGTGCAAGGAAAGAGCCTTAACTGCTGTACTATCTCCCGGCAACTGCCTAAACTTTAGTGAAGGTAGTGAGAGCTATACTAAATTCAAAACTCTTTGACTGAAAATTGCCTCTGTTCTAATAAGAATAAAAATGTATTAAACATATTTTAGATAGAATATTTAATCTATTCACTATCTTAATTTGCCACTTATATCTCATGGCCCACTCACAGCCAAAAATCGCTGAATGCTGTAAATGAAACTATAAAGAAACTTAAAGTAGCCAAGGGAAGAGAAAAATTAGTACATTCGAGAGTTATGGATTGACATTTAAAATATATTTCCAGTAGAACTTATGCCATTAATTGTATTCAAGCATTATTTAAATAGTACTCTTCAATAAAAATATTTCTAAAGAGATTTGGGGTGGGGGGTATTAACCCCAATTATATCTATTTCTGTGCATAAACTAAAAGGCATTCCTAATCCCAAACAAATGACTAAGAAATTTGTGTAACTCACTACAAACAATTTTTGTGATGGCTTTTATTCATACTTTGTAAACCACCAATATAATATAAGATACAGACTATCTCAGGAGATGGGATGGCAAATAGATTTCATTCCATGTGCCAAGGTCAATCAATTGAAGTGATTTATTAAGAAACTGTGTTTTCTCAAGGAGGAATGAGTGCTATTATTCATTATTTGTCTTTTTTGGACTTAACTTCATGTGACACTGCTACTGTCAGTTAGTAGAGGAGAAGAATAAGAAGGGAAAGATAAAGCAAACTTTGGTGGGGATAAGTGGGTTTCTCCCAATCTGAATTAGCACCAGTTAATCCTAAAAGGAAGGCTTACAAAGAAGTGGGTAGTTGGCAGGTAAAGAGAGGAAAGGGGGAATTATATCCAAATCCTCTTTTATTTATTTCCCATCTTAATGAGAAAAAGAGAATGAAATTGATGAGTCTAGTTCTACCAGGTCAACCAAAAGAGAGAAAAGAAAAGTCTTTAGTGACCTAATCACTAATGGCCCCCAAATCAAATCAATGCAGGAATCCTCCAGTTCTATGTATTTGAATAAATATGACATACAACAGCTCATGTGTATTGAGAAAGCCTTCCAGAGCAGAGTTTCATTTTCCCATCACTAGAGTTAACACATAATACCTTTTTTAAAAAAAAATAAGTAATCTCCTTTCTAATCTATGAAGTTTCTAATTTACAAACAGGAGCTGGCTAGTTAAAGAAAAACTAAATGTAAGGCAGGAAACTAGAGATTTTATTTCTTTATAACATCTAAAGAACAAATAATGAGAAGATCCAATGTCCTTAATTTAGAGTCACCTGACCTGTGCCATCAAAATAAATATATAGAACTGCATCTTCTGTTGACTGTTGTTCTTTGAAGGGCAGATCTGAATAAGAGATAGATGAAAATAATAAATGACTTTCAAGCAATACCTTCCAGCAATACCTTTCAGCATTTTGTTAGACAAAGGGCAGAGGGGAAAGGCTCCAGGCGTTCATTCCTTGTATTGACCCAGAACTACCACTTATCTTGAATTAGTGATGTTGTATTTCATTTCATTTTCAATGTGGATCACATTTGAGCTATGAGGACATCCCTTTTGACACAGTTATAACCTAAGTAGCCTAAATATATTTTAAAAAGTTTTTTTTTGTAAAGAAAACCTATTAAATCACTTGAAGAGTGGACCTCCTTTGAAAGGAGGAAGTTAGAGAAATCTAAATTTTCCTAAAAGGTCATGATAAAAATATGAAAAGATCATCAAGACTCCGAGCTTTCCCTGTGACAACACCAACACTTTTTATGTATGCAGAGAATTTCATGCCAAGATCATTGGCAGAACTTATATATAAAACCTTTTCCTTTGGAAAAGTCTTTCTCAGCTTTTCCCATTCTGGAGTAGCCCATGTTCTTTCTTGAACATGAATCTTTCTTTCTCTCCCCTCATAATTTTCTCAGTAAATTTCTTTCAATAAAACTATTCTGCATCACAGGAAGAAAATATGAAATCACTTAGAAGAAGAAACTCATACTGATAGTCACTTTTCAAAAATTTTATTAGAATAGAGATAGGTTTAGGAAAGCAGGATAGAACCTTTTATTCTTGAGCCCATTTGTCATATTAGTGCCTTTTAAAAGATAGCTAGCATGTAAATTGTTTCAGAATGCTTTTGATATTAAAGTAAAATTTTTCTTTGGTTTCTGGTTAGTTTTTCTAAGGCTGAACAACTATTTATCTTTTTGCAATCATTATGTCGTTGCAACTAATTATTGCCACAATTTAAAATATTTTATAAGCTAATGAAAAATTTTAATGATAATTTTGTAAATGGAAGAAAATGGTCCACATCAGACATGTTTCTGAAAAGTCTCAAATTAATCATTACTAATTCATTTGCATTCTAAAAAGAATATTGTGATTTCCCAAATAATTACGATTTAAAACTAAAGAACTCAAAGGAATCTAGGGCACTAAGGAAACTATTGTTCTTTAGAAACTAATTAAAACTACAATTACAGATTTAAAATAATCAGCAAAAGCCATCAAGTAAATGTTGCCTGACAGCTACTGAGATAGAATTTGGGACAGAAAGACAGTATAGCAGGTAGGGCAATTGCCTTGCATGTGGCCAAGCTAGGTTCAATTCTTGGCACTACATATGGACCCCAAGTTCTGCCAGGAGTAATCCCAGAGAGCAGAGCCAGGAGTAATCCCTGACCAGGTGGAAACCAAACCACACAAAAAAAAACAATATTTATTTTATGAAACCATATGTTATAAATAACATCGTTAAGAAGCCCGAGAAGAGAGAGACTTCTAAAATCTCAGGGATAGGACAAATGGAGAAGTTACTGAGACTGCTTGAGCAACTCGACGATCAATGGTGTGTAAAACACAAAAATAAAAAGAACGGGGGCGCGGGAGGAGCGCCTTACCGCACCAAGCCTGGCACAGGACGAATGAAGGAATGCAGGAGGGCCGGTTGGTCTCAGTTGCAGTTTATTCCATTCCCATCTCCATTCTTCTCTGATTCTCCTCCTGCTTCTTCCTCTCCCATCCTACTTCATTCTCTCTCTTCTGGGTCTGCCCTGGAACTCGCCAGCACTTGGCCCCAGCCCCCTCTAACAGCCACCTTAAACCACTCCCCGCATCCAGCTCGGATGTGGCCGGGCTTATGTATAGGTGTGGTTACAATCAATAGGGGGTAAAGTTCTATCCCTTAGGGCATGCTTTCACTAGGACAGAATCTCTCTCAGCAGGACATCTGCCCAAGAGCAGAATCCCATGGGTGTGTTTCTTCTCTCTTTGTCCAACTAACAAATAGGTATTCATATTATAAATCATTTTGTATGGACATAGCAAGAGATGCATTATGTTTATAGAAATGCTCTCCCAGGGTCACCTTGATCTCAGACTACAGCACTCAGGCCAGATTAGTCTTTCCTAGCCCTAGCAGGGCCCTAGTCTGGTAGTTGCTTTTGGATCATGACATGACATGCCCATGACCAAGCTCTTAACATATAGTTAAGCATTAGGTGCTTTGGCCAGGCCCATCTCGATGCCAGGGTAGCACATAGCTCACCGCTTGCCCTGGGTCGTCCTGTCCCTAGTCGGGACCCTGCTTTTGGGGGTGCTAGGAAGCAAGGGCAGCTGAGGCTTAAGTCCAGAAAGCAGATGCCCAGGAATGAATAATATTTGAAGCCAATTAAATCCCATGTTACCAAAGCATATTAATAAATGTCTTTCTTTGTCCATACAAAAAGGATATTGTTTTAAAGTAAACTATTCAAAAGACATAAGAGAGAAGAAAGACAATATTAACTTACAATACAAGTACACTGTCCTAGCAAGGTCTGACCTTACCAATTAACAGAGTTTGATTAGAGGAAGAGCAGATAAACTGGTAGAAGTGGTTGCAGATAAACAAAGGAATGGGAGTGACTCGGGAGCACTTTGATGGGTGTAACTTATAAACCTAAGCTCCTAGTGGCAAGGGGAGCAGGACAAACCAATGATATCCAACAAACGGGATTTCGTGATTCGTGATACGTTATAAATGCTTCATAGTATATAACAATATTTTTTTAACTAAGCATTTTGTCCTTACTGGGAGCACCTGTAAGGACAATTACAAGCCACCCTAAAATCCTCCACCCTCTTGGAGAGCCCGGCAAGCTACCAAAGATATTCTGCCCACACAGAAGAGCCTGGAAAGTTACCCGTGATGTATTCAATATGCCAAACAGTTATAATAATGAGCCTCATTCTCCTGACCCTGAAAGAGTGCCCAATACGGCAACGTTGTGAAGGATGAGAGGCTGTGATGCTCTTCATGTTCCTGGAGCAAGCAGACACCATTGAGCTACACTAGCATGCAACAGGGACAAATGGAGATGCTACTGGCACCCGTTCGAGCAAATCGATGAGCAACGGGACGACAAGTGATACAAGGGAAACAAATGAAGCATTTTGTTTAGTCATCATCACTTTAGATTAATTAATTAGGTAAATTAATATTCTGATGTATATCTAAAAGTTTCAGGATAGTTCATGATATGTGGCACGATCACATAAGTTTTCATGCAATGGGCTTGGAGCAATAGCACAGCACGTAGGGTGTTTTCCTTGCATTCGATCCACCTGGGTTCTATTCCCAGCATCCTATATGGTCCCCTGAGCACTGCCTGGAGTAATTACTGAGTATAGAGCCAGGAGTAAGCCCTGTGGATCGCTGGGTATAACCCAAAAAGCAACAGCAACAACAAATTTTTTCATACAGCAAAACAAAAAAAAAAACACACACCAACTCCTAAATATTTAAGTATTTAATGTCCACTCAAGCATCTTTCTGTGATTACTGTTTAGTGAATTATCCCATCTTCTTAAGTCTTTTTTTAGGGATCCTCACAAGAATTGCCGAGTGTCCTAAGCTCCAAACAATACAACTGAAATCCAATTCAAAATAACCACAAAGTAAAATTGCAAATCTTTTGATCATATAAAATTAGACTCAGATGATGAGTTGAAGCATATTAAAAACTTTTCATGTAAGAGACACTAACCAAGTTATACCAGTTATCTAAAAAGGAGCATAATCGAGAATAATAAAACCAAAGTTCTTTCTAAAGAGAATGATTTGAATATTAAATGACAATGTGATCTTTAGAAAAATTGTAGAGCTCTGATTATTTTTTGAAAAAAAATATGCGTAAGGTCACATGATAAGAGTCAGGTTGGAGACAAAGTACAAAAGACAGTGGCCTTGCACATGGCCAACATGGATTCAATCCCAGTATCCCATGTGGTCCTCTGAACACTGCCAGGAGTGATCCCTGAGCACTGAGCCAAGAGTATTCCCAGGTGTGACCCCAAAACCAAATAGTCCCCCCTCAAGAAATCACATGATAAAAGTCAAAAATCAAATATAACAATTAATGGTATTATCTAACAAATATATTTTCAAATTTACAATTTAAATTTCACTACAAAATTTAAGGCAATTTTGGTATATGCACAATCAATATGTTCACTTTATTTTTTAACATATAACTAAAATCAAACATTTGTTAGCCATTGTAAAATTTTCATTTCCATTTTCAATGAATTTTCTTGGTGTGCATACCAGATAACAATTATTCTCATGTATCAGAAAATACTTGTTTTTCTTCTCCATCATCTCATCATCATCATCATCATCATCATACTCATACTCATCATCATCATCATCACCATCCCATTGATTGCCGAATTTCTCGAGTGGTCTCAGTAATATCTCCATTCATCCAAGCCCTGAGATTTTTAGAAGCCTCTCTCTACACGACCTTCCAACAATGCCGTACTGGAGGCTCTTTCAGGGTCAGAGGAATGAGACCCAGCTTGTTACTGGTTTTGGCATATTAATATGCCATGGGGAACTTACCAGGTTCTCCCATGTGGGCAGGAAACTCCCAGTAGTTTGCCAGGTTCTCCTAGAGGGAGAAGTAGACTATAAGATATTGCGCGCCGAGTGCTTCAGGAGCTGGCTTTTAAGTCTCTGGATGCTGGCCATTGACAGGATTACACGGTGCTGGGGTCCTACACACCTGGGTTCCTCTGCCGGTTCCTTCATGCGTGAGGCTCATCTGAACGTGTGGAAAGGGGCCTTGAGCATGGCTGTGGCTAGGATCCAGAGGTCTTTGGCCGCTGGGCGCTCTGCTTGGGGTGGGGGGGGGGGGGGAAGCTCCATCATCTACTTTATCATATAAACCAAAACTTCTATTTTTCTACTTTGTTTTAATTGACATAAGGCACAAGCAATCAGAGGTTTATGGTTCTCCTGTTTTCTTCAGTACAGTTTATGATAATCCTCTCTTTGTGAGCCAGGCTTCTACTTAGCAAACATGAAGTAAATTCAGGGTGGCACTAGAAGATAGCAAGAACCAATATCAATTTAGCTTAAATGTATTTGCATAGTATTGCATAGGCAGGAGCACACAAAGAAATTGAAAACATTCTATCCCTCTGTCTTCTGAGAATATTGAGTTTATTGAAAGAAAGAGAAAGAGACCCTCCAGTCCACGGAAAGAATGGGCAGCTCTGAAGACCAAACTGCCTCTGACTGGTCCTAGGGTGCTAGTTCTTTTTTTTTTTTTTTTTAATTTTATTGAATGACCATGAGACAGTTACAAGCTTTCATGTTTGGGTTACAATCTCACTATGATCAAACACCCATCCCTCCACCAGTGCACATTCCCCACCACCATTATCCCGGGTATACCCCCCCTTTCCCACCCTCCCCCTGCCTCCATGGCAGACAATATTCCCCATACTCTCTCTCTCTACTTTTGGGCATTATAGCTTGTAACACAGACACTAAGAGGTCATCATGTTTGGTCCATTATCTACTTTCAGCATGCATCTCCCATCTCAACTGGTTCCTCCAGCCATCATTTTCTTAGTGATTCATTCTCTATTCTATCTGCCTTCTCCTCTCCACTCGTGAAGTGGTCTTCCAGCAATGGGGCAATCCTTCTGGCCCTTGTATCTGCCATCCTTGGGTGTCAGCCTCATGTGATGTTATCCCACACTCCACAAATGAGTGCAGTCCCTCTTATGTCTGTCCCTCTCTTTCTGACTCATTTCACTTAACATGATACTCTCCATGTTTATCCATTTATAAACAAATTTTATTCCTTCATCTCTCCTAAGAGCTGCATAGTAGGGTGCTAGTTTTTATTCCTTTCTATAATTAAAGGGCAGCTTATATGATTCAAGTGGTGGGTTTCAGGTAGTTTTTCTATGGGAAATTCAATTCCCTTTCTTAGAACAGGGCTTCCATCCCTTTTCTGTACTTAATGGTCAACTGAATGTTGTCATGGTGGTCTTTAGGGTGGTGCAGGCTAGCTGAAGAAAAGAAGAACTAGAAATAAACACTTCATTGTGAGATATTAACTCTATGTGGATAAGGGAGGAAGAACTTTCAGCTTTGCAGAGGATAAGATAAATTTCAGTCTTCTGCAAATGATCTTTTTCTAAAAAAATTTTTTTTTGCTGGAGATATGAGAAGTGGGCGACTTTCCCTGCCCACATGCTCACTGCCTTTTAGAAGGTCAAGGCTTCTCTGCCTAGGGGGGCGTCAGTTTCTCTCCCTGTCACTGTACCTCAGACATTGCTTTGTTTGTTATTTTTTCGGGGGCAAATATGTGTAAGTATAAATAATCCATTTAGATAACTTGTAGATTGCAAGGGTCTGAAAAGAATGGAAAGAAAATATTAAGCATGAGGATTTTTACATGACTCAGAAATACAGTCCTTTTTCTATTTTGTCAGCTGATTTTTATGGTTGCTGTCAATTGTCCTAAAGCAAAATGGTTATTTTGATAAGTCCCCAAATTAGATAAGCATGACAAGGCAAGATCACTATTTTCCAGATTGTGCATTTCAAAATCGAGACATAGCTAAAACAGTTTAACTATTTTTACAGCTTCTGAATGGCAATCTTTGTTCATTTATCAGTTTAATCTGTCTTCTCTTAAGAATTAATAGCTGAAATACTGATATAATGGGTAGTCATTTGTCCCAGTCTGTGGTTTCTCACATAAAAGCTAAACTGCATTGGTCATCTGGGGAAAAGGGGCGAAGTGCGGGGGTGGGGGGACGTAGGGGGATTCTATTACCTCCCTGGCAGGTATCATGATCTGTTTCTTTTGGCACAAATTCCAACGGTAGGCAGTAGCAATTTAAGAAAACACACATAGACTCCAGATTTCTGATTCCTTTCCAATTCAAGTAAAGGATAATATTTCTTGTTGCTGATTGCGGTGAACCCCTTCTAAAACTCTGACAAAACAGTGTTTTAAAATTTTGTAATCAGTACTTCCTCATATGTAAGCTAAACAAGGGCAGTGAGTTTTAAATAGACATATGAATGAACCCTACTTGACTGTCACTGCACAGTTAAGAGGTTTGTCTGAAGGAAAATTGTACATAGAGAAGTGTTTTCATCTCCTAGCTAAATGAACACGTAAAGGGTTAATAGCCAGATTAAACTGATTGAGAGGCTTCATTTGTATGCGGGTTTGAGGATTTATTTTACTGAAAAAATATTGACCTAGTTTTAAAACTCTTTGAAGGAATATGAAATTGAAAAAAATATCTAAAGTATAGCTACTTTGCTGATTTACACTGGCAGTCTACCAAAGTTAGAAATTTCAAGGACCAGGTGGTTATGACAGATTAAAAAACATATATATATAGAACTTCTTGCTCCCAAGCAAAGGAAATAGAGTTTCTGAAAGCAGAATATTTATATTTTGCTAATAACATTTCACTTGCAACAGAAGATGAGTCTATTAGTGATAAAATTGTTTTAATTAAGAAGCAAGTTATCAAAAAAAGTATGTTATGACTTTTCTGGGTCCAAGGAAATAGTTCAAAGAACTAATTCCCAGCTTTGCATACAGAAGGCAGGAGGTTTTATCCTTAAAGAACAGAATGGCCCCATGCACAGTGCAAGATTAACCCCCAAGTATCAAGCTAGAAGTTGCCCTGAGCAGAATCAAAATGAGAAAATATATATAACAACATGAATGAATCTCTTGAATTTTATATACAACTTTTAAAATGAAAACAATTCCTTCAATGCAAATGTTATACAAAAGGAGTTTTTCTAGGGAAAAAATATAACAGAGTAAATGACAAAATGTTCTTTGATATGAGAAAATTTTTTTTCTGCTATTCATAATTGAAATATTTATGAAAATAAGTCCTTATATCTCTAAATCCACTTAGAGGAGAAAAAGAATCACAAAGAAAAATAGGGCATCTGAAGGATTTGGTTGGGTAGTTTGTTTTGTTTTGTTTTTAGTAAATATAGAGAGAATGAGGAGGCACAGTAGGTAGGGTGTTTGCCAATCCAGGTTTGATTCCTCCATCCCTCTCAGAGAACCCGGCAAACTACTGAGAGTATCCCGCCCACACGGCAGAGCCTGGCAAGCTCCCTGTGGCGTATTCGATATGCCAAAACAGTAACAAGTCTCACAATGGAGACATACTTGTGCCCGCTCAAGCAAATCGATGGACATTGGGACGACAGTGCTCTGACAGTGCTACAGTGCTGCAGAGAGAATGACCACAGTGATTATCATGAAGTCTAGGACGATTCTAGCTAGACATTTGAACACGCATTCTCCATAAGTGTCGTATGAAAGGACGTTCTGAACACATCTTATTTCAATTAGGAGAGCCAGAGGCCTACAGAGCAGCCATGTTGAGTCCAGCTCCCAATTTTGGGTGGGAGGTAAAGGCTGGGAGGGGATAGCAAGCTCTCAATATTTCCCTGACAGATTTTGACTATTTATTTCTTAATAGGCTTCCCTGCATGACAATTGAGGACTCTGTCAGCAAAAGAGCAATGAGTGAAAAACAAAAGACCAGTGGAGATGGAAACCGATTCCCTTCACTGAAACAGCAGTTCTAAAGTAGCTTGTTCTAAAGTAGCTTGCTGGGCTCTGCCCTCTGCCATGCGGGCGAGATACTCTCAGTAGCTTGCTGGACTCTTCGAGAGAGGTGGAGGAATCAAACCCGGGTCAGCCAGGGGTGAAGGTCAGCTGTGTGCAAGACAAATGCTCTACCAGCTGGACTGTCCAGGGGAAAAGATAATTCATTCAGCAGGAAGCAAAGAGCAGCCAATCTATTCAAGCACTTAGTCTCTTTTCTCAAGTTTCAAAGGAGAGAGCCACTGAGCCTCTTCCTGACCCAATAGATAATTTTTATGTTTGTCTTTTCACTGGATTTAAGAAACACAAACATAACTCCCACAACAATAGTGAGTTTTGTGTTGAAATATGGAATGTAATCAAGGTGAAGAGAAAATAAAGTGAGGTTCATCAGTTATACAGTTGGGGTGGGGGGCGGGGAGTATACCGGGGATTTTGGTGGTGGAATATGGGCACTGGTGAAGGGATGGTGTTTGAATACGGTATAACTGAGACATAAACCTGAGAACTCTGTAACTTTCCACATGGTGATAAAATTTTTTAAAAAATAAAAATTAAAAAAAAGAAACAAAAACAGCACACACACACACCACACACACACACACACACACACACACACACACACACACACACACTCCATCCCACCCAGCCTCCCAGCCCCCTTAACGGAAAGGGAAGGATGTTCTTATGCTGTGAGCAATTTCCCACAAAACACTCAATTTCCCATAAAACAGCCCTTTCCCTCTGTAAATCTTTCCTTCTTTCAGTGTCCTCCTTCCAGTTCTTCTTCCTCCCCTCCATCTCTTCCTGTTGCAAAGATAAAAAATGATCTAGTATACACTACTCTGTAAAGGGAGCCCTTGGTTTGCCACCACCCCTCCCTCTGGTGACTTTTGAAAACACTGGCATATGAACCTGTTGACTTTCAATGCAAAAGCTCTAAAAGCACAATTCTGAAATTCATTTTCTATTTAGAGAGATAGGAGATAATTAGAAAACGTTCTTTAGTCTCCAAAGGAGATAGAGAAATCTTAATTCCCTTCCACGTTACTATAAAAATTTGTGTGAAATTCTGTCCATGTTTTACAGTTAATTTCATGCTACTTTACAAGCTTGCTAAAGTGATAATGCTTACTCAATATTAAATTGTATACTTTCGAAACCCTATCACGAACAAATTTTGTATGGTTTATTTCATGGTGATTCAATAAAAAAAGGATTTTAAAGAATAAAAAATAAGAAAATAAATTGTATACTTTCTTTTATATTAAAACAGGGATTGCTTTCCCAGTTCTTCCTTCATCCCCTTTTTTCTTTTTCCAGTTTTCCTTCTTTCCACAGTCGATATCAAATACAGATAGCAACTATAGGAAATACTTTTAAAAAATAAAACCAAGGCAAAATTGTATTACAATCTAAACAAAAAGTAAAACCAAGACAGCCCTGTTAACTTAGGTATCTTTAAATTCTTCCTCAAGATTTAAAAATACAGCCTTTTTTATTCCTTAGTAAATTTAGTGCTACTCTGAGTTTATTATTATTTATTTCTTTTCTAACAGTGTTTATTTCTTATTTATTATTATTTATTTCTTTTCTAACCCCCACCCCTATTTGGTCACAGGAGTACCAAACATTAATTGTTTATCCAGACTTTATTTGTCTACTGCTTGCATTATTTGTAGTTCTGATTGCAAGAATTCTGACTGCAATTTCATTTTTTTAGCTTGATTCATGGTGCATTAACCAGTATTAATGATGGATAAGATTGGTAAATGCTGCTTGGAAAAGGAAGGATAAAGTCCTGTTTGTGAAGCTTGATCTTTTACTATCATTAATCAACTAGGCTTGGCACAAATGTAAGCTTTCTTACTCTTCTATCTTTCCTTCTTTTAATAGCACAGGTATAGCTAGTGATTTTCTTAAACAGAATATTAAAAATATAAGTGTTTGCAACTTATTCCCTACATTAGAATATTTATTACAGTCTAGACATTTTTGAAATTAATCATCATATCATCATCATCATCATCATCATTCCGTTGATCATCGATTTTCTCGAGCGGTCTCAGTAACGTCTCCATTCGTCCTAGTCCTGAGATTTTAGAAGCTAGGACTTTACTCATCCTTCCCAACAGTGCCACATTGGAGGATCTTTCAGGGTCAGGAGGATGAGATGGATTATTGTTACTGGTTTGGGCATATAAATGTGCCACAGGAAGCTTGCCAGGCTCTCCCACGTGGGCAGAAATCTCTCAGTAACTTGCCAGGTTCCCCAAGAGGGAGAACTAGTTGCGGCCTCGTGCTTCTAGGAGCTTGGTTTTATAGTCTCTGGATGTTGATGGGATTACAGGACGCCAGGGGCAGTTTCTAGATGTGACCACCTAGCTACTGGAAAATGGGGGATCTGGGCAAAAGAGGCCCAGTCTCGATCTGAGCAGGCTTGGAGATCTCAGCCCTGAATGGCCCTGCTTTGTGATTAATCAAAATTAATCAAACCACTTAAATTTAAAATATGGATTGGGGGCCAGGAAACTGTTTTAGTGGGCCACATATGCAAGAGGGTTCAGTCTTTTAACTGCATGATCTCCTGACTGCAGCCTGGAGTGACATCCCTCTGTTCCCACCCCACACATAGATACACATAGCATGGAGGTGGCTCTGCCAAGTCTGCTTTTGCCTCCCCCCACCACCACCCATATATGTGGGCTTTAATGTTTAATTAAAGTTTTTATTAAATTCTTCAGTTTTACTTAATTCTGGACAAGTTTCTTTTTAGCCATAGACATCTGACATAGACATAGATATTCGAAGAGCATTTACTTTTAAAAATTTGTAGTTGGGCTCTTGCCTTGCATGTGGCAGACCCAAGTTCAATCCCAGGAAACACATATGGCTCCCCAGTCCCATCAAAAGTGATCCCTGAATGCAGAGCCAGGAGTAGGCCCTGAGCACTGCCGAGTGTGCCTCCCCGCTACACACACAGTTTGCAAATATGCATTTTCTTTGTACTTTGGCATGCAAGTCTTCTTCTCTCTTGCAAGCTTTTCAAACCAGAACTGTCTTTCTCAGGGACCCAGAAGCCCTCCCTAAGAAATCTTGAAGGATAGGACCTCTCTCTTCCAATCTTTATAAAAGATAGCCTACCTTGATAAATGTTAATTAGCAAATATATATGAATTCATCTCATTAACTAATCACCTTGATAAATCCCTCTAGAACTGCTATTCTAGCTTTACCAAGCACTGAAAAATATTTTGTCTTTACTTCAATAAGGTTAATATACATAATACATTTACCATATATTTTGATATATATTATTTTTATGCATATTTATGTATCTATGTGCTCATATTTCTGTATGTACATATACATATTTATTCAAATTATATCATTCATAATTATACACTAACACAATGCACATAGAGCAAATTTAGAACATTGGAATAGAGTTACCCAGGAATCCTTCTGATCTCTGTCTTCTAGGAACAAAGAGAAGACGCTAATGGCTGGAGGAGAGTTGGGAGGCTAAAAAAATATAACAATTACTTTTAGTTATATGACTTTCTCTGTTCACTGTAGAAAAAATCATGACAATAAACATACTTGTGGCTGAGCCTTCTCTCCTGTTTGTCAGCTCTTTCCCAAGCACTCACTCTCTGACTTAGGAAGATGTTTGCTTGAGTAGATTTAGATCAAAATTCTCTGTCTCTCCTTCCCATCTCCACACATAACCCCACTCAAGCAATGGGGTGATAATATGGCCACTGGACTCTGGACACATCATTCTAGGAATAAGCACTTGGATAACATTTGTACGATCTTTGCATTTCAATGTATCCTGTTCCCTCCACTGCATACTTGAATATTTTAAGAAACTTTATTTCTCACCTGATCTCCTTTGTATTATCCATAATCCCTGATGCAACTAGACTTATGCACTGAACAGTTTTTACAACTGCATTACTAGGCTCCCACTGTTAATGAACTGGTTCCTTAAATCTCAACCTGTGACCAACAATAGTCTTCCTTTTTATTTCTCCAAAATCTACATCTGTTCTGTCTGGTTCTGCAAACAGGAATAATGGCAAAAGGACAAAGCATTTGGAATCAGAAAACTTGGAAATTATTTCTTTGGCCTTGAAAAAATAGGGGAGCTACTTGGACTAACTAGGTCCTTATCAGTTGAATAAAGGAATGAGCAGCTGTTGATCATATAGATAAATTAAAAATTATATGTTTCCTTTTTAAGTGCTAATTGCAGCTCCAAGATTCTTCTATTCCCCTCACCCCCAGCCCACCCCAATACACACACACAAACACATACACAAACACATACACATTTTAAAAGAAAACATTAAGTTGTATGGGAGTAAAGGTAGGGAACTTGTGGAAAGAATAAAAAATCTTTCCACAGAACCATAAAAACAGCTTCAAAATCCTAAGTGTCTGTCTGTCTGTCTCTCTCCCTATTCATCTATTTAGTATAGATAAAAATAATGCCAGACACCATAAATTTCAGTCCTATACATTACCTACCTCTCACATTACCTACCTCTCTTCCTCCTGCTTTACTTTCCTAGTACCTAGGCATGAATTTGAAAAGTGCCTTTTCTTATTCTTCAGCCATGCTCATGTGTACAGGAAAGGAAATAAAATCTATAAATCCCAGGATCTAACTCACAAATTTGCCTTTCATCTGTCCAGCTGATAGTTTTCTGGTTGAAAAAAAAGTTTTGTGTTTACAATCCCCAGGGCTTTGAGAAACTTTGAGAAGCCAAAAAAGTGACAAAGATTGCTGGAAATGGAGGAGGCATACAGGATCATGCAGCTTGGCAGGCAAAGCAAAACTACTCTGGTTTACACACATTAGGTCATCTGTTTGCAAAACTGATCTCCTATAGAGAGGAAAAGATAAAAGGAAATCAGCCAACTTGCTGGGATAGTGTACTCATTCAGATACGCTAGTGATAGCCTATCTTCCGCTGGTCAATTACAATTCCACTAAAGTTTATTGAATGACAGCAAAATGTTAAAGTATTTTAGAGATGTCAGTGAGATTTAAGTTTAAAAACTCAAATCTGCTTATTGTTCTTAACCACTAAAGGCATCCCCAAAGAAAGCTACATATTTGTCATATTTGTCTTCACTACAAAGTCAAAACTTATCTTTTATCTATTCTATCTATACTATCACTCCATTTATTTCTATTATAAATTTAAATGGGACTAGCACCAGGTGCCAGGCTGTTTTCACTCGGGATGCCCCAGAGGGGACTGGGTGGGAACCCTCCCCACCCCAAGGGACCCAGCCCTGGCAGTCGACCTCCACTGCACAACCACTGCCATGCTCCAGACCTTCTGGACATTTCCAGACTTTCTGGACATTTCGGCCGAGCCTCAAGCATGAATGAATTTCCACGGGACCCAGATAATGCAGAACTTTGTGATCTTGGAGTCTGGACTCAACAGACCAGAAGCAGAGATCCTCTGCCTGCTATCCCCTAATCTCCGGGTGACCCAGGGATCACACCCACAAGCCACACCCTGCCACACTCTGCCGCACCAGATAATCTCCTCATCGGCAACCCTCCAGATATCAACAGCTCCTCCTCCCAGACCGGAGTATAAAATGAGGCCTTCTTAGGCATACTACCAGATTCTGCACCAGGCTCATTTCACTTGGGGCGCCCCAGAAGGAGGCAGGTGAGAACTCTCTCTGCCCCAAGGGACCCAGCTCTGGCAGCCGACCTCCACTACACAACTGTTGCCATGCTCCAGGCCACTTTCCGGACTGCATGGTGCAAAGTGGTCATGCGACACATTATAAGACACTTCCTACCCATTTTCCATAATTACCTACCATACCATATTTGACGGAGTTCAGACAGTAGACAATAAATCATAGAGATGTATACATATATACCTCATGTTCATATATATATACATATATACATATATATACATGTGTATATATATATATATATATATATATATACCTCTTGGAGAGCCCGGCAATATATATATATACCTCTTGGAGAGCCCGGCAAGCTACCGAGAGTATCCCATCCACACGAGCAAAGCCTGGCAAGCTACCCATAGTATATTCAATATGCCAAAAACAGTAACAATAGGTCTCATTCCCCTGACCCTGAAATAGCCTCCAATCGTTGGGAAAGATGGGTAAGGAGAGGCTGCTAAAATCTCAGGGCTGGGAGGAATAGAGACATTACTGGTGCCTGCTCAAGTAAATCAACAAACAACGGGATGACAGTGATACAGTGATAAACTTCAATATTGATGAGGTAAGTAATTATCCCACAACCTTATATGATTCTGCTAAAAGAATTCTAGGGAATAAGCCTCTAATTATTAAAAATAGTTTTTTTATTTTTTATCAATTTTATATATTTAATACAAATATGTAGAGAATTAGAGAGAGAGAACAATTCTAAAGTCCAATGTTTGAATCTAGTTTGAAATGTATCACGATCATAATAAAAAAACATATTAGACAAATGATAAGTTTAAAATTCTTATTAGATCATTTACTTACTTGACCTTTGAAAGGAATAATTTGCTTTTGTTTCTTGTTTTTTGTTTTTTTCTGGTGCTTGGCATCAAATGCAGGGCTTCAGACATAGAAGGCAAATGTTCTTCTACCATTAAACTGTATCTATAGTCCCAGAGTAACTAGTTATAGTTAATTTTTAAGGAAAACTATCTTTTTAACTGTAGAATTTAGGAGTATATATTATTGTCAATAGCTCATACAAACTGCTGTTCAGAATAGTTATTGAACTTCAACAAACCTAACATTTGAACTGTGTTTGTAATTCTGATGGCACCCAGACTTGCTCTGTTGTGACTTTTAATAAACTATATCTTTTTTTTTAAATATCACTATCATATAATGCAGATAAATGATATTAAGGAAAATACAAAACTCTATGCCAATCCTTAGTTTGACAATGCAATCATGTGAAACAAAATCCAGGAATTTTGCTGGCATATTCTCAAGGAACTAGTAGAAAAACAATTTAAGTTTATGCTCTTCCAACCTAGGTTTTGACTGACGTTACAAACTCATATATGGAATATATATTCTAGAACTATATATATTCCGTGGAATATATATTCTAGAACTATAGAATAAGTAAGTATTAATATCACAGATGAATCCTACTGTGAGATGTCAGCTCAGCAATTCTACAGCATGTGATATGTTTCTCAGGTCAGACAAGGTTAGCCACCTTATTTATTAAAAATACACATATATGGGAGAAGGAATAGAACTCCCATATGACCCAGTGAAGCAACTCCTTGGCATCTGTCCCAAAGCACATAAACATTGAATTGAATGGATATATGCACAACCTATTTTTACAGCATCACTTAGCCATGATATGGAAACAGCCCAAATGCCCAGATATGGATGAACAGTCAAAACGATGTGGGATATATACACAATGGAATATTAAGTATCTCTGAGAAAGGTCAAAATCATGCAATTTACAGTGACATGGATGTCATACTAAGTGAAGTCACTCATAAGAAAAGGGATAGATACAGCATATTCCTTCTCTTATAAGTTGGATTTAAAGATACACAACAAGACAGCAACAAAGGACCTAAGGTAACACGACAGAAGAACGGATCCACAACACCGAGTGTGTGTGTGTGTGTGTGTGTGTGTGTTGTGGTGGGGGGCCTGAGGCAATGTTTGAAAGGGAAGTGCAGTGGGGACTTTGGGGAAGGGACCCAAGCAAACAAACAAAGACATTGGTGGTGGTTGTGGTCTAGGGATTATGTACATGGGAAACCATCATTAAATCACAGTCTCTCAGTCAACAAAAAAGTATTGCAAATCACAGTATTTCAATCAACAAAATATATATAAATATATACATGTAACATACACACAACACACAGATACACACATATGACTAGATTGTGAGAGAGAGGAGTTTTCTTGAAAAGATGATCACTGACAATCAGTGAGCTACTACTATTGGAGAGACAGATCAGAAGTTGAGAGTAGATGTCTGACGCGCAAAGGCCCAAGTCCGAGCCCTATATCTGTATTGTTCCCAGTGTGGGCCTGTGTAATCTCTGGGAGGCTAGGGAAAATCCTGGCGGCTCTCTCTCCACCTGGGTTCAGTGAACTTCGGCTGCTCCGCTCCACAGCAGTCGATGCCATTGGGGGATGAAGAAGGAAACGAGGGCCAGGCTAGTTGATGATGGGTTGCTGTTTATTCCATCCTCCCTATGCACCTGTTCCAGTCTCACCAAGGTCGCCATTCTAGTCTCACACTGCTGCTCATTACCGTCTCCTGCTGTATCTCCTGTTCATCTTGCTTCTTGCTGCCCTGCTCGCTCTCTCTCGCTCTCTCTCTCTCTCTCTCTCTCTCTCTCTCTCTCTCTCTCTCTCTCTCTCTCTCTCCTTTCTCTCTCTCCTTTCTCTCTCTCTCCAACTCACTAGCACATTGGGGATAGACACACACACACCATCCGGTAGCAAAACCAACATATCAAAAGCCCTTCCTGACTGCCCATCAAGTTCAAGGGCAGAAATACTACCTAGGGGTGTTTCTCCTCTCCTTAGTCCAATAACTTAATTAACATCTTAATTAACATCTTAATTCTACTTCTTAATGTTAGTTATTCTGTATAGACACAGTAAGAGATACATTGAGTGTGTAGGATGGCTTTCCTGGGAACATCTTGCTACAGACTCAGACTACAGTGCTGAGGCCAGATTAATCATTCTTAATCCTAGCAGGGTCCTGCTTTTTGGATCATGACAGCATTTGTTCATGACCATGCTCTTAACTTATAATTAAGCTTTATGGCACTTTGGCCAGGCCCATTTCGATGCCAGGGTAGCTCACAGCTCACAGGGTAGCTCACATAGCTCACAGCTTGCCCTGGGTCCATCCAGTCCCTTGTCGGAACCCTGCTATTGTGGTGCTAGGGAGTAAGGGCAAATGAAGCTTAGGTCAAGAAAACAGATATCCCAGAGGTAATATTATCTGGAGTCAATTAACTCCCATGTTACAAAGCATAGCATTAACTGTCTTCTTGTGCCCCTACAAAAAGGACATTGTTCTGGATTAACTCTACAAAGGATTTAGGAGAAGAGAAAAACAATATTTACAAGTCAACAGAGCACAAAGAAAGAAGTTACAAGTAAACACAGAGGAATGGGAGCACTATTATGGGAGTAACCCAATAAACCTGAGCCACCTGTGGCAAGGTGGAAAGTACAAACCAATGTTATCCTATACGGCCCTGGTAGCCCCTAATACCACTGGGCCAGAATAGCACCACATCACAGAATCTGAGCATTGGACCTTCCAGCCCACACATCCAGGCCCAGCATTGCAGGGAGTAATGGCTGGGCAACCTGAGCACAGCTCAAGGGGGCCAAAATTAAAGAAATAAATACTAAACAAAATAATTAATTTCAAACTAATAGGTTTTAAGGGAAAAAAAACATTTTGAAGTAAAAGGCTCATCACCATAATTATATAATGATTTAAAATTATTCTCATTGAATAGCATGGTCTTCAAATATTGATAGGATAATGATTTGAAAATAAAAAGTAAGTAAATGCAAGAACTCTAAACAGAGATTGATAGCTCTCTCCTTCAGTAATTAACAGCACAAGCAGACAAGGACTTTGAGTCCTTATCTGGAGAATAAGGGTTGATATTGAAAAGATTTTCTCCTCTGAATAAGAATTCCTTAAGTGAGCATGTATACTATCTTAATACATTAAAAAGCACTAAGGATAGAGTTTATGTCTCTGGTATTGTTTCAATGACTCAGATATAATGCTATATCCAAGACTAAAAGTAAATTCAATATTTTTAAAAGGCTATTTAATAGATAAAATAAATTAATATCAATATTTTAATTTCATTTTTCTAATTAGAGAAATAATATTTTCTCAACTTACCCCCCCATACATGACAAAGGTAGATACAGTGTAAAATATGATAATTTGTCAAAGGAAAATCTCAAAAGTATGGTACTATTTCTCCTTTGGTTAGTGTGATATTTGTAGTAAGCTACAGTGTGTGTAAAAAAAGAATGTTTGGGGCTGGAGCAATAGCACAGCATGTAGGGAGTTTGCCTTGCACGCGGCCAACCCAGGTTCGATTCCCAGCATCCCATATGGTCCCCTGAGCACTGCCAGGGGTAATTCCTGAGTGCAGAGCCAGGAGTAACCCCTGTGCATAGCCAGGTGTGACCCAAAAAGCAAAACAAATAAAAATAAAAATAAATGGAATGTTTGACTCTGTGTGACACCTTACTAATTCAGTGAGTATGAGGAGAGAGAGGCAGGGATTCCCAACTGCTCTTAGGAATAAAATCAGCTTGCAGAAAATGTGACTGTTTTGAAACCCTCAACATAAAGTACTCCTATTCACCAATTGTCTTTCCTGTAGGAAAATTATTCTTTCTTATCCACTGGAAGTCAGAGTGAAATTTAACTTGCTTTGCGGATAAAATATGAGCATAAGTAGCATGTATCATTTTAGGAGCTTAAGGGCAAATGAAAAGCATCATCATTTCTCCATTTCTCATTATTCACAGTTATTATACTCTGTAAATTTTCCGGGAATAACTGGTAAATAGCAAGTTTTTATTCCTAGGAGAAATACAGGGTTAGTTTCCTTCAAGTCAGCTATCACAAGTACATCAACCACTAATATTTATTTCAAGTGTATTTCTATTTTAAGACAACTTTCTGAACATATATGTTACAGATAATTAAGTACCTAGGTACTTTTGGAAGCATATTTAAAGCAGTGGGGGAGGGGTGCGTAAACATGTTTAAAATGTAAAATTTATCCCAATTAAAAATAAGTTTTGCAAAAGTATGTAGCCAGCATATTTGCTAAGATCTCCTCCCCCATTTTATAAATGGAGATCTATAAAAATTTCCATCTAAATCTGTTCTTTTTTTACCTGTGATGAATTATTTTTTATTAAAGGGAAGGAGTATTTTAACATTTGAGTTGTGGGTATCTGTAAAACTCAAAGGAAATGGTATATAAAAATTTGATAGTGCATTTTTCCTGATCATCATCATAAAGGAATATATATATATATATGTATATATATAATGTAAAAACTACAAAGGGTGCATGCACGCGGGAGGGGGGATGATGTGATGTGTGTTATGTGTTGTTCGAGGGCTCTTGGGGCAGCACTCTTTCTCTCTCTCTCCCCCCTCCACCCCGAGTTTGGTGGTCTCGAGCCGCTGTGTATGGACCGGATTGGGACGGTTCCTCCTTGTGCTCTGCTTCTGTGTGTGCCGCTGTGCTCTCTTCTGTCTGCCTCTCTATCTCTGTCTCTGTCTCTCTAGTCTCTCCTCTGGTCTCTTCCAAACTCTCTCTCTGCCTCTGCTTCTGTGTCTTCTCTCTTGCTTCTGTGTCATCTCCTGCGTCTTCTGTCTTGTCTCCATTTTTTTCTCTCCACTTCTGTGTCTTGCTCGTCTTACCTCTTCCCCTGTCTCTTCTCCTTGCTTCTGTCTTATCTCTCTGCTTCTGTCTTATCTGTCTTGTCTTCTGTCTTGCCTTTGTCTTTGTGTCTTCTCTCCTCTGTGTCTTCTCTGCTGCTTCTGTCTTGCCTCTCCCATTCTCCCTCTCTTACAGTCTTAGTTTATATAGCAATCATATAGGGTGGTGACACAAAGGTGGGTTGAACAATAACAAGTTAACAAAGAGGAGTAAAACGCTTTCTCCAGGAGGTTAACAAAATCTCATCTAAGGAGATTACTCCAGATTACTAAACAATCCGCTCAAAGGTGTGATCCAAACAAGGGTGTGTCTCTTTCTTCCTTCCTCAGCTAGTAATCCACTTAAATAGTTATAGTAAATTTACTTCTAATATTTCTAGCAATGTCATTCTGTATTAGCACAGTAAGAGATATATCAGACTTAAAGTTTTGTTCTTCCTTAGGACATTGACTATATATTCCAGACCACAGTCCTCAGGCCAGGTTAGTCTTCTTAACCCCATCAGGTTTCTAGTCTCATCATTACTTTTGGATAATGACAGCATTTGTCTATGACCATGTTCTCAACTTATATTTGAGTATTGTGGTGCTTCATGCTGGCCCATTTCAATGCCAAGGTAGTTCACAGCTTGTCCTGGGTCCAATCTGTCCCTTGTTGGGACCCTGCTTTGGGGGTGCTAGGAACTAAAGGACAACTGAGTTGAGAAAGCGGATGCCCGGGAGTAAATATTATTGGAGTCAATCAGCTCCCAAGTTACAAAGCATAATATTAACTGCCTTCCTATGTCCATGCAGAAAGGACATTGCTTTAAGGTAAACTAAATTCCCTGCAGCAAGGCTAAAAGGACAAACCCCATGTTATCCTACATACACACACACACACACACACACACACATATATATATATATATATATATATATGCCTCTGAGAGCCGGCAAGCTACTGAGAGTATCCCGCCCACATGGAAGAGGCTGGCAAACTCCCCGTGGTGTATTCATATGCCAAATACAGTAACAATAACAGGTGTCATTCCCCTGACCCTGAAAAGAGTCTGTCTCCAATCATTGGGAAAAATGAGTAAGGAGAGGCTGCTAAAATCTCAGGGCTGGAACAAATGAAGACCTTACTGACGCCCACTCAAGTAAATCGATGAACAACGGGCTGACAGTGATACAGTAATTTCTTTATAGTGAAATTCTGAGAAGGGTTTCACAAATTTTCTAGTAATGGGTAATAAGATTATAAATGTCTTTGTTTTTTATCCTTACAACTTTACTTTCCACTATTACTTTTAGTCTATTTCTTTGCTCATCATCTCACAAAATCACAGATTTAGTCATTTTTCTATCTTTCCCATAGCCTTAGTTGTTACTATACAGCTTGACTGTTTATAGTACAGATGTTACTTTAACACATTCTGGAACACCCTCACTTACAGATTGGCAAATATCCTCTTCCCTTTTCAAGCTGTGCTGTCTGGTTGATTCATTAACATTAAACTCACAGCCAACAACACTCCAAGTCATGCCTGAATAAAGCTTATCTAACAACGTGTTATTTTTCTTTGTAAGGCACATCACGGTCTTGTACTTTGGAACACGAGACAGCATTTCAACACTGCTCTTGGGACCAATTTAAGTAGAAAAAATAACCACGAAAATAAACCCACAAAATGTGCAAAAACAGCACTACGTAGATCACAATAAAAGTCACTTGTTTGCAGCTTGAATGCTGAAAGAGGAGGCAGTTCTTACCTTGTTTGACCTCAGTTGGAAATAGGCAACTGATATTTTTCATTGTTCTTATATGTCAGTGAATGACCACAAGAGTACAGTGAATTTTGATTTTGGTATTTTTGAGTCAATTATAATGAAAAAATGAATTTTCAAATATAAAATCTGTAAATAAGGCTTTAGTACTCTAGAATTGATACTGTTCCAGACTTGACTTTTTTAACTCATGTAGTTCAGAGATGTCAGCTGGACATGAATTAGAGTACAGCCTATGTCAGTATTAAACTTCTTATGCATTGAAACTGTTGATTACTACAATGTAAGCCAACCCACACTTACTTACATTGGCCTAGAAATTCCACTGCAAACTTTATCTAACTAATATAGTCATATAATCAAAATATAAAAAATAAAAAGTGTGAACACTAGTGTATTTATTGAAAAATATCTAAGAATCCTTTAACTCGGATCATCTATGATAATCAATAATGGAAACAGGTGCCACTTCAAGTTCACTAAATAACTTTTTTAGTTTTCTTAAAATTGCTAGATTTTTTAATAAGAGAAAATAATTAACAATTATAAACAACCACAATGAATTGATTTATTTATATTCTTAAATCTATATTTCTCTTAACTTAGAGAAACTGTAGGTATACTTAGAAAAAAGTTATAAATGGCTTAGATCATTATCTTTATGAGTTATTTTATCATTTGGAACTGAATTATCTCAAAATATCCCTATTTTAAGTCACTTTTAATCATGCTAAAATTCTATTTATTTCTAGAAACCTGTAGATTTATTTTCTTTTCTGAGATCCAAAAGCTTCTTGGAAAAGTCAACAGATTCCTGAGGAACCTCACTGATTGTTAGTGGGCACCAAATCTGTTCAGCTCATCAACAAAGGCCAACAGAACAGGATTAAAAAGAATCAAATGAAATTAGAACATTTAAGAAACAGTGACTCTCAATGTTTTCACATATGTGAGGAATCTCCCTCTTGTCAAAATATTTTTAGAATAAACATGCATCTCATTTGGAAAGCTTTCTAAATAAAATTTTATTACATCTATTTATCATTTTAACTAAAGATTTTAGGAAATAGTGTTACAGAAAACATTCTTAACATTAAAACTTCTGGGTGGAGTGATAGCACAGTGGGTAGGGCATTTGCATTGCACGAGGCCAAGCCGGGTTCGATTCCCAACATCCCATATAGACCTCCCCGAACACCTCCAGGTGTAATTCCTGAGTGCAGAACCAGGAATAACCCTACGCATTGCTGGGTGTGACCCAAAAAGTAAAAAAATTAAAATTAAAACTTCTCCCACACTTTTTCTCCCTCACTGAACCATTCATACAACATTTTCACTCAAAATTGTTATATTTTCCTTATGTTCCTGTCTTTTTCACAAGTATGAATTTACAGAGTATATCTTGAACACACATATTTATCTTCGCCATTATATTTTAATCCAATTTAGATCCATAAAAATTCTGCAAGTTTTATGAGTGATTTACCTTATATTTTATCCACATAACAGTACCATATTAGTAAGTCAATGTCACATAATTCAAATAAGTTTTCTACAAATCAGATTTGCATATTTTTTCTTTTAATTTTAAAAATAAATAACTGATTTACAAAGTTACTAATAATTGAGTTTTAGACATATAAAGTTCTAGCTCTAATCCCACCAACAGTGTCAGTTTCCCTCCACCAGTGTCCTCAGAGCCTGCCTTCTTGATAGCAACATTTCATAGTTCAGTGGCTGTAGTTTGGATCTCATGTTTCTAATGTTATGGAGTCTGTGACTTGGATATACAATTATACCACGCTCCAACATTTCCAATATACGGAGGTGCCTGAATCCTGCTTCCCTGTTACTTTCCTTTCTTTTTTTTTTAAATTTTATTGAATCACCATGTGGAAAATTACAATGCTTTTAGGTTTGAGT
This sequence comes from Sorex araneus, assembly GCF_027595985.1. Taxonomy (NCBI): domain Eukaryota; kingdom Metazoa; phylum Chordata; class Mammalia; order Eulipotyphla; family Soricidae; genus Sorex; species Sorex araneus. The sequence goes on along the minus strand of NC_073307.1, from coordinate 38,000,456 downwards.
CTCAGTTATACAATGCTGAAACAACCATCTCTTCACCAGTGCCCATATTCCACCACCCAAAAAAAAAAAAAAACCACCAAAAACCCAGTATACCTCCCATCCCGACCCCCCCCCCCAACTGATAATTTTCACTTTACTTTCTCTTTACTTTGGTTACATTCAATATTTCAACAAAAACCTCACTATTATTGTTAGGAGATTCCCATTAGAGTCAGACCTGTTGTGAAGAGATATGAGGTCGCGTGGCCACAATAGCAGCCACGCGGTTTTGGATTTCTGTATTTTAGCAACTAAGTCCAGGGAAATTTCTTCCCGATATTAGATCATTGCAAGCTTGTAACTCTCATCCGTGGTCCTCATAATATGGCGGTCGCCACACCCTTCACCCCTGGCAAGGAAAAGGCGTGCAAGAGAAATACCTTTCCCCTCCTGGGCATATGTGTTACATCTCTGAGGTTTTGAGTTCAGTGTTCAATGTGGAACTGCAAGGGAAAAAAAAGAAGAAGGAAGAAAGAAGGGAAAAAGAAGATAGAAGAAGAAGAAAAGAAGATGGAAGAAGAAGAAGAAGAAGAGGAAGAAGAAGAGGAAGAAGAAGAAGAAGAAGAAGAAGAAGAAGAAGAAGAAGAAGAAGAAGAAGAAGAAGAAGAAGAAGAAGAAGAAGAGGAAGAAGATGAAGAAGGAGAGGAAGAGGAAGAAGAAGAGGAAGAAGAAGAGGAAGAAGATGAAGAAGGAGAGGAAGAGGAAGAGGAAGAAGAAGAGGAAGAAGAAGAAGAAGAAGAGGAAGAAGAAGAAGAAGAAAAAGAAGAAGAAGAGGAAGAAGAAGAGGAAGAAAATGAAGAAGGAAAGGAAGAGGAAGAGGGAGAAGAAGAAGAAGAAGAGGAAGAAGAAGAGGAAGAAGATGAAGGAGAGGAAGAGGAAAAGGAAGAAGAAGAGGAAGAAGAAGAAGAAGAAGAAAAAGAAGAAGAAGAAGAAGAAGAAGGAGAAGAAGGAGAAGAGGAGGAGGGAGGAAGAGAAAAAGAAGAAAAATTAAATTTTTATAAAATGGATTATATATTTATGTATAAATTTATTTTAGATATCAAGCTGCATTTGCTTGCTTTTCATGTTCTAAATTATTATTATTTAACTGTTGCCAGTGAGTATACCCTCTAACATAACTATTTTGGAACACAACCCAAATATGGTGACATTTAATACAATTTAATCGAAGAATAAAATTGTTCTCATATATTACAGGAGCATAAAACATCATTATTTATTGAAATGTTGCTCAATTTACAGAAAATTAGTTTTATGACATACAACTTTCAGTCATTTCCATTCATCTTGTTGAATTTTACAGGTTTATTTCTAGCAGACCAGGAGGAATAGAGACCACTGATAAACAGAAAAGTTGATTCTAATCTGTTTAAATATAATAAGTGCTTAAAGGCTAAACCTGGGGCAGGAGAACTAGAGTATGGGTTAAGACACATGCCTTCCATGCAGCTGACTCTGGTTCAATCATGCACAACTCATGGTACCTCAAGTATGTGTATGGTACCCAACATATACCATAGAGAGCCCTGAGCATATCTGAAGTGAGCAGGAGCAGTAGAGCATCCTCAGGTCATCACACTGAACCCCTAGACCAGTTGGCTAATAATCAGCTAGACAGACCCCAAGACCTCCTGAACACTCATTTGGAGTACCCCCAACAAAACAAAACAAATCATCAAAAAGCACTGGATGAAGCAGAAATTCTATCTCTATGTTGTTGTTGTTTCTTTTAATTGGATAAACTGCAGTCACTTAAAGTATTAGAAAATAAAGCATGTAATGGCTTGGGTAAGTGAAAAAATTAAGATGCATGGTAAAGTATAAAATCTGGATAATTAAGACCCAATGATGTTAGTAAGTTTACAATTTCTTTCTCACTCTTCATTTTATAATGAGAATTTTATCTAAATCCAGATATCTTTGTACTCTCAGAGAGTTGCCAGCTTCAATCATTTCTCTATGCTTCTTTATTCATAAAGCAGAAGAATAGAAATATATTCTCTTCTAACACACTTAAGCTTTTGTTTTTTTCTTCTAACCAGTCTTATCAGAATCTGTACATAGGAATTTGGGAAACGCAAGTCCCGTATATAGTTAGCAATTCCTGGAAAATCTCTAGTTCTTTAGATCTTCTCTAACACATAAGAAGGACATAGCAACAATACATTTGTTTTAAAAGTATATCATTTAAAATCTATACTAATATAGATTTATACATATCTTAATATATGCCAGAATTTCTCAAGAGGAAGAGAGCAGCATGGAACGCCTTCAAGAGCATTAAAGAAGTTGTTAAGAGGATGAAGAACCTTTGGTCCCGGGAATGTCTTTTCAACTCCACCATTCTTTCTGTACTAACATACGCCTCAGAGACCTGGGCCCTACGAAAATAGGACGAGAATGCTATTAGGATATCCCAAAGAGGAATTGAAAGAGCTATGCTTGGAATATCACATTTCATTCAAGTGAGAGAAGGATCCAGAGTTGACAATCAAGAATCAGGAACGCTGTCTCATTTGCCAAGGCATCGAAAATCAGATGGGTCAGACACGTAATGCAATTTAGAGATGACCGCTGGACTAGAGCTGTTACCAACTGGATTCCAGGGGACATCAAAAGACCGCGTGGCTGCCCACCTACAAGATGGTCAGACTTCTTCGTCAAAACCCTGAGTGAATAGTTTGAGGCTCTTCATGTTCCTGGAGCGAGCAGATACCACTGGGCTACACTAGCACGCAACAGGGACAAACGGAGACATTACTGGCACCCACTCAAGCAAATTGAAGATTAACTGGATAAGTGATGACAAGTGAAAAGTGATGTATAATTTAATATATTAAATATATTTTAAAAATATTAGATTACAGATAGGCATTGCAAATACAATAGTAGAGAATGGCAGACATCTCTCCACCTAAGGAACTGATATCTATAAATGAAAATGAACAATGACAATAAAAAAGTATGGCAATAAAACAATAGGAACAAAACATTTTAAAAGTAGATAAAAATAAAATGTTGGGAGAGGTGCTATTCCCCAGATATAATGATCAGGAAATAATTATCTGAAAATACGACATTAAAACATAATGAGTGAAGAACAAGAATCCATCCAGTGAAATAAAGATTTCATTATATATTCACAGAGGGAATGTTAAGGGCAGAGATATGGAGAAGAATAAGATTTATGTGTTTGGAGGGAAAAAAGATTTCCAACATAACCAAAACATAGTAAAATGGAGAAGAATAGCAGAAAATTAAATTAGAAAAAGAGACACATCCTTATATGAATAAAATCTTATAAATCATAAAAAGTCATCAATTTTATTCTAATTGGAATGAAAAATCAAGCATATTTATTCTGACTCTTTATATAAGGATGTTCTCATCTTAAAATTTCATCATGAAATTTGATGGGAAGAAGAGTTTAGAATTTGCACCCTAAGAACTGAAACTTTTCCAGCTTCTATTGATCTACTAAAAAATCACAAGAAGCACAAGAATATCTTTTAGATGGTGTCATTATTACTGGATGACTGATTTCCTGAAGAGAAACATTGAAGATGACAATGATATCTCAGTGGCCCAATCCTGCAGTATGACAGTGGTAAGGCTCTGGGCTATGAGACTCTCAACCTGGTTCTCCAAAAAGGAAATCTTCAAATCGCAATTACCTTACTATTAAGGAATATCCCACTTTAATTTGTATGTTATCTATTGTTGCATAGCAAACAATGCCTATATTTATCAGCTCAAAACTATGGTATTTATTCTTTAAAAAAATCAATTTTGTTATTTACTTTCTATTTGGCAGCCACCCCTGACAGTACTCTTGGCTTACACCTGGTTCCCTGTTCCGGGATCACTTCAGGTGATGCTTCACTGTTTCACTGTCATCCCATTGCTCATCGATTTGCTCAAGCGGGCACCAGTAATCGTCTTCATTGTGAGACTTGTTGTTACTGTTTTTGGCATATCGAATACACCACGGGTAGCTTGCCAGGTGGTGCTTAGAGGACCATATGTAGGTAGTGCCAGGGATCAAATAAAAGCCAGGCTCTTGCAAATCAAGTACTACTCATTGTGTTATCTCTCTAACCCAAGTAAATATTTGTTATTTCACATGGTTCTGTAGGTCTGGAATCTTAGAGCACTTAAATTGAGTGCTTTTGGTTCAGATTTTCTCAGAGGTTGTACTCAGAATGCTAGCCCTTGATTTATGCATTTGAAGGCCTAACTAAGTTGGAAAATCTGCTTCTAATATTCCATTTACATGGAGGCCGACGTTTCTTAATGGCATTGAACAGTGGCTTTGGTGCTTTGCAACACAGACACCACCCTTGGGTTACTTGAAGACTCTTGATATTCCACTTGGTATCTGCAGAGAAAATGAGTCAAGATGAATGAAATAAAATGCAATATATTCGATAATTTAGTCTTGGATTTCACTTCAATAATACATATTTGGCTATGCAGATCAGTTTTATTTGTAGGAGAAGAAACTTCAGAAGCACATGAATATCATTATATGATAAAGAATAAGAGGCTGATAAAGCATAAGTAAAAATGATCTTGAAGAGTGACTGCCAGATGTAGTGCAAATCAGATTCCACATTTTGCAAGTAATAGGCCTGGCTAATTGGTAAAGTGAGTGCATACTTTCAATCAGAAATGTAATATGTTCTGTTTCATGAATTTAAGAGATTAGTTTAATTGTTATGCAGAGAATGAAATTCTGGGATGAAAACAGAAGAAAGAAAATTTTGCTCTATTGCTAATGGGATATAATAGTGGTAGGCTGAAATGTTAAATCTATTTAGAGTCAAGTCACACTTGTAAAGAGTAGTCACAGAATTTGCTGAGTATTTGAGGTGACTATGAAAGTAAGATTTTGTCTCCAAAATCTTGGATCATTAAATATATCACTTTGGACTTCAGGACAAAAGGTCAAAGTAATTTTTTTTAAGAAGTAAGGTATTTTACACAACATTCTTCATTTATTTAGCATCTTATTCACTATAGAATTCAACTAATAGTAAAAGAATAAAATGTAATTGTTGTTTAAGCAAAGCAATTCTTACATTTTCATGGGTTTGTTCAATTCTTTTTTAAAAAATTATGTGTATATGAATATATATTAGCACATGCATTACATTATGCATATATGATTAACAAAGACACCAATGTCCTTAAATAAAATTATTATTAGTCAATGGGCCAAATATTTAAAGCTCTAAAATTCCTAAATCAGAAAACATTGCCTCCAATTTCTTTCCTTTTGTTACAAATTAATTCAGACTAAGATCTTTTATTTTATTTTATTTTATTATTGAGTCACTTTGACATAGACCCTTAGAAAGCTGTTCATAATGAGATTAGGTTCCAGTCATACAATATTCCAACATCCATCCCCCCACCAGTGTATATTTCCCAGCACCAGAGTCCCTATTTTCCCTCCCATCAGCTCCCACCCAGCCTGCCTCTATGTCTATGGCAGGATCTTCTCTCTCTCTCTCTCTCTCTCTCTCTCTCTCTCTCTCTCTCTCTCTCTCTCTCTCTCTCTCTCTCTCTCTCTTTCCCTCTCTCTCTCTCTCTCCCTCTCTCTCCCCTCTCTTCCTTCTTCCTTCCTATTGAAAACACTGTGGTTTTCAATACAGATTCTGAAAGGTTATCAGGAATATTTCCTTACCTACTTTTAATACTCAATTCTTGTCCAACGTGATCATTACTTTAACACTCAGTTTTTGTACAGCATGATCATTTCCAGTTATTTTTGCCATACTTTTCCCTCTTCAATCTTAGGTACCCTCCACCCCACATACACTGGTGATTGATTTCAACCATTGACCAGTCACAGACTGTAATACTGATGAGGATATTGACATTGAAATTTTTGAAGAGCATACTGTATGGCGAAGAATAAGTATTTTATATTATATATGATCTACTAATGAAGAAAACTGAATAAGTGTCTCCATAATTAGACTCTTAAAATAACTCTTTCACAAGAATGAAAAGACTCTCTGCAATGGCTCTTAATCACTCTCTCAGACCCTTACTAGAGAAGAGCAAATCAATATTGAATTGTGTAGGAAACCACTGTACAGTAATAGAAAATTGTAAAGCTACCTTCTGAAACAGTTTGTACAAATAATATATTCTGATGAAGTCTATTTATTTGTAAATGTGTGTAAGGAAAATATTTTAAAGCTAAGCATGTCTCTTGGCTTCCTGAGACCTTGTTTTCTCAATTACCAGCTGTATCATCCTCTTGTTCATTCATAACTAATCAAGTGATTCTCTATGCTCTATTCCTTAATATCACCAATTCTTTTTCATTTTTTATGTATGCTAGCTTGCATTACTATATAAGTCTCAGAAGAAGGATCTCACAAGTCAATAAATGTTTTCATCACACTATCTGCAAGGTCAAATTTCTAGTACACCATTAACCACTATCGAATTGATGCCCTTGACCTGTTCTTCCTCACCCCCATTTCCCATTCTTCGTGGGCGTTCCTTTCTCCACTGCCAATTTGTCTCCAGAATCAATGTGCTTATATTTTTTATTTGCTTTGTTATTGTGTTAGGGGTGGCAGATCTCTGCCCGGGGGAGGCTCAGAGAAACAAAAGAACAAAACCAAGACAACTCTTTCTGCAAATGCACGGGGTTTATTCAAGCCAATATAGCTATATTGGGACCTGCAACTGTGCCTTAATCTTGGCATAGCCGAAGGCCCCGAACTCAAAAATTGAGCTGTTTTTATACCCTTTTGGGGGAAAAAGGAAAATCACACATATTGCAGCATCAAAGGGAAATCACACCTATAGATCAAAGGGGATCACAGATAGGTTGCTTCATTTGCTTATCTCAACATTTGTTGACTGTTAACTGTTTCCCTGCAAATGTTTGCTTACAGTTCCTAGGGCAGTTTGTTGGCCCATTTGGTGACAGTTTCCTGCCCAGTGGTAGGTAGGTCTTGAAAACATCTTTCAAAGCAGCCAAGCATTTACAAAGGCAAATTTAACCCTTAACCTGCCCTCCTCTTCAATTGTTTAAGAAAACATTCCACATATGTGCAAAATCATCCAGTACCTATTTTTCTCCATCTGATTTGTTTTACTTAGCATAATCAACCCAAGTTCCCCCATCAAAAATTGCACTATTTCAACTTTTTTATTACTGAGTATTTCATTACATATGTACACAGGCATTTATACATATCTATGCATACATAGATATGTATAAATCACATATTCATTATTCAATCATTCATAATGAATTGTTTCTATGTCATAGCTGCAGTGAATAGTATATCAATGAACACAGGCATGCATATATATTATAAAATCAGTATTTTCATTAATAGTTTTCATTTAAATTCCTAAAGGTAAAATCGCTAATAATTCCTCACTTGTATTACTTTACTTGTATCACTTGTTGTCCTGTTGGTCTTCGATTTGTTCGAGTGGGCGCCAGTAACATCTCCATTTGTCCCTGTCACGTGCTAGTGCAGTCCAGTGATGTCTGCTTGCTCCAGGAACAGAAAGAGCCTCAAACCATTCACTCAGGGATTTGATGAAGAAATTTGACCAATTCGTTGGTGGGCGGACATGCGGTCTTCTGACGTCCCGTGGAATCCAGTCGGTAACAGCTCTAGTCCAGCAGTCATCTCTGAATCGCATTACATGACCAGCACGAGTTTTGATGCCTTGGCAAACAAGACAGTGTCCCTGATTCTTGACCGTTGTCGGAGGTCAGAACTCTGGATTCCTTCTCTCACTTGAGTGAGACATGATATTCCCAGCACAGCTCTTTCGATTCCTCTTTGGAATACCCGAATGGCATTCTCATCCTGTTTGTGTAGAGCCCAGGTCTCTGAGGCGTATGTTAGTGCAGGAGGAATGGTGGAATCAAAAAGATGTGCCTGGAGTTGGAGGTTTTTCATCCTCTTAACCACTTCTTCGACGCTCATGAAGAGTTTCGGTGAAATGGTATCACCCTGCCGCACCCCTCTCTTTACGCAATGATCACTTGCTTGTAGAACTGTGAGATCCTGGTGGTGAATCCACAATACAGTTCACAGAGGATTTTGATATACTGAGTTTGAACCCCCTGTTTCCATGACCACCTTAATCTCAACAGAATCAAAGGCCTTCTTTAAGTCAATGAACATTAGACAGAGCAGCATCTTGAACTCTTGCGAAACTTTAATGAGTTTGGTCACTGTGTGGATGTGGTCTATCGTGCTGAATCCTTTTCAGAACCTGGCTTGCTTGCATGATTGTCCTTCATCTAGTGTTCTGCCTATTCTACTCAGGATGATATGAATGAACAACTTGTAGACAACAGACAGCAGGCAGATTGGGTGATAGTTGCCAATGTTGTGGATGTCTCCTTTCTTGTACAACAGAATGGTCCTACTGATTTTCCACTGAGACGGAACCTTGCATTCAGACAAATATTTTTAATATTTGTAGTAGTTTTCATACCCTTTTCCTAATGACTGCTCCATTTTATATTCCCGCCAACAGTGTTTAAGTTCCTTTTTCTCCACACCCTCAATATTTCTTGACTTCTTTTGGCTTGCGTTTTTCTTGTGTGTGTTTTATGTTTTAATATTTAAGCAAAAAAATCACTACAGTATTAAATTCATAATTTTGCTGTATGAACATTTTGTTACTGCACCTTCATTACCATCAGCGGTTCTTAAAACTGCTATCATTCTGTAATTTGTAATCTACTTCCTTCCCTTATCTTCCCATTGCCTGGTAATCTCAGTTCTGTAATCCAAGGCTAAGGGTTGGTCATCATTTGATACTATCTGTTACCTTGTTTAGTTTCTGTGTACCACAAATAAATTGGACCATCCAGCATTTGTCCTTACTCCTCTGACTTAGTTGCTTAACATGATCCCCTCCAGTTCCACCCAAGTTGCAGCAAGCTGCCAGATTTCATCTTTTCTTATAGCAGAGGAGTATTTGTGTGCATACATATGTATGTGCAAGTTTATGTGTGTATGTTTATATAAAGTATTTCTCCATCCATTATTAAATGGAGGGTGTTTGCATATTTTGGCTATTGTATTGCATGTGGCAACGAAAGCAGATGTGTACATATTTTGTCAAATTAATGTTTTTGTGTTTGGCAGGTAAATGTAAATGAGTGGAATTTCTGGGTTATATGGAAGCGCTATTCCTTTTCTTTTGAGAAGTCTCCGTACTGTTTTCCATGGAGGCTGAGCCAAACAATATTTCCACTAACAGTGAATGAGTGAGTACTAATTTTTCATCTCAACCCTGACAACACTGGTTGTTTCCAGTTTTGTTTTGCTTTTTTGATATGTGACATTGTGATTGATGTGAGAAGATATCTCATTGTCATTTTGATTTGCATTTCCCTAATAGTGAATGGACACTTTTCATATGCCTACAGCTGTCTATATGCACTTTTTAGGTAAGGACAATTTTTGTTTTTGTTTTTGGGCCAATAGACTCAAATCACTGAATACACATTTGAGATCCATATTTCCCAGAATTTACTGGTGTTTCCCTGAATATATATTATGGATTGTAAGGTCCAATTGTGAGGCCCTTTATTCAGTTTTCAACTAAATCTGCTTTGATATGATATATGGATCCAGTTTCTATTTCTTCTTTTCTTTTTTCTTTTTTTTGGTACATGGCCACCCAGTTTTCCTAGCATCATTTTAAAGATATTTTTCATCTCCACTTCATGTATCTAGCTCCTTTGTCATAGACTAATCGTCCCTATATATCTGAGAGTTTATCTCTGAATTCTTGATTCTATTCCACTGGTCTGAGAGTCTATCTTGAGAATTCTTGTGATCAAGGACTACATAGTTTTGATTACGATAGCTTTATAGTGATTTAAGATCAAGTACAGCAATACTTCCCATCTTTTTTATCATTGGAATTTCTTTGGCTATTCAAGGATATTTATGATTCTTTTTGACATTGACCATTACCACAGATGTGAAATGATATCTTACTGTTTTGACTTCTATTTCCAAATAGGTTTATTGGCTTTTATTTCTTTTTTTATTAGTTTATTTTTAATTAGAGAGTCATCGTGAGGGTACAGTTACAGATCCATACATCTTTGTGCTCATGTTTCCCCCATACAAAGTTCGATAACCCATCCCTTCACCAGTGCCCATTCTCCACCACCAGTAAACCCAACATCCCTCCCCCCCTCCCCAGTCCCGTCTCCCCTCACCCCACCCAGCCACTATGGCAGGGAATTCCCTTTTGTTCTCTCTCTCTGATTAGGTGTTGTGGTTTGCAATAAAGGTGTTCAGTGGCCATTGTGTTCAGTCTCTAGTCTGTATTCTGCCCGCATCACCCTTCCCCCACATGACCTCCAACCACATTTTACTTGGTGGTCCCTTCCCTGAGTTACCCAGAATGAGAGACCAGCCTCCATATTGGCTTTTATTTCTATGTCTGTTGTTTATCTGTTCTTTGAAAAGCATCAATCAGAATTTCTACCCAGTTAAACTGAGTCATTTTTTGTTGTTGAGTTTTGTAAGGTCTTTGCATTTTTGGATGTTAATCCTTTATCATAAGTGTGAGTTGAAAATATCTTATTCTAATCAGTAATCTGTTTCTTTTTGTGTTGATTTTTAAAATATTTTTACTGTAAGCAGATTTGACTTAGTTCTTTCACTTGTTGATTTTTGCTTTTGCTTCCTTTACCAATGGAGCCAGAGTATACTAGGGAGATATTAAAGTCTCTTCAATATTTTTTGGAAAACCAAATAGGAACATGAGAAACAATGAAACTAGGCCAATACTATTTATCATCGCATATATAAACAAAAATAAATTCAAAATCAATGAAATATTTGAATAAACTAACAATATAAAATATTCAAATCTTTATTCTCATCACTCATTTCAATTGTTATAGGTAATTTTGACTATCATAACTATAATAAAGTAATAAGGATTTGTATAAGAAAAATGTTTTATCAAAGCAAAACAGTAGTCATATTACTGACAAACGTTTAGGGACTACTGACAATTTATGAATTTTTTTCAGCTGAAGTTTATATTCCAGTCCCAAAATTGAGAAAATATTTTTATAAGGTTACTTAGGAAAGGTAGATATTGGAGCCAATACAATTGTGCTCAGGAGTACTGTGAACAAGGCAAGCACTCTATAATATATCTTAATTCCTGTTTTATCTCTCTGGCCCAAAGATTTTATTTTGTTTTCTCTATTATCAGATTATATATATGACATGGAGCAATGGCACAATGGCTATGGCGTTTGCCTTGCACACGATCAGCCCGAGTTCGATTCTTCCATCCCTATTGGAGAGCCCAGCAAGCTACCGAGAGTATCCTGCCCATACAGCAGAGCCTGGCAAGCTCCCTGTTGTGTATTCTATATGCCAAAAACAGTAACAACAAGTCTCACAATGAAGACATTACGGCTGCCCATTCAAGCAAATTGATGAACAATGGGACGACAGTGCTACAGTGCTATATATGACATATTTTCTATTCAATTAGTATATAATAGTAATTTAACTCTCAACATAAAACTCAAAGTATATGAAACTGAAAATTCAAATAAGATAGCACCAAAGGCAAACTGTTTATGTTGGTTTTATTTTCAATCACTTGGGATTGAACATTTGAAATTTCATAGGGAGGTAGAACATAGTACAAAAACTCTTAACAAGTTTTATAGTACACAATCAATATAGTATGATAATGGAACAAAAGCAAGCACATAGAACAAAGTATTAGAAATGAGAGCTCACATATCCACCCAACAATATGGATAATTAATTTATAATAATAAAAGATCCAAGGGCATACAGTGGAGAAAGGAATGTCTTCAACAAATGGTGCTAGGAAAACTGGTTAGTGACTTCCAATACAACATGAATAGAGGACAAAAACGTGGCCCAGTGCACAGCCCTGGTCTTGCATTTGTGAAGTTCTAGAATCGATTCCCAACACCTCATGTCCCCAAGCACTGCTATGAGCACCAAGCTTGAAGGAACCCACATACAGTTGGGTTGATTTGGGCCCAAAAAAATTAAAAACAAGAAACAAATCAAAGTAAATTAGACACAAAAAGAATTAAATTAGGCAAGCTTATATTATATACAAAATGAAATTCAAGATAGAATTGGAGGTAAAATGCCAAAGCATAACATACATAAGGAAAAAAATAGGCGAAATATTTTGTGATGCTGGCTTAGGAATACTTCAACTCAACTGAAGAATCAAGAAAAACTAAAGTAAAAATATATGAAAAGAACTATATAAAACTATATACTTCTGCATGGACTGGAGCGATAGCACAGTGGGTAGGGCATTTGTCTTACACTCGGCTGACCTGGGTTCAATTCCTCTGTCCCTCTTGCAGAGCCTGGCAAGCTACCGAGAGTATCTTGCCTGCACAGCAGAGGCTGGCAAGCTCTCCGTGGCATATTTGATATGCAAAAAGCAGTAACAAGTCTCACAATGGAGACGTTACTGGTGCCCACTCGAGCAAATCGATGAACAATGGGATGACAGTGATATGGTGATACTTCTGAATAAGAAAGAAATTATTAGTAAAGCATAAAGATATCCTACTGAATAAGAGAAAGTAGTTGCACATTTATAGCTGCAAAGGGGATAATATCAAAAGTATATGCAGAACTTATAAAACTCAACAACAAAAATCTAACAAAAATGTACAGAAAGCTTATTTCTAAATAGCAAAAATATACTTCCAAAGACATAAGATGATGGTAAGTTACATCCATAAAAATAAAAATTCAGATTATGTATTAGTATAAATAATAAGCCCTATATTTTAAATATTGTTTTTCTTTGTATATGTAAAACCTTATATTTTTAATTAACTCTGAGTAAATTATAGCAATATATTTTATTGTGGATTACATTCTTTTTCAATAATTCATTAGTACACTCAGAACTGTAGGATTTATCACTAAAGAAGTTTTATAAACACTTAGAAAAGAAAACATCTAATAGCCTTATTCTCCTTCTTGGAGAACCTGACAAGCTACCAAGAATCTATTGCCCACACGAGAGAGCCTTGCAAGCTCCCCATGGCATATTTATATCCCAAATACAGTAAAAGATATATACATACCTCTAGGAGAGCCTGGCAAACTACCAAGAGTATCCCGCCTGCACGGCAGAGCCTGGCAAGCTACCCGTGACGTATCAATATGCCAAAAACAGTAACGATGTCTCATTCCCCTGACCCTAAAAGAGCCTCCAATCTTTGGGAAAGACAAGTAAGGAGAGGCTGCTAAAATCTCAGAGCTGAGTGTAATAGAGATGTTACTGGTGCCCGCTCAAGTAAATTGACGAACAACGGGATGACAGTGATACCGTGATAGAAAAGAAAACAGGATCCAAGACTTTCTGAAAAGTACACCATAAAGAATTGAAAGTATGATGTCTGAATCTCATCTATTAGTTTCTGGTCTTTTTGTACATAATTCAGATGCCAATCATACAAATTCATATATAGCCATCACAGTTTTATGAAGAGAAATTAAGAATATTTTAACATCACTGAGCATTGCTCAGGACTTAGTCCTGGCTCTGTGCTGAGGGATCAGTCCTGATAGTGTTTGGGGGACTACATGGGATCGTCTCTTGCCCTAGTGGCTGGCTGTCTTCCCCAGGGCCCCTGGGAGGGGATGGGTTCCAACTTCCCTCCCCGCCTCAAGCAGAGCTCCCTGTGGCCGAAGACCTCCAGAGCCTAGCCACAGCCATGCTCAAGGCCCCTCTCCACATGTTCGGACAAGCCTCACACATGAAGTTACTGGCAGAGGAATCTAGGTATGTGGGACCCGGGGCTGAAACCTCCAGGTGTGCTCGGATCAGGACTGGGCCTCTTCTGCCCAGATCTCCCATTTTCCAGTAGCTAGGCAGTCACACTCAGGGGCTGCCTCCGGCACCATGTAATCCCATCAACAGCCAACATCCAGAGACTTAAAAGCAAGCTCCTGGAAGAGAGCAATGCACAGAGTCTCTTGTCTGAGTGCATGGCTGTCTTCCATGGGGCCCCTCGGAGGGGAAGGGCTCCAGCTTCCCTTCCCACCCCGAGGAGAGCTCCCACTTTGTGGCCGCGCGATATCTTATAGCCTACTTCTCCCTCTGGGAGAAACTGGCAAGCTACCAAGAGTTTCCTGCCCACATGGGAGAGCCTAGCAAACTCCCCATAATGTATACATATGCCAAAACCAGTAGCAACTGGGTCTCATTCCCCTGATCCTGAAAGAGCCTCCAATGCGGCATCATTGGGAAGGACAAGTAGAGACAGGCTTCTAAAATCTCAGGGCTTGGAGGAATGGAGATGTTACTGAGACTGCTTGAGAAATTTGACAATCAACAGGATGATGATGATGATGATGATGATGATGAACAACTTCCCTCATAACTAGGAAGACAAATGTGACAACACTCAATTTAAATTAAAAAAATTCAAATGATTTAAACAATTTAAATGATGTAAGAATCAAAAATATATTTATAATATTAAAATCTATGATTAGAATTTTAGTGTTAATTTATTTGGATAGTGAGAAATCTGATTCATTTTACACACATGTGTGTTTTATCCCCCAATTTTAGAACACTTTAGAAATAAGCTTTGATTGGTTTTGTTTTGTTGTTGCTGTTGCGGGGGTGGTGAGGTGCAGTGCTCAGGACTTAGTCTTGGCTCTGTGCTGAGGGATCAGTCCTGATAGTGCTTGAGGGACCAAATGGGATTCGAGGGATCAAACCCAGTTCTGTCTCATGCAAGTCAAGTACCCTACCCACTGTTCTATAACTCTGGTTTCTAGAAATAAGCTTTCATTAGCAAATAAATGGTTTCTAAAATAAACCAAGCAATATCATAATATTGAACAGTGATAATAACAATAACAAAAAACCTGTATTAATTGATAGAATATTTACTATATGCAATTTTCTTTTTTTTTTAATTAGTGAATCACCGTGAGGTACAGTTACAAACTTACGAACTTTCATGTTTGCATATCAGTCATACAATGATCATTTACCTATCCCACCACCAGGGCCCATTCTCCTCCATCAATGTTCCCAGTATCCCTCCCACCACCCCCACTCCATCCCCCGCCACCCAACCCTGCCTCTGAGGCAGGGCATTCCCTTTTGTTCTCTCTCCTTTTGGGTGTTGTGGTTTGCAATAGAGGTATTGAATGGCCTTTATGTTCAATCTATAATCTACTTTCGGTACACATCTTTCAACCCAAATGGGTCCTTCCAACATCTTTTAGTTGGTGTTCCCTTCTTCATCTGAACTGTGTTTTCCTGGTGCATGTGAGGCCGGTTTCCAAGCCATGGAGAAGACCTCCTGGTCCTTATCTCTACTACTGTTGGGTGTTAGTCTCCCATTCTGTTACTTTATATTCCACAGATGAGTGCAATCTTTCTATGTCTATCCCTCTCTTTCTGACTCATTTCACTTAACATGATACTTTCCATGTTGATCCACTAATATGCAAATTTCATGACTTTTCATTTCTTTCCTAACAGCTGTATATGCGATTTTTCTAAGAACATGGATTCACTGATTAAAATCACACAAAATCCATGTATAGGAAAATTCTGCTATTAGATATATTTTCAGGTGAAAATGTAAAACTTGGACTGAAAGAGTTAGTAGAGAGGATGAGGTGTTTCCCTTGCACATAGCTTACCCTACTTTGAAATCCAGCACCACATTTGGTCTCTAAGTATCGTCAAGAATGAGCACCAAGCACCACCATGGGTTGCCCAGAAACTAAAAGGAAAAAATAACAATATGTGAAACTCTATATTTTCTAAACTTGCTCAAGTACACATACTGCCTTTTAACTACAAAATTCGGACTCTTTAATTTTGTCCTCCATGCAACCCAATCTAATTGTATTACTCTGGGTCATGGGTTTAAAAACAGAGAACACACACACACACACACAAACACACACACACACACACACACAAAACAGTTTACTATTGCCTTCATTCACAAATATTCAGTAAAATGTTTCAAATCTGGAATCTGGAGCTAATAATCCTAAAAAAAAACCATCATATAGCTTGATAGTGGATCTGTGCATCTCATATAATATAACTTTGAATTAGCTTTAAATTAAAAAATATGAAGCTTGTTAGACTTTTTCATTGATGTATATTTAACAAATAGTGTCTTTTTATTTGCTTAATTGTGGTTCTTCTATTACTAGTCAATTCACAATTTGTTAGATTTCACTTTGCTGCTATGTTGTGATCAAGTTTGAAGAAGGATTTTCAATCCACAAAATATTCTCATTGCAGTATTTCATCTGATAAATGAAAATAATTCCAACCCAACAAAACCTCTCCAATTAGAAAATTGTTTCTGTCTCTTGTATCAAAGACCTTGATAGATGTGATAAAGTATGCAATTTATAGGCTGATTGACTCTACCAGCTTTTAATTAAAAGAGAAAAATTGTAATAAGTAGAAATCATAAACCTAAGTTAGTGTAAGTCACATTTTGACAGTCTCCAAGGCAGCTTTAAATTTTAAAACTTGCTCATGATTTATGTTTGAGAAAATAGGAATTTCATTAAAAATAATTGAATGCCAGTTCTGTAGAGAAATGCAAAGTAGTTTTCAGGTTCTTATAATTGTGCCTACTAGTATGTTTGACATAGGATTTCCTTAACAATGTTTTGAAATATATTTGTCCATCATCTGTCAGCTATCAATACACTGCACAATATTCATCTATTTTACAGTTATGTTTACCTAAGTAAACCAGCAAAGATGTGGTAATGAATTGAGGTATTAATTCTCTTTAATAGTATCAATAACGAATATTTCTTTACTACTTCATGTAAAAACCTCACTAGATAATTATCATTTAATATTTGTTAAGTGAGAATAGGACTATAAGAAAAGTGGTTTTTCCCTCTCTGGGTCTCCCAAACAGTGCTCAGAGGCCTCTGGACCCACTCCGGATGATATTCAGTCTCCTATGTGAACCTGACTGTTCAAAGCTCATGCCCAGTGATTTTGGAGACTACCAAGGCTACAGAGAAGTACTTGGGAGTACATGTGATGATGCAGACCAAACTTGGACCTTGGCATATACAGGATATGCAGTCCAGCTCTTTGAGCTTTCTCCCTAGCTCCTAGGACAATTGTTATTTTTAATTCCATTATATGATAACAAAAACATAAAGTTAAGTTATGCAAAATTGAGTAGTATTAGAACCCAGGTTCAAACCATATCGCCATCAGTGTTTAGTTAATGCTTTATTAACTCTGCCATAACCCTTTTTGTCATTTCCTCCTACCATATAGTTACAAAAATTAGACAACATCATGTTCACTCTTGAATTGATCATCTAATGTACATACCTGAGTATGAAAGCTGAGAGGAGAAAACAAATACTTATCCAAGTAAAGTGGGAATCAGAGCTCAAAGGAGACAAGAGTTGGAAGAAGAAATCAGACTGCAGTAGGACTCTCAAAAAATTCCAAAGATGGGGACAGGCTTTCTGACATCCTCATCACATCACACTGACATGTTGACATATAGCTTTGACTGAGCTCTTGAGTCCCATATCATTCTAAAAGTCACAGAATGTTTAATTCCTCAGTCCTTTCCTTCAAGAAGCTTCAAGAATGCCATGTTTCCATGTGTGTACTTCTTTGACCTCACAGAGGCACTGTCAAATAAGATCTCTGCCATCGTAAAGAAAAAATTCATCATCACAGCATCATAGGGCATTTGTCTTGCACGAGGTCTACCCGGGTGATTCCTCCACCCCTCTCAGAGAGCCCGGCAAGCTACTGAGAGTATCCCATTCGTACAGCAGAGCCTGGCAAGCTCTTCATGGGGTATTCTATATGCCAAAAACAGTAACAACAAGTCTTAAAATAGAGACCTTACTGGTGCCCGCTCAAGCAGATTGATGAGCAATGGGATGACAGTGATACAGTGATATCTGAAACTACCCAAAATTAAGATGTAGAAATTTGACAGGGAACTCCAAAGCTCTCTCCAGCATCCCTATCTTTGAATCAATGAGTCATTCCCTTTGGGCCATTTAATACTTTTTGAGGTCTCAAAAATAATCTATTTATATAATTCTAAATCACCAAGAAACTAATTAAAAGTCAAAATATTAGAAAACACAAACTGGTTATTATGAAGCTATATCTTTAGAAAAGTAAATTTAAATTACATTAAAGTGCTAATATAAAGAGTTTCTATGAAAATTGTTACTTTTATATTGTGTTTGTGGTTGTGGGGCTATATTATCAAAAAATCTACTGAGAAATGGCTTTGTAACTCTTTACAAAATTTTATATTAAGTATGTTTGATCCCAGAGGGCTGACATTTGATAGAGGTGCCAAAATGAAAAGCAAATACAAGAAATCTCATTAAGAATTTTAAACCCAGAGATCATATTTGATTTCTTCCTAATGTGGGGCAAAATTACAACTCTTTATTATTTAAAAAATGACTTGGATTAATAATGGAAAAAATACTTGGCATATTTACAAATTAAATTAACTGTTTCTGAATCTAACATAAATTCTATTTGAAAATACACTTAAGCATGTCCAAATTTTAATTGGTTGTCTAAAATGGACTGGTGTCCTAACAACCTTCCCACCCACCTCTCTGCACACAGCCGGGGTCACTGATACCATCTGCCTCTGTTCCCATGGTTCAGGAGATTTTCCATTCTGTCTGCCAGCCTTGCTTACTCTCAAGCCCAGTTTCCATAATTCCCAACTCTCACACTCTATGCTGAATCATTCTCTGCTCACAGCACCGTTGAGCTGTCTCCAATACTGTGATTCTAGCTTCCCCTGGCATGATTCTCAAACATCACTCTACACGGCATCCCTCCCAGGTATGTACCCTCTATCTGCAAAAGTTCTCTGTTCTGCAATCTTGAGACCAATTCCAGGATCCAAAGCACAGGAGGGAAACAGTGATGAGAAAATATTTAAATACTTACAATTTCCAAATTTCAACTAGGGATTGTGGGGGAAAGTAACAGAAATAATAAATATATGAACAATTATATTTTTTTAAAAAAAGAAGACATATGGCAAACAAGCACATGAGGGTAAAGGGAGATCAAACATCACTAAGTATTGGGGAATGTATAGCAAATGACAATGAGAAATCAGTTCATACCAGTGAGATAGGCCTTTAACAAAAAGTTCAGGAATCTGGAGTGTTGGAGTAAAAGAACCTCTCACTGTTGGTGGAATTTAAACTGATTCAGTCTCTATGGAAAACAGTATAAGGATTTTCCAAAGTAAACATGTAGATTTACCATATGATTGAGCAATTCAATTCCTAGATATTTTCTCCCAAAACACAAAAACACTAAATCAAAGAGTTATATGCGTGTCTACGTTCATTCCAGTGCTATTTACAAAAGCTAAAAGCTTCGGGAACAACTCAAGTGCTCTTGATATATGTATGGACAATGGAATACTACTCAGCTATAAGAAAAGATGAAATCTTGTCTCTGCTTCAGTATGGAGAGGAAGTAAAGTGTCATATTAAATAAGTTAGAGGAATACAGAAACACAACAGATTTTCTCACTCATAAATGGTATATAAGGAAACAAAGCAAGGGAATAGAAAAGTCCCAAGTCCTTGACTCTCTTATACTGTGACAATAGCATTGAAGTGACCACAAAAAAGTCAAAGAATATACAAACTCATGGTGTTTATACTAAAATATTTAAAGGGACATGAAATATTAGACTATGTAAATTACTCAAGTGGTTAAAGCACATTTGCATAACAGAGGGTACTGGATTCCATCCTTGTCAATACAACAAATGCCCTCACCCCTACCACCACCAGGAGCAATGCCCAAAATGGTGACACACAAAAAAGAGCATTAACCTAAACATCTAACGTAGATAAAAACTCTAGAGTATACATATTCATAAGAATAAATCATATGATTGACATATTTGAAATAGTTGTAGAAAATCTGTTAAATACTGAGGTGCATAAAAACTATCGAACACACTGATATGAAGGTTTTATAATATCTATTGTTTTATTTTGTTTCAGAACATACCCAGCAGTGCGCAGGACCTAGTACCAACTCAGTGGTTGGGAGTCACTCCCAGCAGTTTTCATGAGATCAAACCAGGGCAACAGGCATGGCCACTTAGCTATATTTCTATATCTTACAATTGCCATTCAATAGTGCTTGGCCTCAAACTCTTTTTTCACAATCACTTTCAGAACCCCATGGACACAAAACTATCTACAAAATAGAGCCAGTTAGAACAAATCTATCCAATAAAGATATAATGTGAGTTACATGTATAATTCAAAGTTTTCTGTAAACTCTATTAAAATTAATACATTAAATTAATAACATTCATTTTGTATAAAATACCTAAAACATTTTAACAAGTTTAGGCCATTTGTTCTATCACTGTCACTGTCATCCCGTTGCTCATCGATTTGTTCGAGTGGGCACCAGTAACATCTCTCATTGAGAGACTTATTGTTACTGTTTTTGGCATATCCAATATGCATGGGTAGCTTGCCAGGCTCTGCTGTGCGCGCTCGATATTCTGGTAGCTTGCCGGGCTCTCTGAGAGGGGTGGAGGAATGGAACACGGGTCGGCCGCGTGAAAGGTGAACGCCCAATTGCTGTGCTATAACTCTAGCCCATTTGTTCTATAAATTATGATTATAAAAACATTACAAAAATATCAAAATAATATAAAATTATTGAGAGTTTAAATTCTTTTTCTCACAACTTTGAAATTTCAAACTTAAGGCACATATAATTTGGACTAAAACATACTTCAAGTTTTCAATATCTTGGTGTGTCTATCAAGTTCTATCCTGAAACACAGTTTTGGAGAAGTAGATATTTATTAATACCCTATAAAAGTACCTTTTTCTTTTCTTTGGGCCATGCCTAACTGTGCTCAGTAATCAGGGATCATTCTTGGCAAAGCTCAGGGGACGGTGTATGATATAGGGGATCAAACCCAGGTGAATTGAATACAAGGCAAGCTTCTTGGTTACTTGCCATCTCTATGGTTCTTAAAAACTTTTGCAACTTGGTTATAGTCCGAAATAAAACACAAAGTTTATATTTTTTAATATCCTTTCAAAATAATGAAAAAGATTTGATTCTCATCCAATGTAAGTTCTCATCTGCTTAATATCCAGCATCAACATGCAACCATAAGCAATATTTTTAATTCTCATTGCTGCCAGATAAAGCTTTGAGGTCTCTCCTGGTAGGCCTCCATTTGGTTGGATAACCCGCATAGAGCTAGACCAGTCTTGCTATTGATACACAACACCTGTACCAAGGGAGACAAGTTAATGGAATAGTACATGCAGTGAAAAGAAGATACAAGACCAAGACACAAGAATTCATTATTTTCAATTCTATTTGCAGTCTCAGTAATGATATAACATCTTGATGAATTCTTGTTTCCTTAATTAAATTTTTATGCTCCCCTTTCTCCTTATCTCTAAGTGACTCTACAAATTTAATGAGAATTGATTTCATCAAGAGAGTCCCCTGAGTAGAAAAAAAAATCATTTTTAAAGGTTATTTTAGAAATGCCTGTACATTTCAAGGGAATAAATACTGGTGTTTTTCTTTTAAAAAGCCTAAACCATTAACAAAATGTCCACCTGCAATTCATTAGGCAATAGCACATTTATATATTCATTCATCAACTTGCATCTTTTGAAAAGATACCATACCCTGTGATATTCAAGAAACAGAAACAACAAATAATATCCCAGCTCCTACCTAAAACAGAAGAGACGGATGGCATGGTCTCTATAGCCAGACAAGAAGTGTGGCAGAAGTTCTAAGAGCAGATTGTATAGGTCCTTTGAAAAAGCACAGAGAAATCGTTCTGCCTGACTTCAGTGGGTAAGATTGTAATAGTTAGGTTTACTGGAGTCTGCATAGAGGTTTTAAGGACAAAGCAAAACGAGGGGAAGAGGGCCAGATCAATAGTACAGTGGGTGAGGCGCTCACCTTGCATGCAGCCGGCCTGGGTTTGGAACCCCATGCAGTTCCCCAAGCCTGACGGAAGAGACCACTGAGCCCAAAGTCGAGTAAACCCTGAGCACTGCCAGATGTAGCCCATAAATGACAAAAACAAAGGAAAAGGGGGAAAAAAAATTGGACAATGTTACTTGAAGGAACAGTTTGAAATGAGGTTGTCAGATGGAGTTTTAAGAAAATTTACAGAGCTTCAAGAAAGTTGGGCCAGGGCTTGGCTGTATATGATCCCTCAAGCACTGCCAGAACTAATCCTGGAGTACAGAACCAGGAGTAAGCCCAAAGCACCACTGGTCACTGTCACTGACACTATCATGTCATTGCTCATTGATTTTGCTTGAGCGGACACCAGTAACATCTCCATTGTGGTACTTATTGTTACTGTTTTTGGCATATCGAATATGCCACCGGGAGTTTGCCAGGTTCTGTTGTGCAGGGGAGATGCTCTCGGTAGCTTGCCGGGCTCTCCGAGGGGGTGGGGGCGGAGGAAGGCCTGCTGCAAGGCAAATGCCCTACCCACTGTGCTATTGCTCCAGTTCAAGCACCACGGATAAGATCCCAAAACAACAAAACAAACAAAAATAGAAAGATAGCAAAAACAAATTTGGGCCAGATGGACATGCCAATAGGCTAGATCAAGCTCTGTCTGTCCCTGCCACTGTAAGACAGCTGAGCACCTTGAGCACAGAGCCCCCACCCCCTTGAACCCTTCAAACCACCCTCCCCACCTGTCCCCCCCACACAGAAAAGTTTGTCAGCCTAGTTTGTAAGTGTATATAAAAAAATAAGAAATAGAGCAGCAAGAGATGCAAAACAAAGAAGCAGAAGCCAAAGGTGCTTTTCATAATACACACTACCAAAGTCATACTGGCTGTTCAGTGAGTGCCACATGACCGCTGAACAGTATTCTAGGGAGGAAAACTCATCAAGGCAATGATATACTTTAATAATTGGCAAATACATGGAGGTTTAGTCATTAGAGGAAAGTAAGACCAAATTAAGCACTTGCTCTAGGCATATTGGATTTTTTCATATTTATTTAATCCTTATCACACTATATATGAAATAAGCATTATCAGTACTTTTATTATCGGAACTGAACATCTACAGTGACAACAGGAAGTTAAATAAGTGATCCAAGATTTCATTAGGGCTTAGGCTTCAGTACATGCCTCTCCTTCCAGAGACACCAATCTTGGTCAGCATATTGAAAAAACATCAGGAATATAGAGTCTTGCAAAGTTAAGTCTAGTTTCATTTGTTCCCATGATAGTTACAAAATATGTCATGTAATTTTCATAATTTCTTGGAGGAAATGTAAGTCCAAAGGTATTTAATTTATTTTATTTTATTGCATTTTTTTTTTGGGGGGGGACACTTTATGGTATTCAGGACTTACTCCTGGCTCTGCACTTAAAGGTCATTCCTGGCAGGGCTCATAGGACCGCCCATATCCCTATAGACTCTAATATCACTTTGGTCCCCAAAGGATTTTATTGAAAGAGCTTTATTTCATAATAAACTAGAAATTTCCCAGCAGGTTCTGAATCATTGTTCAACTAGCCAATAATTTAACAAGTTTAACATAAAGTTAATATTTTAGGAATTATAACATATAGCTGATATTTCCACATATTAATTATTTCAACATTTTTAAAAGAATGTCTCTGGAAGGGTTTCTATTTGGTATCCAAAATAATAACTATGAGTGAGCAATAATTAGAGTATCATAGTTTCACGCTGCCCTATACAATATAGGTTACTGCCTATATTAAGTATGCAATTGATAGATTTTTATTTAACCTTCAAATATATTAATGAATTATTATTTTCCCTTCATCATCTTTATTTTATTTATTTACTTTAAAATTTTTATTAAAGAGTCATGATTTACAAAGTTACTGACAGTTGAGTTTTTGGCATACAATAATTCAACACCAAAACCTCCACGGATGTTAACTTCTATTCACCAGTGTTCCCAGATTTTCTCCTTATACTAACCCCTGGTTCACCCCAGCTTGTGAACTTGACAGGCACATTACAAAGTTTCAGTGGCTCCCCTTTAGATTACATGTTTTCAGTTCTGTTGAATCTGTGGTTTAGGTATATGGCTATAACCCTTACACATCACTGGTATAACTGAAGTTCTGGTACCTGTTAACCCATTACTTTTTGCTCTCTACTCCGCATCCCCATTACTTTCCTTCTCTTCCCTTCTCCTTTCTAAACACAGAGGTCAGGGATTACCGAAGAATTCCCCTTTTACTACAATACGGCTCCTCATCCAGTAGTCTGTATTCCACAGGTGAGATCATCCTTGTGTCTATCTTTCTTCTTCTGCCTTACTTCACTCAACATGATATCTTCCAGTTCTAGCCATGTTGCAGAAAATTGCATTATTTCATTGTTCCTTGCAGCTATATAGTATTTCATTGTGCATATAGGCCAGATCTCCATAATACATTTGTCATTCGACACCTAGGTTAATCCCATATCATAGCTATTATACTGAATGCAAGCAGTGAATAATGGTGTGCATATGTTCTTTTGAGAGTGATTTTATGTCCTATAAATAGATGACCAAAGTGGAATTTCTGGGCCACATGGCAGTTCCATTATAAGTTTACTGAGAATTCTTCATAATTTTTCCATGGGGTTGCACCAGACAACATTCCAACCAGCAGTGGATAAGAGTTCCTTTTTCACCACATACCCGCTAACACAGATTGTTCTGCTATTTTTGATATGTGCCATTCTCACTTGTGAGATTGTATCTCATTGTCATCTTGATTTGGATTTCTCTGATAGTAATTGATGCTGAGTATTTTTTCATGTACCTACTGACCATCCTCTTGTCTTCCTCTGAGAATTGTCTATTCATTTCCTCTCCTTAAAGGTTGATAGGGTTTTTTTTTTTTTTTTTTTTTTTTTTTGCTTTTTGGGTCACACCCGGTGATGCACAAGGGTTATTCCTGGCTCTGCACTCAGGAATTACCTCTGGCGGTGTTCAGGGGACCATATGGGATGCTGGGAATCGAACCCGGGTCGGCCATGTGCAAGGCAAACGCCCTACTCACTGTGCTATCGCCCCAGCCCCCAAAGGTTGATAGGGTTTTAAAATTTCTTTTTATGTTTATCTTTGCACATATTTTACATATACTGGACATTAAATCTTTATCTTCTGTACTGAATGCAAATATTTTTTAATTTAGTTAGCTTTCTTCTAGTTTTAGCCTTGTAGGGTGTTATGTCATTTTTTTGGGGGGGTGTTTTGTTTTGGTTTAATTATTTGGGAGGGTGCCATGCAGAAGCTTTTTAACTTTTGTAGTCCCATAACTTTGTTTATCTTTTATTTTGTTGCATTTGTCAAAAGCATTAGATCACTAAAGGCACCTTTAAGGTTTAAATGTTGAAGTGTTCTACCTATATTTTCTTCAGTGTATCTTATACTTTCTGGTCAGATCTCAAGGTCTTTGATTGATTTGTGTGTGAAGTATAAGATATAGATCCAGCATTACTTTCTTATATGTAAATATCCAATTTTCCCAACACCACTTGCTGAAGAGGCTCTCTTTACTCCATTTCATTTTCTCATCTCCTTTATAGAAAATTAACTGCCCATACACATGGGTTTGTGTCATAGGATATTCAATTCTGACCCATTGATCGGTGGGTCTATCATTATTCCAGTACCAAGGAGTTTTGATGTTATAATGCTATTCCAAAATAGTTAATGAAATACCTCCCAAATTATTATTTTTCAGTATGGTTCTGGCTATTTGCAGTCTTTTCTGATTTCATGCTAATTTTTATTGTTTTTTCTAGATTCTGGCAAAATGTCGTATGAATTTGGATGGGGATTACATTGAATCTATATAATAGCTTAGGAAAGATAGTCATTTTAACCATATTAATGTTTGAAAGTCATGAGCATGGGATATTTTTCCACTTTCTAAGGTCTTTCTCTATCTCTTAAGTGATTAAAGTTATCATAGTATAGCTCTTCCACATCTTTTGTTAAGCTGACTTCTAGATCCTTGATGTTTTTAGATACTATTTTAAGTGGGATAGACTCTTTGATGGCATTTTGCTTTGCTTCACTTTTGTATATAAGAATGCAACTGATTTTTGTGTATTGACTTTGTATCTATTCACTTCGCTCTATTAGTTTATTGTTTCTAGAAACGTTTTCTGTGGATTCTGTAGAATCTTTTATGTATGTTACCCTGCCAACTGCTAAAATGATAGTTTGAGCTCTTCTTTTTCAATTTTGATCCCTTTGATTTTATTTCCTTGCCTGATTGCTATAACCAGGACTTCTAATACTATGTTGAATAGAACTAGAGATATTGGACCACCTTGCCTTTCAACTGATCTCAGAGAGAATTATTTCAGTCTTTTACCATTAAGTCTACAGGCTGCAGTCTTGTTATTGATGGCTATTATTATCTTGAGAAAGGTTTCTTCCACCACTATTTTGTTTCCTTAACATGAATGGATGTTGGATCTTGCGAAAGGTTTTGTCTTCATTCATTAACATATCATATGGTTTTATCTTTCCTTTAATTAATGTGCTCATAACATAATAGTTAATTGGACTGGAGTGATAGCACAGAGGGTAGGGCATTTGCCTTGCACACGGCCGACCCAGGTTTGATTGCCCTATCCCTCTCGGAGAGCCCGGCAAGCTTCTGAGAATATCCCACCCGCATAGCAGAGCCTGACAAGCTATTCGTGGCATATTTGATATGCCAAAATCAGTAACAAAAAGCCTCAGAATGGAGACATTACTGGTGCCCGCTCGAGCAAATCGACGAACAACGGGACAACAGAGCTACAGTGCTATTATGTTAATTGATTTTTTTGAACATCTTTTCATCCCTGGGATGAATCCCGCTTAATTAGGTTGTATGGTTATTGTGATATACAGCTAAATGGAATCAGTTAGCTAAGATTTTGTTAAGAATTTTTGTATCGGGGGCTGGAGTGATAGCACAGCGGGTAGGGCGTTTGCCTTGCACGCGGCCGACCCGGGTTCAAATCCCAGCATCCCATATGGTCCCCTGAGCACCGCCAGGGGTGATTCCTGAGTGCATGAGCCAGGAGTGACCCCTGTGCATTGCTGGGTGTGACCCAAAAAGCAAAAAAAAAAAAAAAAAAGAATTTTTGTATCGATTTTCACCAGGGAGATTGGTCTGAAATTTTCTTTTCTGAAAGAGTCTCTGTCTGCTTCCAGTTTCAGAGAATGTGTTAGGAAGAATTTCTTTGTCTTTATATTTTGGATGAGTTTAAGGAGTATAAGCAGTAAATCTTCTTGAAGTTTTGATTGAACTCACAAGTGAACCCATCTGGACCAGTACTTTTGTTCTTGAGAGATTCTTAATTACTATTTTAATTTCCTTACGTATTATAATTAACGTTTTTAGGCTTTCCACTTTTTCCTTGTTCATCTTTGGGAGATTACACGCCTAAGAATCTGTCCATTACTTCTCGGTTCTCCAGTTTAAGAGTATATAAAGTTGTTCATAATAACCTCTCATTAAATTTTGAATTACTGAAGAATCTTTTGCAATTTTTCCCCTTTCATCTCTAATCTGATTTATTTTAACCTTTTCTCTTTCTCTCTTCATGATTCTCATTAAAGGTTTGTCTATCTTATTTATTTTTTCAAAGAACCAGCTCCTGGATTCACTGAATTTCTTTGAATTGTTTTCTTGGTTTCTGTGTTTTTAATTTCTACTTATTATTTCCTTCCTTCTCCTACTTTTTGGATCTGTTTGTTGTTACTTTTCAAGAGTTTTGAGGTATGTGTTTAGGTTTTTGATTTGGGCTTTTTCTTCTTTTTTAATGCAGGCCTACATTGCTATGAATTCCCCCATAGTATAGCCTTTGCTCTATCCCATAGATTTTGGTAGTTTTATGTTCATTTAATTAATTTCAAGGAATCTTTTAAACTCTTTCTTGTGTTCCCTCTTGAGCCAATTATTGTCTACCAGCATTTTGTTTAGCATCCAAGTGTTGGAAGTTTTCACCATCTTTTTTTCTGTGATTAATTCATTCTTTCAAGGCATTGTGGTCCAAGAATGTAGTTTGTACAATTTTTGTTTGTAAATTTATGTATGTTTGAGTTGTGCTCTAATATGTGATCTATCCCGTTGTTCTGTGTGAATTAGAGAAGAATGTGAACTCTAGTATTTCGGTGGCTATAGAACCCTGCATATGTTCAATAATTACAGATCTTTCCAGAACCCTGTATATGTCCAATAATTCCAGATCTTTATCTCCTCATCTAGGTCTTTTGTCTCTTTACTGATGTTCTGTCCAATTGATTTGTCCAGTGGGGAAAATGATGTGTTATTAATAAATTATTTTATTTCTATAAGTTGAATATATATAAAAATAGAGCATTCCTATATCTTAATACTGCATGTGTGTGCTTGATGTATCACTATATCACTGTCATCCCACTGCTCATCGATTTCCTCGAGCAGGCATCATTGTGAGATTGTTGTTACTATTTTTGGCATATCGAATACGCCACGGGTATCTTGCCAGACTCTGCCGTGCGTGCGGGCAGGATACTCTTGGTAGCTTGCCAGGATCTCCAAGAGGGGTGGAGGAATTGAACCTGGGTCAGCTGGGTGCAAGGCAAGCGCCCTACCCGCTGTGCTATCACTCCAGCCCACTTGATGTATAATTCATAACTAGAAATTCTAGCTTTAAATCTTGAAGTGCCCTTTTTACTAAGGGTCTCTGCACTTCTAAACCCTCACAGCACAACTTGTCCACTGTAACCATTTAAGCCTACATAACTACACATTACCTATACATAAAACCCAAAATGAAGACTATAAGCCCTCTACTATAAGGCTCAAAACTTATAAGCTAAGTGTGGAACTGGTACAGAGTGACATAAAGCAAAATTTCCTCTTCATGATTTTGTAGAATAGATTTTTAAAACATTCCAAGAAATAGGGAAATTAAGAATAGTGAAACCATAGAGTTAAAAGGAAAAAAAGCATAAACCACAGCAGCACCAGTCACACCAATGGCAGGAATCCAAGCAGAATTCAAGTTGTAGTATTTCTAACACACCTTTCTGGTTTGAGAAATTCCAGCTATCATATATGGCTCAAACTTGACTCAAATTGGACTTAGTTCTTCCACATGCTCTATAAAAACAATTTTATGGTATACAGACCAGAGGACTTGGTCACCTTGGATTTTTGGAAGAGAATTGTACATAAAAATTCTTTATCTTGACCAAATGGAGATTTAACACATCATTAAAATATTTACTTTTACTTTGTTTTCTTATCTTTATTACATTGTGGGTATTTTCAAAGAAAATAAAATGCCAGAATTCTGAGTCTTATTTACTCCACCTCTTAGTTGTCCGATTTTTCAGGACAGTAGAAAGAATTCTGTGCACTAGATTGCCCAGGTTTTCCAAAATACCAGACAAAACAACCAAAGACATCAAGGAGGGAGTCTTTATATTTATTCAGACCATGAACCTTCCAGTTATAATGACATATTCATTTCCATTTACTAATAGCTGGGCACAATACATGAATGGCTTATTCATTATACAAATATTTTTTCAATGCCTCCTCGGTACAAAGTGCCAATATAGACATGCCATATTCATTCTTACTGACTGCCAGCTGAGCAAAATGAATAAATTTTTGAATATTTATTGAGTGTCCCTCAGTACAAAGCACTAATATAGTCTTATAGAACACACTAATAAATAAAAATGTGGCTGAACTCATTTCCAAATATTTTTTCACCTAAATATCCCATCTTACATGTTAATTTGTAACACGATGATGATCTGGGGCTGGAGCGATAGCTCAGCGGATAAGGCGTTTTCCTTGCACGCAGCCAACCTGAGTTCGATTCCTCCACCCCTCTCAGAGAGCCCAGCAAGCTACCAAGATACTCTCACAAGGCATAGCCTGGCAAGCTACCTGTGGTGTATTCGATATGACAAAAAGAGTAACAAGTCTCACAATGGAGACATTACTGGTGCCTGCTCAAGCAACTAGCTGAGCAACAGGATGAGAGTGATAGAGTGATAGATGATGATCTATCTTTAGAAGAAATATTGTATGACTTTTATGACCAGGTTTTAAATGATTAGCTCGGACTAAATTTATCTTGGACTATATATACACCTAATGATTCCTGCTACTATATTTTTAACGTCTGATTACATAATGTTGCTGTGCTAGTCACATAGCAAGAGAGATGGAGACAGAGAGAGAGACAGAGGGAAGTCTGAATAGCATTTTGTTTTTTAATTCCATCTTGAATTCTAATAAAAGCTGCTGCCTCATCCTCCTCCTCCAATACTCCTCCTCCTCCTCCTCCTCCTCCTCTTCCTCCTCCTCCTCTTCCTCCTCCTCCTTCTTCTTCTTCTTCTTCTTCTTCTTCTTCTTCTTCTTCTTCTTCTTCTTCTTCTTCTTCTTCTTCTTCTTCTTCTTCTTCTTCTTCTTCTTCTTCTTCTTCTTCTTATCCTTCTCCTCATCCTCCTCATCCTCCTTCTTCTTCTATTTCTTCTTTCCTCCTCCTTCTCTCTCTCTCTGTCTCTCTCTCCCTCCATCCTCAAAATGTGAGTAAATGAGGCTTCAGTTAATTCTATCTAAAATTTGAGTAAATGAAGCTTCAGTTGATTCTAGCCCCCAAACCTCAAGCTTGCCCAACTGATGTGAAAAGAATCGATCAATTACCACCAAACTGTCATATGGTTGAAATGTCTTTATTTAGTAGTAGCAAGTTTTGAGATTATAGATTATGCAGCATCAGATAACAACAAATAAGGAACTGTGACTAGTAACATGTTGTGATGTCTACTGTGAAAATATTCCAATAATGCATGACTTCATCTACTAGCAATTTAAAACCATATTTCAAATTCAATAATTTTTCTTGAACTCACATGAGAGTTTGAGCCAGTTCAAGCACACACCGTATTCTTAAGAAACATACTCTAGCAGGTTGAAGATTCAGAAATAATCAAATGTGACTCACTAAGGAAACAGACAAAATAAAAACATAAAGCCAAATAGACAGAACAGCAGGTTAGGCAACCCTGCATATGGCCACTAGGATTAGATCCCCAGCAATGTAAATGGCCCTAAATCCTGCCAGGAGAGAGCCCTGAGCACAGCACCAGGTAAGGTCTGACAACAGATAGTTGTGGCCAAAAAGAAAGAACAGGAAAAGAAAAACAGAAATGTCATCCTCATTCTCATAGTATGCATAGAAAAGTATTTGAGGGGCTGGAGCAATAGTACAGCTACAAGGCATTTGCCTTGCATAGGTCCACCTAGGTTCTCTGCCCAGCACCACATATGATCCCCAAGCTCCACAGGAGTGATCTCTGAGTGCAGATGCAGGAGTAAACACCACTGGGTGGAGGGAGCCTCAAAACAAGGCAAGGAAAGTATCTGACAGGATTCACTAAGCATTTGTGTGAAGGAAAAAAAAAAAACAAAGTAAGAGAAAGGAATACTCTAAATCTGGTAGCTCATAGTATATTTAATTTTAGGAATCAAAAAAGCTAAATAATGTTCTACTCAATCAGAAAGAAACATTCCTACTCTTATCATTCCTACTCAACTTTCTAAAAGTTCAAGCTAGTGCAATGAAACAAAAAAAGTAACAGGAAGCAAGCCAGAAATGTGACTCAGTGGCAAAGTGCAAGCCTTGCATGCATGAGATATGGTCTTGATTACTGACAACACAAAACTAAATAAAATTTAAAATAAGCCTTTCTTAGAATTAAAAGAAATAAGGAGCATATAGGCCGTTAAAGAGGAAAAAGCTATTTGTCTTGTAGACTATAGGCTTATGTGTGTAAACGAATTTAAAAATATTTTTCAAGCCTACAGAAGTTATCTGAAATAACTATTGAGTAAAATAATTCAATATTAAGAAAAGACCTGTGTATTTATATCTTAGTAATAAGTAAATATAAACTGGAAATGAGAGGTACAAATATGTACCTGTAAACAAGACATGTAAACCTGTATTCTAAAACTATAAAACATCAATTTAAAAAATGTTTAAGTCTACAAAAATACAGTAGAGCAAAAGTGCTATAATAGTGAGTTGCAAAATATATATTTAAAGCATCAATTATCCTAAAACTATGGATTTAATCATTTCAATTAAAGGTGCTAGAGAGATGATAAAGGGGTTAAGTGCTTTTCTTGCATGTGGCTGACTCTGGTTCGATCCCCAGTACCTCAAATGGTTCCATATGCCATAAGGAATAATCTCTGATCATAGATCCTGGAATAAACTCTAGCAATTGGTGTGGTTCAAATTCCCCTACTTAAATAATCAACACACCATGTATAATGGGTAAATATTGATCAATGCAATTGAAGAAAGACTGTGAATAGAGATACCTACATAAATCTACGTACATTTTTACTTATTTTCTGCAAATGTGGTATTCAAAGGATAAAAGATATTCCTATCAACAAATTAAACATTTAAACAACAACAAACACATGCCAAAAAAAATGAACCTTGATCCTTACATTACATCTTCTACAAAAATAAGCTCAAAAATAGACATGGAGGGGCCAGAAAAATAGTACAGTTGGTAGGGTAATTGTTGTCCATGTGACCAACCCAGATTCGATTCTAGATTCCCATATGGTTCCAAAGCCCCACCTGGAGTGATTCCTGAGTCTGGAGCCAGGAGTAACCCCCGAGCATTGCTGCGTATGGCCCCCAAACCAAAAAATAAATAGATAAATAAATAGATAAAGACATGTATCATAAAGTACAAAAACCTAAGTCATAAATATTCAGATGGGAAATTAAGTGAAAACATATTAGTGCTCCCGGGTTAGGAAAAATTATTTTTGGGAAAATGAGAAAGCATAATCCATAAAAAGATATTGCTTGTTTTTATTTATTAATACTCTATACTAATTTATATACTTGTTATATATAAAATACTTATATTATTTTATATTTATAAATATATGTATATTATATATTATTTTATATTTATAAATATATGTATATTATATATTTTGCACTATATAATATTTATTATAGAATATGATTGCTATATTTATATAAATATGTCATATACTTATATAAATAGTTATACATATATTAATATATTATAATAAATGATTATGTTATTTAAATTATATCATATATAATTATATACAATATAATACATCACTCATTCATCAATAATTTATAATATATTTTATATTCTATTATATATTAAATATATATTAATTTATTGATGTTCATTAACAAATCTGTGCTTCTCTAAAGATTGCTTCTCATTTTTATCTATAATATTCCCTAATTGAATGTTATACAAGGAAAGTTTATGTTGCATTTGTAGTAAGAGAAGGTAAAATGCCAGACATTATTCATCATTGTTATTTTTCTGTCTCTACTGAGCTCCTCTATATAATTATCTGTTCAATTGCAAACCTTACTACTTTTTAGCGAAAGTTTACCACTGTCCTGTTAAAAAGTGAAAACAAGTCAGAGTGAGAAGACAGCAATCAAGGCTTTTGCCTAGCACACAACTGACCTGGATTCAATCTCTGGCACCCCACATGATCCCCTGAACCCTTCTAGGCATAATTGCTGAGCACAGAGTCAGGAACAATCCCCAAACTAAAAACCAAATAAGTAAATAAAGTAAAATAACACACAGCATTTGATATACTCCAGAAAACCTACAGGATAAAGTCTAGACTTAGTTAACTAATATCATCTTAGATCTTTCCTTTCTTTTGTCACCTCATGCTATTATTACCTATATTCACTGTTCATACTAGAAATACTGAACATTCTTGAAATATATCTTGTTCTATGTCTCAAAAAATACTATTCTCTCCATATAAAACAATAAAATCATTTTATGTTACATCACTGTATCACTGTCATCCCGTTGTTCATTGATTTATTTGAGCAGGCACCAGTAATGTCTCCGTTCGTCCGGCCCTGAGATTTTAGCAGCCTCTCCTTACTCATTTTTCCCAACGATTCGAGGCTCTTTTCAGGGTCAGGGGATAAGACCTGTTATTGTTACTGTATTTGGCATATCGAATACACCACGGGGAGCTTGCCAGGCTCTTCCTTGCAGGCAGGATACTCTCGATGGCTTGCTGGGCTCTCCGAGAGACATATATACATGTCTAACTTTTACTATTGTACCTGGACTAACCATAAGAAATCTATATACTAAGGAAACATTGTCTTTTAAAGGAGTTAATTAACTTTGCTAAATGAGAAATTTCACTTCATTATAATTACATGAGTTTTGAAATTATAAGTAAGCAAACACACTGCACAAAAATGCTTTAACAATTTTTAACAAATGTTTAAAAATTTAAACATCATGATTCAAGACTGGAAACAACCCAGCTATCAGAAGCCAAATTAAATAAAATTGAGACAGGGAATGTTGCCACCTTTGCTTCATTTCCTCCTCTATTAGGGTTATAATAAATAATGATAAAGTTGTTTTTCAGGAAGTAAAGCTGGACATGTGTAAGAGGATGAAAACTGGCCGTTAGCTCTCCTTGGTATCGAAAGAACCCAGATTTATGCTTCCTGTGAAACCAAAAATCTGGGAAGCTGACTGTGAGTGCTGATTTAAAAGTGAAAAGTCTCACAAGGAAGAGCTGGTTCTCACAAAATCCAGCAAAGGATAGTCGTTATCCATATCTAGCCTTACTCCTACAAAGCCCTACAGGGTTAACAGGATGATACAGGAGGTAAGGCAATTGACTTGCCCCTGTCAGACCCCAGTTTTATCTTATGCACCACATAAGGTGTTCTAAGCACTACAAAGAGTGATCCCTGAGCACAGAGCCAGGAGTAAGTCCTGAGCATAGCCAGGTATGACCCAAACCATTACCCCAAACAAAACAACAATGACAAAAAAATAAACACCATTGCCCCAAACGATAACAATGACCAAAAAATTTTTAAAAAGACCTTTCAGCTCCCAAGACTGAGGAGACAGGTATGAACTTTATCATTGGTGTCCTTGACAGTTGACCTCATAATAAAGGTTCTTTTCCATTTCAAAGATCAGTGTCATAGAATTGGCTGTGTCCCTAGGCAGTAAGGCTTTGCTTGGTTATATAACCAACAACAGAGAAAAGTATGTAAAATGTGTGGTATATCCATACAACAGAATGATGCTTGATAATAATAATTTAAATATATATATACATACTATACACACAACAGCATGAACAAATTTCAAAGTATGCCCAGGAAATCTCCTGCCCCTGAGCCAGACTGTCTTCACAGGGACCCTCTAGGAGGGGCTGGGTTGAGTTTCCCTCCCCACTCCAAGCAGAGCCCCAGCAGCCAAAAACCAACAGAACTCAGCCACAGACATGCTCAAGGCCACATGGCTGGACAAGCCTAACCCATGAAGGAACGACAGAGGAATCCAGGTTTGTGGAACCCGTGGCTGAGATCACTAATCCTGCTCAGATCAGGACTGGGCCTCCTCCACCCAGATCCCCAATTTTCCAGTAGCTTGTCAGTCACACCCACAAACCTCCCTCCCCCCTCATGCTATGTAATTTCATCATCAACGGCCAAGATCCAGAGACTATAAAACAAAGCTCCTGGAGAGAGTGATGCAATTTTTCCTGGAGTGTGCGGCCGCAAATGCAGCCACATGACCTCTTCATCTTTATTTTTATTTTTTATTTTTCCCCACACGACAGAGCCTGGCAAGCTACCCATGAAGTATTTAACATACCAAAAACCTAACAACAGCTTGCTCCTTGTGTTCCTGGAGTGAGCAGACACCACCAGGCTACACTAGCATGCAGGAGAGACAAATGAAGACATTACTGATGCCTGCTAGAACAGATCAATGAACAAAGGGACGACAGTGATACAGTGATACAGTGATGCCCAGGACAAAAACCTTTTCACAAAAGAAGACATATATAAACTCTGATTTACATAAAGCTCCAAATAGAAAAATTATAATGAAAAATTTAGAAATTTTTTTTCTGTGGATGTGGAGCAGTAGGAAGAAATGCTATGAGTATATAATAATATTCTATAAAGGAGATATAATGTTCTTGGTAGAAAATTATGCTGTTAGGATTACACAGATTTCAGCTGTCAAATTAATCAAATGTATACCTAGATTTTGTATTTCTCTGTTATGTAAATTTTATCATGATCATTAAATGAATATCTAAGTTTAATTAATGATTTGCATGCTAGAACATCAAGAGAAATATATTTATAATAATAACTTAAACTGATTTCCTCTATATGCCATGCACCTGATAAACATTAAGTTTCACAAGCACAATCTAAGGCAGTGTTTATATATCACTACTTTATAGATGAGGAAGCTAGTAGTCAAAAAATTTTTGATGAATTTATCTCAAGTGAAACAACTGGTTAACAATGGAACAAAATTTAAACTCAAATTCTTTTGTCACCAAAGCTCATATTTTATCCATATCCTCTGCATCTTTAGAAAACAACTCATTTAGGCTACAAAAGTTACTTAATTTATTGGGGCTTCACGTGGTGCTCAGGAGACCTCAAGTGCTATGAATAAGCCTCCATACCACCCTTGGTCATGGAACTTCCATATGAGGTCCCAAAGAGGCAGTGCTGTTCAGATTATGTGGTGCCAGGAGTTACCTTGTTCGCTCTGGTGGTGCTTGGGGGCATCCAGGGATGCTGGACCTGGTGATATTTAGTAGACTATGTGGTGCAAGGATTCAACCACATGCAACTAAATCCATGTTCCATCCATAGATTCTTATCCATAAAGAATCCATAGATTCTCTCTCTTTCTCTTTTCATCTCTCTCTGTCTCTGTCTCTTTCCCTCTCTCTTTCTTTCTCTCTCTCTCCTCTCTCTGTCTCCCTATATAGATTATTTTTGAAAGATTTAGCATTGCATGAACTTTCGTTCAGTCACAGGCCCTGAGACAAGAAATGCAAGAGAAATTATTTTCATGGAGCATCTCTGGACTCTCTCTGATCCTGTTGATGTAGGCAGGTAGACAGGGAAAGGCCCTGGACAATGAAACAGTTCAGCAAAACTTCTGGGAGGAAAATTCCAAGGCTGATCCACTTTGTGGATACGAATAAGACCTTGAGTAGCAGACCCTGAGGAGATTGGACCCCTCTCCATGAAGGAAATTCCTTTAATTCTCTCGGACCTCTCCCTCAAACTGATAAACTTTAGTGGTTTGGCCCAAAGAAGACTTTCACCACACCCAGCCTCCCTGGTAACCTCCTAAGCAATAGACTTTTACCTAGGAAGAAGCCCCACATGGAGGCAGGTTGGAGAAACCCTATAAAAGCCACCTTGAACAAAGGAAGGGTGCGCATATGCTGCCCAAGCCCATGTGCTGGTTGCGCCCACATGGCCGAGCACATGTGGTTCCTCAAACACATGTGGCTCCTACATCTCCCCTCTTAAGATGTGTACTTTCATGCTTCTGTGTCTAATACTAGGATGTGTGTAGGGCTCTCTCCACCCTTGGAAAAGTCATGTTCTCTCTTAAGTGTGTTCTCTCTCTCTCTCTCTCTCTCTCTCTCTCTCTCTCTCTCTCTCTCTCTCTCTCTCTCTCTCTCTCTCTCCTCCTCCTCCTCCTCCTCCTCCTCCTCCTCCTCCTCCTCCTCCTCCTCCTCCTCCTCCTCCTCCTCCTCCTCCTCCTCCTCCTCCTCCATACCTTCAAAAATCCTCCAAATAAAATCTATTTATTTTACTGCTTGTCTGTTCCTG
This sequence comes from Sorex araneus, assembly GCF_027595985.1. Classification (NCBI taxonomy): domain Eukaryota; kingdom Metazoa; phylum Chordata; class Mammalia; order Eulipotyphla; family Soricidae; genus Sorex; species Sorex araneus. The sequence continues at coordinate 37,962,521 of NC_073307.1, read as the reverse complement.
AAATTCCTTTCTGCAAGACGAGACAAGAACCTAGTAACCCTGGGTTCCGGGTGACAGAGGCGGTTGGGGAGAAAGTGACTATCTTTCTCCTCCCTGTTTCACCTGAGTCACTGGTGGTGCTCACTGACATCACTGTGACAAAAGGCAGAGTGTCCTGAGTCTCCTTTTATTGATCATTGTACCTCTAAAGGGCACAATTCAGTGAAGTCATCAGAAGAAGTTACAGAAAGAACGTTGAAGCAGGCATGGCATGTATTGTTTCCTTGTGTCCACAGGCCAGTGAATTTTGGCTTAAGGAAAGAGATCCCAAACCAAAACTGAAACCTTTCTTGGGCTACAAGTATTTGGGTTTGCATCCCAAAGACTGGGTTGGCACCTGAAATCTCTATCCCAAAGACAAACTGGGCAAGCATCTGAAATTTGCATCCCAAAGACTAGGCTAGACCAGAGCCCCTGGAATTTACATGTCAAAGATCAGGCTGGACTTCTGAGAGAAAAGGAAAACTTCCCCTTTCAATATACTGAAATTTATGAAATTATTTACTGAAGGCAGTTTGAAGGAAAAAAAAGTTCAGCTTCATCCAAACTAGTCAGGACACATGAGAAATCTCGCCCGTTTTCATGAGTCCCTATGTTCCTGCCCGTTGTACGGTGGCAGTCTACGGTGGGCTCATCTTGATGGCTCAGTTCTGTCCTAACAATTTAGTACAGATTTCCTGACTAGAAATCCATTGATCAAGTTCACATTAATTTCATATAAAATTATTTAATAAATATCTTTGACAAAACTCAGATTGCTAAAAGTCCATACTAATCAGAAATTAAATACTAGTGAAATTTTAGTAATATGCATGCAGAACAAAATTAATTTAGAAACAAAGCTTAGAGTTTATTTTAGCTTTGTGACTAATTTATATAGGACAATCAACATTCCACTAGTAAACCGATTTTCTAATTTCCGAACTTAATAAAAGTACAAACACTTATCTAGTGTTTGTAAATACTAGTTCCTAATCCTCAAGCAAATTTTGATATTGTCCTTAAATAGGAAAATATCATGAAAATATAAAATAGTTAAATTGACCTAAAACTAAAAAAATCAGAGCAAAGTTAGAAAAGATTTTTAAATATTTCCTCTGACAAATGTAGAAGAGATTTATATATCTTTAGAAGTATAAATGACCCTTCCAGTTAAACTTAAATTATATCATGATGAATGTGAGGAACTGGCCCAGAACTGACCACAGGAATCAATTTAGCTTTCTCAAGACTCTTTTTACAGGAGCCCACATGGCAGAATAACTTGATTTTCTGCCCCTGAGCAAGGAATTCAGATACAAGCACCCCGGGTCGCAAGAAGGGTGGTGGTCAGACCAGATAACCAGATGCTTCTCACAAGACCTATATCACAAGACCCATATCACAAGACCCAGGACTGCCCCCAGAACCGGGACATTCCTGAATATTGGCGTAAATACTGATCTCTAAAACTATAGGCTAAGGAGTGATGTCCTTTTAAATGGAGTGGTTAAGAAAGTTTGTAATATTATGAATCTATTGACTATGAAATGCGCGGGCTCTGCTGTAACAGCCGGGGAAGGCCTATATAAGATCTCTTTTGGAGAAGCTCGGGGTTTTTGCCCCACCTGCTGGACCTGCGTGTCCACGTAGGCGGCTGGACCCTGGCTAGCCAGTCTTAAAATAAACCCTGCTTACTGTTTGCAGTCTCTGGAGTCTCTTTGTCGTTATAGGGAGATCTCGATCTGCGCCCTAACATTGAGTTATAAAATTTATTAGAAAAATTATAGGTTAGTAAATTATTGGAATAGAATCTAAACAATGGAATAACAGGATTGAAAGACTTTTTTAAGATCATAATATTTTAGAACTTTTAAACTCTGAAAGAGTAAGATGGACCATAATATGGAGAATTTTATTTTCTATGGTATTAGTAATTGAAAAAGTGGTAGCTGTTAAAATTGCACTTATAATACATTAGGACTCAATCTAAATGTGTTATTAAAATCAATTTAACGCATTCAACATTAATTATTATTCAAAGTTACTATCAGCAGGCACTGAGCTCTACACGGGGGTAGTGGGCTACAAAAGAGAAGAAGCTCCAACTTGATGGATCTTAAATTGAAATAGAAGATTTAAAATAATAAAACTAATTAATAAAGAAGAGACTAAAATTATAATACAATAGGTTATAATGTAAAAATATATAGAATACTAAATGCATTTTGGGAACAATATAATAAATAATCCATATTAGAAACAAATATGCAACCTCTCTTTTTAAATTGAAAGCTTTAAAAATAATCAAGTTTCTCCAATGAACTAATTTTGTGCTTTTTGTCTTTATGAGATAAAGTGTGACTATACTGAGATTGTCTTATAATAGTAATCATTAATTTTAACAATAAAAAAAATTTTGTTGAACCAATGTATATAGGGTCACTATACCACTTGTAATAAACCTTCCTGGGTTTATCTTAGCATCCATCTCCCTTTTTGTTTACTAAAAAAACTTACAATTATATCAGCGAATACCCCACATCTGACTCTCTGCTTCAGTATGATGTTGTGTATAGTTTAATAAAATCATTTTTCTACCTTATGGCCACAGTGATTAGTACATCCAGAATAAGTTGGGTTTGGGCAGATGTTTCCTTTGAATTAAAAATTATTTTTCTGTATTATCCATAGTACTGGAATGTTTATGTTATTTTCTTCTGGTTCTAAATATCACCTAACAATATCAACTAACCTGTGGCACTTCTGTAACCAATTTTAGGGGTGATAAGAAAGAGTCAAGTTAAGAATGAAATAAGAGGCCAAGATGTGATCCTGGGGGCCGCACGTGTGTGTGGCCTCTCTGCAGCTGCACGAGAGTGACTCCAGACGCCAGCTAAATTACTTTCGGCATGGGCAGCTCCTTGCAGAATGTCTCCAGACTGAGAACTAAGCCTCGGCCCCACGCCCGCCCAGGAGGGGAAAGGTATTTCTCTCTCTCACCTCTTCCTTGCCGGGGGTGAAGGGCGTGGTGGCCGCCATATTATGACGACCACAGATGGGGTTTACAAGCTTGCAATGATCCAATATCTGGAAGAAATCTCCCTGGACTCCAAAACCTCATATCTCTTCACAACAGGTCTGACTCTAGTGGGGTACTCCTAACAATAATAGTGAGGTTTGTGTTAAAATATTGAATGTAACCAAAGTAAATAGAAAGTAAAGTGAAATTTATCAGTTACAAGGCGGGGGGGGTACGAGGGGGGGTACGGGGGGGCGGGATGGGAGGTGTACTGTTTTTTTTTTTGGTGGTGGGATATGGGCACTGGTGAAGGGATGGTTGTTTCAGCATTGTATAACTGAGACTTAAGCCTGAAAGCATTGCAATTTTCCACATGGTGATTCAATAAAATAAAATTCTTAAAAAAAAAAGAATGAAATAAGAAAATCAAGGAAGCAAAGTGTAGAAATGTATTCTGGCTAGATCTTTTGAACTCTAATATAAACTACTCGCTTAATTTCCTTAAACTGCATTGGATCATATTTCCTAAAGAACCCTGATATTAAGGAGCCTAGTACATAGCAAAATTAACATTAGAATATTTTGTTTACTTCAAATCATTGGTACCAAGGTCTTCTGAAACTTTGGTCTAAAAGACATGGTATAAAGGCACTTTCTACCTTGTAATGTTTAAACTGTTCTCTCTCCCACATTTCATTCTATCTCATTCTATCCCAGATTCCTTGTTTCTATAAGAAATAAGCAACTCACAGCAGTTTAAGACTAAACATCTCAAAGAAGTTTATTGGCAAAACCAATTTTTATAACAGTTTATAAAATAACTTTGTTTAAGAATACTTTCAAAACAATAAAGATTCACCTTTAATTATCGTTCTCAGTGCTATTACATCCTAATTGGGCATTAGTAATGTGAAACACAAAATATCTCTAGGTGTGGGTAGAGAAATGGTTGGAAATTGAAGTTTATGTAATGTTATTACACTAAAAATAATCTTTAATGTTTGAATTTTATGTGGTTTACACTTGTAGAATAGCTTTGAATCACCCAACAGAGTCAGGTCCTATTTAAACAATTTTTCAGTTTAGTGGGTGCTTGATTAATGACTTTTCATGTAATATAATTTCATTATAATGATGACAAGTATCACTGTATCACTCTCATCTTGTTGTTTGTCAATTTACTTGAGCGGGCACGAGTAGCATCTCTATTACACTCAGCCCCGAGATTTTAACAGCCTCTCCTTACTAGTCTTTCCCAACAATTGGAGGCTCTTTCAGGGTCAAGGGAATGAGACCTATCGTTACTGTTTTTGGCATATTGATACGTCATGGGTAGCTTGCCAGGTTCTGCCGTATGGGAGGTATACTCTCGGTAGCTTTCCAGGCTCTCCAAGAGGTATGATGATAAGAAGAAGAAAAAATGTCCCAGCAGGGGCCACTATCTGTGTGGTATTTGCAAGTCCCTCTTATGTCTATGGGGTATTCTCCAGGTACTTGGGTTTCCTCCTACATACAAAAGATATCCCCCAAAGGGCAGACTGCTTGGCTAGTCTAAATTGACCCTGATGAGTATGGATGAGCATAAGAGACCTGTGATGGAAAGGTTTTCTGTACATTCATTTTTCTACCTTGCCTCCAATTTTCTAGGACAGGTTACAACCATCTATCATACTGAACTCAGAGAGTGGGATGGAAATGAATGAATGAGTGAGTATATTGAAATTTTTTCTAACACTATAAATGCTTCAAGTATTTATTTAGATGTTCGGAAATGTTTCTCTGACTAGAAATACAACATAAGAATTTATCTTTTTTTTATATTAAGTGGTCTATGGTAAATTATAGACTGGAGCAATATCACAGTGGGTAGGGCGTTTCTGGGTTGAATTCCTCCATCCCTCGTGGAGAGCCCGGCAAGCTACTGAGAGTATCGCTCCTGCATAGCAGAGCCTGGCAAGCTACCCATGGCATATTCAATTGCCAAAACACTAACAGCAAGTCTCACAATGGAGGCGTTACTGGTGCCCACTCGAGGAAATCGATGAACAAGGGGACGACAGTGCTACAGTGCTATGGTAAATTATATTTCTCATGTATTACTTAAAGTCACAATTTTAAAGACCCTAACACTGGCATTAAGTAAGGACTTACTGTAAAATAAAAGATAGTAAACAATTTAATGGACTCAGAATGGAATGTTTTTAATCAAATAATATTATTTTCTTTTTATCTTAAATAAGTACTAGTATAAATATGTTTAGGTTGTCTTCTCATTTTTCTATACATATATTTTTTACTGTTGTTATATTTCATATTTCCTACTGTTTATTTTTGCTTTAGTGTTTTAGTATTGTATTTTTCATACTGGTACATAGTATGGATCATCACATTTATGACTTTATAACATTTTATGTGATAAAATATATTTAACTCTATTTCCTCCTTTTACCTTACAGAAACATATTGACTAATTTTCTGCAAAACATAATTTTATAATGCAAAGATGGACAAATTCATTTTTACCAGAACACTTACACTGATCATGTATTGAAAGAATGCAAAATAATAAAACTCTAATGATATCATTATTATGATACATGAGTGAATATACTAGACAAAAATTAACCTAAAGACAGTGGTGATAGGTACTGACTCTGGTTGTGGGTGTGGTACTGTTGTTCTGTAAACCTAAGACATTGATATTAATTCTACTAGTGAATCATGATACTTCAATAATATTTTTTTTAATTCACCTTATTACCACTACTCTTCAGAAAACATAAGAGAACACAGGGAAATAGGAGTATATTCCCAATTTATTGTCATTCATGTACCTACTCATCCAATGCTTTCAATAAACACTTGACTATTTACTCTGTACCCAAGATCTTTGCTTCATGAACATCCTTTAAAAATTCAACTTTTGCTTTTACTGTACGAGGAGAGACAGAAATAAAAACAACTGATGATACTAAAACTTTTTTAGGCACTTTATATAGGTAATGTAAAAAGTTTTGGAAGTATAGCAAGAGTTAGCCTGAGACATAAATATTGATCTAAAACATAAATGTCGTGCTTATTTTTTTTTAATCAGTAGACTCAGCTATCATTTTAAAGTTTATTATTCCAAAGACCGGATCAATAATACAGTGAGTAGGGCACTTGTCTTGCATGCAGCCGATTCAAATTCGGTGCTTGGCACACTGTACGTCCCTTGAGCCCTGTCAGAAATGATCCCTGAGCACAGAGCCAAGAGTAAGCCTTAAGCATAGCCAGGTGTGGTCCCTAAGCAAACCAAATAAAGTTAAAGTGTTATGTTCCTTCTAATTTTAGTAAAAAATTTTATTTTACTTCTTTATTTTTTTCCTGCTTTTAAACGCAAAAAGTACACCATTGTATCCTTATTATACTTAAATATATGCACAGTACATATTTGGTAGGTGTGGGAAATGACTCAGTAGGACACAACTATCACTAATCCAACCATATATTCTCTGGAGGTACATTGTAATTCAAAGTTGACTCTGGGAATGCCTCGCAGTCTTAATTTAATTAGTATGGTTCTGATCTTCTTATAGTATTAACATCTAATCTTTTGTCCCTATGGACCAGCCGGTTCATTATGTTTTCTGCCTGAAGCTTAGTGCACATTGATTTCCAATTACCAGTTTATAAAACTGCCAAGTCATCTTTCTCAAATGACTGTTTTCAACCAAGGAGTTTTAAAATTGTGCTAGTCAATTCAAGTAACTGAAGCATTAATTAAAAACTGTAGATTTTATAAATGGATAGATTTGAAGACTATCATGCTGAGTGAAATGAGTTAGAAAGAGAAGGGCAGATATAGAATGCCCAGTATGAAACTAATATCCAAGGCCAGGGAAAATAGGTCAGGAAGACTGGTTAATGGTTGGTCAATGGTATGGGAGATGGAACGTAGATAATATTGAGGAGGGTCCATTATGACAATAATAGTTGGAAATGATAATTCTGGATAAGAACTGAGTCTTAAAAGCGGGTAAAGGATATAGATGATGACCTTTCAGCATCTGTAGTGCAAACCACAGTGCCTAAAGTGAGAGAGAGAGGAGAGAGGTGCCTGCCATAGAGGCAGGCTGGGGTGGGGAGTGACTTGAAAGAGTGGGAGGGACACTGGGGACCCTGGTGCTGGGAAATTACACTGCTGAAGGGATGGGTCTTGGAACATTATATGACTGAAACACAATCATGAACAATTTGGCAATGCTCTATCTCACGATGATTCAAAATAAATAAACAAATAATAATAAAATAATGAAATAGACTTGTAGATTCTAAATAAGGGCTCAGGGATATGAAAGCATTGTTACAGGATTGCAAAAGAGATCATGAGAACGAGGAAAACAGACTCTTGGTTCTAAAATGATCTGACACTATAACAGATATGCCCTGCTCCTGTTGTATTGTGCTGAACTTCAGACTTTGTCATTAATAATATTCTATAAATTTGAGTAAACTACTAATGATAAATGGTTATTTCATGAAAAGCCTATTTTTATTAAGTAACTTACTTGGGAAACTAAAGAGCTTGTGTGATAATTCAGACATTTTACTCATTAACGTAGGTACCTATCTGAATAGAAACATCTGAGAACACAAAGGACCTAAAATAATATTGGTTAAAGCAAGAGAGAATTTTTTTTCTTTTGGGAGCCTTTAGGGGGCCCACAGTGTTTTGGGGTGTCAAGAATTGAATCTGGGTCAGCTGCATGCAAAGCAAGTACCCTACCTCTCCACCCCTGAAAACTTTGTTTCTTAAAAGCTCGAAGGAGGTGGTGGTTCAAGTCCATGAGGTATTCAGGAACTGTGATTTGTTCAAGCCTTTTGTTTAACCCTATGTCTATAGGATCCTTGTCTTTATGGTTCAAAAGATAGTTGGTCTTTATGGAAGTTAGTGCTCTAGGGGTAAGATCTGTGTTTCAGCAGCTAAAATAAAGGGGAAGTTATTTTGTTTTGTTTGTTTTTTAATAGAGGTAAAGTAGGCTATGATAAGTAAAGATTTGCAGATGCATGCACATAGGCCTATTTTTTTTCTGACAGATTTAGTCACACAGCCATGCCTGGCTGCAGTACGAGCAAACCACTGTTCTTTGTATTCTGGCAGTACTCTGCTTCTTCTGGAATGTAGACATCCTCTCCCCAGGGGAAGACAGCACATCAGAAGGCCCACCAGTCTCTGCCTCACGATTTGATGTAAGAGCTATTTGAAAATATTTTGGCAATATAAAAATATGGAAAAAGTGAAAAATTAAAATCAACCTTCCCAATATTAGATCAGAGAGAATGCTTGGGGAGAAAATAATATACTTTTAGTATATGAATAGAAAGGGGGGGAAAAGGCTATATAGATATTTATCAGCTGAGGAAACAAACAGAAACCAAAAAACAAAAATCAAACTAAAGAAAGGAATATTGATCAGAAAAGTGACCAAGAACTTCAGCACTGAAGAAATTATTCAAGGGATCAGGGAGATAGAATTGTAGCACTGCCGTCCCATTGTTCATCCATTTGCTCGAGCAGGCACCAATAACGTCTCCATTGTGAGACTTGTTACTGTCTTTGGCTATCAAATATTCCACGGGTAGCTTACCAGGCTCTGTCATGCAAGCAGGATACTCTCAGTAGCTTGCCTGGCTCTCCAAGAGGGACGGTGGAATCAAACCCAGGTCGGCTGTGTGCAAGGCAAATGCCCTATCCTCTGGCTATCACTCCAGTCCAAACTGTACTATCTTCAGAGAGATAGTACAGAATTTAAGGTGTTTGCCTTGCACACTGCTAACCTTGGTTTGTTCCTGTGTACTGCATAAGGTCTACCAGAGTAACCTCTGATCAGAGCCAGGAGAAAACCCCAAGCATCATCAGTTGTCAGAGCTAAAAGAAAAAGGTAATAAAGAATCTTGCATGGTTACGTTAAGATGTAATTTTCCAAAATCAACTTAATATTTACAAAAATATTATTTGGCCCTTGGCAATGGTCAAAAAGACACCTCATTGATACTTAGTTCTTAGTCAAGGGAAATGCAGATTGTCCTTGGAAGATAAATTGTTATGAATAATAGTGGGAAAGAGTATACTAGATCTTGGCCTTGTTTGGAAATAAAGACATCAATAGGGAACCTATAATGTTGAGATGAGGAGTAAATGGAAAAAAACATCTGTAGAAGTCACTGAACAGCCTCTAATAGGTCTAAAGTATAATCATTTGTGTGGGAAAATGCTATATAACTTCCAAACTAGTCTAAACTACCACTCTCTCTATACTCATATGTCCAAAAAGCTAAGAAAGAAATCATCACTGTTTCGTAACTGAACATCATTCACCGTGGTTTATACCACATTTCCTTTGTAAACATCTTTCAACTGCTGTAAGCTTTCATAAATAATCATAACATAACATGTAAGGACAAATTCAGACCAAACACTCAGATCAGAAGTAGCATAATCCTTAGATCTTTAAAGTCCTTTATATAGACACTGTTTTAAACTATAAAACAGGACATCGACATCCTACTGGGACTAAGAACACTAAAATGTCACCTATCCCCAGTATCCTAAGGTAGGGAATCAGCTCACAAAATTAATATTAAGCATATGAAACTAGTTTAATGGCTTTTGAAATCTAGCAATAGTAAAGGCATAATAGAAATATCATCATCATTATCATTATCATCATCATCATCCCTTTGATCGCCAAATTTCTCGAGCGGTCTCAGTAACGTCTCCATTCATCCTAGCCCTGAGATTTTAGAAGCCTCTCTTTACTCATCCTTCTCAACGATGCCGCATTGAAGTCTCTTTCAGGGTCAGGGGAATGAGACACAGCATTGTTACTGGTTTTGGCATATGAATACACCATGAGGAGTTTGAGAGGCTCTCCCATGTGGGCAGAAAACTCTCACTAGCTTGCCAGGTTCTCCCAGAGGAAGAACTAGGCTATAAGATGTCGAGGAGCTTGATTTTAAGTCTCTGGATATTGGCCATTAGTGGGATTACACGGCGCTGGGAGCAGTCCTGGGCATGACCACCTACCTACTGGAAAATGGGAAATCTGGGCGGAAGAGACCCAGTCTGAATCTGAGCAGGCTTGGAGGTCTCAGACCCATGTCCCACACATCTGGGTTCCTCTGCCAGTACATTCATGTGTGAGGCTCATCCGAACGTTTGGAGAGGGGCCTTGAGCATTGCCCCTCTTATAAAATTAAGAATTTTTATTCTTATAATATAAATATATCTTCAACAAATAAGCATGCATACAAAACAGAATACTATTCAGCTATGACAATGACATCTTGTATTTTGCTACAACTTTGATGAAGCTAGAATTGCCATGCTAAGTATAGTGAGTCAGAAGGCAGAAAACAAATCCTAGTACAAATGAGTGTCTTACTCACACATGGAATATGAAGAAACAAAACAAGAGAACAGATAATGTCCAATAAAAATAAACCCTGAGATACCACCAATAGAACTGAGGCTGCCAATAGGTTAGGAAGTGTTGATGGATGAGAAAGTACTTAAGAACATGGGTGAAAGGATATTGGTACACACGTACTGAGTGTAATGCAATACCATAGTATGCCTAAATCATCAATGTTGATAATATTATAAAATATCTTATATCAATTTATTTTTTAATTTTTACGAAGTAAAGAAGTTACTAAGGTTGTTTTTGGGGTTTTTTTGGGGGGGGGGTGTTGGGGCCACACCCAGCGATGCTCAGGGGTTCCTCCTGGCTCTACACTCAGGAATCACTCCTGGGGGTGCTCAGGGGACCATATAGGATGCTGGGGATTGATTGAACCCAGGTCGGCCACGTGCAAGGCAAATGCCCTCCCCACTGGACTATTGCTCCGGCCCAAAGAAGCTACTAAGATTTTAAAGCAAAAAAGTTTTTGTACAGTTACTTTAAAACTTAGAGACAGCAATAGGATAAATTGGTGCTAATAAACTGGCAATAATCAACCATCTGATTTTTTCATGCTTCTATCAAATAAGTATAAGATATAATCAGTCAAAAAGATGCTTTTAATCATTCTTAGCTGAAATATTTGCTATAAAAACATGTTTTTGTTCTGAAAACCAAATACTATGGAGAATAAAAGAGTAAGATTACAACCACATTAGAAATCAGTTAACTACACGGTGGTTTCAGATACGACATTAGCTTCTAGGGTTAGACTGATTACAAAGCTCCAGATCAGGATGCATACTTCACCAGAACTGTGCAATAAAATCAATCAAGTATGGAGAGAAAACCAAAACTTCATATTTACAAAAAAATTAAAAATAGTTTAGTAAAAAGGAGAAGGAATTTGCTTTGCACATGACTTACTAGAGTTCTACCTCCAGCACTCCGTATAGACCTCTGAGCATGGCCAGGAATCATCCCTGAGCACAGAGCCAGGAGGAAAATCGAGTACAACCAGGTGTGGCCCCAAAACAAAACAAAACAAAATGAAATGCATTTTACATTACTATAGCTAGAAAGAAACGAAGCTTTATCAAGATTTAGCCCATGAACCGAAAATTTGCATGCATAAGATAGGCATATGCTTAACAACAATTAAAACAATTTTTGTGAGAGCTATGCAATAAGAAATTATTTAGAGGCCACCAAACAAAATAGCGGGAGAGCTTTTCCTAGTTTGAGGTTTTATAACTTATTCTTCAGAGGGAGTCATTAAACTTCTCTGATAGAAATAAACCTGAGAGGCATTACTAAAACAAAATTCTACTACTGCCTAGGGAAGCAGTAGATAATGGAATGAAGAAAGTGAGCCCAGCAGAAGGCAATATGGTGGAGTGAAGATGAACTGGAGAAACTCTCCTCATCTAAGTGTAACTATCAACTCTTTAGCCTTAGTTATTGCTGCCTGTAGCCCCAGAGTCCTCGAGAGAATCCAGAAATGTAATGCTCAAGTTAACTTTTCTTTTAAGAGACATTTATGGAAATAAAGACAAAACAATAACCAAACAAAATACTGTACTCTTGACACAACTTTAGGTGGCCTGTGGTTCCAGGACAGAAATTAAGGAGCATGTATGAGAGAGAGCCAGAGGGAAATTAAGTCTCAGCTCTAGTGCCCAAAGTTCCCTTCTCCTGGTTTATTTCCCACTTACTTCCTCACTTGTAAAATAAAATTAAAACTAGAGAAAATCTCATCTGCATTATTGTGTGGATTAAATGACAAAAGGCAGGTAAAAAAATTCTTTGTATTAATTATGCCTAAAAATAAGGTATTTACTAGTGATAATAAATAGGTGATTAATATTGTATCATTGGTTTTAGTAACTGGTTTCTATTATATCCTGAGCACTATGAATTATAGCACCTCCCTTTAAATCCTTTCAGAACATGAGAGAAAAATAGAATCTGTTACAGATGAGAATATTCAAAAAAGAATAAAATGTGTTCAAAGTATATGCTCATAGAAATCTAGCATTTGTTCATAATAAATATGCCCATAACATATTGTAGGATTCCAAACCTAAACATATGCCCCAAAGCTAAAGGTTACAGATTTTTACATCAATTTATTGTCTTACTGTCTTATCTGAAGAACTGGCATCTTCTATAAAGTAGAACAATTGAGTAGTTTCTGCCTATGATTTCTTAGTTCTATTTGGAAATAAAATCAAGGTATTATGTTTTTCTCTGACAGTTTAAAATTTGAAAGTCTAATATAAGGAAAACATTTCTTTAAAATTTTATGCCTTACATTGAGCCTGAAACTTTAAATCATAAAAGAAAATTAAAACAAGACTTTGTAAAAGAAGCAGAGTGTGTGACATAATTATCAGCATTCTTTAGTTAATTTAAAACTTTACTATCCTCTTTTACTATAATAATATTTTAATCTAAGAATGTTGTAATTTATTTTTAGCCTTATTTTATGTAAATTCCATAAAGTAAAATACAAAAATTTATTTGTACAAGTATGAGGAAAGATTTTGATTTGCTTATTTATAAAACTAAGGGCTATATGTTTTATAAGGCTTACCAGTTTTCATTATGTTTGAAATAATTCCTTATATTTTCACTTTAGTCTCAATGCAAGGAAATAAAGATTAAAGCAAGGTTATCCATTCAATGGAATTCAACATCCAAATAACCAAATTCAATTTTTCATCGCATACTCTAGGTTAGAAGTTTTCAGACTATTCTCTGCCAATCATATCTAATCTAATCTTTCATCTGTTTTTATGCATAAAACTTTATTGAAACACAATTATGCTCACTCATTTGTGCATTATCAATTACTATCTTTGCACTGGAGTGGCAAAACTAGGTTGATGGAACTGAAAGAATTTAATGTACAGTGCCAAAAATATTTACATTCCAGTTCTTTCCTTGCAGAAAGAAAAATGGCTTAGGATTCAGCATAGCTGGAGTTTCAAATCTCTGTATCTTTCAAAGAAAGTTCTGGCCCTTCACTCCCTCCTTTGAGATAATCTTTAGGCCCTTGGAACATCCTGCCTGATGAGAGTCTTGTGACAGATAGTTTATGCTAACACTGGTTTATGGTGGTATCTTGGCTTGTCACTTCTCCAGCACATGGAGACCAACTCCAATAAAAACTCAGAATGTCATAACTTGAGTGAACTTCAGTGGGTAGCAAGACTTCAAACAGTATTACACATTATTGCTGTGAGAAATACATACTACCCAAACAACTCCACCAAGAGAGGATAACTGGAAGCTTGGGCTTGATTTCTCTTGGACTCTATACACACTTTATCTTTGTACAATAACTATGAGTTCTTTCACTATAAAAAAACATACTTATGAATAAAGCAGCTTTTTCTGACTTATAAGTGTTCTAGTAAACCCGTTAGCCTGAGATGGTCTTCAGGGTCCATAAACATAAATTATTCATCTCAGTAAAAGCTTGTCAATCCCTGCAAGGGCCATTTTTGACAATTAAAATGTCAAAAGGGAAAAAATGACTATAATGTAAGTAAACTATACCCATACAATTTAAAAAATAAATTCTTGTTTTCTAACAGTATCAAATGATCCAACAAAATCTGTATCTTTTTAGAAATTTTAATCCATGAAAAAAGCCAATACATAATTAATTAAATTCAAGTCTATTTTCTTTAACCTATAGAAATCCTGTTATAAATATTTTCAGCAGAAAGTACTTATTTGGAAAAATCACAAGGAAAAAAGTGTTGTGTTCCAAAATGCAGGTACAGTTCCCTATGGTCGCCAGTCATGACAACTTAAAACAAAAATTTATCAAAAACAGGATGAAATGTTCCTGTCCTTTTAGTGACCTTTTGTTTCCTAGTTTTAGCTAACACAAAGGTCAAAGCAGATTATAGGAAGCCAAGTTGACATACTGCATATTCTTGACTTTCAATAATATAAAAATAAATTTTCAATAATGCATTTCTAAAAACTAAATTAAACTCATACTTAAGGAGATATTTTGTTTCAAAATTCTAAAGTATTATTGCACTAAGTAGAGAGACAACTCTAATGGGGAGAAAGCCGGAGTTCTGCAAGGCTTTCACAGATAAGACAGAATGTCTGCTCTTTTATAGGAAGAAGCAAAGAAGCCCACAGTGTATAAGATGTACATCCTGGTCAAGTTCACAAAAGCCTAAGAAACAGAAGTATCTAAGTTCAAAGGCAGTAGAAGATGAATGTCTCCAATCAGAGAGTGATTCATCCACCCTATGGCTTCTTATTCTACTCAGGAGTTTGATGGATTAGATGACTCCCACTGCATTGGTCTAAAGGCAATCATCTATCTTAGTCCCTTTAATCAAATGCTAATGTCTGCTAATGTCTGGAGTCAGAGCTATAGTACAGCAGGTAGGTGCTTGCCTTGCAGTCTGACAATGTTGATTCCATCCCTGTCATCCCATATGTTCTCCTGAGATTACCAGGAGTGAACCCTGAGCTCAGAGCCACGTGTAAGCCCAGAAGCAAAGCAAAACAAAACAAATATATTGGGACCCTGAGAGATAATACAGTGGGTAGTGCACTTGCTTTGCACATGGCTGACCCAGCTTCACATATGGTCCCTGAATCACAGGAGTGATTCATGAGTGTAGAGCACCATGGACACCACTGGTTGGGGCCCCAAAACAAGCCCAATAAATACAAATCTCTTCCATAATTTCTCTTCTAGAAATTATGTTTTACTATCCTTAACCCAGTCAACTTAATGCATAAAATGATCCATCCATCACTTGTAGCAAAGTGGAATGCAAGAGGCTGGCATGCCAGAGTAAACACGTGCTCTACGCTCAGCCTATTCTCAGAAGAGGCTATGGAGAAGCCTCTTTGTAGTATGAGCCAGAGTAGGCTAAGACTGGTTTAAACTAGCTCAAGCTAGGACAGATGGGGAACAGAGGCTAAAACAGAGGGGTGAATTTAAATAAGTCTACTTAAGAAATATTTTGTTGCTAGTGATCCAAGGGGGCAAAATTGTTCTGATAATCATTATCTTGCTTGCCATAATAAAGAAGAGGGTATCTATGAGTCTTAGCAAAGTCATCTGGGGTCACATGTTTTCTGTAGTAAACTATTTCACAGATATAAAAATGGGGCAAAAGTTTCTTAATCTTTGCTGTGTTCCAGAAATTTGAGGCAAAACTCAATATTGCAAAATGATATAATTACTAATGGCAACAAAATGATTTAGCTCATATGGTGCATATCATCAGGAGCATAGCCAATGAATGCAGTGAAATAATTAAATTCATTTTGGATAAAGCTTAAATATGATAACATATTGATAACACAAATACCTGAAGAGTGACTACAAAGAAAGATATATTAGTAGTAAAGATATTTCAGTCGTAGAAATATCTGTTAAAGGGGAAAATAAAATTGAGATTTTAGTGATGCTGCAAGAAAATCTGAGTTGTGTCTGTAAACCCGTAATAGTATCAAATCCTACAGAAGAGACTGTCAGCAGAGAGTAAAGGGAGAAATTTCCTGAGGTCTGTTTACTTCTTTCAAGCCATGAGTTTAGAACAAGAAATCTGTCAATGGTACCTCAGTTTGTTATGTATGTTCATATATTTTCAAAGCAACATAGAAAAAAACATAGCAACTTAGCAACACAGCAACAGGGCAGTAGAATTTTAGAAATTCAGCAAATCCTCAGAATTTTAGGGAAATGAAATTTTGAATTTCTATGCAGTTATGAAGGTAACTAAAAAATGTATGTTGTAGAGATTGAATTGAAAATCAGACAGCCATCTTGGTGGTGGTGATAGTACAGCATGATAAAAGACAGTCAAATCTCTCACTTTCTGGTCCTTATTTCTATTGGAGAAATAAAGACATATACAAATAGAAGTGATTTATTGCTGTAGAGTTGTTTCTCATGATCAAGCTGATTAATAGTGTCCCTCCCAATGTATATGTTATCTCATGACCTCAAAAGTGACTGTATTCAGGGATAAGATCTTAAGGAGGCAATTAGGCTAAAATAAGGACATTCAGGTGGTTTCTCATACAATTAGATTCTATTATCCTTGCAATAGTAGCCAACTTGGACACTGAGAAACAGAAAGGAATGAGGGGAAAGCACAGTGAGAAGATGTCTATTTGCAAATCAAAAAAGAGCTTAGGAAAAACTCTTAGACTTCTAAGTCTTTAGAATTGGGAATGTAAATTTACGATGCCCAAGCTGTCCAGTGTGTGGTACTTTGCTATGATAGAGTTAGCAAATAATAGTGAAAGATAACATTAAAATAAACCTAATGTGTTTAAAGAATGATTGATTTTGAAAAGTGGAGATAGACACAGTCTGGTTTGGAAGTCAAAAGATATATGTGTGAAGAAATGATACCTTAAATTTTGTTTTATTTGAGGCACTGTTATTTACTTTTTGTAATTAACAATTTGTAATATGTAATTAAAACTGTTAATTACAATGTTAATTGTAGGATAATGCTGGTTTGTTCTTTCTCCCTTGCCACAGGGAGCTTAGGTTTATTGGGTTACACCCATTACAGTGCTCCAGAGTCACTCCCATTCCTTTGTGTTTATCTCTAACTTCTTTGTGCTCTCTTCCTCAACCGGTCTATCATCCTTTTCCCCTAATCAGACTCTGTTAACTTGTAAGGTCAGCTCTTTCTAAGGACACTGAACTTGTAAGTTAATATTGCCTTTCTCCTCTCCTTATATCTTTTGAATAGTTTACTCTAAAGCAATGTCCTTTTTGTATGAATGAAGGAAGACAGTTAATATTATGCTTTCACAACTTAGGAGTTAATTGACTCCAAATAATATTCACTCCCGGGCATCTGCTTTTTGTACTTAAGCCTCAGTTGCCCTTAGTTCCTAGCACCACAAAAGCAGGAGCCCAACGAGGGACTGAATGGACCCAGGGCAAGCTGTGAGCTACCCTGGAATCAAAATGGGCCAGGCCAAAGCGCCACAATACTCAACTATAAGTTAAGAGCATGGTCATGGACAAATGCAGTAGTGATCCGAAAGTAATGACGAGATTAGGACCCTGCTAAGGATAGAAAAGACTAATCTGGACTGAGCACTGTAGTCTGAGATCGAGATGTCCCAGGAGAGCAATTCTATAAGCTTAATGTAGCTCTGTGTCCATACAAAATGATTAATACTATGAATGTATGTTTGTTGGACTAAGGAAGAGAGAAACATGCCCATAATTGGAATTTCAGTCTTGGGAGAATCCTCTTGCTGGATGAGTATCTGTCCCAGAAGAAGCTTCCTCTAAGGGAAGGACTTTACCCCTATTGATTGTGACCACACCTATGTGTAAGCCCCGGCCCCTCGTGCTTTGGGATTTAATTAGGCTGTAAGGGTGGACTGGGGGGGGGTCCAGAGTGAAAAGGAGAATAAAGGGGGATCCATAAAGAGAATGAAGTAGAATGGGGAGGCAGAGGCCATAAGGTGAAGTATGAAGGAGCAGGATCCAAGAGGAGGATGAGGGGATCGGGGAAGGCGGATCCGGAGGAGGAAGAGAATGGAGATGGGAATGGAATAAACAGCAGTTGAGACCAACCAGCCTGGCCCTTGTTTTCTTCTTCATCCTCCCTTCTCCATTGACCTCCCCAGGGTGGGGGAAGTGGCGTGAGATTACCGAACGCTGATGGCAAGAGAGAGAGAGAGACCCACCGTGAGGCCCCTTAGTAAATACACATCTAATGATAGGGTTTTATGCATACAATACTTCAATACCACACCCACCAAGTTTGTTTGCTTCCCTCTGCCACTATCCTAGCCTCTCCCTCTCCATTCCGCTCCCATTCTTTGGGGTCACAGTTCTGTAGAATGACATTTGATCGCGACAAATTGCATCAAAACCCAGGATAATCATATATCTGTCAGAGAAGACAGAATTGCAAAAATCTCAAGAACAGCACTGAGGGAACTGGCTGAGGGAAGAAAGGAAATGGGAGTGTGGTCTGAGATGATCTTGGAGAGGGCTCACCTGCCTTTGGCTACTTGATAAACTGAAACCATAAAAAAACGGGAGAATGGGGCTACAGTTATATTAAAGTCAGTAGGGCACTTGCCTTGCATACGGCTGGCCCAGGTTGATCCCTGGCATCTCATATGGTTCTGTGAGCACTGCCAGGAGTAATTCCTGAGTGCGGAGACAGAAGTAACCCCTGAGTATTGCTGTGTGAGCCCCCCCCACACACACACACATAGAAAAAGCCAAAAATGTAATCTGAAGTAAATGCCAATGCCTAGAGAATACAATTCTACTCCTTTCTTACATTTACTAGAAGGCTCAGGGGTTAGATGCACATGTGTTTTCTTCCAAAATCAGTCCCTGGTTACTAAAAGTCCTCCCAAACAGAACAGGGTTTAGCTCTGCAGGTTCCCAGAGTTTCTAGTTCAGAGTAGCATTGACGTACTAGCCCAAGCATTAAATGACCCAGTGTGGTTACCTGAGTATTGATGGGAGTGGCACTGGTTCAACTCAGAATGTTGCTTGAGAGCCCAATCCTCCCAGAAAAGCAAAAACAAAAAGCAAATACATTCAGCTGAGAGAGCTTGAGAGTTGGAACTGGGATTCTGAAACATATTTTGCATTCTAAAATGTAAACTGACCCTGGTTCACTCTCCAGCGTTGCATATGAGCACCTCTGGGAGCCACCCTGGAACACAGAGTAAGCTAGAGCCTCTGTGCACCTCTGGGTGTGGTACAAACACACAAACACCCTCCTTCCCACCCCTGCACCTCCCCTGAAAAGAAAAAAACTTAGCTGACAGCAGAGAATCAACACTTTGCTCTCAAACTGCAGATAATAATAACTTTTATTTTAAAAGACACCATGGGAATTTGATAGGCTTCATGGTTCAAATAGTATATTCTATTGTCCAGCACAAGCTGAGTACCTCGAAAGCTATAGAAAATAGAGTGCCTTATGGCATCAGAGTTGCAGTGATTCGGGGAAGTGTAGGAACAGAGTCATTTAAACACCAAATTGGGTTATTTGTGCTGAAAGGCATGCTTTCAAAATTGTTTCTGATCTCAAGTAGCATAAGGAGCTAATGGTTAAAAGAAGAAAAAGAAAATCACAACATAAAAATGCCTTCCCATCACCTCAATTCCCACAATACACAGAATTACACAGAGCATAAAAACTCAACTCAATTGTATGCCTAGGAAATGTTTCAATTTTAAAATATATTTTTTCAGAGCAGACATATCAAAACTTTCTTAATTGTAAGGAGAAATTAAGTTTATATTGATTATATGTGTATTCATAGATAGATAATATATCTATCTATGAATAGATAGATATTCTATTTATAGAACGGATGGAAAATTGATAGTCATCTTCTCCCTTGTTTGAGAAACAGATCTTAGCCTACTTCAGTTCTCTCAATGGGATATAATGTTCTTATCCCAACATAGATGCAAAGTGGTAGATTGTTTGTGCTTTTCTCTTTGCATCTCCATCTATGTGATATTTTCAAGACCTCTCTCTCCCTTAATGGGATTATAGAATGGTTATCAATGCTTATCATACCAGAAATATACAAATATAGAAAATAGATAATCCACTTCTTCGTTCTATAAAACAATGTTTCAAAGTCTGAGTTTGTCATGGGAAAAATGTGTTCATATATCTTTATCAGCCACTTTGAGATTAAAATGCAGTCTGGGGGCTAGAGAGATAGCATAGCAGATAGGGCATTTGCCTTGCACATGGCCAACCCAGGTTAGATTCCCAGCATTCCATATGGTCCCCTGAGAACCACCAGGGGTAGTTCCCTAGTGCAGAGCTAGGAGTGACCCCTGTGCATCACTGGTGTGATCAAAAGAAAAAAGAAAAAATATGCAGGCTGGGTGACCCAGACATGAAGTTTTATTTTTGGGAGATAAAGATCACATCAGAAGTTGAACTGTAAGGTGTCAGTCCTTATTGAATCAGATGTTCAGACACATGCATATAAATATCATGTAAAGTAAAATTCCAGAAAATGAAGATATTTTAAAAACTTTGAGTGAAAGGTGGGATTCTAGCAGGCAGTTGTTTTTATAGACTATACTCCAGGAAAGCTAGAAGGGACCCTATCAAAGTAAACTACACAATGAACACAAAGACCCAAACTCCTTCAGTTTCTATATAGCATGATGCATAGGGGTTCACATATGCCACAGGAATTCACACAAGGAAGATAACTGGATTAGAGTTTATGAGCCTGTAGCAGAACAGGAAGAGATCCAAAGTTAAAAATTATTTAAAGGAGGCGCATATTAGTATAGGGAGTCATTTATGATACCAGTAGCCAAGGTTAACTGAACAAATCTTGTTCAGTTAATACAACATATAGTCACTATCTCATTAGTGTCATAAGTGTCATTAGTCACAGGTAACCCAGACTAACTATGTTCAGCAAAGCTCACCAAGATTCCAGGTGCTCCATATAAAATTTGAAGACCTCTTTTCCTCTTCATCACCAAGGGACATATGTACTTTCTTCTTCCACATGATCAAATGTCAACTGGAAAAGGAATGAGGAATTAAAAGTCTTAGGAAATTTATCTAGAAGATGATTTAAATTAGGTTGAATTACATGTTTGGAGTAAAATATTTAGTTGTTCTCTCCATATATTTTTTTGTGATTCCTTTTTGTTTGTAGGCCACACCTGGCAGTGCTCAGAGCTTATTCCTGGCTCTTTGCTCAGGGATCACTCCTGGAAATGCTGAGGAATTATAAATAGTCCCAGGGATTGAACCTGGATGTGTCATGTGCAAGGCAAGCTCCCTACCCACTGTACTTTCTCTCTGTTGCTCACATGCATACCTTTTAGCAATATATACATGTGTGTATATAAAGCTTCAAGAGGAAAATATAAACAATTAAAAAAATTAAAAGATGCTATATTTGCTTTGCTCTTCTCAGTAAATTTGTTAATCCACTATGTAATAAACTGGAAATATTAAAGTTAAGGGGCCAAATATTATTCTTCTTTAGGAGTTTGGGGTTGGATCCACACCCAGGGATGTGCAAGGTTTACTCCTTGCTCTACTCAGGAAATACTGCTGGCAGTGCTCAGGGAGCCATATGGGATTCGCTGGGATCAAACCCTGCCTGGGGTGTTGTATACAAGGCAAATGCCCTACCCACTGTACTATCACTCCACACCCCAACTCTAAGTCTTACTCCTCTTGAACAATACTAATTTGAGTGCTGAACACATCTTTTCATTCTTGGTATTCAAATACCCACAGATGACTCATCTCAAACCATTTCAGATTGATAGATTCTGTTATTCATAAATTATTCAGATATCACTATCAACAAGTAATATAAGGTATTTCAGTTTGGGAAACATATAATTTTGTTTGGATGTTATTTTCTTCATATCCGAGTAGTTTATTAGAAGTTTACTTCACAAAAACCATGTTCCTCTATATCAAATCTCATCAGAAAGTCTATGGAGGATGGGGGTGAGGGCAAGTGCAATGATAGTCTCAAACTATAACAAAATTTAATACATTAATCTTTCATTTAGTTAAATCACATCTATATTAGTAATTTTTGTGATACAAATACTTTATTTTTTTCCTGAGACCTAATTCATAATGCTTCTGCTTCTCCTCTCTTCATCTTTCCCTCTCTTGCCTTGAACCTTCCCTACACTATTGACAGTCTTTCCAGTCTTTTTCCTAATTGGGTCTGCTTTTTATCTTGAGGATATCAGATTCCTCCCATGAGTAAACAGACGCACTTTTACTTCCACTTTTCACTTGTGACCTCAAAAGAAGTTGTCATGATGAGAAAAGACAACTATATAAAATCATCCATTCAAATAACTCTGAGTATAGAGGATATAATCTAAAATATAAAAAGGGAAGTTTTGTTCAGACATTTATAGTTTTTCTGAGTATTGCCATTCTTCAAAAGCAATTTAGATTAATATTCTAGTCCATAAAAGACCTTACAAAGGGTAAAAACAAAATCTATCTAAGCATGTGTTCATTTTTCAAAGTAATGGTGCTTTTTGAAGTTATACTGTGAACGCCTGACAGGAGAAAATAACTAAATCTAGAAATGACAAGTGCAAAAATAAATGTCATAGAAATGTTTGCTTAGTACACCCTCCATAGAGAAAATGCTATAATTTCACCTGAAATTTTATTTACTCTTCCACATCTATATTTTTGCTATTGTTCTGAACTATTACTATTTACTTGCTGTTATTACATTTTAAGACCACCTCCATGAGATTTCCAAAGAGAAAATTCAAAACAAAAAACAGATCTAGTTTCAAATACATAAACAATGTACTGGAGTGTAGAGCATTAATAACAACACTGCCACAGAAGACTGTGAGCGCTTCACTATTCCTAAGGAATGAGCTTGGTTTCTCTTCCTATAGGGAGGCTCTCAGGTTGAAATTATTGCTTCTGCTCTTTGATATTTTACGTTTAAGATAATGGACTCTGAAAACAATGTCTGCAGTTAATATAGGCCATAACAAATCCAAGGTCAATGCTAATGGTTCATCATCATCATCATCATCATCATCATCATCCCATTGATCGTCGATTTTCTCAAGCGCTCTCAGTACCGTCTCCATTCATCCTAGCCCTGAGATTTTAGAAGTCTCTCTTTACTCCTCCTTTCCAATGGTGCCGCATTGGAGGCTCTTTCAGGCTTATGGAAAGAGAACCATCATAATCACCCAAGCTAATGGTTAAATGTTCACTATTACATCCACCATGCACAGGTTCAATTCCTGCCATGCTCTAAATAAGTAGTTTTCAAGTAGGAGCTATATGGTCCTCATGTGGGAATCCAGGATATTCCCAGGGAACCATTGGTGAAAATAATGTAACTGGACATCCACAGCTCAAGATTAGCAAGTCAACTATAAGACAGGTTAGAAAACACTGCTCTAAGTGAATCTGCAGAAAACCAAGGTTTGTGGGACTTTGTGACTGAAAATTCTAGGTTCAATGGAACTGGGAATGGGGATCCTTCACCTATATACTCCTGTTTCTGTCAACTCAGCGGTCACACCCAAAAACCACCTCTGGATGGTGCCAGATAATCTCATAATCGACCATGGTCCGGAGTCACATGTACTTCTCCCTTGGAAGGAAGCTCAACATGACACACACAATAACCATACCGTTGGATCCCACTCCAGGCTGTTTCATCTGGGGCACCCTGAAGGGGGGCAGATGAGACCCCTTCCCTCCAAGGGACCCAGCCCCAGAAGCCGAAAACCTCTAGTACTCCACCACCATCATGTTCCCAGCTGCTCTCCACATGCTCGGGCTGAGCCTTACCCACAAGTGAACCTATTCCTGGACAACACAAACATCACACCACCTATACTCCAAGAGGACCGCACCACATTTGATAGGGTTTAAAGTAAGAGGCAACCTTAGAGTTGGATCACCCAGGTTCTAGGCCAGACCTACAAGTAAATTTCCTTAAGCACAAATATACCAGATTTGTTGGCACTACTGATAATTTATTTCAAAAGAAACTTGATGGAGCAGTTTTCAAGAATGAATTTTAGCAACCAACTATGTAATCATGGCGAGGTATTTCACCTTGATGAAGCAGAGCAAAAGACTAAGGTCTTAAGTTGTAGTTGCATTACTTCATACAATCATGTCATCTTTGTCACTAACATCAAGTAACTTTATTGTCTGGCAACTGGGACAGTTAAACATTACCTCCACAAATTATTGAATATCAAAATAGCAATAAAGTAGGTAAAAATGCAAAGCAGAAAAATGGGACTTTCTTTTTTTAATTTTTTATTAGTGAAACACCATGAGGTACAGTTGTAGACTTACAAACTTTCATGCCTGCATTTCAGTAGTACAACAATCAAGTACCCATCCCTCCACCAGTACCTATTATCCACCACCAATGATCCCTTATCTCTCCCACCAACCCCACTCCATCCACACCCCCACCCCACCTCTGTGGCAGTGCATTCCTTTTGCTTTCTCTCTCTCCTTTGGGGTGTTGTGGTTTGCAATAGAGGTACTGAGTGGCCATCGAGTTCAGTCTATAGTCTACTTTCAGCGCACATCTCCCATCCTGAGTGGATCCTCCAGACCCCTTTACTTGGTTTTCCCTTCTCTATTTGGGCTGCCCTTTCCTCCAGCATGTGCAACTGGCTTCCCAGCCATGGAACAAACCTCCTGGTACTTATCTCGGATATTCTTGGGTGTTAGTCTCCCATTCTGTTGCTTTATATTCCAAAGATAAGTGCAATCTTTCTATGTCTGTCCCTCTCTTTCTGACTCATTTCACTTAGCATGATACTTTCCATGTTGATCCATTTGCATGCAAATTTCATGACTTCATCTTTTCTAACAGCTGCATAGTATTCCATTGTGTAGATATACCAAAGTTTCTTTAATCAGTCATCTGTTCTCAGGCACTCCAGTTTATTTCAAATTCTGGCTATTGTAAATAGTGCTGCGATGAACATACAAGTGCATGTCATTTTGATTATGCTTTTTTGCCTCTTCAGGATATATTCCCAGAAGAGGTATTGCTGGGTCAAATGGGAGCTCAATTTCTAATTTTTTTGAGAAGCGTCCATATTGTTTTCCAAAAGAGCTTAACCAGTCAGCATTCCCACCAGCAGTGAAGGAGGGTTCCTTCCTCCCCACATTCACACCAACATCGGTTACATTTGTTCTTTTGGATGTGTGCCAGTTTCTGTGATGTGAGGTGATATCTCATACTTATTTTGATCTGCATCTCCCTGATTAGTGATGAAGAGCATTTTTTCATGTGCCTTTTAGCCATTTGTATTTCTTCCTTGAGAAAGTTTCTGTTCATTTCTTCACCCCATTTTCTGGTGGGATTGGATGTTTTCTTCTTGTAGAGTTCAACCAATGCCTTATTTATCCTTGATATCAACCCCTTATCAGATGGATATTGGGGGAATATCCTTTCCCATTCTGTGGATTGTCTTTGTACTTTGGTCACTGTATCTTTTGCAGTGCAGAAGCTTCTTAGTTTAATATAGTCCCATTTGTTTATCTCTTTTTTTTAAAAATTTTTATTTTTTAAAAAAATTTATCACCATGTGGAAAGTTACAGAGTTCTCAGGTTTATGTCTCAGTTATACCGTATTCAAACACCATCCCTTCACCAGTGCCCATATTCCACCACCAAAATCCCCGGTATGCCCCCCACCCCCCACCCCAACTGTATAACTGATGAATTTCACTTTATTTTCTCTTCACCTTGATTACGTTCCATATTTCAACACAAAATTCACTATTGTTGTGGGAGTTATATCCCCAAACAAGATAACCCTAATAAGGAGGCATTTGATAATTAGTTTTCCATTAAAAGATTGTATGTTTTCAGGTTTTAGAAAAGGTCGTGCGGCTCGGATGTGTCCCAGTCCCGAATCCTGGAGCCGTGTTACTTGCTGCTCAGTGTCGCCAGGGCTCCATCTGGAGAAGGTATGCTGGCGGCACCTCCTCCTTCAGCCCCCCGGTGTTGCTGGCCCTGATTCGGGTCCGGAGCATTGTCCGAGCCGCGTTGCTCACCAGAATGCCTGCCGCTTCTCTGTGGATTCTGTTTATCTCTTTTTTCACTTGGTTAATCAGTTGTGTGTCATCTTTGAAGATACCTTTAGCTTCAATATCGTGGAGAGTTTTGCTGACCTTCTCTTCAATGTACCTTATGGGTTCTGGTTTGATGTTGAGGTTTTAATTCATTTTGATATAACTTTTGTGCACAGTGTAAGGTCGAACCCTAAACCCATTTTTTTTACACGTGGCTGTCCAGTTATGCCAGCACCATTTGTTAAAGAGGATTTCCTTGCTCCACTTCAATTTTCTTGCTCCCTTATCAAAGATTAGATGTTCATACATTTGAGGTTGTGTGTAAGTATATTCCACCCTGTTCCATTGGTCTGCAGCTCTGCCTTTGTTCCAGTACCATGCTGTTTTTAACTGCTACTGCTTTGTAGTAGAGTTAAAGTTGGGGAGGGTGATGCCTCCAATCTTCTTTTTCCTAAGAATTGTTTTTAGCTATTCATGGGGGTTTGTTGTTCCATATGAATTTCAGGAGTGTTTGATCTATTTCTTTGAAGAATGTCATGGGTATGCTCATAGGGATTGCATTAAATCTGTATAATACTTTGGGGAGTATTGCCATTTTGACAATGTTAATTCTCCCAATCCATGAGCAGGGGATATGTTTCCAATTCCTCATGAACTCGTTTATTTCTTGGAGTAGCATTTTGTAGTTTTCTTTGTACAGGTCTTTTACCTCCTTAGTTAAGCTGATTCAGAGGTACTTGATTTTCTGTGGTATGGTTGTGAATGGGATTACTTTTTTCATGTCACTTTCCTCTGTCTCATTAGTTGCATATAGGAAAGCCATGGGCTTTGGGGTATTGATTTTATAGCCCACGACTTTACTGTACAAGTCTATTTTTTCTAGGAGTTCTTGGTATAGGATTTAGGATTCTCTAGATATAGTATCATATCATCAGCAAATAGTGAGAGCTTGATTTATTCCTTTCTTATTTGGATGCCCTTAATATCTTTTTCTTGCCTAACCACTAGTGCAAGTACTTCCAGTACTATATTGAACAAAAGTGGTGTGAGTGGGCAACCTTGTCTTGTCCCTGATCTTAGTGGAAAGGCCTTTAGTTTTTCCCCATTGAGTATAATGCTTTCCATGGGTTTGTGGTAGATGGCTTTGACTATTTTGAGAAAGGTACCTTCAAAACCATTTTGGTGAGAGTTTTCATCAAAAGGGGTGCTGGATCTAGTCAAATGCTTTCTCTGCATCTATTTATATGATCAGATGGCTTTTATATTTTCTTTTGTTGATATGATGAATTATGTTGATTGATTTCTGAATGTTAAACCATCCTTCCATTTCCAGGATGAATCCCACTTGGTCATGGTATATAATCTTTTTGATGAGTTGTTGGATTCTATTTGCTAATATTTTGTTGAGGATCTTCGCATCTATGTTCATCAGGGACATTGGCCTATAGTTTTCTTTGTTAGTGGTGTCATTTTTTGCTTTTGGTTTTAGGGAGATATGAGCCTCAAAGAAACTGTTTAGGAAGTTTCTGTTTCTTCAATTTCCTGGAAAAGCTTAAGAAGAATTGGCAACAGATCCTCTTTAAAAGTTTGGAAGAATTCACTAGTAAATCCACCTGGACCTGGGCTTTTGTTTTTGGGAAGACTTTTGATTACAGTTTCAATTTCCTTGATAATTAGAGATCTATTCAGGTATTCCAAGTCTTCTTGGTTCAATCTTGAGAGATTATAGGAATGCAGGAATTTGTCCATTTCTTCTAAGTTCTCTTGTTTCATGGCATACAGACTTTCCAAGTAGTCTCTAATGATCTTTGGAATTTCATTGGTTTCTCTTGTGATATCCTCCTTTTCATTTCTGATTCGGTTTATTAGGGTTCTTTCTCTCTTTTTCTTTGTGAGTCTTGCTAGTGGTTTATCAATCTCGCTTATTTTCTCAAAGAACCAGCTTTTGGTTTCACTAATCTTTCGGATTGTTTTTTGGGTTTCCATGTCATTAATTTCTGATCTAAGCTCTGTTATTTCTTTCCTTCTGCTTGGTTTGGGCTCTTTTTGTTGGTCCTTTTCTAAGATCTTGAGTTGTGAAGTCAAGTTATTTAAGTTGGCCCTTTCCTCCTTCCTGAGAAATGCTTGCAGCGCTATAAATTTTCCCCTTAACATGGTTTTAGTTCGTGTCTTCATTCTCACTTGTTTTCAAGTATCTTTTGATTTCTTCCTTGATTTGCTTCCTGAGCCATTCGTTGTTCAACATTGCGTTGTTCAGTTTCCAGGCATTTGATTGATTTTTTGCGTCTGTGTGTAATTAACATCTATCTTCAATGCATCATGGTCTGAGAAGATAGTTGATACAATTTCTATCTTCCTGATTCTATCGAGATGTGTTTTATGACCCAGCACGCGGTCTATTTTGGAAAATGTTCCGTGTGCACTGGAGAAAAATGTGTATTCTTTCTTTTTGGGATGTAAAGCCCTCTATAGATCTATTAGTCCTCTCTCTTCTATCTCTTCCTTCAAAGTCAGTGTTTCCTTGGTGAGTTTTGTTCTCATTGATCTTTCGATGGCTGATAGGCCAGTGTTGAAGTCTCCGACTACTATTGTGTTGCTAATAATGTCCTCTTTAAAATCTGTTAGCAGTTGTTTTAGGTATTTAGCTTGCTTGTCCCTCATTGGGTGCATATACGTTTAGGAGTGTGATTTTGTCCTGTTGTACATATCCTTTGATAAATAGAAAATGGCCTTTTAATCTTTTTCAACCTGAAATCTTTGTTGATGGGTACTAGTATGGCCACCCCACCTATTTTAAGGGGGTTGTTTGCTTCCAGGATTATTTTTTATCCTTTGACTTTGAGTCTGTGTTTGCTCTGACTGTTCAGATGTGTTTCTTATTGGCAGCAGAATGTTGGCTTCAGTTTCTGAATCCATTTTGCCACTCTGTGTCTCTTAATTGGTGCATTTAGACCATAGACATTGAGAGAGATTATTGTCATGGTGTTTTTTTGCCATCTTTCTGTAGGGGGTTTTGTGCTTGTCGATGTTTTTCTTGTCTTACAGGAGCTCTTTAATCCGTCTTTTAGGTTTGATTTTGAGCCTATGAATTTCCTGAGCTGCTGTTTATTTTCAAAATGGTGTATTGTTCCTTAGAATTTGAGTGAGAGTTTAGCTGAATAAAGTATTCTTGGTGAGGTGTTCATTTCATTTAGGTTTTTCACTATGTTCCACCATTGCCTTTGGGCTTGGAGGGATTCCTCTGATAGGTCTGCTGTAAACCTTAGGGGTGCTCCTTTGTATGTGATTTCCTTCTTTGATCTTGCTGCTTGCAGTATTGTGTCTCTATCTGTGGCATCCATCATTCTGACTATGATATGCCTTGGAGTGTTTCTTTAGGGTGTCTTTTAGCTGGCACCCTTCTGGCTCCTTGGATCTGGATGCTTGCATTCTCTAGCTCTGGGAATTTTTCAGTAATGATTTCTTTAACTGTGGCTTTTTCATTGGGATTGCCTTCCTTTACTTCTGGTACTTCGATGATTCTACTGTTGTTCCTCTTGGAATCATCCCCTAGGTCTCTGATTCACCTTAGAGATATTTTGAGGTCTTTTCCCATTGCTTGTTGTTGCCTGTAGGCTTCCTGCAGCTCATCTTCCAGCTCACTTATTCTGTCTTCAGCTGTATCCATTCTACTGCTCAGGGTACTCACTGAGTTTTTTATTTCATCTAGCGAGACTTTTATTAGTGACACTTCTGATTGTAGCTTTCTTACTTCTGCTCTCATTTCTTCCTGTATCTTATTGGCTGTCCGTTCCACTGTTTCTTCAATGTCCTTCTTTAATTTACTGGATGTCTGCTCTATTGTTTCTTTGAGTTCCTTAAACATCCTCAGCATTTCATCTCAGAATTCTTTATCCGAGAGCTCATATTTGTGGGTAACCCCTGTTGAGGTTTCCGGATTTTTTTTCTTCATCCTCTTCTCTTAGTGCAGATTTGCGCTCTTTCTTCATGTTCTTTTGGTTTATAGAGATGGAACCGTCCAGTTCACTAGCACTGTTCTCTCTTATTGCGGGAAATGGTTCTGGATGGGCTCAGTCTATGGTGTTCACCTTTCTCCATTTCTAGGATATGTCCTTCCTCTCAGACCTCTCTCTGTGACTTATGATAGGCCTCTAGTGAAGCTTTGGAGGATGTGTTCTTTTATGCTGGGCTTGTACAGCTTCTTGTGTACGCTGGTCCTTTGGTGAGATTGGAGTAGGCCAGTAGACTATTGTCCTGTTGTGCTTGAGGTGGCCAGGATGTTTTGCACAGTATTAGGTGATGGAGGTTGATATGTGAATCTAGAGTGCTGGGGAGGGGGAATATAACTGAGGCCACGTGAGCAGCCATGAAATGGGACTTTCTTATTTGGTTTCTAAATTTGAAGCAACATTGTTTTAAATGTTTGAAAACAGATTTGACTGAATGCTGGTCTAAAGTTATATAGGTTTCATAATCCCTGGAACCTGTGAGTGATTCCTGATTTGGCAAAAGGACATTTACCACTGACATTTACCATAAGGATTTTAAGAGAAATTTATTCCAGATGATCCAAATAAACACTAAAT
Organism: Sorex araneus; assembly: GCF_027595985.1. Lineage (NCBI taxonomy): Eukaryota > Metazoa > Chordata > Mammalia > Eulipotyphla > Soricidae > Sorex > Sorex araneus. The sequence goes on along the minus strand of NC_073307.1, from coordinate 37,931,824 downwards.
ATGATTACATAAATAGAAGTAGAGAAAATATAAACAAAGACATAATGGAAAGGTGAAATAAAATAAAGGAAAAGAAAGGAGTCAGAGAGAGAGGGAGAGAGAGAGAAAGCTAGAGAGAGAGAGAGGGAGAGAGAGGGGGGATTGGGGGGGAAGGGAGTGGGTAGGGCACTTGATTTGTGCACAGCCAACCCAGGTTCAGTCCCTGGCACTCCATGTGGTTCCTCAAGCCCTGCCATGAGTGATCCCTGTACTCATAGCCGGGTGTAAGCCTGAACATTGCCAGCGGTGACAAAAAAAAAATAGGATAAGGGAATGCAACAAAGATGGAGATTGGAGTGGGCATGATAATCTAATGTCAAAGTTTCCAAAACTATATATAATTAATTGGCATTATTTTAAGCCACCTTCATTTTAGTAATTTTTTATAGTTAGCCTCAAAAAACCAAGATAGAGATTACCTGAGAATTATTCCTGATTGGGCAACAACCTGTGATTAAAATCCCTCTTTTGTCTAATCTCCAGTGTCGTTGAAACACTGCACTACTTGGGAGGCAAGAAGAAGACCCCTCCAAACTTCCATGGCAGAACCATTGGACATCCCTATTTTTTCCTCAGTATTATCTCTTTATTTCTGCACCCATCCATTTCGTCTCTGTTTTATTCAGAATTGCAGTAGTTATTAGCTACCTATAGTGGTTTATCACATGAGGATGTCTGACAGAGCAGAAGGGCATCTTTTCAAGCTTTTTAGAAAAAGGTTTCAGAAAATGATTAGGTGAATATTATCAAGTATAGCAGTTCATACATAACACTTTGAAAAAAATGGGATATTTCCTAAGTTTCTAATAAAAAGTTTTCATATATTGAGAAATAGGTCTCAGACTTATTATTTCCTATTAGTCCCCACCCAACCCATTTGAAAAGATAACATTACTATTTTATCCTAACAATATATATTACTCATAGTTTGTCCCAATCATGAATTGGTTCCTTTTATATGTTTAAATATTTATATTGAGCATATACAACAATTTTCTTTCATAGTGTCCTAAACTTCATCAATTAAGATATAGTCAAATAAAATGCAATATGGTCCTTCAGGTTTTTTTTTCAGAAGGTTTCATATAATTCAGGTGTAAACACAGTGGTTGTTTCAAGCAGAAAGAACCACAAAAACAAAAATATTTAGACAAGGAAGGTGCCTGGGAAAAGTTATTTGCAAGAAAAGAGTTTAGAACCACATATATTGTTTCTTTCCTAGGAACTGTTATAAGTTTTTCCATTAATAAATTCAGTAATTCATCTCCAAATAACTTCCAATTCACCCACCCTCAAGTAAGTTTTTCTTTTAATGTCTTCGACATGGTATACATTTTGAAAAGGATTTAAGCTTACTTTCTTCCTAGAAATAGGATAATATCTTTTGAACACATCAGATATGAATTGTTTCTCAATTATGTAGCTTATATTTGATTTGGATTTGGAATAAGAGAGCAATTTTCACCAATCTAATCTCATTAATCTCCAACTTATCTATCTGAGGAAGAAAGAAGCTACATATCAAGCTATTCATTTTCTGTTCAATGAATTCTTGTGTCATTCTTGCTGTTTAATGAACAGTTTCTCTAAATCCTCAGAGCAAGGGAAGTGTTTATTTCAGCAAATAATATATTTGCAGAAGCACACATCATTATGAAAGTCTATCTTGAGAAATTTCCCTTCTGACATACTGTGGCCTCTTATTCCACTGTGCAAAGAAAGGTCATAATAAAGCACATTTGTACTTTGTCTGAGTTTATACTTTGCAGTTCTCTTCACAAACAGTAAAGTATTAGAATCCAGCAAAGAATGTATACATTTTAATTAATGGATTTTTAAATAAATATTAGTTTTCTTTTCAATTTCAACTTAATTTTTTACTTACCATTGAAGTATACTGTACATATTTTTAAAGCATAGTGAACAGATACATTTTCAGAAATTGTATGCCTTCATGTTACCAGTGCTTAAATCAGAAAACAAACCATAACTCAAATTCAGAAGATTCCCTCTCAGGCCTCCCTTCCAAATTTCCACCTGTCTGTTCACTATTATTCTGACTTCTATCAACAGAGTATATAAAGAGTATATACACAATTGTGTTGTGCTAATAGTTCAAGTCATATTTCAAGTTAATATTTCAAGTCAATATTTCAAGTAATGCTATAATCATATAGTATATGCCTTTTTCACAGTATTTCATTCAATATTATTTTACGTATTCATTCACATATTGTATATCCTTATAGATCATTACTTCTTGTTCTAAAAATAATGTCCCATTGTATGATTATTGCATGATTTATTTTTCCATTATTCTACTAATCAAAATTCAATCAGCTACAGACTTGGGATAATTACAACAGTTCTTTGATGCACATTTCAGTGTATCTTTTTTACTTGTATTTGGGTCAAATCTGGCTATGCCCAGGGTTTACCTCTAGCTCTGGCTCAAAGATAAGTCTTGGCGATGCTCAGGAAACCACATGGGGTGCCAGTGCCAGAGACTGAAACCTGGTTGGCTGTGTACCAGACAAGGATCTTACCTAATATACTATTGCTCCAGATCCAATTTTTTTATATATTTTTCAGTGAAAATTAGTGAAATTTTCCAAAGTGTGAAATTATTGAATCTTACTGTATAATGTATCACTGTATCACTGTCATCCTGTTGTTCATCGATTTACTGAAGCAGGAACCACTAATGTCTCTATTCCTCCCAGTCCTGAGATTTTAGCAGCCTATCCTTATTCATCTTCCAAAACGATTGGAGGCTCTTTCAGGGGGGGGCAAAAGTTTTTGGATCACATTGGTACTAATGTAAAAATCTTAGACTAGGACTTAAGATTCTGCAGATTCCTCACATCAATACCTAATCTTACATAGTGGCTTCCTAGGTTAACTGTACAATGAATACATAGAAAAAAAACTAATAGAAGTATCCTGTGTGTGTCTCTTTGAAGAAATCTTTGACTATAAGGAATCAACTGCTTGTTTAAAACAAACAAAAAATCTTCAGTGGCTGGCTCTTTTCATTTTCCTTGCTCTTCTTCCCTTTACTGTTGTAGAGATGACTGGAATTTGCAAATCTGGTTGTGGTGAGAGCCACGGACTGCACTCTAGGTACAATACTTCCACACACTTGTTTGGATTTTAGCCACAGTAGTGTCAGGATCGCACTTGGTTTTGGGTTAGAGACTGAATATGAGGCATTCTGCCTGCAAGACAGGCCCTCTGCCACTGAATCCCATATCAGACCCTGCTTTTTGCCATTTAATTTCAGACTACTCAAAGCAGCTTTTTGTGTTTGTGTGAAATTAAACTGTATAGAAACAAGATACATTGTTTCTTATGGATATGCGATTTCATCAGCATTATTTCTTTTAAATATACTTTATTTTTCTTGATAATATTCCTTTTTAGTAGTGAAAATCACAAGGTATTCTCTATTATTTGCAGGGGCCATGGGAGGAGAAGGGGTAAAGGGTCCCAGCTGGTACTCAGGTGATCTGCAATCCACTCCCACTGGTGCTTAGCTAATCTGGCATGCAGTTCTATGACAGGGTCTTAGTATGTGCAGTGCCCAGGATTAACTGGCAACCCCAGCAGTGCTCAGAAGTTTCAAGGGCCATAATTGGTGATTTGGGCAAACATTGTGATTTTCAGGGATCAAACCAAAGTCTGTCACATGCAAGGCATGTACCTTAAACTCTATACTATCTATCTACACCCCATCCCGCCCCAGACACACACACACACACACACACACACACACACACATACACACACACTATCTTTTTTGTTTGTTTTTGTTGTTTGGCTTGTGAGGTATATCCCGCTATGGTCAGATCTAACTCCTAACTTTGTTCATTGATCACTTCAGGCAGTGCTCAAGAAATTATATGTGGTACCAGGTACAAAGGCCCTTAAGAACCTTTGAGCACTGCTGGAGTTGCCAGATAATCCTGGGCACTGCACATACTCAGACCCTGTTATAGAACTGCATGCCAGATTAGCTAAGCACCAGTGGGAGTGGATTGCAGATAACCTGAGTACCAGTTGGGACCCTATCCCCTTTACCCCTTCTCCTCCCATGGCCCCTTCAAATAATAGAGAATACCTTGTGTTTTCACTACTAAAAAAGAATATTGTCAACTATTATTAACTATATCCTGGTACCAGGTACCAGGATCAAACCAGGATTGGCCGCAAGTAAGGCCAGTGTCCTAACCATCATTACTATCTCTCTGGTCTCCAATTTACCTTTATTTTTAACTTTAAAATATTTATGCATAATTCATTATATTATTTTATGTATTGTTTCATATGGACTGGAGCGATAGCACAGCGGGCAGGCGTTTACCTTGCACACAGCAGATTGGGTTCGATTCCTCCATCCCTCAGAGAGCCCAGCAAGCTACTGAGAGTATCCTTCCCGCACGGCAGAGCCTGGCAAGCCACCCGTGGCATATTCAATATGCCAAAAACAGTAATGTCTCACAACAGAGACATTACTGGTGCCCGCTCAAGCAAATGGATAAACAACGGGACAACAGTGCTACAGTGTTACATTGTTTTATATAATTAATATGTAATTTATTTTTATATATTATGTTAGGTATTGCAAATTGATGAACAACGGGACGACATTGCTACAGTGCTGTGTTAGGCATTAATTAAGGAATATGCCTTAATGCCCTTCCTATCTCTGACCTTCATCTATTATATTTTTAATTGAAGTATTGACATTATAATATAATGTTACATAGGCTGAAAACATGCATCACTGAAAACCGATATGCTTGTCTCCTTTATCCTGCCTCATATGTACCTTCCCTTCTAGTAATTATCAGTTGGTCTTACAGTCTAACAGTTTACTCTTGGGTAGTTTTGTTTGTTTCCCTGTTTTTTCTCTATATATCACATATCTGTGAAATAAAACTATTTGCTTCTATTTGGCTACTTTCAATAAGCATCTACATGCCTCTATATCCTCTAAATCCTCCCTCCATTCTTTCTCTCGCTCTCTTTCTCTATCTCTGTATATCTATAGATATAGATATATCCATCCCAGTTGAGAAAATGTCAGAAGTTCGTCTTTTTGACCAAATAGCATTCAGATGTATCTATGTATTTTCTTCATTCATCAGATAATAAGTACTTAGGGTGCTCCAAGCTCATGATTATTGTAAACAGTGCTGCACTGTATAGAAGTGTGATTCCAACTCTTTAAATTAGAGTTGTAGTCACTGTCACTGTCATCCCGTTGCTCATCGATTTGCCCGAGCTGGCACCAGTAATGTCTCCATTGTGAGACTTGTTGTTACTGTTTTTGGCATATTGAATACGCCACGGATAGCTTGCCAGGCTCTGCTGTGCGGGCGATATACTCTCGGAAGCTTACCGGGCTCTCTGAGAGGGGTAGAGGAATCGAACTTGGGTAGGCCGCGTGCAAGTCAAACGCCCTTTCCACTCTACTATGGCTTCAGCCCAGAGTTGTAGTACAGCTCTTTAAGTTAGAGGAATTGGCTCAATAGGGCTCTAAGTTGGAAACTTGGTAGTGTGTGGCCTCCTACTACTGCTGGGAGCAACCCTTGAGCCTATTAAAAAAATAACCCCTGTTAATATTCTTCTCTCCACTTTGTCTTAAGTATCCAAAAAATATAGTATGCTGAGAATACCATGCATCCAGATATTCAACTTGAGCTTCATAGCAGGGTATTTGTGGCAACTATCATTCTTTTGATGGGTACTCATTTTCCATTCTCTTTCTTTCCCTTATCTATAGCAATCCTTACTTCTTTCCTCTTATTTTCAATGATATACCCTTACACTTTTTCAAAATGACCTTTAGTTAGTTTTCATTTAACCTTGACAGAGTAATTAAAAAAATCATTAACTTAACATCTATTGTGTTATAAATACTGGTATTTTTTTCCCAAAATAATATTTCTAATTTGCAGACTTAAGTTGCCTCCAAGGAAGTCAATTCTTAGTTCTACAACTATTAGTTATGATTATTTTTTAAAAGATTAAGTATTCACTGAGAATCTAAGAATTTTTAGGAGCTCTCTATAAAAATGCACATATAGGGACCTGAGAAATAGTACAGTGGGCATGGCACTTGTTTTGCACCTAGCTGACCCAGGCTCATTCCTCAGCACCACATCAGGTTCCCCAAGCGCCACCCAAAGTGACTCCGAGTACAGACTCAGGAGTGACCCCTAAGCATTGCCAGGGGTAGCTCCCAAAATATACACATGTTGGAAGTTAAAAAAGTGGGGCTGGAGAGATAGTGCAGTGGATAAAGCACTTGCCTTGCATGAGATTAATTTTAGATCCCCTCCATCGCATATGGTCCTCGGAGCACCACCAGGAACAATTCCTGAGTGCAGAACCAGGAGTAAACCATGAGCATAGCCAATTGGAACCAAAAAGCAGAAGTTTAAATTGTAAAATTATGTAGGTTTTAGGCCACAAGAGACCACAGTCTGAGAAATTTTCCACAAAAGAAATGGTTAAAAACATCCAATTATTATATATTATGAGGATAATTTCCATGATTATCTCTGATGTTAATTTTCATAAAAGTCAACATGCTGCTTCACTGAGGATAATTTTGTGATTTCCTTAAGCATGAAAAAACTGATTTCAATGTAAAAATATACTAAAGTGATGTAACAGTTAGGATATAGTTATTTGATATAGAAAAGTTCATGAGAAGAAAAAAAGAATCATTTAAAAGAAAGGCCTATAGGAATAGGCATTTCCTTCAACTAAATAATAAAACACTTAGTGACTGCCTCTTCTTTCTATTCCCAACTCACTAAAATACAGAATGCCTTATTACCAGTTTTCTTCAAGTAGCTACAAAAGCAAAGTATCATTTGGTTTTGCATAATTATAAAGAGGACAGCGGCTGGTCCATTCTTTAAGGAATTAAATGTATTATAATAATTTGTAACAAAGCATGCCAATCTGTTATGACAGGTAGAAATTCCTTTTAGAGAGCTTGGCAGAATCCTATTTGAGCACAGACACACACAGAGCTTCACACATCTGAACACTAGACCAGAAAATGAAGCCTACACATGGTGTCACAGATTCCTGCTGTGTGTTACAATGAACTGCAACTTCGGTGCCTCATGCTCAAAACTCCTCTCAACCCCCAAACTGCTGTTTTTATTTCTTCTTACCGCTACACAGATGGTAGCACTGTTAATTTTGAGTTTTAGCAAGTAGGGGCATTCTTTGCTTCATCAAATGAAAATCAAGCTCCAGGAAATAACACCCTGCTAAGATGTGACACAAAAGAACCAGTGAATTGATCTCCTTGAGCTAGTAATTTTTTTTCACATGCCCAAGTCGCCTTCAACAGTCAAGATAAAAAAAATTAAATTTCCAGTCTAAAAATTTCACTCCTTGCAGCTCTTAAAGCAATCTTGTGTTATGGAACATCTTCATAATTTTTATACATGACTGAATAGGCAAATTAGGCAATCTCTAATTCCCTAGTGACCTTGTCACCACATATTAGAATCCTGGTCTACCAGAAAAGGGAAAAGGAGATTGAACTACTTATTGAACTGCTCCTTTGCTAGTGAAACTAGTGAATACTTTTGTTTGCAGAGGGCATCTCTGATAACTAAAATAATTGGAAGGAAGTTAATGAGAGGCCATAAACTCATTTGTTGTGACTTCTAATGTGATTCAAGTGGTAGAACACACACTACCATGTTCAAGATCCTGAGTTAAGTATCTGGCACTCACCTCTAATCACCCTGGATCTCTAAGCATTGCGAGGTACAGGCCTTATAAATATAGTAGTCAAATAAATAATTTATAATTCATCAAAGAAATACCACTAATTATATAATTGTTCTCTTTTTGCCAAATAGGTTTCACCCTGGTCCATTATTCTATTATTTGCTCTTTCACTCCAACTCCCCAATATCTCTCTTATATTTTAAACTCATTGCATAAACACCTAGAGATAAGATAAAACCTGAATATCTTATTATTTTTAATCTGTTCCTGAAATGCTGAATATGGGTCTAACAGGACCACCTCAAAATTTTGGCTTTAATTATTTAATTATAAGAGTTTGAGAACTACACCTGGCAATGCTCAGTGTTTTACTTCTGACTCTGTGCTCAGGAATAACCCCTGTAGATGCTAGGGGGACCAAATGTAGCTGCTAAAATAAAATTTGAGTCAGCCACATGTAGGGCAAGCACCATAACTCCTAGAATATCTCTCTGGACCCAAAATTCTAACTTTAAACGAGAGACCATGAGCCTTGAATAGGTTATTAACACAAGCATGTCATCCTTCTATTTTACTTAGGCAATATTGAGCAAATACTGTCATACTACCATGACTGATTAA